>NC_044385.1:122341949-122947437 GCF_006542625.1 Nomascus leucogenys | reverse complement strand
TTCCCATTCTGCCTGTTCTTGATGTGGCATTTCTTGCATCACCTTACTCTCAGTCCCAATTAACACTGCCCTAATAGAGGCTCCCGTGGTCTCTCATCAAGATTATTAAAATCACTTCTCAGTTGGGTTCCCTATTTTCAGTCTTGCACAAATAAATGTTACTCTCTTTTATATGTTCTCAGTTTAAACTATTAAAAACACAGATATGAGTCTGTTTCCCTTAGGATTAAACTCTTTCAATGTCCATCTTTTTCATAAGACGTAAGTTTTTTTTTCCCTTAAGTGCTTATTTGCCTGGACACTGCCTACCTCTCAAGTCCCAATGTCCTGCTGGTCCCAGCCTAGCCCTTGAAATTTGCAGGGTAAACTGCTTGTAAGTTCCTGCTCATTTCTGCTATTCCATGCCCTTCTGCCTTAGCTTATGCTGCTGCTCCTGCCTGGAACCCACTCCCCTCTTCACTAACTCTTGACTTGAGGCCGGGCACGGTGGCTCACGCTTGTAATCCCAGCACTTTGGGAGGCCGAGGCGGGCGGATCACAAGGTCACGAGATCGAGACCACGGTGAAACCCCGTCTCTACTAAAAATACAAAAAAAATTAGCCGGGCGTGGTGGCGGGCGCCTGTAATCCCAGCTACTCGGAGAGGCTGAGGCAGGAGAATGGCGTGAACCCGGGAGGCGGAGCTTGCAGTGAGCCGAGATCGCACCACTGCACTCCAGCCTGGGCGACAGAGCGAGACTCCGTCTCAAAAAAAAAAAAAAAAAAAAAAAAACTCTTGATACCAATTTCTTTTTCAGGACTAATTCTGACAGTCTTCTCCCAATAGTCTTCCTGACTGCACCACCAGGGTTACATACCCATCTTGCTGTGCTCCCTTTAGCACCTTGGGCATAGCTCTAGGTAACCTCCAATCACATTGTATACAAATATTATGCTTATGCATCTGTGTTCTGACTAGAGTCTATGTCAAGAGAAAGAAGTATACAACCTCATCTTCTCCATGAAGGAGTTGCAGTGCTCCATACGTAATAGGTAGACAACAAATATTTCTTGACCTGAACTGCTAGACCCCTTGCTACGTGCCAGAAATTGAGTGATGAGCACTATATTGGCCCTTCCTCTGGGAGCCCACACTGGATGTGGGAGATGTATGTACTGGTAACTTTTAACCCTACATGAATATGATATATAATACTACGCACAGGGTATAGAAACTACCAACTCAGCCTATAGCAAGAAAGCAGAGGAAAGGATCAGAAAATTCTACTCCTCAAATAATGTGAACCTTCAGCTCTTTTCTTCCCTTACCCTCTTCTGTACTTGACTTCGTCAATTAAAGAAACACAATCCCTTAAAAACCTGACTGCAGAGGCACAGACTACTTCATCGACAATTTGATGAAATCCAGAGCTTTCCCTGGGCGCCATTTCTTTCATCTGGCTTCTGCAAGTGTTTAAGCCAAGAAGTGAGGGTACATTTGCGTTTGCCAGGGACTTGCAAAATGTGCTTCTGACTGGCAAAACACAAAAAGCTTTAAAAAGTGAGGAAATTGTACAGCAAGCACTGCCATCTGATAATAGCAAACAGGCTCACATTTGTACAGAAATTGGTAGAAAGGCACTTACTAAATAGTATGTGGCTGATAAGAGAACTAAATAGTGCTATTGCCAAACATCACTTTTGTATCTGCACTTCATACCTACTGACTTTGGATGAAGTTGCCCACACAGGGCTGAGAGGAGAATTTGGCTCCAAGTGTGCAGTTTGGCCATGGGTGTAGCTCTGACTATGGAGAAAAGAGCAGCATGCCATTGGAGGTAGGGTCTGGACAAAACAATTGATTTCTCATCCTATCTCACAGGCTCCCTTGGGTCCAGAACACAACATGAGTCATTTTATTTACTCTTGGTGCTTTGTGGTGCCAGAGTTAACAGCAGCCCAGCTCTGAAAGGAAGCTTGACATATTTTTCCAGGAGTCCCTATTGCTAGAAACTCAGAATGGAATTGACATAAGTCTAATGAAATCAAAGCTCTCTCTTCCCCTCCCTAGAATCACAGAAAGCAGTGGCATTTGGAAAATTGTGTTTTAAACAAGTTGACGAGGGCAGGAGTTCAGTAGAAGCTAGTTATAAATTTATATATATTTGGAGATTTCTGCTCTATTCCTTTCCATTCTGCTATTTAAAGATAAATCATATTCAGCTTTAGGGAGTTTAATTTAAATATCATGCATGTACACCTGAGGATTCTTCTTAAAAAAGGAAAAAGAAGTTTTAGAACCACATAGGTTATGAAAAAAAAAATTTAAATTTAAAAAAATACAAGTGTTTTCTTTAATTTCATCCTAGAAATTATTAATAGAAGAAGAAAAAACTTAGGGAGGTTATTATATATTATTTATGCACTTAAAATTTGCTGGTGCTTGATGAATTCAAAGGTTATTATGTAACTCTGTGTTAATTTGAACTTTGTTAGTTGGAGAGAGGCCCAGCTGAGACTACCTTTATGCAAGATAGGAAAAATGTTTACCTTACCAGATTGGTATGATAAACAATACTGGGAGCAGGAGTGGAAAAGTGTCTATGTAAGGAGCATTTTTTAAGCACCTGATATTTTGTGCTGTACACTGTGTGGGTACAGAAAGATTTCACGCTATCAGGATGTTAGAGTTGAGAAAAATACAACACACATGTGGTTTAGAGATTAATTTTGAGGTCTTGACAAAGTTACTTAATCTCTCTTATGTTTAGGTTTTTCATCTGGAAAACGGAGATACTTACCTCAAAAGCTTGTTCTGCTGATGAATTGAGATACCGTCACGCCTGAGACATAACAAATAGTTGATTCTACTAGCTTGTATTAGTATTAAAGCAAGAGATGAACAAGGCAGGTGACAGATGATAATTAAGAGCAAGGCCTTAGAAGTTACATGGTAATTGGCTCAACAAATATTTATTGAATACTCTGCAGGTACCAGGAATTTATTAGATGCTGTATATTCAGTGGTGAACAAAAATGGAGGAAAGAGAGTAAACAAGTAAAAAGAAACAATAATACATACTTTCTTCCCCTCTAAATGGTTAATGCCTTCTTGCAGAGTCGTTCTTTTTATGTAAAGCCCAGATTAAAATTTTGTCTTTGTTTTGCTTCTACATGGTGTTTCCATGGTGCCTGAGAAGGGTGCCTTGTAATGGGTTGATTCAGAGACACTCCTCTGGTTTAGAAGCCACTTAGGGTTGTTGAGGGACACGGTCAGCTATGGCATTCTTATATCTTGGGTGATAGCTGTTTGCATTTCTGGAGAAAACACCTAGGCGTTGTGAAGAAACACTTGTAGCTTGTTTATTCCCTAGCATGACCAACCACCTCGGTTTTCCCTGGACAGAGAGGATTCCTACTACTTGGAACTTTCAGTGTCAATCCTGGGAAAGTCTCAGGCAAACCATGATGAGTTGCTCACACTACTTATCTTACCTACTTACCTATCATCAGTACCAGAAATATAATTCCACACTGTAAAAAGTCCTATGAAGTAAGAGAATAGGATGCTGTCAGATAGAATTACAGTGGGGTCCTTTTATATGTTGGGTAGAAAAATATCTCAAATGAGGTAATATTTAAATTGAGAACTCAAACATTAAAAGGAATTTAAGTTTTGGCTACACATTTGTTTCTTATTAATTGGTTAATCTTAGGCAAGTTACATACCCTCTCTACTGCAATTTCCTCATCTGTAATAAGTGGATTGATATGGCTTGGCTGTGTCTCCACCCAAATCTCATCTTGAAATATAGTTCCCATAATCCCATGGGAGGGACTAGGTGGAGGTAATTGAATCATGGGGGCAGTTGCCCCTATGCTTCTGTTCTTGTGACAACGAGTTCTCATGAGATCTGATGGTTTTATAAGGGGCTTTTTTCCCCTTTTGCTTGGCACTTCTCCTTCCTGCCATCATGTGAAGAAGGACATGTTTGCTTCCCCTTCCACCATGATTGTAAGTTTCCTGAGGCCTCCCCAGCCCTGCGGAACTATGAGTCAATTAAACCTCTTTTTTAAAATAAATTACCCAGTCTTGGGTATGTCCTTATAGCAGTGTGAGAATAGATTAATACATGGATAATCATCCTATGTAATCACACTATACTTTATAGAGTACTTTGGAGAATTAAATAAAAATAAGATACACTAAAAACTTAAAAGATTTCCCGGCCATTGACTTTTAATTCATTCAGTTTTAGCAATATGCATTTAAAATCATTTTGACTTGTTTTATGGCCTAACATATGGTCTATATGGAGAGTGTGCCATGTGCACTTGAGAAGAACATGTAGTCTTCTGTTGAGGGGAGACTTCAACAGATTTCTGTTAGGTCCAGTTGGTTTGTAGAGTTATTCAAGATTTCTGTTTTATCTATTATTGAAAGTGGGTTATTAAAGTTCCCAACTATTATTGTTAGAATTTCTATTTCTCCCTTAAATTCTGAGTTTTTGTTACATGTATTTTGAGACTCTTGTTAGATGCATATATGTTTAAAATTGCTATAATTTCTAATAAATTGGACACTTTTATCAGTATAAAATGTCCTTACTTGTTTCTAGTAATGATTTTTCTTTTATAGTCCATTTTGTCTGATGTTAGTATAACCACTCAGGTTCTATTTTTGTTACTGTTTGCATGATACATCTCATTGTGTTCTTTTACTTCCAACCTATTTGTGTCTTTGAAAGTGTGTCTCTTTTAAAAGCATGTAATGGGATTATATTTTTAAATCCATTCTAATATCTGCCTCTTGAAAATAATAATACATATATTAAACTTTTAAATGTAAACTCAAAAGAGCTTTTTTTAAAAAAATATTTTCAACTTTTATTTTAGATTCAAGGGATACGTGTGCAGGTTTGTTATTTGGATATATTGTGTGATGCTGAGGTTTGGGGTATGATTGATCCTGTCACCCAGATACTCAGTATAGTGCCCAATAGTTACTTTATCAACCCTTCCTCCCCTTCTACCCTCCCCCAACAATAGTCCTCAGTTTCTATTGTAGCCATCTTTATGTCCTTGAATACCCATTGTTTCACTCTCTATTATAAATGAGAACATGTGGTATTTGGTATTTGGTTTCCTGTTCCTGTGTGAATTTGCACAGGATAACGGCCACCAGCTGCATTCATGTTGCTGCAAAGGACATGATTTCATTAGTTTCTTATGGCTATGTAGTTTTAGTATTCCATGACATAAATGTACCACATTGTCTTTATCCAGCCCACTGTTGATTGCATCTAGGTTGATTCCATGTCTTTGCTATTTTGAATAGTGCTGCAGTGAACATACACATGCATGTGTCCTTTTGGTAGAATGATTTATTTTGGTGGGTGGGGGGGGGTATATACTCGTTAATGGGATTGCTGTGTCAAATGGTAGTTGTGTTTTAAGTTCTTTGAGAAATGTCCAAACTGCTTTCCACAGTGGCTGAACTAATTTACATTCCCATCAACAGCATATTAGTGTTCTCCTTTCTCTGTAGCCTCACCAGCATGTTATTTTTTGATTTTTTAATGATAGCCATTCTGATTGGTGTGAGATAGTATCTTCTTGTGGTTTTGGTTTGCATTTCTCTGATGATTAGTGATGATGAGCATTTTTTCCTGTTTGTTGGCTGCTTGTATATCTTCTTTTGAGAAGTGTTTGCTCATGTCTTTTGTCCATTTTTAATGAAATTATTTGGTTTTTGCTTGTTCAATTATTTAATTTCCTTATAGATTCTGGATATTAGACCTCTGTCAGATGCATAGTTTGTGAATATTTTTTCCCATTCTATAGGGTTTCTGTTTATTATAGTTTATTTTGCTGTGCAGCTCTTTAGTTTAATTAGGTCCCACTGTCAATTTCTGATTTCATTGCAATTGCTTTTGAGGACTTAGTCATAAATTCTTTCCCAAGGCCCATGGCCAGAATGGTGTTTCCTAGTTTTTCTTAGGATTCTTATAGTTCGAGGTCTTACATGAAAATTTTTCATTCATTTTGAGTAACCTTCTATATATGATTATAGATAGGGGTCCAGTTTTATTCTTCTGCATAGAGCTAGCCAGTTATCCCAGCACCGTTTATTGAATAGAGTCTTTGTTGCTTTTTTATTGACTTTGTTGAGGATTTAGATGGGTATAGGTGTGTAACTTTATTTCTAGATTCTCTGTTCTGTTCCAGTAGTCTGTGTGTCTGTTTTTATACTGGTACCATGATGTTTTGGTTACTGCAGCCTTACAGTATAGTCTGAAGTCAGGTAATATGATGCCTCTGGCTTTGTTTGTTTTGCTTCAGATTGCTTTGGCTATTCAGTCTCCTTTTTGGTTCTATATGAATTTTAGAATAGTTTTTTTCCTAGTTATGTGTGAAATAATGTGGGTAGCTTGATAAGATAGTAATGATTCTGTACACTGCTTTGGGCAGTATGACAAATGGATTTCCTTTCGTTTGTGCCATTTATGGTTTCATTTCATCAGCGTTTTAAATTTCTTCTTGCAGAGATCTTTCACCTCTTTGGTTAGATGTATTCCTAGGTACTTTTTGTTGTTGTTGCTTTTGTAATTGGGATTGTGTTCTTGGTTTGGCTCTCAGCTTGAACTGTATTGCTGTATAGAAATGCTACTGATTTTTGGACACTGATTTTTTTAATAGTGATTTTTTATACTGGAGTTATTTATCAGAGCCAGGAGCCTTCTGGTCTCTAGGGTTTTATAGATATAGAATCATATCATCCATGAAGAAATCTCTGCCTGTTAATTGAAACATTCACTCCATTTATATTTAATGTAATTACTGATAAGGTGGGATTTACATCTGCCATTTTGCTATTTGTTTTTCTATATGTCTTGTGTCACTAATGCCATGTCCATTACAGCCTTCTCTTGTGATAAATAGATATTTTCTGGTGTACCATTTTAGTCCCCTTGACATTTTTAAATTATATTTTTTGAGTTACATTCTTAGTGGTTGCCCTGAGGATTACAATTAACATCTTAATTTATAACAAGGTAGTTTGGATTTATATCAACATAGTTTACTACTATGCAAATATTTGTTCCTATATAGCTCATTTCTTTCTCCTTCCTTTGTGCTGTTGTTGTAAAAGAAATTATATATTTACCCATTTTGTGTCCATCAACACAGACTTAAAGGTATTTCATTATGAAATTGCCTTTTCTGATAGGAGATAAAGGGATTAGCAACAAACAAAAAACATTTATAATATCTCTTTTTAAATGTACCTATGTAGTTAGATTTACCAGTTCTCTTTATGTGGATTTGAATTACTGTTTACTGTTCTTTTACTTCAACCCAAAGGACTCCTTTTAGTATTTCTTATAGGTCATGAAATAAAACAAATTTTCTCAGTTTTGAAGGGGGGGATATCTTAATTTCTATTTCATTTTTGAAGAATAATTTTGCTGGATATAAAGTTTTTGGTTGCTAGTTTTCTTTTTATTGATACTTTAAATATGTAATCCTACTGTCTTCAGGCCTTCATAATTTATTATGAAAAATCAGCTGTTAATCTTATTAATGACCCTTGTATATAATGAATCACTTCTTTCTTGCCTCTTTCACTATTTTCTCTTCATCCTTATCCTTGACTTTTAGCCATTTGATTATAATGTGGCTAGGTATGCATCATTTTGAATTTATCGTGCATGGAGTTTTTTAGCTTATTGGTTGTGTAGATTTATATTTCTCATCAAATTTGGAAGTTTCTGCCACTACTTCTTTGAATATTCTTTATGCTCCTTTTTGCTGCCCTTTCCTCCTTTATTTTGGGACTCCTAGTATGTACATGTTGGTTCACTTGATGGTGTCCACAGGTCTCTGAGGCTCTGCTAGTTTTCTTTTATTCTTTCTGTTTCCTACCTAGATAATTTTAATTGACTTATCTTCAAACTCACTAATTTTGATTCTGCCTGCTCAGATTTGCTGTCGTGCCTTGAGCCATGTAGTGATGTTTCTACTTCAATTATTCTTTTTGCCATCAGATATTCTATTTTATTCTTTTAAAAACAATTCCTATCTTTTTATTGATATTCTCTATTTGGTGAGGCATCAGTTTCACATTCTCCTTTAGTTCTATAACATGGTTTTCTTAAATTCTTTAAGTATAATTAAAAAAACTGATTTGAAGTCTTTGTAGTAAGTCCAACATCTGGCCTTCCTCAGGGACAGCTTCTTTTTTATTTTTTTATTATTATACTTTAGGTTTTAGGGTACATGTGCACAATGTGCAGGTTTGTTACATATGTATCCATGTGCCATGTTGATTTCCTGCACCCATTAACTCGTCATTTAGCATTAGGTATATCTCCTAATGCTGTCCCTCCCCCCTCCCCCAACCCCACAACGGTCCCCAGAGTGTGATGTTCCCCTTCCTGTGTCCATGAGTTCTCATTGTTCAATTCCCACCTGTGAGTGAGAACATGCGGTGTTTGGTTTTTTGTTCTTGCAATAGTTTACTGAGAATGATGGTTTCCAGCTTCATCCATGTCCCTACAAAGGACATGAACTCATCATTTTTTATGGCTGCATAGTATTCCATGGTGTATATGTGCCACATTTTCTTAATCCAGTCTATCGTTGTTGGACATTTGGGTTGGTTCCAACTCTTTGCTATTGTGAATAGTGCCGCAATAAACATACGTGTGCATGTGTCTTTATAGCAGCATGATTTATAGTCCTTTGGGTATATACCCAGTAATGGGATGGCTGGGTCAAATGGTATTTCTAGTTCTAGATCCCTGAGGAATTGCCACACTGACTTCCACAATGGTTGAACTAGTTTACAGTCCCACCAACAGTGTAAAAGTGTTCCTATTTCTCCACATCCTCTCCAGCACCTGTTGTTTCCTGATTTTTTAATGATGGCCATTCGAACTGGTGTGAGATGGTATCTCACTATGGTTTTGATTTGCATTTCTCTGATGGCCAGTGATGATGGGCATTTCTTCATGTGTTTTTTGGCTGCATAAATGTCTTCTTTTGAGAAGTGTCTGTTCATGTCCTTTGCCCACTTTTTGATGGGGTTGTTTGTTTTTTTCTTGTAAATTTGTTTGAGTTCATTGTAGATTCTGGATATTAGCCCTTTGTCAGATGAGTAGGTTGCAAAAATTTTCTCCCATTCTGTAGGTTGCCTGTTCACTCTGATGGTAGTTTCTTTTGCTGTGCAGAAGCTCTTTAGTTTAATTAGATCCCATTTGTCAATTTTGGCTTTTGTTGCCATTGCTTTTGGTGTTTTAGACATGAAGTCCTTGCCCACGCCTATGTCCTGAATGTTATTGCCTAGGTTTTCTTGTAGGATTTTAATGGTTTTAGGTCTAACATTTAAGTCTTTAATCCATCTTGAATTAATTTTTGTATAAGGTGTAAGGAAGGGATCCAGTTTCAGCTTTCTACATATGGCTAGCCAGTTTTCCCAGCACCATTTATTAAATAGGGAATCCTTTCCCCATTTCTTGCTTTTGTCAGGTTTGTCAAAGATCAGATAGTTGTAGATATGTGGCATCATTTCTGAGGGCTCCGTTCTGTTCCATTGATCTGTGTCTCTGTTGTGGTACCAGTACCATGCTGTTTTGGTTACTATAGCCTTGTAGTATAGTTTGAAGTCAGGTAGCATGATGCCTCCAGCTTTGTTCTTTTGGCTTAGGATTGACTTGGCAATGCGGGCTCTTTTTTGGTTCCATATGAACTTTAAAGTAGTTTTTTCCAATTCTGTGAAGAAAGTCATTGGTAGCTCGATGGGGATGGCATTGAATCTATAAATTACCTTGGGCAGTATGGCCATTTTCACGATATTGATTCTTCCAACCCATGAGCATGGAATATTCTTCCATTTGTTTGTATCCTCTTTTATTTGATTGAGCAGTGGTTTGTAGTTCTCCTTGAAGAGGTCCTTCACATCCCTTGTAAGTTGGATTCCTAGGTATTTTATTCTCTTTGAAGCAATTGTGAATGGGAGTTCACTCATGATTTGGCTCTCTGTTTGTCTGTTATTGGTGTACAAGAATGCTTGTGATTTTTTGTACATTGATTTTGTATCCTGAGACTTTGCTGAAGTTGCTAATCAGCTTAAGGAGATTTTGGGCTGAGACAATGGGGTTTTCTAGATATACAATCATGTCATCTGCAAACAGGGACAATTTGACTTCCTCTTTTCCTAATTGAATACCCTTTATTTCCTTCTCCTGCCTGATTGTTCTGGCCAGAACTTCCAGCACTATGTTGAATAGGAGCGGTGAGAGAGGGCATCCCTGTCTTGTGCCAGTTTTCAAAGGGAATGCTTCCAGTTTTTGCCCATTCAGTATGATATTGGCTGTGGGTTTGTCATAGATAGCTCTTATTATTTTGAGATACGTCCTCAGGGACAGCTTCTATTGATTGCTTTTTCCCTCTGTGTTTAGGCTCTCCTTTCTTGTTTCTTTGCATGTTTTGTAATTTGGGGTTTAAAACCACACATTTTAGCTAATATAATGTGGCAACACTGGAAATCAGATTCTACTCACTCCCCAAGATTTGTTGCTATTTATTATTTGTTTGCTTAGTGACTTTTCTGAGTAAATTCTATAAAGTCTGTGTTCTTTTTGTGTGTGGCTACTAAAGTTCCTGCTAGGTGACGTCAGTGGTCAGCTAAGATTGGAAAGAGACTTTTTTATATGCCTGAAACTAATAAATCTCCGAAGCCTTGCTGAGCTTGGTGTGTGTACAAGGGAATACTTTTAATACCCATCTAGGCTGCTCATTCTTAGTCTTCATTTTTTTTACTCATACAGAACCCCATGTCTAGCCAGAGGTTAGACTTTGTTAGATATTCCTTGGCATACAGACAGCCTTAGCTATATGCACACCCCTACACATGCACAAGGGCTTCTAGATTCCCAGGAATTTGTTGGGTTTCTCAAACACTCCTATGGACATCTCATTACCTATGTTTTCCTTTTAAGCTTTTTGTTTAGTGTTTTGTGTCAACTGTTATCCACTGCTTCAGGTAGTAGTTAAAATTTAAACAATTGCCTCTGAATTGTGTGTGTGTGTGCACAAAAAGGCTTTTTAAAGCCTTTTTGTGAAAGCTCATTTGGTGAGCTTTTTGTAAAGTTCACTGGGTGAGCTTCACATCACTTCAAGTACCAACAGCCCTGTGAGTGGAGTCTTCCAGGGAAACATTAGACAGGCCAAATAATGAATAATTATCTGGAAATAGGGCTTTGAAGGGGTTCTTACCCTATTTTACCCCCTCCAAATGGCTTCCCAGGCTGCTGGTGTTAATTATGATTGTGGCCTGTTGGTTTTTAAGGTTACCTCAGAAATGAGGGAGGAGGTGGATGGGCATAGGGCAAATTAAAATAACTTACAATGTGCTTTTCTTAATAAAATTTAGCTTTTTTTGGGAAAAATAAATGTTCTCTGAATTGCTGCAAGCCTTTGGGTTAATGGCTAGAGTTATAAAAAAGTTGATTCTGACATTTTTTGCCAATATTTTCATTGCTTTTATGAAAGATAATCTTTTTGGATGTCCTTACCAGCGTTTTCCACTGATGCCACTTCTCACTATTAAAAGACTCAATAAATGATGTTTGTTTATTGTTATCAATTAGCTAACCAACCTCATGAGATGAACATTATTATCATCATATTACATATGATAATGAAGCACAAAAGAAAAAAATACTTTCTATCTTCCACCTCCTTTTACTGCACTTTTCCCATTTCAAGTGCCAGCGAAGCTTCTTATTAATATCCAGTCTCAAGAAAAGGTTTGACATTCATCAATTATGTCATATGGATTTAGGGTCATGTGTTACTTCTCCCAGGAAAATGTGTACTGAGTCAAAACATATTCCTATTCTCTTAAAGGTATGTGAAGCCTCAGTGACAAAACTGAAATTATGATTTAAGGAAAAGAAGCCCTTGAAATATCTGAAATAGCAATATACAGGCAATAAACCTTAGTCTTGTTAGTGGGTTTAGTTTGGAGTCCACCATTGCCCATGGGCGTGGAGATCTGCCAGGGCTCATGTGAGATGATTAGGGCACTGCCTCACGGGTGCAGAGTGCAGAGAGTAGAAGCAGCCTAGGAGACTGATTAACATTCTTGGTGGAATGTGGTGAGGACTGGCTTCATAACATGCAGACTGTGACTCAAGATAGGATATGAAAATTAATAGCAGAAACCCATGGCTGTGCCTTAGGATCAGAATTGTCATAGGAACATATTACTCAAGAAAACAAAATTGTCAGACCCTCCTGTTGGCTTCTTGATATGGTAAATAGACAAACCATGCTTCAAAAAAGAAAGCTCTGGAATTGGTTTTCCCTCTATGGATCTTTCTGAAGGAATAGCATGCTTCCATAAATCACAATTATTATAAGGATGATCTCAAAGAAAATTTTTTCTTAGGTGGGAGAAATACTCTGCTTGATAAACTAGATCAGTCTTTTACTAGAAATACTAACTGTTTGAATTCAAATATGTGTGCTCAGGTCACTAGCTATGCACCCTGAAGAGATTCAGAGGCCTAATGATTTTTTTTTAAATAAATGTATTGCCTAATAGGGTTACTGGCATCAGAACATGGGTTAACTCTGTAGTGCTTCTCACTTCTGGTAAATTCTCTCACAATGCTTTTAAGAGAAGGATTGCAAAGATAGAAAGTTAGCACAATCTTGGGTATGTACTAAAGCCTGTTGTGTTCTTGGTGTCTTTTCTGTTTTTTCTTTGTTTTGTTTTCTTTTAGGAGGAGCAAGAGCAAAAACCTGATGTTAATCTGGTTTACTTTTAGCCACATAGACCTGTTAGATCACATGACTTCAGAAATAATTTTATAAACGAATACATTAAGGCCCAGAGAGTCTGAGTAACTGTCTAATGGGATCTGTAAGAGTCATAGCACTGGACTTTAACCCTATACCTATGATTCCTTTTGTCTAGTATCTGTTCCATGTCGCTGTTCTAATTCATGTATTCCACCGAGGTGAAATATAGTATTGATTTGAGAGAGGCTGAACATGCATTGAAATCTCTATAAGTGTGTTTGACCTTATTATAAGCACTTTGGCTAGAGGATTCATACTGTCTGAAACAAATCAAACATATTTAATAGAGAGCAGCATACAGTATGAGCACTGTCTTAAGATATAGCTTGTATTGAACTATACCATTTTAGTCTATAATAAACTTAGGAATGATGGCTCATCTTAAATGGTTGTTTTGAGTTTAGCTCTAATTCAGGCAAGAGAATTTAGACTCTGTTTATCAGCTTAAAGGGGAGGAAATGCCATGGAAATTGCTAAGGGAAGTTCTGGGTTTGTTGTACTGAAAATAGTTTATAAACAATTTGGTAGCACATTTTCCCTCTAGTTTTCTGTTTACTCAATGGTCTACTTGGGACTAGGAGATCTTTCAGATTTCTGAATCTATAATTTTCAATTGGATGCTATTACAAAAAAAAGTTGCTACTAATAGCCAAGATGAAATTCAATAGACTTAGAAAGACAATTTCCTAACAGATAAAACTTAGAATTTTCAAGTGTACAAAGGAAGAAACAGACGGACCAGTAATAAAAGCCTCCATTTAGAGGGTTAAAAAATAAATAATGTCGCCATGTTATGCATTGTGATTATGAACTGCTGAATTGGCGTTTGCAGTGACAAGAGTCTCCAATTTATTGGATGCATGTCATTGGAATTTGTCCTTTCTTTTTATGAGTCTTTCCATGATGAATGCCAGTGCTGGGAAATGAAGAGCTCTTACCCTTTTCATACTTTGCTGGATGCTGGTGAACTTGCCAATTGATGCTTCTATAATTTTTGCTTCAAGGTCACCTGAGTGAACAGAGTCATCCAAACAAGGTCACTGACTATGTTGAATGTGAATCATTCTTTCTTGAAAAGAAAAGTCACAGAAAAATTAGGACACCAGGATATAATTACTATAAGATGGAAAATGGATTAAGAGAATATTTTGTTATAAAATGTAATTCATTTAAAATAAAAAGTGATAAATAGTGCTTGGACAACTAAGGTCATTTGGTGTGCTCTCAGTAATTCAATTAGGGGAATCTGAAAGTGATAAGTGCATGGTAGGTGGGAGCTGTAAAAGCACTGGACTGTTAATAATTTGAGACTTTCTCATCCCTTTATGCCAATGAAAGTGGATCAATTATGTGAACGTGCAGGTCTCCGTATTGTTCTCATTTCACATATGGGCCCTGATGGAGATTGCATAAGGACGCCAAACAGTGAGACAGAGCTGTGTCTTTTGAAAGAGGTTCACTCTCTTCAACTGGATTTTCATTCAAGGAAAAACTTAATAACTGACTTTTTCCCCTTTTTCAAGTCACAATTTCAATGTCCTGGGAACAGAGAACACCTTAGATTCAGAGCCTCTTCTAAGATCTAGGGCGGACATTCAACTACAATTTGAGAAGACATTTAGCATTTATTATAGCAAGCTAGGACTAGCTGAGCTTCCCTAAGAGTGCAGACCCACTGAACATGTGTGTTAGATGATTGCTGCTTTTTCCACAATAATTCTTAGACTTAGGTGGCCTTCTCTGCACCATCCATCAGATACTAGAGGTGGAATCTAAATTTAATTCAGACCAAAGCAAATCTGCTACTAGTATTAATACTTTTCAAATGAAAAAAAATCAAAATACTTAATTTGACAATTACAAATATATTTATGAGAATAATGAGACTGTTCTGGAAAATTCCAGAAGTATGATTACCATTTGTATGCTGTAACCCAAATCTAAATAGAACTTTAAAAAAGTGATATCACATGTCTGGTTATCCACAACATGAGTTGCATCTAAATAAATGAGAATTAATCATGCTGTTTTATTCTATTCTTCTTCAACAAAGTTGCACAAAGAAAAAGCAAATTGTCTAGATGCACCCGTCCTTTCCTAATGCACTTTTTTCAGTATTAGTCAGTGTAACAGTCTGTTTGACTGGTTAAGTGTGATGCCTTGTACCAAATGTCAGCTGGCTTAAACAAACTATCAGACGTAGGTTTGGTCTTTTCACATAGTCCCATATTTCTTGGAGGCTTTGTTCGTTTCTTTTTATCCTTTTTTCTCTAAACTTCCCTTCTTGCTTCATTTCATTCATTTCATCTTCCATCACTGATACCCTTTCTTCCAGTTGATTGCATTGGCTACTGAGGCTTCTGCAATCTTCACGTAGTTCTCGAAACTTGGCTTTCAGCTCCATCAGCTCCTTTAAGCCCTTCTCTGCATTGGTTATCTTAGTTATACATTCATTTATTTTTTTTTTCAAAGTTTTTAACTCTTTGCCATTGGTTTGAATTTCCTCCCGTAGCTCGGAGTAGTTTGATCGTCTGAAGCCTTCTTCTCTCAGCTCGTCAAAGTCATTCTCCATCCAGCTTTGTTCCGTTGCTGGTGAGGAACTGTGTTCCTTTGGAGGAGGAGAGGTGCTCTGCTTTTTAGAATTTCCAGTTTTTCTGCTCTGTTTTCTCCCCATCTTTGTAGGTTTTTCTACTTTTGGTCTTTGATGATGGTGATGTACAGATGGGTTTTTGGTGTGGGTGTCCTTTCTGTTTGTTAGTTTTCCTTCTACCAGACAGGACCCTCAGCTGCAGGTCTGTTGGAGTTTGCTAGAGGTCCACTCCAGACCCTGTTTGGCTGGGTGTCAGCAGTGGTGGCTGCAGAACAGTGGATTTTCGTGAACCACAAATTCAGCTGTCTGATCGTTCCTCTGGAAGTTTTGTCTCAGAGGAGTACCTGGCCGAGTGAGGGGTCAGTCTGTCCCTACTGGGGGGTTCCTCCCAGTTAGGCTGCCCAGGGGTCAGGGACCCACTTTAGGAGGCAGTCTGCCCGTTCTCAGATCTCCAGCTGTGTGCTGGGAGAACCACTACTCTCTTCAAAGCTGTCAGACAGGGACATTTAAGTCTGCAGAGGTTCCTGCTGAATTTTTGTTTGTCTGTGCCCTGACCCCAGAGGTGGAGCCTACAGAGGCAGGCAGGCCTCCTTGAGCTGTGGTGGGCTCCACCCAGTTCGAGCTTCCTGGCTGCTTTGTTTACCTAAGCAAGCCTGGGCAATGGCGGGCGCCACTCCCTCAGCCTCACTGCCGCCTTGCAGTTTGATCTCAGACTGCTGTGCTAGCAATCAGCGAGACTCCATGGGCGCAGGACCCTCCGAGCCAGGTGCGGGACACAATCTCCTGGTGTGCCGTTTTCCAAGCCCATTGGAAAAGCGCAGTATTAGGGTGGGACTGACCGATTTTCCATGTGCCGTCTGTTACCCCTTTCTTTGACTAGGAAAGGGAACTCCCTGACCCCTTGCACTTCCCGAGTGAGGCAATGCCTCGCCCTGCTTCGGCTCGCGCACAGTGCACTGCACCGACTGTCCTGCACCCACTGTTTGGCACTCCCTAGTGAGATGAACCCAGTACCTCAGATGGAAATGCAGAAATCATCCGTCTTCTGCATCGCTCACGCTGGGAGCTGTAGACCGGAGCTGTTCCTATTCAGCCATCTTGGCTCCGCCAATGAACTCAAACAAATTTACAAGAAAAAAACAAACAACCCTATCAAAAAGTGGGCAAAGGACATGAACAGACACTTCTCAAAAGAAGACAGTTATGCAGCCAAAAAACACATGAAAAAATGCTCATCATCACTGGCCATCAGAAAAATGCAAATCAAAACCACAATGAGATACCATCTCACACCAGTTAGAATGGCCATCATTAAAAAGTCAGGAAACAACAGGTGCTGGAGAGGATGTGGAGAAATAGGAACACTTTTACACTGTTGGTGGGACTGTAAACTAGTTCAACCATTGTGGAAGTCAGTGTGGCGATTCCTCAGGGATCTAGAACTAGAAATACCATTTGACCCAGCCATCCCATTACTGGGTATATACCCAAAGGATTATAAATCATGCTTCCTTGAAGACACATGCACACGTATGTTTATTGCAGCACTATTCACAATAGCAAAGACTTGGAACCAACCCAAGTGTCCAAGAACGATAGACTGGATTAAGAAAATGTGGCACATATACACCATGGAATACTAAGCAGCCATAAAAAATGATGAGTTCATGTCCTTTGTAGGGACATGGATGAAGCTGGAAACCATCATTCTCAGCAAACTATTGCAAGGACAAAAAACCAAACGCCACATGTTCTCACTCATAGGTGGGAATTGAACAATGAGAACACATGGACACAGGAGGGGGAACATCACACTCCGGAGACTGTTGTGGGGTGGGGGGAGGGGGGAGGGAGAGCATTAGGAGATATACCTACTGCTAAGTTACGAGTTAATGGGTGCAGCACAGCAACATGGCACATGAATACATATGTAACAAACCTGCACATTGTGCATATGTACCCTAAAACTTAAAGCATCTTAAAAAAAAAACAAACAAAATTTTGTATTAGCAAGTCTGGGAAACGACATTGACCATTCAGAAAATCACATGGTATAAGTGTTGGAGTATACAGATGTTATGATAACTTTTTTGTTAACAGAAAGCTGAAAGTTTATAAAAGTTATTCTTACAAAGTTGAAACTGACATCCTTTTATAGATATGATGAAGAAGTTGTACCCATTCTCTGAAAGGGTAAATTTTTTTTTCTGAATCTGGTATACTTTCATTTCACGGGGAAACGTAGAAAAAAGAAAATAAGAGATACTTTGCAACAGTAGCAAAATGATCATAGCTTGAGAAACTATTCTGGAATTTAGCTTCTTATCTTTTTTTCTTCATTTGAAAATCTTCTGAGCTCTTTAATATGGACATTTACCTACATCTTGCTTTTGGTTTTCTTTTTATTATCATATATCCTTGGGAGATTTTATCCTTTCCTTTGGCTTTAATTACCACTCGTTAGAAATGATTTCTCAAAATATATTTCATAAGTCTAGTGTTGATCTTTGCACACTATGTATCCGGTAGTGACTAAATGCAGTGACTTCAAGTTTGTAGCTCAAAATTGGCCATGATGGAGCTTTTATACCAGAGCAATTGGCAAATGCTACAAATTACACTCCCCTCCCCTGGAGTTGGTGGTTAAATATTCACCAGCACAACACTAGCTGTCACCTGAATTTTGTAGTTACACCTCAAATATAACATGCCTAAAATAGAACTTGTTTGTCTAGCCAACCATCTCTCACCACACTCAGATTTTCTCTTATACCCCTAGGGATGTTAGTGTTATTCTACCCAAGCTCTTGAGTGCCTCTGGACCCAGTCCTTGGTCCTACTCTTTTCTCTGCCAGATCTATACCTACTTATTTGGTAATTTCATCTTGTCTCATGAGTTTACCTTCAGTTCATATGCTGAGCACTTTCCACTTTCTTTTTTTTATTATTTTATTTTAACTTCCAGGGTACATGTACAGGATGTGCAGGTTTGTTACCTAGGTAAACGTGTGCCATGGTGGTTTGCTGTACCTATCAACCCGTCACCTAGGTATTAAGCACTGCATGCATTAGCTATTTATCCTGATGCACTCCCTCTCCCATGCCTCCACAACAGGCCCCAGTCTGTGTTGTTCCCCTCCCTGTGTCCATGTGTTCTCATTGTTCAGCTCCCACTTATGAGTGAGACCATGCGGTGTTTGGTTTTCTGTTCCTGTGTTAGTTTGCTAAGGATAATGACTTCCAATTCCATCCATGTCCCTGCAAAGGACATAATCTCATTCCTTTTTATGGCTGCATATACTTCCCAGTATATATGTACCATATTTTCTTTATCCAGTCTATCATTGGTGAGCATTTGGGTTGATTCCACGTCTTTGCTATAGTGAATCAGAGCACTTTCCACTATCTATATTGATCTCAGACCTCTCTGTAGACCCCTATATTTGATCTCCTATTTAATATTGATACTTGGACATCTTGAGCTCAACATGTGATGATCTGGACTCCTGATTTCCCCCACAGGTTTGCCCCACAATCTTTTATATCTCACTTTATGGCAATTCCAACTATAATAGTCTACTCTCACGGTGCTAATAAAGACATAACTGAGACTGGGTAATTTATCAAGGAAAGACGTTTAATTGGCTCACAGTTCACCATGGCTTAGGAGGTCTCAGGAAACTTACAATCATGGCAGAAGGGGAAGCAAACATGTCCTTCTTCACATGGTGGCAGCAAGGAGAAGTACAGAGTGAAGAGTAGGGAAGCCCATTATAAAACCATCAGATCTCGTGAAAACTAACTTACTATCATGGGAACACCATGATTCAATTATCTCCACCTGGTCCTTCCCATGACACATGGGAATGATGGGAACTACAATTCAAGATGATATTTGGGTAGGGACACAGCCAAACCATATCACCATCTCTCTAGTTGTTGAGAAAGAAACAAAGAAAACCTTTGAATTTTCCTCGACTCTTCTCTCTGTTTCATGCTTCACTTCCAATTTGTCAGGAGGAAATCTTGTTGCTTCTACCATCAAGATACCAGTTGATTCTGTTCACTTCCTCCACCTTCATTACTGTATCCTGGTGGGACCATCATCGTCTCCCACTTGGATTATGGTAGAAGCTCCTCAAGAGTCTCCCATTTTTTATCCTTGCCCCTTTACAGTTTTTCCTCAATGTACACTCAAAGTAAAATTCTTAAAAATGTAGATCAGATAATGTCACTCCCTGACTTGAATTCTCCAGTGCCTCTCATTTCACTCAGAGTAAAAGCCAAAGTCCTTACTATGGCCTGTAAAATACTGTAGATTTTGCTGTGATCTTATTTCCTGTCATACTCCTTCTTGCTTACCCTGCAGTAGCTATGCTGGCCTTCTTGCTGTTTGCTGAACTTCACAAGCTCCTGTTAGTTATTCTTTCTGACGAGGATGCTCTTCCCTAAAGACTCACTTGGCTAATTCTCCCACTTCTGTCAACCCTCTGCTTGTTTCTCCCTTTCCTAGTAGGGCAGACCCTGACAACTCTATTCAGTATGGCATCCTGTTCCCACTTCTCTCAATGCTGATCCCCCATACCCTGCTCTACTTTTTCCATAGCATTTTACATCTTCAAACATACTATATAATTTATACATATGTCATATGTCATATGTATATGATATACATATGACATATGTATATGATATACATATGTCATATGTACATGATATACATATGACATATCTGTCATGTATATCCCCATCTAGCTGTTAAGCTGCACAAGAACAGGAATGCCAATCCTTTTGTTCTCTGGTTTATATCAAGCATGAAGAGCCGTGACTGGCACTTAGCAGACACTATAAATATCTAAGAATGAATGATCTCCTTTGAAAGGCAATTCATTCTTGACTTTCATTTCTGTCTTATGTCTACTCTATATCGAAGTCATTCCTCTTCTACATTCTTTCTTGGTGGGTCACTTCTGAGGGACTCAAGGAATAAGGTACATTCTGAACAAATGAGTCACTTTTGGGGTTTTTCTCTAGAAGCTGAGGCTGGGATGAAGGATATGTTTATCCGAAACAACCAAGAGCAGAAAGAGTACAAGAATTAGTACCGAATGTCAAATTGAGGAAGTAGAACTTGATTTAAGTCCAAGAGGTGTATGGAAACTTAAAACAGGCAGCAGGGTGGAAGACTGAAACATAAGAATGATGTGGGTGAATGCATGGGGAACCGAGTGAGTGTGAATTTCACACAATGGCTACAGGTAGGCCTGAAAGTCTTGTAGTCTGTATGTATTGTCTTGCAAACTTGTTCTATGTGTGGGTGGATAAGTCTGTTAAAACTATATAATACAAGTAGATAATTCATACTGCCTTCCATTCATTCTGTCCATTAAATTTCCACTATTGTCTAAGTCCCTTTTAACTTCAGTCTGTCATACTACATCACGGAAATAGCCTGTTCTTTCTGACACCCCCTCTCTAATCCATTCTTTTTCTCAATACCAGGTTCATCTTCCAGATCATAGTGTTGACTTGTCATTATTTCCTTTCCAAATCCTTTAATACCTCCCTATTGGCTACTGGAAAAAGTCCTGACTTCTTAGTCTAGAATTCAAGGTTTACTTCTAAACTGTATTTTTAAAATTCTTTCCTTCCAATTTTTCTACCATCAATTATTTATTCAACAAATATTTATTGAGCTCCTACTATATGCCAAGAAGTAAGTATTTGTTGTCCTAATCCATTCCTTAAATCAACGTTATATGTTCTTATCTCTACTCCTTTCCTAATATCATCCTCTTTTTCTGGGATGTTCTTTTTTGCCCACTTCTGACTAAAGGAACTGTATTTATCTTTCAGGAGTTAGTTAAAATGCCTTCTATCCAGCATGATAATCTGTGACCCTACCAGTGATTGCTTCATCCTCAAATCTAGATTCATCGGGGCACCTACACCAAAATCTTGCCTCCTCTGATATCCCCAGCTGGGCTCCCTTATGCACCCTGCTCTCCAGGTGTGTGAATCAAGTGGCCCATCCATGAGCATGCTGTACCCTCCTCATCACATGCCATCACTCGTATTTCCCTACTGGCTTGCAGAACAATTCCTTCTTCAGCTGTTAAATTATTCTTGCAGAATAATTCCTTCTCCAGCTGTTAAAATGAGCTAAAAAACTTCTCCTTCAAGTAACATTTTCCTATGTCCTTCCCACCTTGGACCAAATCATAAAACTCCCTCCTTCCTCCAGTGCCTGTCAGCATCTAGTTGTATCTAATCAGGACACTTGCCTCATATTACTTGTTTATTATTTACGTGACTTTTCTCACTGAAACAAAGTTCATTTGGACTCCAGAACCATGTTCTAACCTTGGCTCTTTATCCCCACAGTACATGGTCCATTTATTTATTAATAGAGAAGTCTACAGTTAGTATATGCGTAATGAATGGAAGTATTCAGATTTGGCTCCATATGTTAGAGTTATGACACATATCAGACATAAAAAGTATTAATACCTGGTATATAGTCTCAGGCATATATATACATGACAGATGTGTATATACATATACTTGTATTAAACTTCTATTATATATAATATAGTTGTGTAATACAGTTTATGTATATGCACATCTGTCTGTGTATAAAATATACTGTATTGTTTCTACTACATATCTGATATGTATATATCACACATACATATCCATATATAATACTGTATTAAAACTCTACCATTATATATAATTTCTGTAGCTATATATACACAAACACACATCTATGTGCATACTAGTGTATACATACATATGAATGTGTTTTATATGTATACATATATATATTTGCTATGCAGTCCCATCCCTTTCCTCTCCCCTTTTTTCTTTTCCTTTCTTCCATTTCTTTCCTCCCTCCCTCCCTTCCTTCCTCACTACTTCTGTTCCTTCTTTCTTTCCCTCATGTCCTTCCCTCCACTCCTTCTTCCTTCTGTTTGTCTGCCTCCTGCTTTCTCATTTGTAATCTTTAACAAATGACTGTGCTTTAATGTACTTCGTACACACAATAAAAGATATTGGTATTTAAAATAACCAATATCACCTTGTACTGAATTGTTGATATACAGCCCTATGATTTGAAAGCATCTCATCTGTTTGTTCTTGATTGTACAGTGCATCAGAACAAATTGTTTTGTACGTCTCTATGAAAGGAAGATTGGATTCAGCAACCCAGGTGTTTGGCAATCTGTGATGTGAGTTATGCCTCCAGTCTTTGAGGACCTCTCTAGGGGAAAGGGTTCTGAAAACATTGCTGCAGTTAGCAATAGGATTCATAATTACTCTCAAACTTAAAAAGGTGGTGCTGGGTCTCCAACCTCATATTTAGTAGCTCTTTAGATATACTGTAAAATAAGCAGCACTTACAGAGAAAAGTGGAGAAAATTTTTTATTTTGTCACAAAATTCAAATCACACTACAATAGTCATCAATAAATTGATGACCCAACTCTGATGGTTGACTGTTTGTTCTCCAAGAAAATAGAAATGATCTTTTTAAAAAATGTTTTGTTTAATGTCACTGCTGTTTGGGGACTCATTTTTGCTAAGCTCTTTTCTGAGGTGGATGCAGAAAAGGTAGGGGAACTTCACTGTATTATTCAGCCCAGTCTTGAACCAAGAGTGACTTTCTGAGGATTAGGAAACCTCAACTGTTGGTTCACAGCATGTGTTTGATTTTTTTATTTTTTTTTTATTTTTATACTTTAAGTTCTAGGATACATGTGCAGAATGTGTAGGTTTGTTACATTGGTATACATGTGTTATGGCGGTTTGTTGCACTCATCAACCCGTCATCTACATTAGGTATTTCTACTAATGCTATCCCTCCCCTAGCCCCTCACCCACTGGCAAGCCCTGGTGTGTGTTGTTCTCCTCCTTGTGTCCATGTGTTCTCATTGTTCAACTCCCACTTATGAGTGAGAACATGTGGTGTTTGGTATTCTGTTCTTGTGTTAGTTTGCTGAGAATGATGGTTTCCAGCTTCATCCATGTCCCTGTAAAGGACATGAACTCATCCTTTTTTATGGCTGCATAGCATTCCATGGTGTATATGTGCCACATTTTCTTTATCCAGTCTATCATTGATGGGCATTTGGGTTGGTTCTAAGTCTTTGTTATTGTAAACAGTGCTGCAATAAACATACGTGTGCATGTGTCTTTATAGTAGAATGATTTATAATCCTTTGGGTATAGAACCAGTAGTGGGATTGCTGGGTCAAATGGTATTTCTGGTTCTAGATCCTTAAGGAATTGCCACACTGTCTACCACAATGGTTGAACT
Organism: Nomascus leucogenys; assembly: GCF_006542625.1. Classification (NCBI taxonomy): domain Eukaryota; kingdom Metazoa; phylum Chordata; class Mammalia; order Primates; family Hylobatidae; genus Nomascus; species Nomascus leucogenys. Next base: position 122,923,676 of record NC_044385.1, on the reverse strand, counting down.
AATTTACACTCCCACCAACAGTGTAAAAGCATTCTTATTTCTCCAATCCTCTCCAGCATCTGTTGTTTCCTGACTTTTTAATAGTCAGCATTCTAACTGGTGTGAGATGGTATGTCATTGTGGTTTTGATTTGCATTTCTCTAATGACCAGTGATGATGAGCATTTTTTCATATGTTTGTTGGCCACATAAATGTCTTCTTTTGAGAAGTGTCTGTTCATATCCTTCACCCACTTTTTAATGGGGTTGTTTGATTTTTACTTCTAAATTTGTTTAAGTTCTTGTAGATTCTGGCTATTAGCCCTTTGTCAGATGGATAGATTGCAAAAATTTTCTCCCATTGTGTAGGTTGCCTGTTGACTCTGATGATAGTTTCTTTTGCTGTGGAGAAGCTCTTTAGTTTAATTAGATCCAATTTGTCAATTTTGGCTTTCGTTGCCATTGCTTTTGGTGTTTTAGTCATGAAGTCTTTGTCCATGCCTATGTCCTGAATGGTATTGCCTAGGTTTTCTTCTAGGGTTTTTATGGTTTTAGGTCTTACGTGTAAGTCTTTAATCCATCTTGAGTTAATTTTTGCATAAGGTGTAAGGAAGGGGCCCAGCTTCTGTTTTCTGCATATGGCTATCCAGTTTTCCCAACACCATTTATTAAATAGGGAATCCTTTCCCCATTGCTTGTTTTTGTCAGGTTTGTCAAAGCTCAGATGGTTACAGATGTGTGGCATTATTTCTGAGGCCTCTGTTCTGTTCCCTTGGTCTATATATCTGTTTTGTTACCAGTACCGTGCTGTTTTTGTTACTGCAGCCTTGTAGTATAGCTTGAAGTCAGGTAGCATGATGCCTCCAGCTTTGTTCTTGTGTTTGATTCTTGTCTTCCATTCTGTGCCAAAGAAACACAGGCTGAATATGAGGCGATGTATGAAATATTTTCAATTTTTTTAAACTACTGCTTGTAAAAAATAAATATCCTGATTGAAACAAAAGATGTCTGTAGTGAAGCAGACTCTCTCTGGTTCATTTTTAATCATCAATTTAAGAACACACACTCTATCTGTATTACTTTTACACATTCTAGATATGCCTGCTCCTTAAGTCATCACTATTAGAAAAGAGCCTGGAGTTCATGTGTCTGAGGTGGTTATTTATCTTGACAGAGGCAGTGTCAATTTTTCCCCTGAAGAGTTTACATTACGAGATTTTGAAGAAGGAACTTCTTGGCTGTCTTGGCTGGCTCACCAGCGATTTTCCTTATGTTTAAGCTGTTTATAAGTGAAGGAAAAAGATCACCTGAGCCCTTAGGGCATTGTTAAGTTTATATTTTCTCTCTGCCAATATCCATCAAGGGGGAGCAAAATGAGCATCTTAGTTCCTTATTTTATGCTTTTCAGCTCAACCAAACTTCTCCATCTAACACACTCATGATGACAAGGACTAGAGAGATGGTGAACCCCTGACAGTCACCTGTCAACTTTCCTTAAAGAGAGTAAATCAGGGGACATTTCTGATGTGTTAGAAATGTGCTTCAGAGTCTAGTTCAATGGGGACTACCAAAGTGTTGGAATGCAAAAGATTATTGCATATTTCCAGGAAGGGGATTGCAATAGAAAAATTATCATCCTTTTGAACTTTTACTCAGAACTTGTGAATGGAGTTGTCAAATGGAGGATTGCTGATTATTGTTTAAGTCTTTTCATTTGTATCTATCCTAAAATTGTCTTCTTGGAAGTCTGTATAAAATAACTAATTCTTCTATTTATAAGATTTTTTTGAAGCTTCTGATATATCTATGATGAGCCATCTCTAGGAAAAAAAATTCTGATTTTTTTGTTGACAACAATCACTACTGTTTAGTGCTGAGGAAAAGCATACTGTAGATAAAGAATGAAACGAAGTCACCAAATTCCTACTGATATTGTCCCTTCCATACTAACCAGATATATATTTTGTTCCTGGGAATTGGGTGACGTTGTCTGGGAAAGGAGAGATAGGTAACACTATTGCAGAGAGAAGAGCTCTTTCTCCTAATCTTATTTACTTGTCAATCTTCTATCAGACTTCTCAGCGTTCCACTTCTTTCTGGAAGGAGATTGTGCATCTCAAGAACGAAGACTGGGTGTAGTTCATGATAGTAAAATATGTCACTCATTTTCATTGTTATTATGATTACCACAATTATAATTCAGAATATGTGCTTGACAAGAGGAAATTAGATAATGTATAAAACATACCAATTGATATAATCCCCTCAAGAGCTTCCAATTTAGACTAGTATTTCTGTGCCTTTGTTCATCACCTAAGAGAATTACAAAGATTATCTTAGGGCTACCTTTGAAGAAGCATTATTGAAAATAACTAATGTGGTATTTGTAAAATGCAAGCAAAATAAATTAGAGCAATGAGTCTAGATTCCAGGTCTAAAGTTATATGCTGAATTGAGCAGAGGAGACCACTAAAGCAGTTTAATTATTTGCTCTCCAATAATACTGTCCATCCATGATTTCTCAGATGATTTGCAAGTTATGTATCTTTACAAGATTCCAGTTATGTCACATACCCTTTTTTTCCATTAAGGGAAGCCTCATTTTATTTCTGTCACAAATCAAAAGTTCAGATCTAGAAATTATTAGAAGTAAACTCATGTTCCAAAAGATACGACGGAAATCCATTGTTGGAACTAATTCTGACCACATTTCAAACTTCTGCTCACTTTGAAAGTAGAATAAAGGCCAGGAAAAAAAAAGAGATAATGGAAACAAAATATGTTGATGTGGAAGAAATGTGTTTAGGGCTAAGGCTTTGTGCTCAAGGACAGGGTCACTGTGAACTTTTCTGCCTCTGGACAGTGTGCGGCTCTGAGCTCTTCTGTGGTAGAATGGAGGAAGGAGTCGCAAAAACGATGGCATAGGAATCCTGGTGGAATCCTTCAATGAATTGGCTATTCTGAGAAACCAAGGCTGATGTTCCTGAGCTCCAAGCTTTAGGCAAGTTCTAAACCTTATATTTCATAGCAAACTGACTGGATTGATGAAAGTATATAGAAAATAATCTTATGCTTGCTCTAAAGCCATGTTTGGAATGTGTCATGGCCAGATGCAGTTTGTCAAAACCTGAATGTGTTATGGCCAGATGGATTACTCTGGCTTTTCTTTTGTGTGTGTGTGTGTGTGTGTGTGTGTGTGTGTGTTTGTGTGTGTGTGTGTGTGTGGGAGAGAGAGAGAGAGAGAGAGAGAGAATGAATGAGAATGTACATGTGCACATATGTATTACCCTGCCACACCTGGGATGTGCCTCAAATGGCAAAGCAGGAAATAATCAAAGGTAGAACCCAACCATCCCTAATATTTATTCAGCACAAACAGAGATGTATTCTTTCCTAATTTTTATTTATTGCAAAGCAAAATTATTAAAATAACGAGGAGAAATTTTAAAAAGAAAAAAGATATTGTCTTACCAATCTAGAACTCATTCACCTTTATGATGCTTTAAGGCCAGGCACAGTGGCTTACACCTATAATCTCAGCACTTTAGGAGACTGCGGTGGGAAGATCACTTGAGCCCAGGAGTTTGAGACCAGGCTGGGCAATGTAGGGAGGTCGCACATGCCTATGGTCCTAGCTATTTGGGAGGCTGAAGTGGGAGGATCGCTTGAACCTGGGAGGTCAAAGATGCAGTGAGCTGAGATCATTTCACTACACTCCAGCCTGAGCAACAGAGCAAGATCATGTCTCAAAACAAACAAACAAATAAGCACTTTAAGATCAGAACACAATGTCCTGTCAATTATTGTTTCAAATGAAAAGTTTTAGGTTTAAAATGCTTTGCGTGAGTGATCATGGTCTACACATGCCATTGGTTGCTTTTTCAGAAGAGCTTTTGTAAAGAATCCTTGACGGTGGACATGCTAATACCAGAAATACTTAAAGAGATCTTACAGAACCTTACATGGCAGCAGACATGGAGAAATAGATGAAGGGAGAGGGGATGGAAGATTGTTCAAAAACTTGTTTTATCCAGTGGAAATTCAGTGTTTGAAATTACCACCCAGGCAATTGTGAAGAACAAGGCAGCACACCATAGCTAGTAGCTGAAGTCAGGCTTTAGTCCTCCCATAACAGTTATGAGACATTGATCATGAGGAAGCACAATGAAACTGAAGCAACACTTGACTTGGCAGTTACATGTAAGTGTCACATCAAAATCTAGAACAATTCTGGCATTCCGGAAAGTTCTGTTGTACCTCTTCCCTGTGGAGCTGATTTTTGATTTCTGCCATCACTTGTTAATTTTGCCTATTCTTAATGTTGATGTAAATGGAATCATATCATCTGAACTTTTGTTGTGTGTGGATTCTCAACATAATGTCTGTGAGATTTATTCACATTGTTGCATGTATTATTAGCTTGTTAATTTTTTATTGCCATATACTCTTCTGTTATATGCCACAATTTATCTTTCTTCTTCTTCCTCTTCTTCTTCTTCTTCTTGTTTTCTTCCTTTTTTTTTTTTTTTTTGAGATGGCGTCTTGCTCTGTTACCCAAGCTGGAGTGCAATGGCATGATCTCGGCTCACTGCAACCTCTGCCTCCTGGGTTTAAGTGATTCTTCTGCCTCAGCCTCCTGAGTAGCTGGGACTACAGGCATGCACCTCCACGCCTGGCTAATTTTTTTTGTATTTTTGGTAGAGACCAGGTTTCACCATGTTGGTCAGGATGGTCTCGAACTCCTGATCTCAAATGATCTGCCTGCCTTGGCCCCCCAAAGTGCTGGGATTGCAGGCATGAGCCACCTGCCTGGCCTTATCTTTCTTCTATTGATCATTATTTGGGTTGTTTCCAGTTTCTGGATGTTATGGATAAGGCTGTTATGAATGTTTTTGTATGGCAGTTATATGAACTATTTTATTTATTTATTTTATTTTTTGTTTTTATTTTTAAGATGGAGTTTCACTTTAGTTGCCCGGGCTGGAGTGCAATAGCATGATCTTGGCTCACTGCAACCTCTGCCTCCCAGATTCAAGCAGTTCTCGTGCCTCAGCCTCCCAAGTAGCTGGAATTACAGGCATGCACCACCACACCCGGCTAATTTTTTTATATTTTTGGTAGAGATGGAGTTTCACCATATTGGTCTGGCTGGTATCAAACTCCTGACCTCAAGTAATCCACTGCCTCTGCCTCCCAAAGTGCTGGGATTACAGGCATGAACCTCTGTGCCTAGCCTATGTGAACTCTTTTACCTTGGCTTTATGCTTAGGAGGAAAAACATATGTAGCTTAAGTAGAAAATGACAGTTTTCTGAAGTTGATGCAACAGTTTATTCTTCCTTTAGCAAGATATGAATGGTCCAGTTACTCTGCATTATTGCCAACAAGTAGCATTGTCAGCTTTTTGGATTTAGCTATTCTATAGAGAATGTAGTGGTTTGGGGTGGTTATTTTAATTTGTATTTCACTGGTGATTGATTACATTGATATTTGCTGATTTGTCCTTTGGATATTTTCTGTTGGAGAGTGTCTTTAAATCTTTTGTTCAATTTTAAAAATAGTTTCATTTGCCTTTTTCTTATTAGTTTATGGGAATTCTTGAGATAGCCCATATATAAGCTCTTTGTTAGATATATGTATTATGATTATTAATATCTTATCTCTGGATTATTTTTTCAATCTCTTCATGGTATATTTTAATAAATTACTTCTTAAATTTAAAATTTATAACTTTTCTTCATTGCATTTTTTTGGTGTATTAATGAAGAAATAGATTTCTGACCTAAGGTATGAAGATATATGTTTTCTACTATAATAGTTTTTATTGTTTTTCTTCAATTTTTGATTCATCATCCATCTCACATTAATTTTTAGAATATGGTATGAAATAATGGGGCAGTGTTCATTTTTTTGGTCTCATATAGCTATCTAATTGCTCCAGAACCATTTATGGAAAATAAATTCCTTTTCTACTGAATTTTAGTGGCACCTTTGTCACAAATCAACTGACTTCATGTGTGTACATCTATTTCTGGACTATCTCTTCTGTTGATACATAAACAGAAAAGTTTATATATTGGTTAAAAGTTAAAAAAGATGTGTTTTGTAACTTTTTCTCACTTATTATATTAGGGTTATATTTTCATGACAATAAACATTCAACATAATGCCACTTTTAATTGATAGATGGGATTTGATTTATAGATGCACTAATATTTACTTTATCCTTTAAGGCTTGTGAACTCAATGATTAAATTTGTTTTTTTATTAAGTACACTGAATCATAATGCACCCTCATTTCAAACCAAAGCTGTAGGAATAACAAGACAATTAAATTTTTAATGAAGAAAGCCTCTATTTTATAGTGTGAAATGCATTAATACAGTATCAGAAGAACTGAATTTCTATCAAGATTCTACCACTTATTAACTGTGCAGAATAATTCTCAGCTAAAATTTCAGTACAATAACACCTGCCTCCCAGGATTATTTTAAAAATAAAACATACTAAAGGGCACAGGAGCATTTTGAAAATTGTAAATTATTATACAAAACATTTTTGTTACAAATAAACAGTAGAAGTTTGACAAATGTAAAATCATACTAGCCAACATTTATTCATACACAATGAGGAAAGGATAGTCTTTTCAATAAATGGTGTTGGGAAAACTGCATATCCGTGTGGAAAAGAGTGGAATTTGACCCTTATCTTATACCATACATAAAAATCAACTCAAAATAGATTAAGGACTTAAACTTAAGATCTAAATCTGTAAAACTCCTAAAAGAAAACATAGGGTGAAAGCTCTGTGGCATTGGACTTGGCAATGATTTTTGCTTATGAAACAATAACTAATATTAATAGAACTCAAAGAATTCTATTAATATCAAACAATAAGACCCTTAAGACAATAAATATTAGGAACCATGATGGTTAATATTAAGTGGCAAATTGATTGGATTGAAGAATGCAAAGTATTGTTTCTGGATGTATCTTGGTGTTTCTGGGAGTTTCCAGAAGAGACAGACATTTGAGTCAGTGGACTGGGAGAGGAAGACCCACCTTCAGGGAGACCCACCCACAATGTGGCTGCCAGTGTGGCTAGAACAAGCAGGTAGAAGAAGTGGGAAGAAGGTAGAAGAAGCAGACTTGCTGAGTTTTCCGGCCTTCATCTTTCTTTTGTGTTGGGTACTTCCTGCCCTCAAACTCGAAGTTCTTCGGCTTCTGGGCTCGTGGACTTATACTAGTGGTTTTTCTGGGGCTCTTGGGCCGTTGGTCACAGACCGAAGGCTGCACTGTTGGCTTCCCTACTTTAGAGGTTTCAGGACTTGAACTGAGCCACTACTGGCTTCCTTGCTCCTCAACTTGCAGATGGCCCATCGTGGGATTTTGATTATCTGCCTCGAAGATCTACCTAATACTGTTGGTGGTGTGTTGAAGTCCCCCACCATTATTGTATTTTGGTCTATCTCCTTCCTTAGGTCTAGTAGCATATTGTTTTATGAATGTGGGTGCTCCAGTACTGGGTGCATGTATTTTGATGATTGTTACATCTTCTTGTTGAATTGATTCCTTTATTGTCTTTTTTTTTTTAACAGTTATTGAGTTAAAGTTTGTCTTATCTGATGTAAGTGTAGCTACTCCTGCTTGCTTTTCTTTTTCCAACATTTTACTTTGAGGCTGTGAATGTCTTTACCCATTAGGTGGGTTTCTTGAAGCCAGTATATAGGTGAATCTCAGTTTTTTAATTTATTCTGCCTGTCTACATCTTTTAAGTAGAGCATTAGTTCCTTTATCTTCAAGGTTAATATTGACATGTGAGGTTTTGTTTCTGTCATGATATTAATAGTTGGTTCATAGGCATAAATGTGTGTTTGCTTTATAAGACCTGTGAGATTTTTAATTTCATGTGTTTTTATGATGGTGAGTTTTGCCCATTCTTTCCCATGTTTAGAATGCCTATGGCATTCCTTGTAGGTCTGGTCTATTGGTGATGAATTCCCTTAGTGTTTGCTTGTCTGGGAAAGACTTTATTTATCTTTTATTTTTTGAAGCTTAGTTTAGCAGGATACAAAATTCTTTTCTGGCAGTTCTTTAGGAATATTGAAAATAGGATGCCAATTCCTTCTGACTTGTAAATTTTCTGCTAAGAAGTCTACTTTTATGACTGGTGGTATTACCTTTATGGATAATTTGATGCTTCTCTCTTGCTGATTTTAGGATTTTTTCCTTTACATGGACTTTGAATAGCCTGTTAACTGTATGCTTGGTGATGTGCATCTTGCAAACTATCTTTCAGGTGCTCTGAATCTCTTGTGTCTGAATATCTACATCTCTAGCAAGCCTAGGGACATTTTCCTGAATTATTTCCTCAAATAGGCTTTCCAAACTTTTTACTTTTTCTTCTTCTGTCTCAAGAATGCCCGTGACTCATTGGTTTCATCACTTTACATACTCTCAAATTTCTTGAAGCCTTTGTTCATTTTTTTATGTAGTTCTTTTTTTTTTATTCCATTTCCATCTGACTGGGTTAATTCAAAAGACCTGTCTTCAAGCTTGAAATTTCTTCTGCTGCTTGGTCTAGTCTATTGTTGAAGCTTTAAAGTCTATTTTGTAACTTCTTCAGTGAATTTTTCCTTTCCAGAAGTTCTGTTTGATATACTTTTTTAATCTATCTCTTCTTTCATATCATGTTTGTGTGGTGTGTATGGGGTGTGTGTGTGTATGTGTGTGTCAGCTTTCTCTTGGATCTCATTGAACTTCCTTAAAATCTATATTTTGAATTTTTAATTTGTCATTTCAACATTCTCATTTCAGTTAGAGTCCATTGCTAAAGTGCTAGTGTGATATAATGGGAGTGTCACAACACTCAGTCTTTTAATGGTGCCAGAGTTCTTTTGTTGGTTCTTTCTTATCTGGAGAAGCTATCACTTCTTAATTTTGAATTTTCTTTGCTTTGGATGGGATATTTTCTTTCCTCTTGAGAGTGTGACTTTATATTGGTTAGGGTCTTTGTTCTTCTGTCAGCAAGTTTTATATTGGGTTGTACAGTTCAACCTCCAGGCCAGTAGTTGGTGCTTATGGGTAATAGCCAGGAATGGTAGAAGCAGATGGGTGTGTGCTTGATTTTTGTTTGTTGGGAGGTGCTCTCTGTTCTTTCAGGTAGTGGGCTGGTCTGTGGGATGCCTGCTGCCCTAAGTTCCCTGTTTAGCTGGGAGAGGGGACAAAGCTGGGAAAAGCTGGACCACCATGCTCACCCACAAATACCCCAGTGATGAGTACAGGCACCAGCCCCGACAGGGGTGGCTGGGGGAGCTCCTGGTGAAATGAGCTGAGGCCACTGCAGAGGTCAAGGAGTCTGCACCAGCTTCATGCCCTGGACAGGTGGGGATGTGATCTGTTTCCTAATCACACCCCTGTCCCAGGGATGCTGACTCTTAGTTTAGACTGTTATTTATCTCCAGGCCACAATGTAGCTGAAAGCTGTGCAAAACTTCTGTCCCACAGTTCTCCATGGGAAATTTGAGTAAGAATATTTTACCAAAGATGTCATGCAACTGGCTAATAAGTGCATAATAAAGTACCAAACATCATGAGTCATTAGGGAATGCAAATTAAAGCCACAATTAGATGCCATTATATATCCATAAGAATGGCTAAAATCAAATAGATGGAAGGCACAGAGTATAGGTAATAACATGAAGAAACTGAAACTATCATCCATTTTTAATGGGAATATACAATGCTACATCGACTTTGGAAAACATTTTGGCAGTTTCCTAACAAGTTAAATATAACTGTACCACACAACCCTGTTCCCATTTCTAGGAATTAACACAAGAGAATAGAAATATATGTTTTCACAAAGAATTGCATGTGGATCACAGCAGCATTATTAATATAATAGTCCAATTCAAACGTCCATAAATTTTAAAATGTGATATATCCATTTAATTAAATGCTCTTTGGCAGTAAAAACAAGAAAATACTGATATGTAATACAGAATGAGTGAACCACAAAACATTATCCTAAGTGAAAGAAGCCACACAAAATGAACAAATCTCTGTATTGTATGATTCCGTTTATATAAGATATCCATAAAAGGCATATTTACAGAGCTGGCAGATTAGTGGTTGCCTGGGCTTGGAGGTTGAAGCAGAATTGAGTGCAAACAGCTTTAAGGGAATTTTTTTTTAGTACTGAAAATGGCCTAAAATTGCTTTGTGGTGATGGTTTCCAACTCTATAAATTTATTGAGAATCATGTAGTTCTACATATGCAATAGGTAAATTTTGTGGTGTTATATAAAAATCATGCATTAATCAAGTTGTATAAAAAGGAAATCTCAGCTTTCTCATCTGTAAAGAAGGGATATATACAACATAGTGTGTGTGTGTATGTGCACCCATGCATGCTGTGTGTATGTAAGAAATAATTCACAGGAACAGCTTTGTACAGTGCTTGATAGTAACAGTGAGTCAATGTTTCAGTGTTTGTCATTGTGGCTGTTATCATCATCATCATCATCATCACTGTAATCTTTATATTGAGTTTAACCATGTCATTTCATCACCCAGACCCCAGTTGCTGTGCTGTGCCATGCATCAGAAAATACTATGCAAGCTAATACAGATTAAAAACATTGAAACTTCATAGTCTCTAACTTTAGCTGAATATTAATGCTTCCTGGAAGCCCTGTGTCTTTCATTTCTACCTTCTCCAATACTCTACACTCAGGTCTTCAAAACCCCATCTTCCTCCTCTCACTCACTCTGACGTGTGAATTTCATCTCCTACTTTACAGAGAATGTAATATAGGTGACAGGATCTCTTTTGAAAACAACTTCTGCATCTACAACTATCTTTCCATCTTCTTTCCTAAGACAGTATCAGAACTGTTTCTCTTCCTTTTCTTGGGCAGTTCTTACTTCCATGGCCTGATCAAGTTCTCTGACTTTCCCAGGGACTTTACCCCATCTCTTATAATAACTCTACTGTATCTTAAATTTGTCTATTTCTTCTTTTTCTTCTTTAGCATTCTCTCATTAATAAAGCCAGGCTAAGCGTGGTGGCTCATGCCTATAATCCCAGAACTTTGGGAGGCCAAGGCAGGAGGATTGCTTGAGTTCAAGAGTCCAAGACCAGCCTGGGAAACATGGTGAAACCGCATCTCTACAAAAAGTACAAAAATTAGCTAGGCATGGTGGTGTATGCCTGTAGTCCCAACTACTCAGGAGGCTGAGCTGGGAGGATGGCTTGAGCCCAGGAGGTCAAGGCTGCAGTGAGCTGTGATCATGCCACTCACTCCAGCCTGGACAGTAGAGACCCTGTCTCAAAAAGATAAAATAAATAAATAAATAAACAAGGCCAAAAAGAAGCATTTGCTAACCCAAAGCTTCTTCATTCTTCATTTAGTCATTCATGCATTCATTGATGTATAAGATACATTTCAATTGAATGCCTACATTGTGCCACATACATAGCAATGGAGCTGGAGACATCATGGTGAGTAAGAGAGAAATGGCCCTTGTTCTCATGGTACTTACAGTCTAGTAGCGAAAGAATACTAAAAATAGGAAAAAAACTAACTCGTTTTAATTATGCATAAGTACACCAAAGAAAAAATGTCAGAATGCTAAGAGAACATAAAATAGAAGCATTAGGGACAGTTCGCTGAAAAAATTATATTTAAATAAATTTTGAAGAATGAATAGAGTTTAGAAGGCAGTTGGAGATTTAGGGTAGAAGAGTGGGAAAAGAATTTCTAGCACAGGGGCAAAAATGTACAAATTTCTTGAGACTAAACATATGAAAATAGCTTGGGTTTTGGAATAAACAGGTCTGATTTGAATCACAGCTCTGCCACTGGCTTTGTGGCATGGTGTGATCATGAGCATTAAGTAATAGAACCCATCTGAAGATCCCAGAGTACAACGGACTCTTATTATCCTACAGGAATAATTTAATACTTTAAGTCTTGTTATTACTCATGATAGCTCTAGTTATTATTACTTCAAGTTTTAAAAGTGAAGTCAGAAACTCACAGGACTTGATTGGCCCAAGGACACAGACTAGTAAGTGTTGAGACAGATTTTAAACTAAGCCTTTTTGAGTAAACTATGTTACCATAATATGAGTACATAGTAGGTGCTTGTATTAGTCCATTCTCACGGTGCTAATAAAGACATATCCGAGACTGGGTAATTTATAAAGGAAAAAGGTTTAATTGACTCAGTTCAGCATGACTGGGGAAGCTCAGGAAACTTACAATCATGGAGGAAGGGAAAGCAAACATGTCCTTCTTCACATGGTGACAGGAGGAGAAGTGCTGAGCAAAAGGAGAAGAAGCCCCTTATAAAACCATCAGATCTCATGAGAACTCACTATCACATGAACAGCATGGGGGTAAGCCCCACCATAATTCAGTTACCTTCCACCAGGTCCCTCTGATGACATGGGGGGATTATAGGGACTACAATTCAAGGCGAGATTTGGGTGCAGTCACAGACAAACCATATTAGTGCTCAATATTATTTTTCTTTTCTTCTATCCCTTTATTATTCTCTTCCCTTTGATCTGGTAAGTCTGTCATCAATTCATTAAAATGCATCACATTCATGCTGATTTTCCTCGTATAACTTTCTTTTCAATATTATTAGATTAAGATTATTATACTATTATACTATAGTACTATTATGGTTAATTTTTCAATGGCTGAAGATATTTTAATTTTCTCTTTACAATTACTCTCACTTGATACTTCATTTAGCATATTACAGCAACATGTTGAACTTCGGCTTCCTTATTTCTAACATAAACGATATGAACCTTAGAAGTATCATCATTTCCACCTCTAACAGGTTGTGAATGTACATTTCTGGATTTTCCGTGTGACCTCATTTTCAAAATTTTACTTCTTTATAAAATAGTTATATTTTATGCCTTCATGAAAATAACTCATACAGGTATTGCACCTTGTTTTCAAGATATGCAATTTATATATAAGACAGTGAGTCTAGTTTGGTTACTATTTTATGTAACATTTTACATTAATATGTTTTAATTGTATAATGTCATCCATGATGAACTACGCCAGTAAATTTGCCCATTTTTTATTATGTAGGATGTCATTTAGTCATAGAATCAAAAATATCTTTCTCATGCTAAGATACAGTCTTTCAAGCCAAGATAAACACCAAATGTCTCACTTGTATTTCTTTTATTTATGATACTCATAAAATCGTATGACTACAGATTGTACATAGAGTAATTTATATTTTGCTAATGCAAAATTCTATAAATCATATTAAATATGAATTAAAACTACATTTGTAAGGCAATATTAAAACAGAGAAATAGCAGAAAGTAGCAGATAACTTCAGGTAGATTTTTTTTTTTTTTTTTTTTTTTTTTTTTTTAGATTTTCTATTCCCTTAATTTCTAAGTTCTAACGAAATCTTCTGAAAGGGTCAGTATCCAATTAAACTCTTGCATTAAACGTTGAATACAGAATCAGTTGCTTCTTTACCGAAAATATGCCTTCTGGAAACTTCTATAATGCATGTCAAGTTATAGGATAAAAAAAGCCCATTTGTTATCCTAGTTCAGAAATAATTGCTTGCCATTAGGTTGGTGAGAACATAAATTTTACTCATTTCTGTCATCTAGCTTGTCAACTTCCTAAACTCCATCTCCATCTGCCCCTCCAGTGACAAGCTGAATATTATTTAGCCTTCCACCAAAATGATAATGACTCGTAAATGTAAATTTCATTGAAATCACACATGTGGAAACATTTATTAACTTATTTTTTTAGAAATAGACAAATCTGATGGCTTGATTTTTGTTCAGCAATGTTATATATAAAAAATCTCCCCAAACTCATTTGCTATTCTTGTTAAAATGGTGTAAACATTATTGACTTTTTCCTTTTTTGCAAGAATTATACATGCACTTGTCTGTAAGGCCTTAGACATTACAGTGTCACAGAAGGGGTACTTACTATGCCTTCCTCTAGGATGGGGGAAAAAGCCACCTGCATGTGCCCTTGTGCCAGAATTCTTGTTAGTAAGCCCAGAAGCCACATTTTAGCACTACAGTCTATGACTCCAGGGAAAATCTTTAATAAAAACAGCTATTTCCAAAGCACCTACTGTTTTTGTTTTTCTCCCTCTAACATTCACCAAGTCCTTACTATCTGCCAAGCTCAGTTTTAAGTAATGTATAAGGGTTAAGTCATTTTAATCTTCACCACAGCTTTTGCAATAGATACTGTTATAATGCCCATTTTGCAGATGAAAAAACTGAGGCACAGAGAGGTCTCCTCTCTCTCTCTCTCTCTCTCACACACACACACACACAGCTGGTGAAGAGTGAAGCCAGAATTTGAACCCTGGCAATCTTGTCTGGTGGAGCTACTCTGTTACAGGCAACATGTTTTATCTTTAATGGATTATCTCATTCAGTCATGAGAAAAACCTAAACAGGCAAGATGAGAAAACTGATGCTGAAAAAGGTTAGACAATATTCATGAGGGCACACAACTAATGCAACTAATAAGTGGTAAAGTAATGCCTGTCCGATGCTAAAGCACATGCTCAAATGCTTCCTGACACAATAAGACCTGCTGGCTCACCTGCCCATACCCTGTGAGGCAGCTCCCTTCTGCTGGGGGACAAGGCAGGAAAACCTCACAGAGCTACTGTTGCTGCTGCATTCTATCCCATTCCTGGCAAAATCTTATTGGAGACAGAAGAACTGGCCAGTGCATATTCACTGCTGTGTCACCCTGGTTCTGGGAAAAGAGGAAGATAAGAGAGGGAGCTGAGCACAGTAGTGCCAAACCTTTTTTTTTTTTTTTTTGGTATCAGGTACATTCAACCTATTCATCTAGATATTTCAAAAAAAAAAGGCAACAGTTTTTCTATAAAGATAGGAAATCCTTGCACATTAGTCTTACATTTACCCTTGAGGATAAGAATTCTTGCTGATAAGAAGAGAGCTATAAAATATGGATACCATGTCTCAAGTATTTAAGGATAAAGCGATAAACATGCAGATGGAGCCATTAATGAACATTAATTGCTTTAAATTAGGTTTTATTGTGCAGTGGGTAAATTGGAAAGTACACATTTGCATTGGTAATAGAAAATTAAATGCTTCAGGAAGCAAAATATCACCTGATGTGCTAAAACCTGTTATTTGTGGTAGACCTAAAAGGAAACTTGAAGGGCACCGTGTATTCAAATAAAATAAAATAAACTAAGCTGGAGGCACACGTATTTATGAGAATCTTCTTAGGTATAAACCCTATATGGATATTGAGTTTGCGTAGGCCAAGGAAGGTCCAGATGGTGACTGGTTTAATGTTACATGTTTACTGCACTGTGTTGCCAGAGAGTGGTGGCACTGTAGTGCACTGTGCAACTGTAAATCTAAGAGTTAGATGGGCCTTCAGGAGGTAATTGGATCCCTCCTTCTCCCTCCAGGAAAGACATGTCTTGAAATCTTTCAGGACAGATTGTTGCCTACCCAAGTGTTGGAAGCACTTGGAGGGAAAATGTTGCTGCACCTTTCTCAACGGCCCATTTTTCTAGCTGGAACCCATCTGAGCTCACATTGAGGAAGCCTTCCTTTAAGTCTGTTCAACAATGGCTTAAACTCATATCTTATTTAATTTCTAAAGAGTTGGTAACCAGGACATATGCATGGTTTGGTGGTTCTTCAACTTTCCTACTCCTGGATAGAAGTAAACTTTTTTCTTCTCTTTAGTACTTTTTTCTTCTCTTTAGTACTTTTTTCTTTTAATTTTATCTTCTTACCATTGTTTTGCTCTGGATCCTGCTGTAGCAGAGATAGTGTTTAAAATAGTAAAAATTCTCCAGTAAAAGAACTACGTAATAAAGACCCTCTGTCCTAAGGCTAAAGTGGTAGGAAATTGTCTTTATAGTTGTTATATTGACTTAGTTGTGCAGCTGTTTCTTAAGACAGAGGAGAACAGGAGTGGGTTTTGAGGAAGAAGAGGAAATTAAGGCTTAAGTAGCCTAAAATACACTGGTGTGGAGTTCAGGAGACAAATAGGGGCTAGAAATTTAAATTTGAGGACCACCAGTTTTTAGATTATTTTTAAAGCCATGAAATTGGATGAGATGACCTAAGGAGTAAATGTAAAAAAGTGAAGTTAATATAAAAGTGCCTCAGGGCACTTTGACATTTAGAAGTCTGAAAAGAGGGACAACACAGTAAAGAAGACTAAGGGAGCAAGGTCAGAGATAAAAAAGAAAAATGAGAAGCATGTGGCATCCTGGAAACCAAATAAAGAAAATGTTTTAAGAAGATGGGAGTGGCTAGCTGTGTTTAATGCTGCTTAGAGGTTGAGGTTGAGTGAGAGGAGTTTCTCACTGGCCTTGGCAAAAGCATTTTTAGTAGGTAATAGGGACAAAAGTCTGTTTGAGGTAGATTCAAGAGAGAATGGCAGATGAAAAGCGGAGCTAGTGAATATAGACATCTTTTTCGGGAGTTTAAAGAGGAACAGAGAACAGGGTGAGAGCAGAGGGGATCGTGAGATCAAGAGTAATTTTTTTTTAAAGGCATGAGATCTTATAGCAAGAATGTGTACTAGCGGGAATAATTCAGTAGAAAAGAGAAATGGTGATGATGGAGAGAAAGGAAGTTCCAGGGAGAGGATGGAATACAAACCACAAGAGTGGTATTGATCCTAGATTCATCCAGGGAGAGTTCATCTATGGTTATTGGATGGAAGTCAGGTTGTATGAGTACAGATGAAGGTTAGCTTACAGATTTAATCAAATAAAATATTGAACTGTTCTTTTTATATTTTTGAATTAAATTTTCATTTCCTGGAATGAAATATTTTCTTATACTTTAAAACAAAACATTGGCCCTTGGAGGAGGACCTGTCCTACCAAATGGACAATGACTGGCCAACAGAGATGGAAAATGTTTTGCGTCTGTGCAGCCAGAGGTCGTGCAAGTGCTTTCTGCTGGGCAGACATAGCTGTGCTTCTTGGGGGCCTACTGCTGATATTCCCCTCTGGCTGCTCCTTGACCATGTCTCTGATACCTGGGATCAGGTCTCCAGTGCAACCAAGGGCAGGCTATGAACTTTAGCAGCTTTAGGGATAGGCTTTACTTTACTGAACACTTAGGGGTAATGAAAGTACACCACTGGAGAGTAACTTACAAATATGACTAGAAGGGACCCCTCAGCCTAAACCTGACCTCAAGAGAATTTTTGCTACAGCAGCTGCCTACCTGCTTCCACACAGGTTGGAGCCAGCTAGCTCTCCTCATTGTTAGAAATGCTCCAAGTGTTGTCAGAGCTTTGTGTACAGGCTTGGATGCCTTTACCCCGCCCTCCCAAATTCTTTTGAAACCAAATCAGAAGGAAGTCTCTTCTCCCTTACATATTTCAAAGACGGCTCATTTCCTACACCAGTATTTACCCTCTTCCCAGTGTGATTGAGAGTGGCAATTCCCTTCAACTGAAGCTATGCCCAACTAACTACAAAGATGTATCTTGGATCCATGTCCAGGATTGACCTATGGTAGGACAGTTACCATAAATCAGTTGCCAAGTATATTCATGTGCTAGGGCTGCTGTAACCAAGCCCCACAGACTGGGTGACTTAAATAACAGACATGTATTTTCTCACAGCTTTGGAGGCTAGAAACTCAAGATCAGGGTATTAGCAAGGTTGGTTCCTTCTGAGGGCTGGGAGGAGATCGGTTCCAGGCCCCTCTCCTTGACTTACAGATGGCCTTCATGTTCTCTTGGTGTTCTCCCTGTGTGTGTGCCGGTGTCCAAATTTCCCCCTTTTATAAGGACACTAGTTATATTGAATTAGGACCTACCCTAATCACCTCATTTTATTTTATTCATTTTTATTACACTTTAAGTTTTAGGGTACATATGCACAACGTGCAGGTTTGTTACATATGTATCCATGTGCCATGTTGGTGCACTGCACCCATTAACTCGTCATTTAACATTAGGTATATCTCCTAATGCTATCCCTCCCCCCTCCCCCCACCCCACAACAGGCCCCGGTGTGTGATGTTCCCCTTCCTGTGTCCAAGTGATCTCATTGTTCACTTCCCACCTATGAGTGAGAACATGCAGTGTTTGGTTTTTTGTACCTCATTTTAATGTAATCATTTCTTCAAAGACTCTCCAAATAAGGTCACATTCTGAGGTAGGATGGGTTAAGACCTCAGCATATGAGTTTTGGAAGGGCATGATTCAATTCCTAACACCAAGTTAAGATTTATTCAATTTAAAAAAAAATATTTTTAACACACTAATACCTAAAAACAAAATAGTGGTTTTAAAAGTTAGAATATTACATAACATGATGAAATCAATACTCTCCTGCTCCACCAGCTCCATCTGCAATATTTGCTCCCTACCAGTAGCCACATTCAAATATTTATTCTTCTGTCATTTATTCCCATGTTTCTAAATACCATGCTCACACTGCTATTAATTTGCATGATAAATATTCTGCATTGGCTCCATAGTATGGAATATGAAGATTTTGCTCTCTTGTGTCCTCTTATACACAATTCCTGTCCACTCCCGATACAGATGTATTACCAAATGGTTAGTCAATGTTTATTATTACTACGTATTGTTCACAGTTGATCCACAAGGACATCATATTTCCTTTCTTGTACTATATTTTATTGTATGTAGAGCTTAAAATTGCTTTGTTACTTTGCTTAATTTTTGTGCCTGTCACTAATTCATCCCCAAACATTCTACCAATATTTCAAACTCCTGTCAGTATGGTCAAACATAGAAGGTCATCTCAAGAGCCTGCGTGTTTTCCTTGGCAACCCCTCTCCATCAGCCCTCCATCTCCAACCTCAGCTGTGGACTCAGACTATTTTATAGTGATATCCTGGAGCTTCCCTTCAGATTCATCCTTTGAAGTCTTCATTGCTCTCCTATATTGGATCCCCCACTTCCTGGATCTCCATCCTTCTTTCTTGGTTGACTCCTTCATTTTGATGGGGGCACATACTCCAATGGCTTCCTGAGAAAGAGTGCATGGGGGATAACTGTTTGAAGACTTTGAATATCTGAATATGACTTTAGTTTACCCTTGCACATAACTGATAATTCACTTACCTGATAATTCACAATTATGAATGGCAAATCATATTCCCTGAGAAATGTAAAGGCACTCTTCTATCTTCTTCTATCTTTTAGTATTTCTAATGAGAATCTTGGTTCAGTTTTGACTTTTGACGTCATGAGGGTGTATTCGTTTCCTCTGGTTGTTGTAACAAATGACAATATACTGGGTAGTTTAAAGCAACAGAAATTTGTTGTCTCATAGTTCTGGAGGCCAGAGCCTGAAATTAGCAAAACTGGGCTGAAATCAAGATGTCAACAGGGCCATGCTCCTTCCAGAGGCTCTAGGGGAGAACCCTCTCCTTTCTTTTTCCAGTTATCACATCAGTCTTCAAGGCCAGCATCTTTAAGTCTCTCTGCTAAACCTTCACATCACTTTCTCCTCTGTGTGTGTTAAATCTTCCTTTGCCTCTCTCATAAGGAGGCTTATGATGGCTCTTAGGGTCCGCCTGATAATCCAGGATAATCTCCTCATTTTGTGATTCTTAATCGCATTTGCAAAGATCCTTTTCCCAATTAAGATAACATTTACAGGTTCTAGAAATTAGGTACCGATATCTTCGGGTAGCTATTATTCAGTCATATATAAGAAGTAAACTGGTGTTTCATTGCTTTTAGCTGTTACAATCTCTTCTCTCTGAAATTTCAAAATAATGTGTTTAGTCTTTGTCAATCATTTTGTTTTGTAGGCAATTAGAGGGCAATTTAATCTAGAAATTCATGTTCTTTATTTCAGGGGTATTTTCTTTATTGATTTTTGAACTTCATTCTCCTATATTTTTCCTGTTCTCTTTTTAAAGAATTCCTCTAGTCAGTTGTTTTTCCTGGGTTCTCCTAGGTGGATTCCCTAATTCACTTAAATCTTCTGTTGTGTTTTCTATTTCTTGAACTTTTTGTTCCAGTTTCTGAGATATTTCTTCAATTTATCTCTTCTAACCCTTCTGCTGATATTTTGCATTTCTGATATTAAAATGTTATTATCTAATTTAGTGTTCTTCCTTATGCCATCCCAATTCTTGTTTCACGACCACAGTATTTTTTCATTTCTTAGGAATGATTATTTAAATTAGATTTTGAACTTTCTGTATCATCTCTTTTTTTCCAAGTACTTTAAAAAATATTTTTTCCCCTCTTTCTTTCATTTGAGAAAGTTGCTTCAAATGTCTGGATATTTGCTCATATTTCATGGTGAGGTGATAAAAACTTAAAAGCCAATCACAATGTGAGTCAGCATTTTTGCTGGATGATATGGTTTGGATTTGTATCCCTACCCAATCTTATGTCGAATTGTAATCCCCATTGTTGGAGGAGAATGGGAGGTGACTGGATCATGGGTGTGGCTTCCCCTTGCTGTTTTCATGATAGTGAGTGGGTTCTCATGAGATCTGGTTGTTTGTGGAAGCTTCTCCTTCCCTTTCTTTCCCCTGCTCCCCCCATGTAAGACAGGCCTGCTTCCCCTTCACCTTCTGCCATGATTGTGTGTTTCCTGAGGCCTCCCAAGCCATGCATCCTGTACATCCTGTGGAACCATGAGCCAATTAAACCTCTTTTCTTTATAAATTACCCAGTCCCAGGAGGTTCTTTATAACAATGCAAGAACAGACTAATACACTGCATAACCTCCAAAGGTCAATTTCTCCAGTCCTTTTTTGTTTCATATAGGTGGTCCTTCTCAGAGAGGATTTAATCCTCCAGGCTTCTCCTGGGGGTGTGAGCCAGGCTACCAGCACTCTGGGAACAGAGTGAAGTTAAGGGGCTAGGATTCTCCTTCATGAGCTGACTCTCACATCGTCCCCCTATTAGACATTTCCTCCATGGCCCTCACATGGACTCGTTGTTGAGTTCACCTCACTGATTCATTCTCAGCAGAAAGTAAACATCACTTATTCAGCTGGGGGATGCTGGAGACACATAGAACCTCCAGTTCTGAGCCTTTTTGTGATTCTGCAGTGGTCCACTGCTCACTTTTTCATCTAGCCCTGTCTCTGTTCCTCCTCCCATGTGTCATACACTTATATTTCAGCTCTGATTTCAAAAACTGTGTTGATGTCTGTCACTTGCTCTGGTCTCCTCTCTCATTCTCAAGAGAAAGATTTTTGTGAGTTTATGCCCTTTTCATCCCTTTACAGTTCTCTCTGTCATGTTTCAGGAGGAGAGATAAATGCATGGATTTCACTTACTATGTTTAACATTAGTTGGAAATAACAGTAAATGCAGTAGATCATCCATTCCAGCTTTTGCTGTGCTGTGCTCAGTCTAATTTCAGGCCTGCAAACCTTTATTGCAGGAGTCCAGTCTCCACTCCTGATCTTTGAAAAACTAATGTTTGGACAAGAATGCGAACAGAAACAAAACATAACATACATGCACAAATACACCAACTCTCCCAGTATAAATTATAATTTTAAGTATAAATTTAATTCTAAAATTTAGATCGCCCTAAATCTCTATCTAAACCCAGATTTAGAGAAAATCAAGAGCTACATTTTCTGATTTTGAGATAAAATATATATGTGGCATATATATTTATATGAGAACATATATGTATACATGTATATATGTTACATTTAAATATATATTTATATATTTATATGTTACATTTAAATATATATTTATATATTTATATGTCATATTTATATATGTCACATTTGTTTATTTATGTGTGTTTGTCGCTCAGTTTCCAATATAAAAAGATGTATTTATTTTTATTTCATTCAGAAGAAAGAGCATTTGGGTTATTTCATTGAGTGTAGGGCTTCCTCAAGAAAAAAATGGGTGGGAATATTGTCATATCTGTGGAATGACAATGTCCTACTAGAGGGTTCTCTCCCAAAGGCATATTGAATTTTACCTTTGGAGTCTTCTGCCATTTGGAATAACTGTTTTTCCAGTTTCAAAACAATGTAAGACCCTCTGCATATTGAGTTACATGACAATGTTTTAAGAAAAAGTGTGAGGCAGGAAAGATTATTGTAAGGGGAAAAATGAGGATTGGAGTTGGATTTGGAAATAAGCCTGAAGCAGCTTGAAGCACTCGCCTCTCTAGTTTTCACATGGTCTCTCCCTGTGCTGTCACTTATTTCTGTATGCCTGCATCCCCCTTTTGATTTTAACTGTCAACCTACCGTATCCACCAGTAGGATTCCTGGAGTGAGCCAGTCTGTTTTGGTAGCTCCGGATCATTGTCTGATTGGGAAGTGATCTGTGCTCCTGGCCACCCTATAGGGTCAGTCAGCCTAGAGATGAGTTCCCCTCAGGTCACTTGATCATCCTTGGTCCAGTAAGATCCACCCATGCACAGGCATCCCAGAACTGCTTCTTGGAACAGGGTCCCTGTTAGTTTGCTAGGGCTGTCATAACACACCTCCACAGACCAGGTGGCTTAAGCAACAAAAAATCATTTTCTCACAATTATGGAGGCTGGGAGTTTGAGATTGATGTTTCAACAGGGTTGATTTCTTATGAAGCCTCTCTCCTTGGCCGTCGTTCCCTGTATCTTCACATGGGGTCTTCTCTCTGTGAGTCTAGGTCTGAATTTCCTCTTCTTATACTGAGATAGTGGAGGTGAGGAGGACTTCATTATATGAATTTTGGAAAGACATTATGTAACCCCTAAGAGACTCTATATGGGCAGAGCCACTTGAACCAGAAGTCGAATCTCAGGGTGCAAACACTATCATTGACATACCCAGTACAACATTCACCTCCATTACAGGTCCAATAAAGAGACATATATTTACTAAATTAAGTGAAATTGAATTATTCAAGATATGAGCCACTTATACCAATTGTAGGTGGGACCAGGCTCAATAAATTTCCAAAATTGCTTAATGATTCACATTCCATCCCAAGAGGAACAGATAAGATTTTCTTTTTCTTGAAGTCCTTATTCCTGGGTTGTAGTAGTCTACCTCAAAGTTTTTGAGGTCTAAGTCATAATTTTCTAAATTATTTATGAACATGTTCCTCAGAAACGACCAGAAAAGGTTGACAAGTCTTATGAACTCAAGATAAATGACACCTTCTTCTCTCTTTCATCTATAAGATCCACTACTCTGTCAAAGGAGTAATTTAGATGGCTGTGATTTGTTCCTCAAAAAGTTATTTTGCTTCTTCTAGCATCCTCTCCTTGGGTGTGGTAATCAGCAGGTTTGGAGCTTAGCTGGAAAATCTCACCAAGTGAACTAAAAACAGGAGGAGAGTCAAGGTCATAGTAAGTAGCATTAGGAGATATACCTAATGCTAAATGAGGAGTTAATGGGTGCAGCACACCAACATGGCACATGTATACATATGTAACAAACCTGCACATTGTGCACATGTACCCTAAAACTTAAAGTATAATAATAATAAAATTTAAAAAAAGTTGGCTTTTTAATTTGTCTTTTTTCAAATACTTACTACATAAAGATGTGTGCAGCAAATCTCTGTGGTAGAGCAAGGGTCATCTCTATCAGTGGTTGGGGAAATTTTCAGATTAAGAAAAATTAATTGCTTCATCAATTGGAACCTAGGTTACATTATATGGGGGCAAAGTACAAGAATGTCTATATTGTCTTTTAAGAGTCAAAGTTTTCTGTATTTAATTGGGTTGTTTGGGTTTGTTTGCATTTTGATAGGATAGTTTTTCTACCAATAAAATGAAATAAAATGTAAGATAAAAATACCGTTAAAAGAGGAGGCACACTAGACAGATTTATGACAATTACATTCTGATTGGCTTTGCATCCTTCCACTTTTTGCCAGCAGATATGGTATCTGGCTAGATTGAAAGCCTTTCTGTTAATAGGATGTGAGTAGGCCAGTCTTCCTACAATGGTCACGTGTATTTCTTGGCATTTTAAATTTAATTTAGGGATGTATATATGTATACACTCACACATATATATACACATACATATGTTATATATGCATATATGTGTGTGTATATAGATGTTTATATACACACATTTCACACATTTTTTATTCAAGAAAAATTAAAGTGAAAGAAAAGATTACATATCATTTTTTCTTCCCTAAGCTATATTTCTTGCTTGAAAGATTGACTTTCAGGATATTATTAGCAATGCTGTGCCCATGTCCCTCTGCACTCAATTCTTATATTTATCTTATGACATTGTGTAGTAAATATTTGATTACATCTCTTTCTCTCCTCTAGAATTTGCGTCATCCTAGACTCAAATCTTATTTAAGATTTAAGTGAATATTGTACTTGGCTAAAATGTTTACTTATTTATTGTTTCATACTGAGTTGTTTAATTTAGAGAAATATTTTTAGAGCTTGGGCCTGTAATATTTGTCAATACCATTTTTAATACATATGTTCTGTCTTAGTCCATTTCATGCTGCTGTAACAGAATACTGCAGACTAGGTAATTTATAATCAATAGAAATGTATTGACTCATGATTCTAGAGGCTGGGAAGTCCAGGATCAAGAGGCTGGCACCTGGTGAGGGTCATCTTGCTGCATTATTCCCTGGCAGAAGGTGGAAAGGCAAAGAGAGGGTAAGCAGAAAAGCAAGAGGGGAATGAACTGGCTTTTAAAATATAAATATAATAAACTCAGTCTTATGATAACAAACACACTACTACAATAGCGGCATTAATCCGTTCATGAACGTGGAGCCTTCTTGGTCTATTCACCTCTCATTAGGCCACACCTGCCAACAATATTGTTTTGGGGATGAAGTTTCCAGCATATGCTTTTTAGGGGACACATTCAAACCAAGGCAATTAGTATAGCATGATGGCTAGTATTTAAAACAGAATAAAGGCCAGGCACAGTGACTCATGGCTGTAATCCCAGCACTTTGGGAGGCCAAGGCAGGTGGATCATGAGGTCAGGAGTTCAAGAACAGCCTGGCCAAGATAGTGAAACCCTATCTCTACTAAAAATACAAAAAAAAAAAAAATAGCCATGTGTGGTGGTGGATGCCTGTAATCCCAGCTACTCGGGAGGCTGAGGCAGAGAATTGCTTGAATCCAGGAGGCAGAGGTTGCAGTGAGCCAAGATCGTGCCACTACACTCCAGCCTGGGTGACAGAGTGACAGAGTGAGACTCTATCTAAAAAAAAAAAACTAAACTAAAAACAGTATAAAAGCAGGATTGGCCTTCTTGACTCAAAAGCAATGTGAAGAATTGACAACAATATAGAGTTGCTTAGATATGGATTCTGATTCACCTCATTATTTGTACAACTACTAATTACCACCCTATCCATTTCATTGTTCATTTATTTTTCTTATCAATCCAACTATTGATGCAGCCCTTAAAGTATGAGGAGTATCTCACAGAGAACAAAGACAGCAGAATTTCAGACAGATGTTTTTGTTATTTACAAAACAGTGCATTAAAATGTCAACCCCGACTTCACCCTGGGTGTGGAGATGATAGGAAAATTATATGTATTTCCTGAGCTGGTCATAGAAGAAAGAAGTCACTCCTGTAGAAACCAAGGGAATTAGTGCCTTGGCTCTGTTCACTGAGTCACCACACCCTCACCTATCTAGCTTGCCTCAACAAAATTCTACTATGCTTCTTATTTCAGTTCCACAAGGCAATATAATCTTCAGGTGGTGGTTGGGTAGGGCCAACACGTATCTCTGGGTTCCAAGCATCAATAGCATTTATAGAATGTTAACATCGTAGTATCCTAATATAACAACTAAAGTGGACTGAAGTCTGAGCTAATTAATTAACAATATGAGCCTTGAGCATCTCCTTTAAAATCTCTGAGCAGGCTTGTTTAAAGCCCACTGCCACATCCCTGTTTGACTCACCCCAAGAGACTGAGACCAGGGACTCCTAACCACCTCACCCCCAAGCAGCTGTACATCTTCTTCATGTAAAGTGGTAACATGGACACATTCACACAAGCATATTTGGATCCTTTTATTTACTCTCCTGTTTCTCATCCCTCACCACCACCCATGCTTTAAACCTCAGCCCGAAAGTAATCGCCCAATGCAGAGCCAAAGACAGTTTATCCTTAGCAAGCCCCTGCAGCTGCTTTCTGGTCTTTTTGATGTGCTTCCCTTTTGTTTTAGTAGGAGGAACTCACTTGAATGCTGCTCTTCCCTAGCTTCCTGCCCCTGTAGCCCCCTTCTTTCCCAGAAGTTGCCTGCTGGTTACTGTGGCAATGGTGTTGCACACAGCAGATTGTTCTTTGAGGTATATATCACACATTCATTCCTCAAACATTTAAGGATCTGGTATGTGCTGGGATCCAACAATGGGATCAAAAGGTCCAAGAGACTTGGTGCTGGTCTTAAGAGCATTAGTCTGGCAAGGGACCTTGGGCATCATAAGAAATGGGGATACCAAGACCACAAAGATCCTGTTTCAAGCCTAAAAGCAGAGGTGGTAGCAACATGGGGAAGGAAGGCAAACGGGGGAAGTGGAAGGCCACTCTGGGATGTAAAGAAAGGGACCCTGAGTCCCATCCCATCCATCCAAGACAGGTTTGGTGCCTGCGTGATGCCGGTGTCTGTGGATGAGAGCCGGCTGCTATGAAAGACTTTAAGCCCATCCCAGCACTTCTCTCTGGAGGACAACTCACACAAACAGGCTGCCACACAGTCCTTGGCCTCTCAATCATTTTCTGCACTTCTTGATGGCATCTAGGATCCTAGCCTTGTCACACCACCATGCCATCACCACCTGGTCAGCAATCCCTTGACTCAACCCAAAAAGATGTTGTAGTGCAGCCCAGTCCTGCAATTGGAATGTGGAACCTGGCAATCTCCCTGCATATTTGTAAGCCCTATGAGATCCCCAGACTGCTCTGAGGGAGAGTAAAGAGGATGAATTTAAACTAAGTGTCATTTGAGGCTGGGTGGTTAGGCACTCATGTACCTGTACCCTGGAGGACGCTTTAGTGCACTCCAATCTGGGGTTAGAGGGAAGAGGACACTTTCATCACACAAGTATGGTAAACTAGATTTCAACAGAGGTGTAAACAGTGTACTACCACACCTGAGGGAAGTTTTGAAACCATCATACTCCTAAGAGGTTAGATCATAGTTGTTGGTCATATCTGCATGGGCTGCCATGGACCAACTTGTGAAAAAGACTGGCATGAGGGGCTGACCCGCCATCTTGATATAAGCATCTTCCCTTCTAGCCATGGACACATTTTTCTTCCCACTTCAGGAATATTTAAATTTCCAGGAAATTACATACTTCATGAAAAGTCATTTCTGGAATCCAGGCTTGATGAAAAATATTGGGGAGGCATTAGGAGCATGTGGGTGGGTGAGAAAGAGCAGGAAGGCTTTGGAGCCACATAAACATCTGGGAATGCTGGCTTTGCCACTGACTAGTTATGGGACACTGGACAAATTATAAGTTTTCAGGCCTTCGGTTTTAAAATCTGTAAAACGGGGCAAAACTACTCAGCATCATAAGTTGTTTTTTCCTAAAATCCTCAAAACGTGCCATATAGATATTCGTTTTCTTTGCCTAGTTGAAATCGTGGACTGTGCTTATAGGGGTTCTCCACAGTTTTCGCTCAAAGAAGAAGAGTGCTGGATCATGTTAATTTTGTTTGCATTGGTTTGATACATAAATATCGTAAATAACTACAAAACTATGCTTTACGTTGATCATGATAAGAATGCTTTGTTAGATATGTCATTATGAAGCTTTTTTGCAACCATTTACCTTTGTCAAATCTGGGAAATGGATGTAGACTGTTCTTTCTCTTCCATCCGCTACATTCAAATGCTTGTCAATACCTTCTCTGCATTCCAATTTCCTCAGTTACAGGCTCTCATGATCTCTTAGCTTATGTCTTTTCATTCCCACTGTAAACCATTTTCTACCCTCCTGCTACTGGACTTACCTTCCCAAAAAGCAAACTGATCCTATCACTCACCTCATTACATCTTTCATTGGACTTTCTGTCCTAGATTGAGAAGGATGGGCATGCAAGGTCCTTAATTAATGAAATAATTAATTTTTAATGAAATAATTTTAAAATGTATTTTCTTAGCAACAGATTATTTCTTCAGAGGAAATCTGATTTAAAGCCTCATATGGAAAATGAATAAAACTGGGCTGCTTTGCTTAAGCTCTGGAGTGGAAATCTGGAGCTCAACACAATCTCTTCCACTACTCCCACCTCCCCCTTTTTCCTGCAGCAAGTCTACATAGCCCAATTTTTAAACCACTAAGTCTGGATTTGCTGAACTTATGGCCATTTATTGAACAGTCCTTGTTCTCTCATGCCTCATCTAGAAATCTTGTTTTGTCCTTTCTTTTTCACACCTTCTGTGTGAAAAATACTTCCTCATCCTTTAGTATTCTGTTCAAACATTACCCCCAGTGCAAAGTCTGTGCTGACTATCTGGACAAAGTCATGGGTCTATTTTCATGTGACTGCTTGGCTATATTGTCATCTGTTCCACCGACTGAGATGCTGGAAGCCAAGGAAATGTATTATTTAACTTGGTGCCTAGACCATAGTGAGTACATCATAGATACGGAGGGAGCTAATAAAACACAATTCATAAACTTACTAATTATTTTTCTTCTCTCAAATATTAGCTGGTACTCAGGTCTCAGTCTGGATGTTGAGAATGTCTGTCCATATTCAGACCTACATATATTTATACATGCATATATGCCTTTGTAGCCACAAATACATACTGAACTCATTGAAATTATGTTTGCACATAAATATTTAGGGGGCATAATAACTATTTAAGGCACACAATCTCTGTATATTTTGTTTTCTCTTTATATTCACCAAGCTCAGTAAAATCTTGCCTCCTGAAGCTAAATGTTTTATTCCTCATCCATGTTTAGTTCATCTTTTGTTCCTACGCAGTTATATTTAAAGATTTGTAGAAACACAATGATTGCTTGATGCATGCAGAATTATCAGAGGAGCTCCGGCTGTAAATTGGGCAAATGTAAGAGAATGATTTTGACTCCAAAGGCCACCAGTGAGTCTTAGGAAACTGAACACAGTGGACTATGCCATAGATCCTGGAGCTGCAGTACCTGGATTATAGACCTGATACAAAAGAGACTTCGTAATCGCACATTTTTTTCATTAAGCTAAAGTGCTTCAGGTGAATTCATGGTGGAAACCTCATTAAAGGCCAATAAAGAAAGAAGCTCTTGTATTGATATTTTTAAATAAATGATGGGTTTATTTCTTTTATCTTGATCATGATGCAACCTTGCATCAGTTGATGGATTTTTCCCATGTCTTTTGTTAGTACCAAGTGAAAATAATTCCAGAAAAGCATCTTATTAGTGTCACCTGAAAAAGAAAATCGTTGACACATATTCAGAAGCAACTTTATATGCTCCCATTCATTTTTATAAACAATAAATTACTTTTAGGTATTTTATGGGAGACTTTTTCTTTTTCTATACAACACCCTACGTGCATTGAATGGAAGGAATTTTATGAAGGTTTGTTTGATGCAACAGAGTTGTTATAAGGATTATTTGCATTACTTGTCCTAGTCTCTGCCTTGTATATTTAAAGTATCTGCTTATCCTTCTTAATATTGACAGTATGTTAGAGATGGGAGTGTATAATATATCGCTTATGATATTTAAATGTCAAACACTCCTTCATCTAGCTAGAGTCCAGCTATATATAACTGCTCCCATTAAATCTGTCTTATCTGTGCCTCAGTTAGAAATGTCAATTAAAGGAGGAATTTAATCTCATTAGAAAAGCTCAGTGACAGTGCCATGATATTCACATTTATCTGTCAAATTGTGTCTCTTCCCACATTTTGATTTCTTAATTAAACCTTGATGTGCCTTAGCAGAATTTTTACTGATAGAGACCATTCTCTAAAGCAGTCTGTCCTTCTTATTGTATGTTTAACACATTGTAAGAGCATGCATACTAGCAGGTATTATTTCATCATTGGTTTAATACATTTATAATTTATTTATTTTTGGCACTTCGTCTCAGGCAAGTGCTAGCCAAAGCACTGTGGAAACAGAACTGGTAGCCATTCATACCAATAGATGTTAGTTTATTTGGCTAAGAAATTGCATTGTTGTAAAATGATCATCAGTTCTGGAAGAATAGTGTCTCATCATATGTTTACTTTCTATTGATGTTAATAAACTCTTGCTTGGATTTTTCTGCAGGAGGTGAAAACATTAGTAATGATAATAACAAAACTAAACAAATCCTTAGTCACATAGCATAATAGAAGACAATTATTTCTATCTTTGGTTTAATAAACTTTGTGTTAAGAAAATTACAAACCACAGAGTTAGAATCTGAAAACAATTAAATGCTATTTAATTGGATCTGGAGGCTAGAGTTTGTTTTTAACAAAAGCAGGCATTTATATGCCAAATTACTCTGCATACTTTTCTAATTGAAATGATCTTTGTACATGGGAAGATCTGAAAGGTTGAGAGCTAAGTCACTTTCTACAAGTCCTTTAATATTTATTTACCTAGAAATAGTTCAGCAGTTGTAGTTTAGGGGAAAGAAGTTTTGGGTAGCAGAGACAAACACTGATTTCATACATATATGCATTGCCCCAGTAACTAAACTATTTTGCTCAGAGTGAAAACATTCTACATTTTCTACCATATGTAATTTCTAGGAATCTGAATAAAATAATGTATCTTGTCTCTTGATCTTTTTAAATTTTTTTTCTTAATGTACCTTTTCATTGGTTTTTCTACATGCATGTTCCAAAAGTTGGTCTGTTTTAAACTATATTTCTGCATCTAGAGACATCCTGTTCTAGGGAAATGGGAGATGTCTAATTTTTTGAACAACTTTAAATAGCTAACTTAAACGTTAGCATTAATAGTTGACACCATCCGACACTTTTGAAATGAAGTCTTCACTTGTAGTCAGAAATATAAGTGGAATCAGGGCTAGGCGACTTGTGTGTATAATTTTAGAGGCTTCTCCAAAACTGAAGCCTAAGAATAAATTTCTCTGTATGCACATATTGGTAAGGGGTGAGAAGCAGGCCAGCTGATCCTAGAAATAGATTCCATGGCAAAGGTAGCCTGTTGCTTGATAGAGGGCCAAACTTTGAATGAGTCTGGGATCTGAAGTATTCCCATTGTGTTGTCATCCTTTCACTTAATATCCTTTCACACGCTTGCTACTTGAACTGACAGCCCTAACCTGTTATCACTGGGTAGTGCGGCACCATGACATAAAATGTACAGCTAATTACAATGCACTTCACAGTGGCATATGACAGCAAGGATGCTAGAAGAAGACCCATCCAAGCAAGAAGCTCCTAGTTGCATTTAAGAGCTGCTTCCCAGGACAGTGACAGTAGAGAAATGCTCTGTGTATATGTGTATATAATACATATATAATGCATAGATTGCATATATGTGTATATATGTATACACACAACACAAACATATTTGTACAGCATTGATAATTTTGTTGTTTAGCTTGCAGCAAAGATATAAAGTAAAAAAAAAAAAGATCAATACGTAAATTGAGTATTCAGCACACAGCAAACAGAAATGACCTATTTGGCAGGGGCTGGTTCTCTTAATCTGACAGTCTTCTATTTTTAACTGATAAGTATCATTTAGCTATTATTCTCTCTGCCATGATTTCAAAACAAACCAGTGAAAAGTGATATTTCAGGTTAAACTAATCATTTTGGCACTACATGGCCCAGATATTGATTATTTTGCTTAAGTCAAGAGGATTTATGTGCAGATAGCTTATTCATCTCATTACCTCATTTGGGGTTTCTTGTCATATAAAATATAGAAATATGACTACTGGATGTGGAAGGAGTACTAACTTTTAAGTATTTGGCATAGATATATGAAATATCAAAGTCTATATTGTATTTTGTTGCTTTATTCAAGTTTATATCATAAGCACATATTTATGGTTCTGATCAGCCATCTATATGGTGGGTTTCATGCCACCAGGATGTAGTATTTGTGTTAGATACTACATAGAAAATGAACATGACATCGTGAGCTAACACACTGATGCAGTTATCATATATTGACCGTGCACACATCTGAGGCTTTATGCAGTTAGATGTGTAATGTGTATGCACAGTGTCCACCCATCTGAGAGCATACCTCTTCCATGATGGAACTAATGGAAAAAGAAGTAGAATTATACCTCAAGGAGATAAAATATATTCTCTTAAACACATACACACAATGGGAAAGGTAACAGCTACTGCCATCTCATTCCCATTTTCCTTCATTGACGCAGAGTAGTTTCCCAAAACTTCCAAGGAGCCAAGAAATGTGATCCACATGCCCGGCATGCCACTTTCATTCCCTGACAAGTCATAAGGGCCAGAAAGTAATTCAGAGAATGAGATGTTCAAAGTGCATTTTAGGTGCTCACTTAATGACAGTGACAGACAAAATCACAGTTATATAGCTTTGGGGTTATCTTTTAAAACAGAAAATAATTTCATTTTTGGAGTGTACAACTTTACTCACCTGAGTTATTACTTTCCCACTGGAAACGTAACCCATCATTAAATTTTCATCCAAGGAGGAAGGCGTTTGCCTGCAGTTACACACAACTCATCATCACACTTTCTCATTACCATACACGTCTCCTCCAATTCAGGGTCTCATTTTCCTTAGAAACACAGCTTGAAAAGCTTCCTCTTCACCTATTTATTCAAGCAAATGATGACCTTTCAAGCCAAGAAAATAACTATCACAAGTGAAAAGGTATTTTTATTGACGTGGAGACCAGATTGTTGCTTATTCCACAGCAATGTATTTATCCCCCACACTCAATAATTATAGTTTATTACCTGTGTAAACAGTGCTGAAATGGTATTTAGTAAAACTCAGAGGTCAAAGCCATCTAAAAAAAGTGTCTTGAATTATTATTTTCATTGAATGCAAGGTAACTGAAACTATTCCATGGCTGCAGTGCTGGCTAAGCACATCTGAGAAGCTTTGATCATCATTTTTTATTGTTGTTTTTGTTGTTGTTTGATTTTAGTACATCTAATCTTTCTATTACTGAGACACTGAAAGCACAAGATAGCTCATCTGTCAAGAAGTTTATGACAGTGGGGCTATGTGTCATGGAACTAAATATTAAAACAGAAAGGTTTACTGACAAAGCAAGTACTCTTAACGTCAAGAAAAGTTACAATGTCATATATTTGTATCAGGCCCCTAATCAAGTTTGTAACATTCTCACTCTGGGGCTTCATTTCCCTATTGTGGAAAGAGACTTAGAAGATAACAGTACATAACATTGGTTTGAGGGATGGGATTCATAGCCATAGGTAACAGATACACTTTATTACACATCTGTTATCTATAGTTACTTTTCATGCTATTCCTCATTGTGTAGTCCAATACATGTGATAATCAGATATATTAAAATGTGGGTTTTGGTATTTAATACTCAGTGGAGATAAAAGCACAATTTAATTTATGCATGCTTGCTACTCTCTTTCCTCAGGGCCTCTTTTCTCCTTTTTGTTAAAGAAACACTGAGCAAATACCAAATATATACTGAAAAAGCAAGAAGTGCTTTTTTTTTTTTTTTTACAAATATGGTGGCAAAATATTCATTTTGTGAATATTTTTGTTATAACAAATATACAAAATAATTCTGTTAAAAAATAATCTGTACGGTGAGACAAATTTACACCTTCTAGCCCCAGTGAATAAATTGTTTTATTCATGATAGAATCTTTGTGTGCTTTCAAGGCAGGCTATTAAAAGTTTTTTCTGGTGGAAACTTCTGGGTTTGGGATGAGTTTTCGTGCTATAACACATGGTGTGTTCTTTTTTGTGTGTGCGATTTGGTCACAGTTGGCTGAAAGTCAATTACTTTGAATTTGGGCAACTTATGTTTGTAACACATCTAGACAGGGTGAATTTAAAGAATGACTACAATATGCAGAATGTCTGTAAACATGCTCACAGTTGAGTTCGCTTTGGTATTTTAGATTTGTAGGAAATGAAGGGCAGAAATGATTACATATTTCTAACTCACATATAAGCAAATCTCTGAAAAAATATGAAGCATTTTCCGTCTCTAAAATGA
Organism: Nomascus leucogenys; assembly: GCF_006542625.1. Classification (NCBI taxonomy): domain Eukaryota; kingdom Metazoa; phylum Chordata; class Mammalia; order Primates; family Hylobatidae; genus Nomascus; species Nomascus leucogenys. The sequence goes on along the minus strand of NC_044385.1, from coordinate 122,889,509 downwards.
TCTAGTAGTGTGCATGTCAATCTGAGAGGCAGTACACACTACTATATGTATGTATCTAAATATTATTGCAGATAAGGGCAGGTGTGGTGGTTGGTGGCATTGGGAATAAAGTAGTAAAAGTTGAAGGGGCTTGTCAAGGATTGAGACTCTCCATCTTTTTAGGCATATGGACAATAGATGGAGAAGAGAAAGCCAGTAAGACAATGACTGACATAATTTCTCACTAAACACTGGCTAAAACAATGAATGAGACAAACACTGCGTTAGTCCCCATTTTGCATAATCTTGATAAATCTGTGAAAGGATTTGACTATCTCTGGAAACCATCATTCTTAGCAAACTATCGCAAGGACAAAAAACCAAACACCGAATGTTCCCACTCATAGGTGGGAGTTGAACAATGAGAACACTGGGACACAGGAAGGGGAACATCACACACCGGGACCTGTCATGGAGTGGGGGGAGGGGGAGGGATAGCATTAGGAGATATACCTAATGTAAATGACGAGTTAATGGGTGCAGCACACCAACATGGCGCATGTATACATATGTAACAAACCTGCACATTGTGCACATGTACCCTAGAACTTAAAGTATAATAATAATAATGATAATAATAATAAGACTATCTCTGGCTTCAAATTTGTCAATGAATGCCTTTCAAACCTCCCTCTGGTGGTACTAAGCTAGGCCAAGGGAGCGTGGCTGAATGCTGTGCTTCTATAAGTTTGTTTTATATTTTAAATTGATTTTAATAGTGGGATTTATGTGTCTTCATCAAGCTGAGCTGGTGGCGTGAAGAGGCAGGATTGGTTTAGTCTGGATCCAAAGAATGCAAGATGCAGGGTGCTTTCTTCCTTCTGCTTTTAATTGCTGCTGCACCTTTGCAGGTCTTAGGAAGGATAGTGCTGAAGGAATAATGGAGAAGAGATGCTCACTTGATATAGAGCTTTATTCTAACCCCATCAACTGTCAAATTAACAACCTCTAAATTTAAGAGTGTTTTTGTTAAGGAGTTTTTCTTGAACTTATGAATCTGTCAGTTGTGTGTGAACTCCCTCTCCTTTAAGGTGACCTATTTAGCATGATGAAATATATTTATAATCTTCATTAAATAAGCTGCCCATCATCATGCAAAGCGCCCAACTTGATATCCCTGGTGTACGTCCTTCATCCACCCACTGTGGTTAGAGTACACTGTGCTTTGCCAATCCTCATTTACCCAAGTTTTTTCTCTCTGAGCATCCTCCTCACTACTGTGTGTTTGAATCCTGCTTATGCTTAAAAATCCAGCTGAAATCCTGTCCTCCTAGAGGTCTTTTCGATCACCTCCATCCAAAGAGGCACCATCTTTGGAGTATCTATTTTTTGGGCCTTGTGCTAGGGGCTTGCATTTGCCAGTGTAGTGGATATTGATTCACACTTTATAGTCTGATTGTGTTATGCTGTTTATCAGTTGTGTGACTGGGGCAAGTTATTTAACTTCTCTTATTTTCCTCTTCTGTAAAATGAGTGTTATCAAAGTACAGCCTTCAAAGGAGTGTTCCGAGGCTCACATAAAAATGACATAGATAAGGGTTACCACTGTACAGAGTCAGCACCTGGCAAGTTATTACTACTCCCAAGCCTCATTAGGGTCCTGGAAGGCAGGTATCAGTAATCTCTTTACAGCTAGTCAGTAAAGGAACTGGAATTTAAATCCAAATGTTGGGGACAATAAAATCCAGGCTCTTTTCTATTTTCCATATCTTTCCCTCATCTAAATTTAAGAGATTGATCTGTAGCAAATTTAACATTTATGATAAACTATATTCTGGTATAGTTTATGCAGATGCCCTATAACCCCAACTACATTACCAATGGAAAAAAAGGGCAGGTGCATCATGGCTTATACTTAGTAAGAGGGTCCCCCAAAATGTGTTAATTGGTTGCTTAGTCATCAGGATCACCCATTGTGTTTGTAGTTTTTGCTTTCTTTCTTTTTTTGGTGATTGTGTGGAGATTGGCATATGGAAATAAGAATACCTGCTTTATAAACATCAAGAAAATGCAGCACAAGTTGTGGTCCATTTTTAGAGATAGATAGATGTGAAGAAAAGAGAGTGGCTGCTCCCTTGGCTATTCTTTATTTATTGTCCAGAAGTTTGTCAATGGATGTTTGTCAAGAAATAGAATTTTAACTTCGGAGGATGTGGGCCACAGGCACCTCTTTTTTATTATACTATGCAGTGTCCAGTTTTGATTTTGCATTAACATTGATAACTTAGCTATATGATAGACTGGTAAGATTCACAGGAGAAGGGAGTAAAACAAGTAGGAAAAATTGGCGTGTTTTGAAGAAGCCACTAGGTGTCCTTTAAATGATCATGTTTTAAATTGCAGGGAAGAAAAAGCTGTGATAGATGCTGGAACAGAAATCCCTTCTTAAGGACTGGACATTGCAAAGTCATAGATTTGAGGTGTTGGACTCATTCCTTACCTCCTTACAAGGGGGTTTTATACCATCCCATTCCGACAACATTAGGTTTAATAGCATGAATGAATCTTTGAATGAAATGAAATAGAAACTTAAAGGAAAATATTATCATTTAAAATATACTGGAAAGAGAATTGATGGACTCTGAACCTTAGGCAAAAGTATAAGAATACTAGAACATTTGGTTTGATTACTCAGGTTATAATTTATATGCAGACATAAGAGACTGTGTGTGACTCACTATTCAAAATGTAATCAAGTCATCCTTGATAGATTGGTATTTTGAGTTCTCATAACAAAAGCTTTTTTAGACACTATTGCATGACTCCCTTCTGATCTGGTATTTGGAACCAGATAATGGGATATCTTATAAATACACATAGACTTCTCTAGTATGTGCCCCAGGACCTGCATGGATCATCTGAAATAAAATCATCTCCTGGGCATGGAAGGAATAAATGCTGAGGAATTACTCTTGACTCTGGCATCTTGTAATATTTACCTCCATTTGCCTGGACAGAGATTACCCTTCAAGTGCTATCAAGAACTTATGAAATTGGTGAAATGCATTTTTTTAATCACTTTTCAAAAATGCCTCTGTGCAGCAATCATTACTCTGCATGGAAACTACCTAGGGGTAGGGAAATAAAATTCATTACAACCACATGGGAAGGTCTTATCACTTGTGAAATGAACACATGTAGTAGATATAAGGAAATAATCTGAATATAACTTTTATTCTTCTCATTGTCATTGCTCAGCTATGACTTTTTTAAAATTTTCCATCTCTAAGTTGAGAATCGAATGCCTACCTAATAAATTATTTATAGAGAAACATAAAATGTTGAGTGTCTAGCACAGTCCTTGGCACACAGCAGGCTCCCAATACTTTCCAATTCCCTTCCCATCCCATACAGAATCCATCACACTGCTCAACTATTACTGTGTCTACACAATGGCAAATATTACATCAGAAAGTAATAAATCAAAACACATGACTAGTAGCCTTTAATGGATCTGCTTCATTTCACATCTCAGCAAAATGTTTATTTCAAATTAATGTGTCCTGACATAAGGAGGGGGTGTTTTCAGCCAAAATATTCAATTTGCAGCTGCTTCATGATTGATAAGTTGTCACAGGGCCATGTGTAAATGATTGCTCTGGTGACAGGCTACTGAAGATAAGGGATTTAAACTGGGATGTTAAATATAAGATGGCAGTCAGCTTCCATATGTCCCTAGCCTCACTTATTTGAACTCCATAGTCTTTAAAGTGTTGAGCACTTGAAGGAACCCTGTTGTCTTTTTTCTTACCACTGGTAGTCATATATAAAGAACAGAAAGATGGGACAATCAGTTGGAATTTAAATAAAGATTATTATTTAGGTTTTTGACTTTGTAAGATGGCAATATTGGCCCAGCACATTTTGAGAGTTTGCTAGCCAGCTCAGACAACTCTGATCAGTTCTTTTTCTTTTTTATTTTATTTTTCTTTCTTTTCTCTTCCTCTTTTTCTTTTCCCCTTACTTTTCTTCCCTTCCCTTGCCTTCCTTTCCCTCTTTCCTTTTCTTTCTTTTCTTTTGCTTTGTTCTATATCTTTGGAACAACCTGAACACTCACTCAGCAGAGAAAATATGTCAAAGATAAATAGAAAATTTGGATGTGTAACCTAAAGAAATTAACTCTTACATGAGTTCTTGCTCTCAGCTGGCTCTTAATCAAGGCACTCTTTAATCTCATTTAACTCTAACACCAGTTGATTACCATCAGGTAGGTATTAATATTGCTACTATACAGTAGAAGAAAACAGTGATAGAAATTAAACAATGCATGTTCAAGGACATACAACTTACATGTGAGAGAAACAGCATTCAAATTTGAGCCTCAGCCTAAATACAGTATACGGTACTTGTACTCCAACTGCCATAACTAAATTGTGTTTATTATGACTCAGAGAAAGACTAGTCTTAGAATATTGAAGATTGATCATTTGGTAATTAGGCAAGATTGAAATTTTTGGAGTCATTCAAACAAATATTTCTAGAAATAATTTCTTCATTTCTGCAAAATTATGTAGCCCTGGGGGCCATGACATGGTACAGTTGTCCATCATATCTATGAGGGATTGGTTTCAGGATCTTCCTCAGATACCAAAATCCATGAATGCTCAAGTCCCTAATACACATCCTACCATACATTTAAATCACTCTAGATTACTTATATTACCTAATACAGTGTAACACTATGTAAATAGTTGTTATAACATATTATTTAGGGAATGAAAACAAGAAAAAAGTCTGTATATGTTCACTACAGAAACTTTTTTTCCAGATATTTTGTATCCATGGTTGGTTGAATCCACGAATGTGGATGGAACCCACAGATACTGAGAACCAACTGTATATTCAAGGACACTTGCCACTATTATATTCCCAAATCTGTTGGGAACTTTAATCACAGATTGCATTCAGGGGCCTTGTGCAAAGCCTGAAGATAAAAATAATTAAACTACATTAAGATTCCATGCTGAACAATTCAGCAGCATCTATTTTTATGTGAATATTAATAATGTTTCATGGGATAGCAGATGTTCATTTTTCATTTCTTTTTTCTGGAATAGCTTTTTTTGTAAACAAAAATGTATATTTTTCATTCACTTATTAATTTCGATCTATTCTTTTGTGATTTATTTATGTCTTGCATTCAGAATTATGCAAATCCAATTGCTACTATCAAAACTTACTATGTAGGAGAAAATATGTTGTTGTTAGATTGTGCTTTTTCTAATGCACTATTTGAGGGACATTGTACAGTCTATATTTTACAATGCTCATATTGTAAATTTTGCTTCAAAAGGCCATTTGTAGCTAACTAATGGTTCCCATTTGAGAACTTAAGTTTCACATTCAGGCACAATAGCCTCCAAGGGTTGATGTCCATCTACAATCCCAATTCATACTTTCATTTTAGTTCTCTAAAATAATACCCTTCTTCTATTACCTCACTTTTAGGTAGATAAGGCTACCTTCTCTACAGGTGATGGGTAAAATAGCTGATTGTCCTGTTTCACCTGTTTTTAATAAAAACATAGAAACAGATCCCAAGCTCATCATTGAATATGGAACAACCTTCTCTAATGTCTGATAGAAATAATTTTCTATGGAATTATTTTTTGATTTGGCCAGATTATGATGATGATGATTATTATTATGATTATTATTATTATTTTGAGATGGCATTTCACTTTTGTTGCCCAGGCTGGAGTGCAGTGGTGCAACCTTGGCTCACTGCAACTTCCACCTCCCGGGTTCAAGGAATTCTCTTGCCTCAGCCTTCCAAGTAGCTGGGATTATAGGCATGCACCACCACGCCTGGCTAATTTTGTATTTTTAGTAGAGATGGAGTTTCACCATGTTGGTCAGGCTGGTCTTGAACTCCTGATCTCAAGTGATCCACCTGTCTCGGCTTCCCAAAGTGCTGGAATTACAGGCGTGAGCCACCATGACCAGCCGGCCAGATTCTTTAGAGTTGCATTATAGTTACTGTGTAATCCAGATTGTTTCAGCTATTTATTCTCATGGTAAAATGATGATTACTGTAAGCAGAACCTAGGAGGAATTAGGCAGAGTCGGTGTGATACCATCCTTTACAAAAGTTCAAGCCAGAATGGAACACTTTAATATTTACATTCTCAATCTCTGAACATCTTTTATTTGGGAAGTAGAGAGACAGAAACAGAGACTTTTCTTTAAACTAAAGTTACATGGGTCCAGATTTAACCCTTAATTCATATTTGCTGCTGTTCTTAGCAATTGTTTATAACTTAAAACTCCAAAGGCAGCTGAGCTTGAGCAGTCATTTCCTTCTTATATCTACAGGAAGTTATATCTTTTTTTTCCTGTCTATAGTTTTACTTCTTTTTTTAACTCTTATTTTAAATTCAGGGGTACATATGCAGATTCATTATATAGGTAAACTTGTGTCACGGGGGTTTTCTGTGCAGATTATTTAGTCACCCAAGTATTAAGCCTAGTACCTATTAGTTATTTTTCCTGATCCTTTTTCTCCTCCCACCCTCCATCCTCTGAAAGACCCCAGTGTGTGTTGTTCCCCTGTCCTTGTGTTCTCATTATTTAGCTCCCACTTATAAGTGAGAACATGTAGTATTTGGTTTTCTGTTCCTGCATTAGTTTGCTAAGGGTAATGGCCTCCAGCTGTATCCATGTTCCTGCAAAGGATATGATCTCATTCTTTTTTATAGCGGCATAGTATTCCATGGTGTGTATGTACCACATTTTCTTTATCCAGTCTACTATTGATGGGCATTTATGTGGATTCCATGTCTTTGCTATTGTAAAGAGTGCTGAAATGAATATATGAATGCATGTGTCTTTATGATAGGTTGATTTATATATTTATATAGATAGAATGATTTCCATTCCTTTGGGTATATACCCAGTAATGGGATTTCTGGTTCGAATAGTAGTTCTGTTTTTAGGTCTTTGAAGAACTGCCACACTGTTTTCCACAATGGTTGAACTAATTTACACTCCCATCAACAGTGTATAAGTGTTCCTGTTTCTCCACAAATTCACCAACACCTGTTATTTTTTGACTTTTTAATAATAGCCATTCTGATTGGCGTGAAATGGTATCTCATTGTGGCTTTGATTTGCATTTCTCTAATGATCAGTGATGTTGAGGTTTTTTCATATGCTTTTTGGCCATGTATATGTCTTCTTTTGAAATCATAGTTTTAAATTTTATGAGGGAAAAAAACAGCACAAACTTGATGTATCAAAACAAGGGTATGTGCATGTGCATACCCACACTGATTTTTACAGCGACACAGACACCTAGAAACTTAGGGTCAAAACTGTCTTTAAAAAACTTTTGGTCAAAAGTCCCAGCTGTTTGATACTTGCTAGCACATCAGTTAAGTGTTTGAACATGCCTAGTGATGAGAAAGCTCATTTCATGTAGGAATACTTTTGTAGTTTTTTTAAAAATTATTTTTTATTTAATGTCCTTCCTTATGTTGGTCAGAAAAAAAAAAAAGCCAGCTATCTCTTTAGATTCTGCTCATTGGTCCTAGTTTACTTCTTTGAGGCAAAATATTGAAGGTGGCTTTCATGTAACCCCTGATTTCTTCTCTAAATCAATCATCCCACTGAACATAAGACATCTTCTAATTCTATCCTTTGTGATGGACAGTCTTCTTTGAAGGTGTTGCAGTTGCCACTGCCCTTCTGAATGTCTGATAGCCATTCTCACATCTTACAGGTGGCCATGAGAAATAGGCATACAATTCCTGGAGAACAATTTGGCAATATATAACAAAAGATTTTAGAAAGTACTTACCCTTTTTATTGTTTTTGTCTTGCCCTTTCTGCAAGACTGGAGTGCAGTGGCACAATCATGATCATAGCTCACTGCAGCCTCGACTTCCTGGGATCAAGCAATCCTCCCACCTCAGGATTCTGAGTAGCTGGGACTACAGGCACATACCACCACCCTCAGCTGTTTTTTTTTTTTTTCTTTTAGAGATGGAATGTCACTATGATCCCCAGGCTGGTCTTGAACTCCTGGTCTCAAGTGATCCTCCCACCTCAGCCTCCCAAAGTGCTAGGATTACAGGTGTGAGCCACCATGCCCAGCCAGTATGTACCCTTTGATATAGCAATTTCTCTTATAAAAATTTAGCATAAAATGTTGAGAAGTATAAGGTTCATATACAGTGATGTTCAACCCAACATTAACCATGTTAACAGTAGTAATGAAAATTTGGGGAAAAATATCCAAAAATAAAGGGTTAAAGAATCAGGCCTTCTGGCTCCAAGTGTTAAACCAAGAATATATGTTCATAACTTCTTGCTTTGTGATAACTTATTAAAATTTAGTAGTATAAATCCATAAGCAGTAAAGAACACTACATAGGGAGAAGAGTCTCTCAGCGGATGAGAGAGTTCAATAAATTTCTAGATGTATCAGTGAGGGTCCTACCAGAGAAATTGTAGGAGATATGTATTAAGAAATCTACTTTAAGGAATTGGCTTACTTGACTGTGGGGCTGGCTAGACAAATATGAAATCCATAGGCCAGGCTGTCAGAAGGGCTGGCTGGAACTTTCTGGCATGGGCTGCAGTTGCAGTCCCCAGGTAGATGTCTTCTTTCTCAAGGGTGTCTTGGCTCTGCCCTATGGTCTTGCAGCTGAGTGAGGCACACCCAGGTTATTTAGGATAGTCTCCCTTATTTAAAGTCACTAATTACGGGCTTTAATCTTATCTACAAAATACTTCACAGCAACTGCTAAATTAGTGTTGATTGAATAACTGGGAACTGTGGCCTGGCCAAGTTGACACTTAAGACTGACCATCGCACTACAAAATATAAAATGGATGGAAGTATGTGCTCTGATGAAATGGAGAGAAAGAAGTCCCAAAATATGTAATACACTGACCAAAAACGGCAGAGGAAGGGGCTGACTGGCCTGGCAGAACTCCAGGAACAGTGTTCAGGCAGGACTGGGAAGTCAGACTGAAAAGTGTGTTTACGGGAGGTCTGTTGGTCTCCTCACATATTTCTTTCTCGCGTTCTTGCACAACAGCACACAAATGACCTTTATACCTGAGCAAAAACATGGAAAATTTTTCTCTAAGAAAGCAGAACTACCACCTGGAAAGAATTAGGACAGCCAACATGGGTTTTGACAGACAAGAGTAAAGCCTGCCTCATTTGGCATTTAGAAGGGGTCCCGAGCCTGGCAGGGAACTCAAGATCTGCTCTCACCAAACCAAAAAATAATGAATGAATGTAGTCCACACATACAGACATGCCTCTCAGGCAGTCTGTTTTCTCATTCTTAAATATAAATGGGCAATCAGAATCTTCAGACATTTGAGGAAGAATGCAGCACTAAAAAAAAGCACAGTAAAATAAATATCCCAGAAAATTCGGGAAACAGAGATCACTTATAGTAACTATAACTATTATATTCAGGGAGATTTGAGAAGATAATACATTCATAAAACAAAAAAGATGCCATGAATAAGAGAGACAAAAAAGTACCCATGGAAATTTTATATATATATAAAATGTATAGATGTGTGTGTATGTGTGTATATATATGTATATGTTATGTATATTTGTATGTTCACATATATATAAATGTGTGTATGTGAATCTTTTTAAATGAGCAGATTGGGTGGACAAAGAGGAAAATATATTCCAAAAATAGTAAAAATCTAACAACTGGAAAATATGAGATAAAATGTTAGACATTAGGACCAATCCGTGTACTCTTAACATATGGCAAGTAAAAGTTTCACCAAAAGGAAAGAGAAAATATAGAAGGAGAAAATAGAAAAGAGATAATGCAATAAACTTTTTAGAACTGAAGAGGACAAGATCTTTCCAATTAAAAATTTCTATGAAGTGCTGAATAAGAAAACACCTATAAACATATAATGAATAAGAAAACACCTATAGCTAGATACAGCAAAATTTCAGACCACCAGAAATTTTAAAAAATCCTAAAAATGTCCAGATAGAAAATGTTAACAGAAGTGCAGCCCACCTTTGAAGGACGTCATAATCAGCAACACTATATCAAAAACCGGTTTCAAGCCAATCCGATGACCTCTATGACTTTTTTGATAAGATATTAGTAAAATTATTTGCTAACTTTGCCAAAGTTAAGTTATAAGTTAAACTCTGTATATCTCAATGGCCCATCCAGCTCAATTAGGCCTTCAAGACGTGGTACGATGGTACAATGCCTTTTCGAAGACAATGGTACAATGCCTTTAAACTAAAAGTGTAAGGGAAAATTGTTTTCTGCTGGTTAATGGTTATCTTTGAGTGGCAAAGTGACCACTTATTTCATTTGTCTTTGAAGTGTTTTCATATTATTCTCTACTATTTTCCAGAGAAGGATGTAGTATGTTTTTATACTTTTTTTTTTACTTTTTATTTTTATTTTTTTAATTATACTTTAAGTTTTAGGGTACATGTGCACAACGTGCAGGTTTGTTACATATGTATACATGTGCCATGTTGGTGTGCTGCACCCATTAACTTGTTATTTAACATTAGGTATATCTCCTAATGCTATCCCTCCCCGCTCCCCCCACCCCACAACAGGCCCCAGTATGTGATGTTCCCCTTCCTGTGTCCATGTGTTCTCATTGTTCAATTCTCACCTATGAGTGAGAAGATGCAGTGTTTGGTTTTTTGTCGTTGGGATAGTTTGCTGAGAATGATGGTTTCCAGTTTCATCCATGTCCCTACAAAGGACATGAACTCATCATTTTTTATGGCTGCATAGTATTCCATGGTGTATATGTGCCACATTTTCTTAATCCAGTCTATCATTGTTGGATATTTCCAATAACAGACAAACAGAGAGCCAAATCATGAGTGAACTCTCATTCACAATTGCTTCAAAGAGAATAAAATACGTAAGAATCCAACTTACAAGGGACGTGAAAGACCTCTTCAAGGAGAACTACAAACCACTGCTCAATGAAATAAAAGAGGATACAAACAAATGGAAGAACATTCCATGCTCATGGGTTGGAAGAATCAATATCGTGAAAATGGCCATACTGCCCAAGGTAATTTATAGCTTCAATGCCATCCCCATCAAGGTACCAATGACTTTCTTCACAGAATTGGAAAAAACTACTTTAAAGTTCATATGGAACCAAAAAAGAGCCTGCATCATTGCCAAATCAATCCTAAGCCAAAAGAACAAAGCTGGAGGCATCACGCTACCTGACTTCAAACTATACTACAAGGCTACAGTAACCAAAACAGCATGGTACTGGTACCAAAACAGAGATATAGACCAAAGGAACAGAACAGAGCCCTCAGAAATAATGCTGCGTATCTACAACTATCTGATCTTTGACAAACCTGACAAAAACAAGAAATGGGAAAAGGATTCCCTATTTAATAAATGGTGCTGGGAAAACTGGCTAGCCATATGTAGAAAGCTGAAACTGGATTGCTTCCTTACACCTTATACAAAAATTAATTCAAGATGGATTAAAGACTTACATGTTAGACCTAAAACCATAAAAACCCTAGAAGAAAACCTAGGCAATACCATTCAGGACATAGGCATGGTCAAGGACTTCATGTCTAAACCACCAAAAGCAATGGCAACAAAAGCCAAAATTGACAAATGGGATCTAATTCAACTAAAGAGTTTCTGCACAGCAAAAGAAACTACCATCAGAGTGAACAGGCAACCTACAGAATGGGAGAAAATTTTTGCAACCTACTCCTCTGACAAAGGGCTAATATCCAGAATCTACAATGAACTCAAACAAATTTATAAGAAAAAAACAACCCCATCAAAAAGTGGGCAAAGGATATGAACAGACACTTCTCAAAAGAAGACATTTATGCAGCCAACAGACACATGAAAAAATGCTCATCATCACTGGCCATCAGAGAAATGCAAATCAAAACCACAGTGAGATACCATCTCACACCAGTTAGAATGGCAATCATTAAAAAGTCAGGAAACAACAGGTGCTGGAGAGGATGTGGAGAAACAGGAACACTTTTACACTGTTGGTGGGACTGTAAACTGGTTCAACCATTGTGGGAAGTCAGTGTGGCAATTCCTCAGGGATCTGGAACTAGAAATACCATTTGACCCACCCATCCCATTACTGGGTATATACCCAAAGGATTATGAAAGACGCTGCTCTAAAGACACATGCACACATATGTTTATTGCGGCACTATTCACAATAGCAAAGACTTGGAACCAACACAAATATTTTTATACTTTTAAAAGTGTGATATGCAGAAGCAAACACAAAATACAAAATACCACATATTGCCGAATCAGTGCTAAATAGTGCCGCTTTATTACACAACACCTTTAAAATATTTCATTTGTACTAAGTGATGAACTGAGATTGTATTAGCCTTCTTGGTGACAATAGCTTTCCTGAATCTTAATGAATTTATTGACAGTCTGGACCCCTAAACTATTTTTCATCAGTATATCCCTTAGACATCTCTCCTGTATTAGTCCATTTTCACACTGCTGACAAAGACAAACCTGAGACTGGGCAGTTTACAAAGAAAAAGAGATTTAATAGACTCACAGTTCCATGTAGCTGGGGAGGCCCCACAATCATGGTGGAAGGCAAAAGGCAAATCTTACATGGCAGCAGGCAAGAGAGAATGAGAACCAAGTGAAAAGGGAAACCCATTATAAAACTATCAGATCTCGTGAGACTTATTCACTACCACGAGAACAGCATGGGGGAAACCGCCCCCATGATTCATTTATCTCCCACCAGGTCCCTCCCACAACACATAGGAATTATGGGAGCCACAATTCAAGATGAGATTTGGGTGGGGACACAGCCAAACCATATCATCTCCCTTGCTCAGCACCTGAGCATTTCTTTCCTGTTTACTTGTTTGTAGTTATGTCAAAAGCTTTACATTATTCCTTTTAAATTCTTTTTATTTGAACAACCATCATGTATGTTGTTGAAATTTTTGTGGATGATTTTTATCTCATATAAGAAATCTAAACTAATATATCTGTGAGTCTTCATGCTAAAATAAGTTGAATCCTTTGCTTGTCACACTGTGTCTGGGTCTGTGTAGGAAAGGAGGAAAAATTATCCACTGTAAGGAGAAATAGAATTTAATTCCTTCTGGCTCGAAAGAGACTGCTTATCACACTGGAAAAGGTCAGTTGCAAAATTGTTTCCTTCTGGCCTAAAATAGATGGCACACTTCCCCTAGAGTGAATGATTCACTCTTATCTCTTTGGATTTAATCCTGAGGCTGGAAAATGACTTAATGAGTATAAACTCCTTACTCATGTCAGGCAAGGGCATTGGAACATCTGGGTCTCATTTACTTCACCGGAAGCAACATCCCAGCTAGTGAAGATTTACCTCATAGAATAAAGGTCACAATTTAAAGGTGAAGAGTTTATTCACAGACTTGTTTTGATCAGCATATTAAGCAGAACAATTTTTTTAGCTGATTTTGGGAGAAAAAAACACGTTGGATAATCATCAGTGGTTTTAAATAGTTGGATTGATCTATCAATCAAAATTACCATCTAACAAAAGAAGTACTATACTTACCAAAGTCACAACATTTCTATCATGACGACTGGTGCAGTGTATGATTAAAACCCGCCTTTCACTTTGTTTTCATTTCATCTAAGACACTACGTGCAATTTGAGACAGGTGAAATGTTAATTACTGGTCTGATGATGTAGAGAATGACTAATGGAATAATGTAGTAGCTCACCGAGATTCCACATTATGTATAGACAAATCCTAATTATGGTATTTAAGAATAAAATTAGAAGAGGCTGGGTTTTAAATAACTATTGGGAGTGGTTAAATATACACACTTAACTTGCCTTCATTTTTTTTTCTCAGGTGTAGAAATAAAATTCAACACTGTGGAGTTCACAAAGCTGGGAAGAAAAGTCAGTCACAATTTAATACTCAGAACACTTTCCTGTATACTGGGCACTTCATGGTCTTAAAAAGGAGTTCCCATGACAAAATTGTTTATAATTTAATGAGGGAGATGAGAAAGATGCAATAACTGGCCTATAAGCATGACCAGGCACGGTGGCTCACGCCTGTAGTCCCAGCACTTTGGGAGGCTGAGGCAAGTGGATTTCTTGAGCTGATGAGTTTGGGACCAGCCTGGGCAACATGATGAGACCCCATCTCTACAAAAAAATACAAAAATTAGCCAGGCATGGAGGCGTGAATCTGTGGACCCAGCTACTCAGGAGGCTGAGGTGGGAGGATCACTCAAACCCAGGAGGTGGAGGCTGCAGTGAGCTGACATCACGCCACTGCATTGCAGCCTAGATGACAGAGTGAGACCAAAACTCACAAAGAAATGGTCTATGAACAAAGGGAGCTGAGGGAAACATGATATAGCACATACAACAGATGTAAGGACAGAGGCTGCATAGAGGTGAGCACTGGAATCCACAGGAAGATGGGCTGAGAGATGATGTGAAAAGGGAGATGATGAGATGGACCGCATCGATGGAGTTACATATCTTGGTGAAGTCAATTAGAGGCAACATTGGGTTATGGTTTCATTTTAGTTGTGTGAAAAAAATCACAGATGTAGGAGAGGATTAAAGAGGTTGTAGTCCACTCCCCTTATATCAAAAGCTGTCTGCAGCCCTCCCAGTAGGACAATCCAAAAGGAATCTGCTTTGTCTTTAGGGATTTCCTTGTCTTTATTTGTAGTCTCTGGGGCCTTTCACACAAACCATTCTGGCAGTTCAATGTCCAGACTGGCTGGCCCTTTGGGGACAATCTTTCTATGTAGTACAGTTGGCATTTTTTAAAAGAAAATACTGTCAGTTAGTGTGTAAGTGAGCCAAATCAATAACATTAGCTGATAACACATATTCCTGCCATGCTTTCAAAGTCTAATCTTGAACCTACTGGGGTACAATGAGGATCACCCACTTTTTTCTTGTTGGCACTACCTTGGGTATCAGCATAGCTGTATAAAGCCTGCTGACTGCTTCTCTATTGCAAACCTACAAAGTGAATTGCTTGCATGTACAGAAAAAATGAAACTTTGGAGGGTATACTCTTTTAATTTCAGAAAGCATTCAAGAAAAACAAAACTAAGCCTGTTGGATTTCAACCTCTTTAAAGAGCTCTTAAATATCTCACATACAATACTCTTAGTATTAAAGTTCACAAGGCATATTAGCTGGACACTCATGTAAAAGGGGTGAGAGATGAAGAGGGTAGGTGACCTTGGAAAATAAATTAAGCCTCAATTTCCGAAGCAGGAATGATATACTTGGAAGTGTTTATAAACTATAGAAGTTACACAGCATACAGTGTTGTTATTGTTGTTATTTTATGCTCTATAACTTTGGGCTAGCCCATTCAACTACTCTAAGACTTCTTTCTTTGCCTGATAAAGTGATGGAATTATAGAATCTCCAAGGCCAGGCTTCTTGCAGGTCTAAAATATTTATGTATATTAGACACATTTACTCCATGAATTCCTTACATTAACTTCAAAATCAAATCCTAATACTAGGCAGAATAAAACTGTTACCAGTAAGAGCATTTGCTCACAAGTAGCAAACCCTGTGTATCTATGAGGTAGCTTCCACTGAAGACTAACTTCTCTAAATGATCTGTTGACATCGGCATTGCTCATCATTGATGCTCTTACACAGCTTGCTTAAGAACTGTATTTAACAAATGGCACTGAGAATTTTTAGCGTTAACCTGAGAAGCAGCTCTGCTCATCGGCATTTGTTAAGGTTGTGAGAAGAGGAAGCAACCTGTAATTTACTGGTGCATCCTAATTAAAAATGGAGAATGAAAATAATGTTGTGCTCTCATCAGAGGCACTTAGCCTGATTGGGTGCTTGGTTTTTGTGCAGCATAAAATTGCTGCAAATATTTTCATATGTCTAAAATGGGGATAACAAAGAAAATGCAATAAATTCACCGGCATCAATGTTACCACTACTTACTGACAATTGCTCCATTATGTTCTATTTGCTGGATTTGTTGGGATTATTTATTTCACTGCTGGGGCATTTTACAAAGGATTCTAGATATTTTCTGTTTTAAAGGAGCTTGGCTTAAGCATGTTGATATTAGTCCTTACCCTCAAAAGAGTCTGATGTGGTTTGGCTCTGTGTCCCCATTCAAATTTCATCTCAAATTGTAATCCCCGTTTATCAAGCGAGGGACCTGGTAGGAGGTAATTGGATCATGGGGGCAGTTTTCCCCATGCTGTTCTCATGCTAGTGAGTGAGTTCTCACAATTTCTGACGGTTTAAAAGTGTTTGGCTTTCCCTCTCCCCATCCCCAGAAGCTGCCATGTAAGACACGCCTTGCTTCCCCTTTGCCTTCCACCATGATTGTAAGTTTCCTGAGGCCTCCCCAGCCATGTAGAACTGTGAGTCAATTAAACCTTTTTCCTTATAAATTGCCTGTCCTTAGGCAGTTCTTTATAGAAGTGTGAAAATGAACTAATACATAGTCCCAAGTAAGCACTTCCTAATTAACTCCAAATATCTCAGATAGTTCCATAATTTGTGCCAAAGCAAATAGAAATCAATGGGTCATAATATCAGCACAGAGTGGACTGTGTCTCTGGCTAAATTTCAGAAGATCAGGTGGAATTCTGCACGTGATATTCCTATAGTGTCTGTCTCCTGTTTCTAGAAGAAGTCCCAACCTGGAAGTTTTTGGTTCTCCACATACAATGTGGAACTGGTCTGGATAGCATACAGGACTTATTTCTGAGCTATTCTGCCATAAACACCCTTGTCAAGAGAAAATATTAGTAATAAGAACAGTCAAATTGATGTGGATGCCTCAAGTAGGAAGGTAATTATAGATTAATAAATTATGATTTGATGAGGAACAAAGATCAGAAATCAAGATGGTTGAATGTATATAGAAGCAGTAGATCTATAATTCAATATAGAATTAAGGTGTTGCTCTTGAGTTGGGTACCCTGAGGCATGGGCTGCAGAGAAGCCTGAGGAAGAAGCCAGATGCAGGTCCTCTGAAGAGTTGATCTCATGGGGCTTAGCAAAGAGGAAGCCAGGTATGAGGAAATGGGATGAAAACTATAAAAACTGGAACACCAGGTGGCAGGGAGACTGACTCAGAGGACTGCAAGAGAAAGAAATTCCCCCAAATTCCTAAATGTGTGAGCGCACAACTATAATTCGTAGGTAACTTGAGGTTTCTATCAGGGATGGGGAGGCAGCTGTTAAGGGTCCAAGTTGCCTGGGATTCCATAGGGGTGCTATCTGGCCTCTTTTCAGAAACTATTTAAGCAGTATCATTTTGTTAAGAGACTTTATTATGATATTTTAAAAATAAACTTTAGAGCAGTTTTAGGTTCACAGCAAAACTGAACAGAAAGTGCAGAGAGTTTCCATATACTCCTGCCCTCCTGTATATGTATAGCCTCCCTCACTATTGACATCTCGCATCACAGTGGTATATTTGCTACAACTGATGAGCCTACACTGACACATCGTTATCACCCAAAGTCCATCATTTACATTCAGGCTCCCTCTTGGTGTTGTACATTCTATGGGTTTGGACAAATGTATAATGATTGGCATCCACCATTATTGTATCATCCATAATAGTTTCACTACCCTAAAAATTATCTTTGTTCTGCCTATTCGTTTCTCCCTCCTCTCCAATCTCTTGGGACTTTTAAAACTGCATATGGACAAAAATAAGGATAACTTTGAGAAGGGTAAAATGACAAGAGTCAGGTTAACTCTTCTGTCAGTGTGATTTTTACACAAATTCTACAGGTGATAATATTCATGGGATACTGTGCATTTTGGCATATTTCTCTTCCTGGGAGCATTGGAAATCAGAAATTTCATATGGGTGCTGCAAAAAGATACTGAGCCTTAGGGGACCATCCCAGCCTCTCAGTGTCCCTCTTCCTCCCTTGCACTCAGATGCTGATGGTCCTTCTGTGGGCCCATAGGCGAAACTTGAAGATGGGTTATTTCCAGCTCAAGCTTCACCATCCTCTCCCTATTTCTCATCCTCAAAGGGCTGCTTTGTGCATTCCTTCCCAAAGCAAGTCCTTGCTTGTGGCATGGGAAGAACCTCACAGGCAATCAAAAAGCATCCTTTACCATCAGGCTCACCAGAGCAGGAGCTGGTGTCTCCAAGGCAGCATGCTCAGGCTCCATCCACCCACCCCACTGGCCTCTGCATACAGGCATAGATGACTCTAGTCTCATTGAATGTCCAGCTGTGGGTTCCATCACTAAACTTTTGCTGATTTTATCCAAGGGAAGGTAACAGGGACAAACAACTCTCACTGGCTCTCATCTTCTTTTCCTTTTAGATATCTAAATATTCTCTACTTTTAGTAGAGGATTTTTCAAGTCTAGGCTCATCTGAGCATCCTTCCTTTTGGAATAATCCATTGGTTTCTTTCCTCACCCACTTGCCACAAAACATAATCTTAAGTTGTCTTTTTATTCTTCATAAGAAAGGAAACCACTTACAACTGTTTCTCTTATTTTTTAAAATACATCTGTCCCCAAAGAGCAGAAAGGAAATGTGCATGATCCTCTTCCCCTAGGACCATATCCTCCTAACAAATGAACATTAGTTCCTGGATGCTGTGTTTGAGATTCTGTGTTACACCCAGAGATGGACCAAGAAGGAGGCAGTGTTGTTAGTAGCCTGAGTCTCAAAATCAACAAACAAACAAAATCTCTAGAAACTGAAACATTACTGGAAATGTAACAGCAAGAAAAATTATATATATAAAATGTAATAGAATATATATTATATATATATATATATAAAATCAGGGAAGGTAGCATTTGGTTTAAGATGAATAAGTGATGAGTTACTAGGTGTTATATTGAGGCTCCCAAGAGGTGGGCTTTTATAACAACCAATGGTCAAGTAAATATCTTCTCAAGACCGTGGGTCATTTCAATTGCAGGGCTTTTGTTTTGCTGAGAGGGTACCTATGAGTTTGGGAGAGCGGAGTTTCTCAGGACAAGAAAAGTAAGACTGACCATTGCCCCCAAAAATCCATCGTCCCCTGCTTTCCCTTCTGCAACATTCTGCCTCTTCCACGTAGACATTTTTTTAAAAAAACAATATTTAAAGACAGCTACAGTAGAGGAGTGACAAGTTATTAACCTGCTCAGGAGGCTCACATGAGTGAGTCTAGTTCTGATTGTACCAATAGATAAGATTCTTTCTCATTCCAACCCTTGCCATTTTTGAGCATGGGGAGAGGTTGAGATCTTGCCTTAACAGCAGTACTCAAACCTGGCTTTGCATTAGAATAATCTGAGTAGCTTTCAAAAAAAAGAAATATATATGTTTCTTTCCAATGTGAAATCAGACTAATAAAACATGCAAACACACACGACTACAATTTCTTTGAGTTTAGGAAATGTGTCTTATTCATCTTTGCATCCTGGAGGCTTGGATTGGCTATGGGTTGAATTTTTCTGTCCTCCCAGAACTCATATGTTTAAACTCTAACCCCTATTGTGATGGTATTTGGAGGTGAGGGTTTTCCGAGGACTTAGACCACAAAAGTGGAGTCTTTATTAGTGGGATAAACGCCCTTATAAGAAGAAACAAGAGAGAGATGATTTATCTCTCTTCCATGTGAGAATACGGCAAGAAAGTGGCTGTCTATAAATTGGAAAGAAGCCTCACACCAAGAACCCGACCATGCTGGCACCCTGATCTCAGACTTGTAGCCTTCCTAACTATGAGAAATAAATGTTGTTGCTTCAGCCACCCAGGCTATGGTAGTTTGTTACAGCAGCCTAAGCTGACTAGAACAGTGAGCAATCAGTAATCTGTATCAGTATCTCTAGAAGTGTATCAGTATCTCTGTATCAGTATCTCTAGAGGTGATGCCCATAAATCTGAATTTTAAAGCCTACCCATTTCATTGTGATGCATTTAGCCAGGCCTGACTCCAAGAACGTACATGGGAGAAGCACTGAGGCAAACATTGTGGCAGTGTGCATATTGAGTGTGCTTCCTTCTAGCTTCTGTATATGTGCACTGGGAGTCAGGCACCTTTGACATTTTCTCCTTTGCAGTCTGTGTGCTCAGCTCCTACAAAGATGCCCTGACAATCCTAGTTCTCATGTACATGTAGAAAGAATGGAAGATGAATCTGGGATTAGTTTATTTCACTCTCCTATTCATTTTTCCATAGAGAGCCAAGCTTAGCATGCAGGGTAAAACAAAGGAAAAGTATTCAATGCCAGTCCTCAGAATGAGAAGTTAATAGTGAACCATTTCAGACCCTCTATTGACCATTAATGATCTAAGTGAAGAACTGAAGTTAGTGAGGTTTGCTGATGGCATAATCAGCGTCAGTCAGTAAGAGTTGCAAAGGAATAAGGGCATTCCAGATAGGCTTTAAAGTTAGGAAATCTAATAAAATAACTTCTAAGGATATTGGATTTGTGAACCTTTCAGCCATTCTGCAGAAATGCACCAAGTGCTGGTGTCATGAGTTCAAGAAAACAGCTGCCAGAAATCATTATGGGACTCTGGTTTACATGTTCGCAACTTCATAGTGTGTTTGTGGAAAATGAATAAACAATGCACTTAGAAGCCACTTTACCCTTTTCCATAATTATTTGAGTACAGTTAAAGACTCTGGATTAGGGTTTCTGAAAAACATGAGATCATATGAAAATCTGGACCTTCTATCTAGAACATATAAGATGGAATTCTTAATATTAACATTCTGTTTTTCCAAAGCATGTCCAACTTGAGAATACCCCAATCTCTTTCTCCGGCCTCTGTCAGGCCAATTGTCTTACAGAGGGAGGTCAGAAAAATATTGATGCGTAAAATCAATAATATTCAATTTGCTTAGCACATCCTACACTTATTTTCTTGTCACCTGTACTACTGTCCTCCTTCCCTCCTCATAGAGCCTCTGTCCTCTCCATCACACCGGCCAGGCATATACATAACTAAGCAGCTTTCATGCACAGCCTGAAACCTAATTCAGTCCAGGAAAATGTGAATTCACAGAGGAGAAATCTCCCAAGGATCCTGGCCAGGCCACATCAACTGAGCTGGGAGAGTTCAGTTGTTCTTTTCAACTCATCTGGGGAGCAGTTAGTTCTCTGGCATGGCAAATTATGGAGAAGGCCTGTCAATGAGGGACAAAGGAATGGAAAGGCAATGTTACAACGTAGATGCTCTTCAGTTGTTAATGGATGAAAGAAAGGATAGGAGAAAAAACAAAGGTTGGATACCCCTGTCCCCACCCCGTTCCTAAACATTGTCTCTTCTTTTCCCTCTATCTCTGTTTAACTTTCTTTCTCACACTCAACATGTGGTATGATTTGGCTCTGTGTCCCCAACCAAATCTCATCTCAAATTGTAATCCCCATAATCCCCATGTGTTGAGGGAGAAACCTGGCAGGAGGTGATTGGCTCATGGGGGCAGTTTCTCCCATGCTGTCTTGTGATAGCGAGTGAGTTCTCACAAGAACTGATGGTTTTACAAGGGGCTCTTCTCTCTTCACTCACACTCTCTCCTGCCTCCTTGTGAAGAAGGTGCCTGCTTCCCTTTCACTTTCTGCCATGACTGTAAGTTTCCTGAGGCCTCCTCAGCCATGCAGAACTGTAAGTCAATTACACGTCTTTTGTTTATAAATTACCCAGTCTCAGGCATTTCTTTATAGCAGTGTCAAAACAGACAAATACACAACATGTAAACACACACACATGACTACAGTTTCTTTGAGTTTAGGAAATGTGTCTTATTCATCTTTGCATCCTGGAGGCTTGCCCAATAGTAAATGCTATGGTTTGAATTTTTGTGTCCTCCCAGAACTCTTATGTTTAACCCCTATTGTGATGGTATTTGGAGGTGAGGGCTTTTGGAGGACTTAGGCCACGAAAGTGGAGTCTTCATGAATGGGATAAACACCCTTATAAGAAGAAACAAGAGAGAGATGGTTTCTCTCTCCTCCATGTGAGGATATAGCAAGAAAGTGGCTGTCTGTAAATTGGAAGGAGGCCTTGCACCAAGAACCCGACCATGCCGGTGCCCTGATCCTAGACTTGTAGCCTTTATAACTATGAGAAATAAATGTTGTTGCTTCAGCCCCCCAGGCTGTGGTAGTTTGTTACAGCAGCCTAAGCTGACTACAACAATGAACAATCAGTAAATGTCAAATAGATTGCTCAAGGTCAAGCATTTTAAGATATACTTTTTAATTTGAATATCCATAGGAAGTGGTAAATTGAAACAAAATTCCATCTTTCTTATGATTACCTTTTGGTAGCTTGGAGAAAATGTAAAGAAACCCATGCACAATTCAAACAAGGGCTCTAAGTGGCAGAGCTGTATTTGAATCTGCATCCTCAGTCCATGTCCTTAACTGCAACTCTGTGCTGTTTCTCAGTCACCTGGGGAGGAAAGGCACATAAGGTAGATGAAAAACTTCTGCTGCACAGTGAATAGTCACTTGGTTGTATTACTGCTGTGGTGACTATTATTCTAATTTCCCTACTATATATCATTAGGCTACTAAATGTGTAACTCAGGATTTTGAAAATGGCCAAAAAAGACAGCCAAAGAAAATAGGATGAAGTAGTAAGCAGTGTCATCTGAAAATAAATTTAGAAATGAAAGATAAAGCAAGACCTCGGTTGCACTGGCCACACTCATTTGGGGGCCTGACTCAGCAGAGCTCTGGCTGCAGGCAGCTGGTGCTGGGTCACGCCTGCACCCCACACCCAACAGGGAGGCTTCCTGAGCACAGCCCATCCAGAGCTGACTGCTTCAGGGCCCAGAGACTAAAGTGAAAAAACTAGGCTACATCAGGCCTTGGCCTTTCTCAGGTGAACACAAATAACAGTAGATTTTCTCTGCAAGTAAATACACATGATAGGCAGATAGCACATTCTTTTCGTTATTCAATAAACGTTTGTTAAATACCTACTTCAGCCGTCTCTCAGCATGAAGAGAAGCAGGCTGATTGCACTGTCGTGGGTCCCCCAGTGCACAGGCCTGAATACTGCGGGAGGACCTAAGTCATCACTTCCACCCGCTGAACAGGTGCTGCCTCCCAGGCCACCTCCTGCCCCTCACAAATTCAAGCCGAGATGCCCCTGCGGAGACACACTGTTGCTCTTGGCCTGGTGACCAGCAAGTTTCTGTGAGCAGAGTGGTGAGGATTCTGGATGGGAGATCCATGTACCTCTGCCCTGGGAAGACAGGCCTAAATTAACTGTCCCTGTTCTTTAAGAAGAAATGGGAGCTATCTCAGAATGGACTTAGCAAGTTGGAACTGGATGAATCATGTTGATATTAGAATAGCACATTTCTCTCAGACTTCTTGATGATTCCATGCCTCAACTGGTCTTCAAACAAAAAGCACCCTTTGTCCTACATCTTCTTTTGTCCCTTTTATACTACATCTGAACCTGTTTTATGTGTCACCTGCCTCATCCAAAATGAGGCAAGCAACCTGTGTTTCTTCCTTGGCTCTTGCATCTTTCTTAGCCCTGCACCTGCACCAGGCAGTAACCTCAGCCTGGCTTGTCTCCCCCTTGGTTGGCCACACCTCAGCCTATAACCTCTGACCTGCCCAAAATGAATAACCCAACCTCTCAATTTCTCAGAACCTGGCCAGCCAGAACACCTAGCAGTCATAGAACTATTTGGAGAAAATAAAGGAACTGAACTAAGTGCTCTAATGATACGTAATATATAACTTCCTAAATATATTCATAATTTATTTATAAAGTAATACTGTAGTAATAAAATAATAAGGAATAAGTAACATTTTAACATCTAGATGCATTTTTATTGGGAAATATATGAATTTACTAAGTAATTCTCTGTGTGAAAATAGCATATAGGCAATTGTGATACAATGACCCACATCTTTGTCTGTCTTCACTCCCTTTTGCTTTTGTCATTTCCTGTCCTTCTATGAACCTCTTAGTTTCCTCTTTGCATTCATGTATTATTTTCTCCTAGCTTCTAAGGATGTCTCTTTATCAAACCACCATCCAAAGCATCAGTTAAGCACTTGCATATCCATAGGACTTTTTCAGGGGCTGCCTTCCCACATATTTTCTATTTATATCATTGTGTGTCTCATTTCGGACTTCCCATGTGTTTCCCAGTACATTTTGTGTCACGCTCTCCCTGTGGGTTATTCTTTATGGGTCCATGTTTATTTATGTTTCTACATTGTGGCCTTATAATCCACATTGTGACCAACCTGAATTAATTTATTATCGCTGGTATGTTCTGCATAAAGAATGACATTGAATATGGTTGCAATAAGTTGAGTGGATCAGTTAGTATTCCACTTGTGAAGGTAGGATTTCTTATTATGATTCTCTGCCCCAGTGGAATATAAAATATATGTATTGTGTTGAATTCCATTTTCCTGGGATAACAGATGCTTTTCTCTAATATGGTGTATTTGTCAGTGATTCATAAGCCACGTGTGGTTTGATTTCATTTCTAATCTATTGAATGAAACAGTCCTGATTTTTCTTCACTTCAGTCAGTGACCTGTGGATTAGGGATTATGTGAAGGCTGCCTAGGTTCATGAAGAATGGTTGACTCAAGTGGAGGTGAATGGCAGAGGGAATTAGGACATGAACAGCAACGTAAGAGACACAAATTCATCTCTCTTGATGTCCAGATCTCTATAGATACTTCCTAATGCTTGCAAGAATTTGGAATACCGGTAAAGCAGAGAAGAGATATCAGTTGATGACTTGGAGCTATGGAATGAGTTTCATGGTGATAGAATTTATTAGAATGGAATTTCATATGAACTCAGTGAGATCTGAGGCTCACTGAAGCAAAAGCATAGGGTCTCTATTATTCCAGGGTAGGGATTCAAAGGTATTGTGTGGCCACATAACAAGATAATAAACTCGCCACCAGCACTGCACTTTAATGCTTTGGGAGTGCCAAATAGCAGTTTCTCCCAGGGAAGAAGAGTTGGCCTGCCATCCAAATCAGTCAAGGTGATTCAATTTCATATGTCGATAGGCAACTGTCAGATGGCTTCCGAAGGTCCACTACAGTTTCCTGACACTCTTCAGCCCAGAAAGGCTTTCCAAGAATCTGATGCAAATTCTGGTCTATGGCTGCCTCCCCACACACCCAGTTCATTTAAAGGACTCAGTAGGTGTGATTTTTATTCTTTCATTCAAACAATGCAGTGGAAATGTAAGTGGTTCTAAAGGGAGAAAAGAACAGAAATAGAAACCAAGGCCTGTGCAAACTGAATCAAATGGGATTTTTAAAAACGGTAAAGCTTCAAAGCTTATTTTCAGAAGAAATTGTCTTCAAAATGACTCCTACTGAGTAACATAAAATGAAAATCCATTTGAGGATATAAAAAGGATGCACCAGCTTTCCTTGTTTGGTACCACAACTTTACTATTGTGAAATGTCATCTTTTTCTGTGCTAAATTTTCTTGGCCTTTTTTGGGTGTTGATGTTAATGGGATATTTTCAAAATTCCACATCTGTCCCAAGCTACAAAGAAGCATTTATAGCCACAAGTTTGTAGGACTGCTAGTTACAGGAGTTTTAAATATGGACTCTAAATATTCTACATCTTTCAAAACCATTGATTGCCATTGATCAAATAGAACTAAACTGCTTTTGAGGCTCTTTGGATCCCTTGCATAAATACATATTGAGGGGCTGTTTTAAATGTCTATTAGATCTTAACATTTCTCTTTGGAACCGTTACCATTTATCATATGACTGTAAATATAGATTCACAGATGTTTAAAACACACATTATTTACCTGGCAAGGCTTAATGGCTCCAAAAAATGCATTAAAGCCCATTTTTAACTCTTCTCCAAGAATAGATTCTGAACACCTCCCATATATGAATTTTATTTTAGACCAGCGGAGGAGATTATGCTACTGAGTAATTTACCCAATGTTTTAAATAAAATATATTTTCAAGGCATGTGCATTCAACAATTTTGTGACTCTTTGTAAAAGTAATTTGCTTTGAGTAGGGCTTTGGTAGAAGCAGCCAGACATGGTTTTACTAAAGCATTTTTTTTTCACATAAAGCCTTAAAAGAGAAATAAGTTCTTTACCTTTAGAGTGAAAAATTATGAGATTTTCCATTTTTATTAGTTTTTCAATGGAAATACATATATATGGTTAAAATCAATATCTCAGAAGACCTGATAATAAAAAATAAATAATTATTGGGGCAGAACAAAGAGCCTAGCAATCTCCTTCACATTTATGGAAATTTGGTATGACAGGAGTAGCATATAAACCAGTAGAGGAAAAATTGGCTGTTCAATAAATGTTGTTGAGATAATTGGTTATCCATAAGGTTAAAATAAGACCCTTACCTTGTACTATGTCCAAAATAGCTCCCAAGGGGTTAAACAAGTGAATGTGAAAATGAAAAAGTTTAACATTTTTAGAAGAAAATATCAGAATGTTTTACGACCTTAGGGTAGGGAGAGATTTCTAAAGGTACAAAACCTCCAAACCTTAAACGAAAATACTGATAAATTTGAGTATATTAAAATGTTTAACATCTATATAAAATATATACAAAGTAGAAAGATAACCTAGAAAACATTTGTAATGTATGTCACAACAGATTAGTATGATATAGATAACTTCTACATATCTATTACAAAAAAAAACACAATTGAAAAATGGGCCAAGGGTAAAGAGTAGGATAAGCATAAGAGAGGAAGGGCAAATGTCTGATACACATATGAAAAGATGCTCTACCTTACTAATGATCAAGTAAAGGGAGAATGAAGCAAAGCAATGCCGGTTTTACCTTCTCAAGTTTCCAAAATTAAAGTTTTAGGATGCCAAGAGTTGGAAAGATTTGAAGCAAGAGGAACACTCATGTGTTGCTGGTAGAAATTTTAACTGGTATCATTAGTTTAGAGATTGATTTGGCGTGATATACTAAAGTTGAAGTTGTGCATTCCCTACTCTCTAGCAACTCACTGCTAGCTACTTAGCGTAGAACAATGCTTGCACATGTATATTGATACATAAGTAGATGTATATTCCTTTTAAAATTGTTTTTTTAAAATGGGTCTTGCTATGTCATCCAGACTGGAGTGCAGTGGTGAGATCATAGCTCACTGAAGCCCCGAACTCCTGGGGTCAAGTGATCCTCCTGCCCTAACCTCCTAAGTAGTTGGGACTACAGCTGCACACCGCCATGCCCAGTTAATTTATTTATTTTTTCTTTTTTTGTAGAGACAGGGTCTTGCTATTTTGCCCAGGCTGGTCTTAAACTCCTGGTCTCAAGCAATCTTCCCACTGTGGCCTCCTAAAAGCACTGGAATTATAGGTGTAAGTGACCACACCTGGCCCTAGGATATTTATGATTATTTATAATAGTGAAGATTTGCAAACAGCCCAACTGTGCGTTAATGGAAGGATTAATAAATATATTGTAATCACAAATACTATATTAAATAACAGAAACAAAAATCCTGAATGAAGAAGTACGGCTACATATATCACGATGGAAAAATCTTAAACAAATAATATTGAAGGAAAAATTGGCAAACTAGTTACTTAAAGTAAAAAACAATACGATGTATTTTATGGATTTATGCCTATGAAGAAAAAAACATTCAAATGAATGAAGAACCAGTGTCAAGCTAGTCATTAACCCTGGGAAAGGTGGGTAGATGATGGATTAGAGAAGTACATTTAGTTCTTTAATTACGTTTTACTTTTTTTACTTAAAAAAAACTCTAAAAACTTTGTAAATTAGAAAAACTAGAACAAATATGGCAAAATATCTAAATTTGATAAATTGATAAATTTGGGATATACTTCGATATTTATTATGTTATCTATACTTTTTTGAATTCTTAAAATATTTCTGATTTAAAATTTAAAAAAAATTAAAGTAGTCTCCTTAGACTTTCTTTCATTTTCTGTACCACTTCCCAGAGGCAACCATTATTAACCACCCTTAGGTTTCTTCTAGCAGTTTCTCCTCTATCTCTAGTTAAGCCGAATATTCCACTAATTGAAACAATATCTATTTCCCATAATGAAAGTTTTTAATTGTGCTCAAATACACCACTTTTTACCTTCCCTCAGCAATTTTTAAGCATAGTTATATCAAGATTTTTAGTTCCTTTATTGGTTCATATACAGTTTTAAGAAACATGTTATATCTGAGTCTTAATTTCTAATTCCATGCCTTATAGATAGTATTTATTGCTGCTCTCCTGGAGACACTTTACTGTTTTCCTTCCCTTCCATCTCTGAGACTTTTTCTTTTATAATTTTACATCATTCAGATTGATAATATCTACATTCTATTCCATAATCATCATATAATCTTCTGCACCTTTTCTGTGTGGTATACTAAAAGATCAAAATTAATAAAGACTATCTGTAGTATTGTGATTATTTTAAGTGATTTAAAACACATTCAAGCAACAAATTATAGTTTTATTCTTTTTCCCATGTTTGTTTTTACAATTCCTGGAAATTTTAATCACTCTTATTTCTTGAATTACCTACCATTATTATTTTCTCAAAATTTTCAGATGTCCCATAACATCAAGCATTCCATTGGGGGGCTAAAATGATTAGGAAAGATTTTTGTAAAGTAGAAATTAATCGAAACAGATAACTGAAATCACTTACTAGACGTCTAAAGCCTAGAAGAAACTACTGAAAAGCATAACCCATCATTGTTAAATGGCAAAGAATTTTTTAATCTTTGGCTTTATATTATACAGTTATTTCTTGAAGGAATAGCAACTAAGAGTGCAACTTAAATTCCATCTCTAGGAATAACCAGGAGAGTATATTTGATCTAGACTCACCATCAAATAATGACATGTCACTAAGTAATTGCAACTCTCTAATATGATAATTAATGAAAAATGCTCACTGCAGTATTTGTCTATTATCATCTATTTACCTATCATTTATGATCTATTATCTATGATCTATGAATCATCTATCATCTACCTATCATTTAATCAATCATCTATCATCTATCATTTCTCTATTATCTATCTATCCATCCATCTATGTAATCTAGATATCTATCTATCTAAATAGATGCCTATGTCTAGCTATTTTATTTCTGTTCTTTTTCCATAAAGCACACAAAGTGGTTTTCAGACTTTTAAAAGATAGCATACAATAACTGTAAAGTGAAAAAGAAAATAAGAACAATGATAAAGATAGCAAATTCTCTTGACTCCTCCATTAGTGTAGGTAAGTAGGCCACGTGTAAGATCAAGCATGAGCTAGGAAGGTAATGAAGTAACACCAGGCTGTAATGGAAGAAATCCTAGTATCATTTTCCTTCATTCAGGAGGGACTGACAATCGGGTCCAGCAGCTGAGACCTATGAAATGTGGAGTTCAGAGGGGAAATTGCACAGAAACGGGGCAGCACAAGAACACCTAGTCCTTTGTGTCTGGGATGCTAGTAAACATCCAGGAGTAATTTGTGAGCAGAGAACACTGCTCCGTTTTTGAACCCATAAATCTGAAAGGGATGTAGTCAAGAAAGAGAAAGAAAGTATAGTTTTATAGAGTAGGGACACTTATGTGGCAGATCATATGATTCTGCTGTCCACTTGCATGAAGTAAATCTCCTACAGTGCATTCCAGTGGGTGAGTGTTTAGGTAGGCAGATGGGTGGCCCATTGGCTCTTCTAGAATTGATAAATTATACTCTTAGAGGGAATGGGTTCTGAGAAGAATAAAAGTGTCTGGCCCCAAGCAAATATGAAATGCCGTATTTACTGTCTTTTTCCACCTCATTGTCTTCCAAACACTTTTTGAGAATATATCACACACTACGTACTTTCACATAAAGGACTGCACTGAATCCTCATGCTAACCCTGCAAGCATGTTTCCTTATTTTTATTTGCAGAGAGGTAAAGAAGAAAGAAGTAAGTAAATGAAAATATAGCATAGCTATTAGTTACTAAGTACTGTGCCAGGTACCATTCCTATTTAATTTTATTTATTCCTCACAACTCCATGAGGCAGGCCTTATTTCCTTAATTTTACAATGAAGATATCAAATCTCAGAAATGAGACAGAACTCTCCTGGTGTCAAGCTGGAAATGGTGAACGTGAACTTAAGCCTGGTGTGTTTCCCCCAGAACTTACCTCATGGAAGGGAATTCCACACAAGGATCCCATCAGGTGCTTTAGCAGTTGCACATATGTGTGGGGAAATTTCATTTTTAATGCATCACTTGTCTATACATCTAAAATAAAATATACTCAGAGATGTGATATCCCAGATTTTCATGCACTGGGGACCATTACATTTGACTTTCCCTGACTTGCAAAATAAAATTGTCACAAACCTGCTTTACCCCAGTCTCCCTGTCTCAGACTTCACTCCATAATCCTTGACACCTCCCTCTTCCCCAGCCTTCCATGGCCAATGGATCCCACAATCGTGGAGATATCCTAAATGCTCCAGTCTGGGTCAGCATCCCACCTAACATTTGCAAAGCACTGTGTAGGACTTATTGCAGTGATTATTAAATAATTATCTGTGCAATTAATTTTGTTTATGTCTATCTCCCCCACAAGATTTAAATTCCATGAGGGTAGCAAACAGTTTCTCACCACATATTTCTAGTGGTGACCTATTAAATCTAAAAATAAATGCCAGGTTAAATCGTTTTTGTGCAGGCCTCAGATCAAAGCTTTCCTTCCATCTCTTTTTAATTGAAGAGTGTCTTGAGATTATAGGACATGCTGCCATGCTGTTAAGGAACTGTTACCAACTGTGACTCCTTTTCAGCATGAATCAAGATATTTTTTCTATGGGATGGAATCAACAACAAAAAGGGCAAAAAAGAAATTGGATGCTGACCTCTGTTACTACCAATTTCTAATTTAGGGATCCACCAAAATAGCCATATTGTTTGGTGATTGACTATAAAAAATAAAGGTTATAAAATTGAACTTATGACCTACACCTAGCTTCATAAAATACCACTTTAGTCACTTTTATATAAAGTGAGAGGTCATGAATAATTGAATAATGACTGATACAACTCCCAAAAAATACTACTGGGCACAGAAGAGGCCCTCATTAAAATGTGTTAAATGACAGAATGAATTTAAAAACTAAAGAATGAATGAATGCCTGTATCTTGTAAATGCCTGCATTAGCCATTGTGACTACTATTTTCCACTTTATTCATCAGCTATCTCTGTGCATCCTTTCTCTTTCACTTTGTAGTAAAAAGCTTTAGTAAAGGTGTACCTTTATAAAGATGCTTGTTCCTTTAGAGAGTCTAGGCATATACCATCCAAATTTCTTTACACAATCTTTGAAATAGCACCGAAGAAGTTTCTATTTCGGCTGGTCATGGTGGCTGACCCTGTAATCCCAGCACTTTGGGAGGCCAAGACAGGCAGATCACAAGGTCAGGAGATCAAGACCATCCTGGCTAACACGGTTAAACCCCATCTCAACTAAAACTACAAAAAATTAGCAGGGTGTGGTGGCAGGCACCTGTAGTCCCAGCTACTCGGGAGACTGAGGCAGGAGAATTGCTTGAACCCAGGAGACGGAGCTTGCAGTGAGCCGAGATCATGCCACTGCACTCCAGCCTGGGCGACAGAGCAAGACTACGTCTCTAAAAAAAAACAAAGAATTTCCTACTTTAAGAAGCCAGAAAACTGTGAGACCAGTGTTTATTCTTGGCTTAAAAGACAGCAGAAAGAGCAAGAGAGCCTGTTTGATTTCATGCTTTTTTTTTCCTGTAATGTTTGTGTTTTGACTTTTAAAATTATTAAGATTTTCATAAATATTTGAACCCTGTGAAAATAATCTCATCAGCATTCTTTTTCTAGGTCTGTAAAGCAATTACAAGCTTACAAGTGCTATTTTATTGTAATAAAAAGGAGAGTATTGGTGATATGTGGTTTGTGCTTTATTAAAGCCAGCTTGCTTAGACTTTAAAATGAGTAATTGCCAGCATAATTACTGTTTTACATTATGTGATCTGCACTCAGCTTTTTCGGTGAATCAGATGTCTTTCCACAGGTTTATGATGCTGTTGCTCACAGGACTAAAGAAAATCTAGTTAAATAATTTAGCACCTCTGCCATTACCTATAACTGCGAATCTCCCTTTTGCTAAATTGGCCTGGAGCTTCTTTAAGCCCAGAATAAAAATACCCACACACACCCTTGACTGCCTTGAGAGCCCTGTCTCCCTAATATGCTCATTTCTTCCTGTCTCTTCTTTCTCTCCTGTCCGCTGAAGGGCTCACGCCTTCACAGGCAGCTGCATTTCTCCTTGGGTTAAAGGGAGTGCTGTCTCATTCTCACAGACAACGGGCTAACAAATTGCAGGGTGCATATATCATGGGGCTCCAGATACCAAAGCATCAGTTATGTCTCATCTTTGTTTCCCTACTCTTCCTCTCTCTTGCCTTCTTTTTTACATCCCTAGACACTGAAGGCAGTAATTAAACCCGTCACTCTGCCTCCTATAAATGCCTGCAATGTATATAGGCTCTAAGACCTGGTTATCACTCATCCTGCACTGCCTTCTAAAGAATTTGGTTTGTTTGTGTGGTTTTATCTTACAAAATAGATTATAAGCTGTACAAGACCATGACCATCTTCTTCTTATGTCTTACTCATAGTAACTTGGATATAGTAGATAGTAATTAAGTATGGAAGGGAGAGACTAACCCTAAAGGATGCCTCTTCCCTGGTCTGAATTAGCCCCTGAAAGCCCCAAATAAGGATGAAAACCTTAGATTTATATTCATTCTCCCACCATCCTTGGGTTTGGCATTAGCTTTATTTTGCTTTTGAGGCTTATGGGGGTCAGAAAAAAAAATGAAGAGAGAGTCTTTCAGTGACATGCTTGTGGTCTTCTATTTTCTCTCTAACTTATTTTTAAGTGAGCCAGCATATCTGGTTAGCTATAGTTATCATCACTGAGTAGGCTCCTGATAACGCATTTTGTTGCTATTTCACCATCCTTTGCTTTTATCCTCATCTCAAAATAGACGCAACATGTACTGCGAAAGGAAATTTCTTCTATTGATGCAAAGCAATATGGAAATAAGATTTTCCTCTTCTGGTTATCATCATTGTATCTTGATAGGCCTCTGGCTCCTAAGATGATGACATAGATATGTTTTGCAGTATTTTGAAGTTCGCTGCTCACTTAGGAAGTCGTGTTTTATGTCTTTCCTATAGCATGTTTAAGGGTGTCATTAAAAGAACAATTCACATTAGCATATCATCCTGTTCTCTCTTCTCTGCATATCTTTATAAGAACTCAGTGAAATACTATATAATGATAAACACTGCAAGAAGCCGAAGAAAAATTATACAATTTATAGAAAGACTTATGGTGAGCAGATAGTGGGGACCTAGAAACTGTGAATTAACAAGCAGCCTCTGCAGCAAAGTTTTAAATTCTTCAAAACCCTCTCCTGCTGATTGTCTCTCTACTGAGCCTAATGATAATTCCTCTTGTTATTGAAGAGCAAGGTGTTTATGTGTTTTTATGGTGCATATCACCTGAGCATGAGGTGCTTAGATATATAATTTTAGAACAAGACACAGCATTTTTATATCTTTATCTACTTAATGACCTCATATTTGTCTCTCCTCTGATGAGCCAGTGATTTGTGTTTCACTTAGGGGTCTTCAGGGATTTACCACACATACAGTGTTGTCTCTGAGGGAGATTTTTCTATGACCAAATTGAACTGGGTTAATTAGAATGTTTGCATAAATAATAATATCTCTCTAATAATAATACTGTCTAAGAAGTTTATATTCAAGGAATATTTACAGACATATCATTTTCATGGAAGAAACGCACCTCAGGTATTGACTTTACTGAGCTAATGTCGAACGAGCCAATCTGGCCATGGACTAATAATAATAATAATATATTCTATACTTACAGATTTCTCAAGCCATCCCCAACGCTTTCATCGGTATTACCTTATTTGATTTTCAATAGTAGAAAGATTGTTATACAATCTACATTACCTTATCTAAACACATAGGGCCAGATATGTTTCTTAAACAAAAGTTTCAGACTGTTGAAGATAGCATTGTGCGTTGGCCGTATATTACATGACACCCAGGGCTTGTCTGGCAGTTCCAGGAGCCAAGCTCATTAAAATTACTGCAGTGAAACTTATGAATAGCTAAACAGAATAATTTAAGTAATAAATATAAGAGGTCTTATTTCACTTTAAATCAGGTTTTGACAATCAATGATTTAGGGGAAAAAAAGGAGGGTTTTCAGAGATTGGGGATTTAACATTTAAGTAAGAGATGGTTACCCTGTATGAAATACATGTGGCTGGGTGCAGTGGCTCATGCCTGTAATCCTAACACTTTGGGAGGTTGGATGGGCAGATCACCTGAGGTCAGGAGTTTGAGACCAGCCTGGCCAACATGGTGAAACCTCGTCTCTACTAAAAATACAAAAACTAGCCAGGCGTGCTGGTGGGTGCCTGTAATTGCAGCTACTTGGCAACTGAGGCAGGATAATCACTTGAACCTGGGAGGCAGAGGTTGCAGTGAGCCAACATTGTGCCACTGCACTCCAGCCTGGGCAACAGAGTGAGATTCCGTCTAAAAAAAGAAAGAGAAAGAAAGAGAGGGAGAAAAGAAAGAAAGAAACAAAGACAGACATGTTAAAATCCCAGGTTTTCACTGGCAAAGCCAAAAATATTCCATAGGATATTGCATCTCAATTTCTTGATATAAAAATAGTCTCACAAATTTGTCAATGCACTGTCCTGTTTTTTATAAAGTCTTTAATCATTCCACTTGAGTCTCCTGCTTCTTTTTTGAATTCACATTTATGCTTTTCTCAAGAAACTTTCCCCCTGGGTCATGACTCTTATATTTTCTATTTTCAACTGTAAAAAGAACACATGGATCTTCACTTTGGATCCAGACAGATCTAGATTTTAATCCCACTGAGGCTTTCAACAACTTACTTGAACTCTGGGAACCTTATTTTATTCACCTCTACAATGGGAATGATAATATCTATCTTGTAGTTTTTATATGAATGTTAAAATATATATGTTGGCTGGGTGTGATGGGTCACACCTGTAATCCCAGAACTTTGGGAGGCCGAGGCAGGGAGATTGCTTGATCTCAGGAGTTCAAGACTAGTCTCAGCAACATGGCAAAATCACACCTCTACAAAAAATACAAAAATTAGCTGGGCATGGTGGTGTGCACCTGTAGTTCCAGCTACTCGAGAAGCGGAGGTGGGAAGATTGCTTGAGCCCAGGAGGTTGGGGCTGCAGTGCGCCGTGACCATGCCACTGCACTCCAGCCTGGTCAATAGAGCAAGACCCTCTCTCAAAAAATGTGTGTGTGTGTGTGTGTGTGTGTACAAGATGCAACAGTGCTTAGCCTAAAGGAATTGGTAGCAGAGATTGCTCAGTGTGTACCCAATGTCTCTGTTATCCTCTTCTCTCTTGATGGCAGAACCTTAATTTTAGCTGGTGCATGGCGACATCCCCAGCCTTCCTTGTAGCTGGGTATGGTCATGACATGAAGTTACGGCCAATGAAATGAAAGCAGAAGTTCTGGGTGGCACCACCCAGGAGACCTTAGGAAACAGTGGGCATGTTCTTTTTGTTATTTCTGTTTTTCCTTCCTCTACCCTGGGATCCCCATAAGGTTCTCCAGCAGAAACCCCTGGACTGTGATGAAGAACCTCGCCCTACGCATGATAGAGTGATGAACAGAACAAACCTGGGTGGCTCCTGATGACTCTACGGAGCTGACCTCCCAGCCCTGCACTGCCTATGCCCGGTTTCTTGCATATGAGAGAGAAACAAAAGTCCATCTTGTTAAGCTACTGTTATTTAGAGGTGTCCGGTGCCTACAGCTAAACCTAATTCTAACTGATAAAACTTGCAGTAAATGTTTCTCACTTCTCATAATCTGCTTTTCAGTAGTACCTTTAAACTCTCTTTGCAGCTCTTCTGAACCTTCCAGTCTGGGTTTACTGGGTAATTCCTGTGTTGCATTCACAGCCCAGCCATGGATAACCTCCCAGTCCTCTCCCCTGGCAAGTGCCTTCTCTTTCTCTACCCTTCAACATGATTTTGGTTTAACCAGCAGTTTGTAATGTAAGGCATTTTACATGACATTTCTGTTTTATCCCACTTTCATTTCCTGCAGGCTCTTAAAGATCTTTTTAATGGTCTCATCTCAAATTCCTTTAATTCCTATTTTATGATTATAGAACTCTTTTGATGT
Source organism: Nomascus leucogenys (assembly GCF_006542625.1). Taxonomy (NCBI): domain Eukaryota; kingdom Metazoa; phylum Chordata; class Mammalia; order Primates; family Hylobatidae; genus Nomascus; species Nomascus leucogenys. Next base: position 122,853,171 of record NC_044385.1, on the reverse strand, counting down.
TTCATTGTGAAATACTTTACCAAGCTTCCTTTTAGCTTCCTCTCTTCCAACTTCTTCATCCTATCTTTTCTTTCTTGTTATTCTTTTCTTTAGTCTCCTTTTTCATTTTACAAAAAGTTTTCTCTTTATTGCTTTATTTCCCTCTTGGGATCATATTCTTCTTCCCAGCAGGCTCCTCAGCTTCAGAAGTGAAGCTCATATATCTTTCACAACACTCTGGAGAGATTAAAGCCAATAAAAAGCAATGTGCACATTATATTAACATTTATGAACACTTAAAACACACAAAACAGTAGTATATATTGTATGGGTACACTAAAATGTAGAAAAAGTTTAAAAAATGCACTGAGCAGATAGAGATCAGCTTTAGTGGTAATTACATATGTGGAGACAAGGAGTGAACTGGGTAAGGCAGGGATTCTTTAGTTATAGCTCTAACTTTTTAAGCAGTGTTCTTAAGGTATAATTGACACACAGTAGCGAGGCATTTTTAAAATGTACAGTTTCATAAATGTTGACATACGTGTGCATCATGAAGTCATCACTACAATCAAGATACTGAACAGATCCATCCCTCAGCCCGGAACCTCTCTTTGTGCCCTTTTGTGACTTCTTCTGTTGGCTCCCCACTCCCATCCTTATCCAGCAAACACTCATCTGCTTTCTGTGACTATAGATTAGTTTTCATTTTGGAGACTGTTATAGAAATGAAATTATAATATATATACTCTTGAGGTTTTTTCTTGCTCTAGCTTCTTCCTCTCAGCATAATTAGTTGAGATTCATCTATATTTTGTGTACATCAATAGTTCATTCATTTTTATTGCAGAGTGGTAGTTCGTTGTATAGAGATACCATTATTTGTTTATCTGTTCACCTACTGGTAGATAATTTGGTTGTTCTCAATCTTGGGATATTATAAATAAAGCTGCTAAGAACATTTCCATCCAAGCCCTGCATGAACACACATTTTATTTCTCTTTAATAAATACCTAGGGATGGAATGACTGGATCTTATAGTAGGCATATGTTTAACTTTTTCAGAAATTGCCAAATGGTCTTCCAAAGTGGCTGTAACATTTTATATTCCAACCAGCAGCATATGAGAGTTCCACTGCAGAGTAATTACTACAATTACTCCACATTGTCCCCGACACTTAGTATTGGGAATGTGAAGTATCTAAGAGATGTTTAGCAGTATCTGATTGTGCTTTTAATTTGCATTTCCCTAATGACTACTAATGTAGAGTATTTTTATGAACTTATTTGCTCTTCACATATCTCTTTAGTAGCGTATCTCTTCAAATGTTTTGTCTATTTTTATTGTTATTCATTTTTAATTATTCAGTTTTGAGAGTTTTTTTTACATATTTTAGACACAAACCTTTGGTCAGATATGTGATTTGCTAACATTTTTTCCATGATATTTGGCTTGCCATTTAATTCTCTTAGCAGTGTCTTGAAGAGCAGAATTTTAAAATTTTGAGTAAGTGAAGTTAATCATATTTTTCTTTTATGGATTGTAATTTTGGTGTCATATCTATGAAATCATCACCTAACCCAAGGACACAAAGATTTTCTCCTGTGCTTTTTTTCTATGTTTTGAGTTTTAGCTTTTACTTTTAGAATTATGATCCATTTCAAGTTAATTTTTGTATAGGTACAAAATGTAGATAGAAGTTCATTTATTTACTTATTTATGTAGTATTTATTTATTTTTGCATAGGGATATCCAATTGTTCTGGCACCTTTTGTTGAGAACACAGTTCTTCACTGAATTGCGTGTGTGTGTGTGATTGTGTGAATCTATCTATCTATCAAGAAAGGAAGAGAGAATGTCAGGACTCTATTCTGTTCTCTTAATATATTTTTCTATCTTTGCAAACACCTCATTGTCTTGTCTTCATGCTTTATGATATGTCTTTTTTTTAAATTTATTTTATTTGTTTTTATTTTTTTAGACAGAGTCTTGTTCTGTCACCCAGGCTGGAGTGCAGTGGCGCGATCTCAGCTCACTGCAACCTCCGCCTCCCGGGGTTCAAGTGATTCTCTGGCTTCAGCCTCCTGAGTAGCTGCGATTACAGGTGCCCACCACCGCGGCCGGCTAGTTTTTGTATTTTAGGTAGAGATGGGGTTTCGCCATCTTGGCCAGGCTAGTCTCTAACTCCTGACCTTACTATCCACCCTCCTCGGTCTCCCAAAGTGCTGGAATTACAGGCATGAGCCCTGGCCTATGATATGTTTTTAATTCAGATATATTAATCTGTCAATTTTGATGTTTTTATCTAAGGTAGGTTTGCTATTTTAGATCTATAGCATTTTCATATGAATTTTAGAACATCTTTACAACTTCTATAAAAGCTCTTGCTGGGATTTTGATTGGAATAATATTAAATCTATAAATAATTTGGGGAGAGTTGAAATTATAATAAGATTGATTCTTCCTATCTATGGATGTGGTATAAGTTCCCATTTAGTTTTTCTCATGAATGTTTTGTTATTTTCAGTATACAGGCCTTACATGTCTTTCATAGGATTGATGCCCAAGTATTTCATATTTTTGATATTGTAAATTAGTCTGCTTTTACATTTCAAATTCCTAGTTTTTATTGCTAATATATGGTTGCTAATGAGTTTTTAAATATTGATCTTTATTATATAACCTTACTAAACTAAATTATTTTTGTAGCTTTTCTTGTATAATTCATTGGACTTTCTGCATAGACAATAATGTTATCTGTGAGGAAAAACAACTTTATTTCTTCTTTCCTGTATGTCAAACCATATTGCCCTCTACTATAATTTTCCATATGCCTTCCTTTAAGATTTTTGGAAGATATTTTTATTGGTTGTAGCCACTTTTTTTTTCTTTCAGTACTTTAAGCTTATTGCTCCATTGTCTTCTCATTTACATTATTTCCAGTGAGAAATCTGCTGTTATCCTTCTCTTTTCCCTCTGTATGTTTCATGTCAGCCAGTAATTCATATACTTGTGCTGCTCAGGGCTCTGTTTTCAGTCCACAGCTATATAGTAGATAGGTCTGGATTCATGTGCTTTCTTTGCTACTCTGTGTGATATTAGGCAAGTTATCTAACTATTCTTAGATCCCTTTGTCATCTATTTAAGTTTCATACCCACTTCTTTGGTTAAAGTCTATCTTTCTATCAGTTTGAAAGGAAAAGGATCATTTTCTGTCTGGTTTGATATTCTCTACTCAGCACCTAATATTATCTGTCAGAAAAAGAATGTGAACTTAATAAATGGAGTTAGATACACTTGCCTTCAAGCATAAAAGATCTTGAGGAGACCTTGGTTTTTTCATCTGTAAAGTGAGGATAATAAAGGTGCCTATATTATGGGCTTGCTGTGAATAATAAAGGTTCACAATCATGAAAAATATTCATCATAGTACCTGGCACGTAGAAATACTCAACATGCATTTATTCTTCTGATACTCAATAAGCATTAGTTCTTATGATGATCACTATTATTATCATTATCATTAACATTTCAAACTCCACTACACTAGGTCAACTCACCATCGCTTCTCATTTAGATTGTTACAGTGGCTTTGCATCCCTTTTCTCCTACAATCTGTTCTCTGCTCCAAAGCCAAAAGTGCTTATTGTAAAATAAAAATTGTAATCATATTGTTCTCAGCTTATGCTCCTTTAACAGCCAAAATAAAAAATAAAATAAAAAATATTTTTTATTTTTATTTATTTGTCTCAGGAAGGAGCCAGAATAACACGTTAGCTTAAAAACTACTTGGTAATCTGTTCTTTGTCTCCTTTACCACATACCTCATGGTTTGGCAACATTTTCTCACCCCAGTTCCATTCAATCACAGTCAATTACTCAATCTTAATAAATTACTTTTTACTTCTCTTTTCCCATAGAGTTATGCTTTGTTTCACCTCTCAGCCTCTTCCCATGCTATTTCTTTCTGGAACACCTGCATCATCTGCATTATTCATCTGGCTAATTTCTATACAACTTTCAAATTTTATTTCCACTGCCATTTCCCCAGGAATCTCCCCAACTGCCTAAGTCTAGTTTAGGCATTGTTTGATAAATTTTATACAACCCTTTTAGTCGTCATCATAGCTCTGGTTAGGCTGATTGTAATTCTCTCTTTTCTTATCTATCTAGTCCACTGGTTTTAAACTTTTTGAAGGCAAGAACAATGCCCACCTACCACACTGCTTGGCAAAATGTACCTTCTCAATAAATACTTGTTGGATAAATGAGTAAAATAAAGTAGGAAGAACAAGTACATAAATACTGGAAATAAATACAAAATAAATAAGTAAAGTACACTTTTATTATTGTATATGTTCAGAGGTAAGAGGGATTAGTTCCAGTTGGTAATACTCTAAAAATATTTAATGAATAAATAAGGAAGCCCAATATTATATTCATTCACCTAACTTATGTTAGACTCATGTGGAATTCAGGATTCAGGTCTTATAGATTAGGGCAGTTTCCATGGTATCATTCTGTCTCCCTAAAATATGGATGAGACAGAGAGATACTCTAGAGTTGAGATTAAACATAATTCAGGGGACACCTTAAATATTTATAAGAAATGTTTTTTCTAACATTTAATGACATCTATTCCCGAACATTGTCTTCTACCCACTCACCGTTTGAGTAATTTTCTAGATGTTGCATTGTGCAAAATATGAATAGAATAGTGAGTCCTTTTCAGAATTATAAGGTCAATGATATAGCATTCTTTTTTGTCACATTCTCATAGTATGACAAGCTCAAATGTAGAAAGGCGTTATCTTGGAACGCAGTGAATGTGGCACCTTCCCACAATCATGATTTTAATCAATCATCCCTGTTCTGACACATGAAACGTAATCATGTTCAAGGGAGAGCCACAATTGCTTTGTTTCCTGAGCTGCATTAAAGGAAGTACTTTCTAGCATTCAATTTCCAACCAAATATAAGACAGAGTGTTTGTGATGATGGAAGTTACCTTCCTCCTTCATTCGGTGTAGGTTGGAAAGAGAGAGAGTGAAAGAGCCAGAAGTTTGCTTCCTATCAAATTGTGAGTTTTCATCTTTAGGTGAGTGATATGTGCACTGTGAATCCCTCATGTAAGAATGCATAGGGTATGCTAGAGGAGTAAGAACTGAAGCTTTCTTTCATTGTCTAATCCAAGAACGAACTTAGATAACAAATATAGTATTTTTGATAGAGAACAAAAAAAGAATAGGGTTCTAGTTGCAGTGGCCAATAATGGTGCCCATTAGTGGGGTGGGAGTGTGGGGAAGGATGACTTTCCATTAGGGTATTAAATAGAATGGCCACTCTGGGCTGGAATGCAACCTGTGCACTCTGAGCACAGAACCTTCACACTCTGAGCACAGAACCTTCACAGACTTCAAAAAGTAGTGCTGTCCTTGCATCATCCCAGCCTTGATGTGAATGCAAAGAGTACCTTCAAAGGATCAAAGAGAAAGCATGGGCCATCCTGTACCCTGAACTAAAAGCAGGACGATGGAGCAAAACCTGGGTGCCATGAGATTACTTAATTCAGTAATCTCTTCCAATAGTGACTTTATTTATTTATTTATTTATTTATTTATTTATTTATTTATTTTGAGATGGGGTCTCATGCTGTTGCCCAAGCTGGAGTGCAGTGGCCCGATCGTGGCTCGCTGCAGCCTCTGCCTCCTAGGTTCAAGTGATTCTTCTGCCTCAGCCTCCCAAGTAGCTGGGATTACAGGCCCATGCCACCATGCCCAGCTAATATTTTTTGTATTTTTTTTTTAGTGGAGCCAAAGTTTCACCATGTTGGCCAGGCTGGTCTCAAACTCCTGGCCTCAAGTGATACCCCACTTCAGCCCCCCAAAGTACTGAGATTACAGGCGTGAGCGACCACGCCCGGCCCCAATATCACCTTCTGTTTTGGTATTTGTTTGACGCTTTTAAAAATAACTTACATGTTTTATACTCAAATCACCACAAAATATTATTAATTCATTTGGATAGCAATTGGCTTTCCAGTTACCTCTTCATTTTCTGTGTATGTAACACTTTGCTCTCTTTGGATTTTATTGTTTTACTGACTTCTCTCACCTCTGATACATGCTCAATCCAATTAACATTTATTTTATTTTTCAAATTTTTATCCTTTATATAGAATACAATGGTTTTTAACATGAGATTTCATGCAATTATATCTTTTCTGTGTGCGTAACCTTCATTTCTTGCTATTATTAACCTTTGCATATAATATTATCTCTCTGTTTTCACTGGTGAGCTTGACAATTCCCTATTTAGTATCATTTGGAAATTTCATTAACACAGGTCTTTTTCCAGATCGTTAATAAAGTTGTAGCTCAAACTGAATCTGACATTTATTCCCATGGCTCCCTTCTGGTCATCTTCTTGCAGCTCAACATGTTGCCCTTTATTATAGGTTTTTTTAAATTATTTTTCTGCCAGCCACTTTTAAATCCTCCAAATATTTCTAATATCTAGCCATTTTAAATAAATTTTGTGATTGGTGTTTCAGAATCTCATAGAGTGCCTTGCAAGTAAAAAGCACTAGATAAGCACTAGTAGAGTTAATTGGATCACCAGGTCAGCCATTAGCTTTATTCAGTTGTATTTGTCTCTCTCATTCTTACCCTCCCCCACAAAAATCTTTTTGTGTGTGACACACTTTTTTTGACAGATAAAAGTGTGTGTATTTATCATGTACAATGTGATATATTTTTTTGAGACAGGGTCTCACCCTGTTGCCCAGGCTGGAGTACAGTGGCACGATCATGGCTCACTGCAGCCTTGACCTCCCAGGCTCAAGCAAACCTTCCAACTTAGCCTCCCAAGTAGCAGGACCACAGACACAGGCCACCAAACCCAGCGAATTTTTTTAAATTTTTGGAGAGATGGGGTCTCACTCTGTCATCCAGGCTGGAGTGAAGTGGCACTATCATGGTTTACTGCAGCCTCGGCCTCCCAGGCTCAAGCAGTCCTCCCACCTCAGCCTCCTGGAGCTAGGGTGACAGGAACACACCACCAAACTCAGCGAATTTTTTAAATTTTTGTAGAGACAAGGTCACGCTGTGTTGCCCAGGCTGGTCTCAAACTCCTGGGCTCCAGCGATCCTCCTGACTCAGCCTCCCGAAGTGCAACATGATGTTTTGAAGTATATACCTGTGGAATGGTTAAATTAAGTCAGTTAACATAAACATTACCTCGCATAGTTATCATTTTTGTGATGAGAACACTTAACATCCACTCTGTTAGCATTTTTCAAGAATGTACCATCATTAACTACAGTCACTATGTTGTACAATAGATCTCTTGAACTTATTACTTCTTTCTAACTGTAAATATATATCCTTTAACCAGCATCTCCCCAAAGTCTCCTCTTCCTCTAATGACCTCAGTCCCAGGTAACCACCATTTAACTTTTTCCATGAGATCAACTTTTTCATATTCCATATAAATGAAGTCATGTGGTATTTGTCTTTCTGTGCCTGGTTTATTTATGTTATTCAGTTAACATGATGTCCTTCAGGTTCATCCACGTTGTCACAAATGATGGGATTTCCTACTTTTTTATGGCTGAATAGTATCCCATTGTGTATATATGCCATGTTTTCATTATCCATTTATCTTTTCATAGATACTTAGGTGGATTCTGTATCTTCGCTCTTGTGAATAGTGCTGCAGTAAACATAGGGGTCCAGATGTCTCTTCGATATATTGATTTCATTTCCTTTGTAAATATATATGCCCAGTAGTGCAATTGCTGGATCATATGATAGTTCAACTTTTAGTTTGTTTTGTTTTTTTGTTTTGAGATGGGGTCTTGCTGTGTCTCCCAGGCTGGAGTGCAATGGTGTGATCACCGATCACTGCAGGCTTCCTCCTGGCTCAGGCAATCCTCTTGCCTCAGACTCCCTAGTAGCTAGGACTACAGGCATACACCACCACATACAGCTAAATGTTTTTTTTTTTTAGAGATAGGGTCTCGCTATGTTGCCCAAGCTCGTCTTAAACTCCTGGGCTCAAGCAATCCTCCTGGCCCCATCTCCCAAAGTGCTGGTATTACAGGCATAATCCACCACACAGAGCCTATTTTTAGTTTTTTGAAAAACTTCCATACTGCTTTTCATAGTGGCCATATTATTTTACATTCCCACCAACAATGTGCAAGGCCTCTCTTTATGCACATCCTTGCTAATACTTGTTATCTTTTATCTTTTTGAAAATATCCATTCTAACTGGAGTGAGATATCTCCTTGTGCTTTTGATTTGCATTTCCCTGATGATTCATGAAACTGAACATTTTTTCATATGCCTGTTGGCCGTTTGTATGTCTTCTTTTGAGAAATGTCTGTTCAGGCCTTTTTTAAATTTTTAAATCAGGTTATTTCCTTGCTATTGAGTTGTTTGAGTTGTTTATATTTTCTTCTAGTAGTTTAATAGTTTAAGTCTTCAGCCCATTTTGAGTTGATTTTTGTATATGGTGTGATATAAGGGTCTAAATTTATTATTCTGCATGTGAATATCTAGTTTCCTCAACACCATTTATTGAAGCCTGCTTTTTCCCCAATTGTGCGTTCTTGGTGCCTTTGTCGAAAACAGTTTCTGGGGTCTCTATTCTGTTCCATTAGTCTGTGTGTCTGTTTTTTTTTATGACACTACCACTCTGTTTGGGTTCCTATAGCTTTGCAGTATATTTTGAAGTATGGAAGTGTGATGCCTCCAGCTTTGTTCATTTTGCTCAAGATCATTTGGCTATTCAGGGTATTTTTTGGTTTCATACAACTTTTAGAATTGTTTTTTCTATTTCTGTGAAGAATGTAACTGGCATTTTGATAGTTATCAAATTTTGCATTTAATCTATACATTGATTTGAGTAGAATGGACATTTTAACAATAGTATCTTTTACAGTCCATGAGCATGGGATATCTTTCCATTTATTTGTGACTTCTCCAATTTCTTTCATCCACGTTTTATAGTTTTCAGTGTAGAGATCTTTCACCTTGTTTGTTAAATTTATTCCAAAGTATTTTTTGTAGCTATTGTAAATGGGCTTGTTTTCTTGATTTCTTTTTCAGATAGTTTGCTGTTAGTATATATAAATATACTATTAATTTTTGTGTATTGATTTTATATCCTGCAACTTTACTGAATTTGTTTATCATTTCTAACAGCATTTTGGTGGAACTTTTAAGGTTTCCTATATAAGATATGTTGCCTGCAAACAGGGACAGTTTAACTTCTTCCTTTCCAATTTGGATGCCTTTTATTTATTTCCCTTGGCTACTGCTCTGGCTAGAACTTCCAGTACTATGTTGGATAGGAGTGGTGAGAGTGAGCATTCTGGGCTTATTCTGGATCATAGAGAAAAAGCTTTCAAGTTTTCCCCATTGAGTATGATGTTAGTCATGGTTTGTCGTCTATGGCCTTTATTATTTGAGGTGCATTCCTTCAATATGTAATTTGTTGAGAGTGTTTATCATAAAATAATGTTGAAGTTTGCCAAATGCTTTTTCTATATCTATTAAATGATTATATAAGTTTTGTTTTTCATTCTGCTATTGTGCTGTGTCACATGTTACAGACTTCTAAAAACAATGTTTAGCCATGTTCTCTAGTCAGTTTAAGTACTTAAGGATTGTACAGTTCTTTTGATAGTTTATATGCTATCTTATTCCAGGTAGTGATATAGATAATAAAAGCAAGCAAGACATCTAAACATGATATATATTCTATAACAATTTTGATATTCGTCAATTTTAAAAATGTCTTTGTAACCCTACCTTAATTCCTAAGGAGATTCCTTCACCAATGAAATGGGTATAATAATAAACTCTGAGGTTTTGTGAATGTCATAGATAATGTAAAGAGCTGGGAAAACTCTTGGCATACCATGAGCTCTGGACTTACTCCTGCCCCATTTCCCCAATCACAGAAGGTAGTTCTGTCCCATTGTTTAAGAGAGACCTTTGATTGGCTTCTTCTCTTTCTCCTCCACATCTAATCAATATCTAGTCCCATTGCCCCTTTCTCCAGAATACCTCAATTCCTCCCACTGCCACCATAGCCTTGCCCCTAGACCACTGCTACAGACTTTAAATTTTTCTGTTTCAATTCAACCTACCTCCAGTTCACTGCCTAGAGCAGCCAGATTTAATTTTTTAAATGTACACATCAGATCCTGGCCATTTCATTGCTTATACCTTGCCGAGATTTCTAACGGCTCTGAAATAAAATCCAACCTCTTATTTACTTATAAGCTGGCCACTTCACTCAGACTCCAAGCTCCATGAGGACAGGAGCCAGATGTGTCATTTCAGTGCATGCTGGCAGTGTGCAGCAAATTGCCTGACACCCAGGAAGTACTCACAAGTAAGTGCTGCACAAAGGAAATACTCTATACCATTGCTACAAGGAATAATGAAAAATCATTTGCTCCTAGCTTGGTCATAGACTTTCTTCCTAGGTCAGTATTTTAAAATAAATTGTTTAAAGATGTCTAGCCGTGAGGTGTGGTGAAACTGATTTCTACTACATTAGTCCCACCTTCGTTATCCAGACTTTGACATTTAATAATCATTGAGTATTCAAGAATGCTGTTCTTATAGATTAAAGTAACTATTTGTTAGAGAGGAGGGAACTGAAATTAAAATGGAGAATCATTTGATGAACATTATATTCAAATCATTAGAATTTCATATAGATGTAATTGCTCCCTCAGAAATAGATTAAATATACACAGCATTTTAAATGACATTTTTACATTGTTAAAGCACAGTTGATTATAAATTATGAGTCTTTTAAACCAGGCATGTTTCCTCTCCATCAGTCAGTGTTATCATGGCCATCTCTTTAATAAGATTATTTGCTAATGCAAAACTGAAATGAGCAATGCCTGAAGCAGCATTAACGCAGAGTGATCAAGTGACAGCATACCCACCATTTGATTCTCTTCGCCAGATCAGTGTCTGGAGAAATTTGCTTTCCTTCATTCACACCCACCAGTGTAGCTTCTACTAATGGGTATTTTTTTTTTCGGATGAGGAGTCACGAGTACCTTTAAGCTTTGAGGTGCTAATCATTAGCAGTTAAGAAGCATCTTCTAGAACTAACTCTGGCATTCTCCCCAAAAGCTGATGGTTGAGATGCTGCAGAGCTATTTTGGATGCTGGATTTTGACATTTATACTCATTCAAATTAAAAACATAGTATATTAAGTTGACAAAGAAAGTAAAGTCATCATGCTTTCAATTGAACAATGCAGTAGACTGCTCAGCTGAGTGCATTAACCAAAATAGTCTAATGTGCTCTACCTGCATTTTTAAAAAAGATTCTGGGATGATATATGATGGAAATCATCTAAAGAAAAAAAAAAGGACCCACAAAATTTCCAAGGGCAAAATTATTTTTATTTTATAAACCTAAGAAGAGTTGATGTGTTTTGCATGGGGAATCTGGGAGGGAGATATAAGAAAGAATGATGCATGTTCAGAAATACTTGAAATCACACTGGAAAGTTATCAGAATGGAAACATGTCAATAATATCAATCATAAGTTACCTATATCTTTTATCAATCTAAGTATTCACTATAAAGGAGGCCTTGACATAGATAAGGGAGGATATTAAGCATTAAAACTTGTTAAAAACATAGGAAGGATATTGGTATATTAGATCAGAAAACAGAGTGCCATATCCTAAGGAACAAACAATGAAGAGACCCAAGATCTTCATTCCTGCAATTTAAGAGTTGGCCCTGTCTACCTTTCCTATTTCCTGAATTCTTTGTGCTAAACCAATGGAAACTATGCTCTTTTGTATCATATACTAAGCAATTAAAAATGAGTAAAATCAGTACAAGTGGAGCTGAGACTAAATATATCTATCATGTAAAAAAGTTTAAGCTGTTTAAACTTACCTAAGGGAAAGATTCTCAGGCAATACAAAACACCGTATGCTGTAGAAAAGGAAGACTCCTGAAACCAAGTGGTATGTATACACTATGGAATACTATGCAGTCATAAAAAAGGAATGAGATCATGTCCTTTGCAGGGAAATGGATGGAGCTGGAAGCCATTATCCTCAGCAAACTAGCATAGGAACAGAAAACCAAATATGGCATGTTCTCACTTATAAATAGGAGCTAAATGAGAACACATCAACACACAGAGGGGAACAGCACATACTGGGGCCCATCAGAGGGTGGAAAGTGGAAGGAGGAAGAGGATCAGGAAAAATAACTAATGGATACTAGGCTTAATACCTGGGTGATGAAATAATCTGTACAGCAAACCCCCATGACACATGTTTACCTATGTAACATACCCGCACATCCTGCACGTGTACCCCTGAACTTAAAAAAGAAGTTAAAAAAACAAACAAGTGACCAACAAAGAGAAGAAGTCACAGGATAGACAAAGATACCCCAAGCAAAGGCAAATGCAAATATTAATAAAGTATTGACAACATTGTTGATATCAGATGAATTTGATTCCAAGGCAAATTTAGACAAAGAATGGCAGTTTATAAGGATAAGAGTGCAGTTCTAACAGTGGAAGTATCTAATCACCAAATAATGTAGTATCAAAATTCATTATAAACATCATCATAAATACAAGGCAATATTAGAGACTTTAAGCTATTTATTATAGTCATCAATACACCCAATGTACCAAACATAACTAAGTGTATAGAAAACCTAAATAGCAGAATTAACAAGGTAGATTTAATTCACATAAGTGTGTGTATATAGATACAGATAGATATAGATATATCAGACTCTTTACCCCCAAGAGAATAAGAACATTTGCAAAAATTAATATACTAGCCATACATAAAACAAACTTGGAGACAATAAGAAAATCAAAACCCAAACTGTAATACATTCAGAAAAGACTGATGAAAGCATGATATGTCAGAACCTATAACATACATCTGAAGTCAGGCTCGAAATCATAGCACTAACTGATTCACTAGCAAAAAAAGCTAAACTTCTAACTAGGAAAAACAAAATAATAAGAGGATAAAAACAAATTTTAATTATTTAGAAAATAGAAAAATTATACACCTAATCAGGAAACCCAAAAACTGATTAACAGGAAAAAAGGGGCAAATTATTAGCTAATTTAAACAGAGAAATAGAGAAAGAAAAATTTATAAAAATTGACAATAAGTACAAATGCAGTGGAAATTAAAAGAATCATAAGAGACTATTTTGCTCAGTTTTATACAAGCATAATAAAGAACATGAATGAATGAAGAGGATAAATTTGTAAAGAAACAGAATATAGAAAATCTATACAGACATATTTCTATAAAAGAGATTATTTTCAAAGCACAGGCTATTGAAATGCTAAATCACAAAAAACTCTCATGCTGTTCAAACTGTTTCAGATTATGTAAAAACTAAGAAAGTTTCTATGTTATTTTAATAAAGCTATCATCTCTAGGCGAGAATTTATTTTCTTGCCTTTCCAGGTTCTAGAGGCCTTCACTTTTGGCTCTGACCCCCCTCCCATCTTCAAGCCAGCAGTCACATTGTTCTGACCTGGCTTTCTGACATTCTTCTCTTTGCATCTCCTTCTCTTTCTCTCCTGCCTCCCTTCTTCACTTATAAGAACCTTGTGATTACATTAGGTCTACCCACGTAGTCCAGGATAATGTCCCCATTTTAAGATCCTTACATTATTCACAAAGTCCTTTTGGCCCTGTAAGGTAATATAGTCACAGGTTCTATGGATTAGGATGTGAGCAGCTTTGGGAGGCCATTATTCTGCCTCCTACACTATATTACCAAAGATGATTATCTTTATTAATATATTTATTTGATCACACCCTATGTTCACCAAAGATGTGGATCAATAGGCATTCTCAGACATTGCTGAAGGCTGGTGTAAGCTTTCTGCATGGCCATTTGGATTGTCCATAAGATAACAATTGCACTTTTGGGAATTTCTCTTTCACATTCACCCACACATGCTAAGGACGATTGTATGTACAAGGATATTGACTGCAGTAACATCAAAGAATGTTCATTCTTTGAGCTGGTTAAAGAAATTCTGATAAAATGGAATATACTGCCATCGATGATGCTGTTCTGTTTGTATTCAAATGGAAAAAATCTCCAGAATGCAGATCATGTTTCATTGTTTATGAGAGGAACTTTTTAAAAATTTTTAAGCATTTTAACATCTCGGAAATCAGGATATATATTTCAAATAATGGCCTATTATTGTTTAAATAGCAGAACATTTTTTCCTTTTGTAGTGGCAAAATAGTAATGGTGTGTCTTGTGGTCAGTGAGAATGTAAATGTGATGAAATACTGAAATTAAGTGAAAAAAGTTGAGTTTAGTGTGTAGCAATGTATCATAGGTGCAACAAAATAAATATATTTAAACCCAGTTACATTTTCCTCTTAATGAGATCATTACTATCAGCCTTCAAACTAGCTTTTTATTTCTCTCATGCAAAAAAATCTCTTGATCATATTTAACCCCTCTTATTACTCCTTTTCTTGACTCTCTTTTACAGCAAAACACCTCAAAAGAATTAGTCCATATTTAATTTATCTAGTTTCTCCTGTACTTCCTACTCCTAAATCCACTCTCATTTGTTGTTGTTCCACTAAAACTCTTCTTGTCAATATTACCAATGGCCTTGATCTTGATAAATCATTTAGCAGCATTAGACGCAACTGTCATGCCTTCTTGCAATATTTTTCTTCCTTTGGCTTTCAGGACACCGCACACGTTTTTTTTTCTTCCCCTTTCTACTCCTTCTTAGTCTCTTTGCTTTTTCCTCCTATCCCTTTTACTAGCAAGTGTTAGAGAATCTCAGGGCTCCATTTTTCACACCCCTTCTGTTCTCTATCGACATTTGCTTGTGGGTGAGTGTGTGTGTGTTGGAGTGGGGGATTCTCCTCCAATTTCACAGCCTCAAATATCACCTCTTTGCCTTTGACTCCCGAGTGTTTATCTTCAGCTCAGACCCATTCCCTAACTTTATACTAGTGTATCCAACTGCCTACTCAGCATTTCCAACTTGATATCTACAAGCCTCCCAATCTTAGGATATCAGAGACTGAGCTGCTCACTTTACCCCAAAATATCTATTCCTTCAGTCCTCCCCTTCACAGGGAATGGCCACTTCTTTTAGTTGTTCTGGCTAAAATTCTTAGAGTCACTGTTGACTCCTGACTTCATCTCACAACCCACATCCAAGCCATGGTCTATTCTTGTTGACTCTGCCTGTCCAGTACATCCAGAATTGGACCATTTCTCACCATGATGGTTCTACACCAATCTTCATCTTTTGACCATATAATGGCAATGCTCTTTTTAATGGTCACCCCACTCCTTTTCAGGCTATTCTCAACAAAGCATCCAGCGCAGCCCACCAGAATGTAAGTTAGATCATGTCACTCCTTACTCAAAACCCTTCAATTACTTCCTATATATTTTTTTCAGAATGAAAGCCAACTTCATCACCATGGCAAATCCCAGCCTGATGTGGTCCACTGTGGACCTCGACCTCATTTCCCACTTTTTGCTGCCACTCTTTCTGGATGCTCTTTCCCAATAGCCACAGTGCTCACTTATACTTCCCCTTCAAGTCTGTGCAAATGTCACTGTTTCCATGAGACACTTTCTGACCACTGTAAAATTTTGCCACCTATTTCTTCAGCCTCCCAAGACTCCCTACCTACAGTCTCTGTTTGATTTTTTCTCCATAGTAACAATCATCTAATAGATTATAAAATAGCATATTTATCTTATTCATTGCATGTCTCCCCACACCAGAATGTACACTCCTTCAAGGTACGTGATACTGACTCTCGTTCACTGTCATATGCCCCGAATTCAATGCCTGACACATATACAGTGCTCAGTAAATACTTGTTGTAAAGGCTATTGGTTCTTCATATGTACATGGCATAGTTCTGGAAGGATTCATGAGAGAATGAACACAAAGGCTCCTCTCTGGAGAGAAACTGGATTTCTGGCGGACAAATGAGGAAGGGAAACATACCATTTATTTTATACATTTTTAATCTTTGAATTGTATGCTTGTGTTATATATTTAAAACAGTCAAATTCAATTATTTACAAACAAATGTAAAATATGAGGGAAAGGCTAAAATCTCAACTATAAGTGGGGATGGAGTAACACCTTTTGAACCAAGAGTATGAAGCCTTCCATGCCTATTTGGGTTTGTTAATCACTCTCTTTGCCACGGACAGGGTTTTCTGCTAGTGATATGGTACTTTAATACGTCAGTAAGGGGAGAATTGGTGATATTCTCCATCACTGGTTTATTTTCTCTCGTGCCATTGCTTTACTTTTTAAGAGAATTAATGGAAAAGTCGTGTTCAGGAAGGTAGTGCTCCTCAGATCAAAGTCAAATTAGTGCTTCAGCCACAAGAACAAGATTTCATCTCCTCTTCTAAGGGGGAGACAGAAGTCAGCCTGAGGCTGGCAGATGGATAACTGCTCACAAATGGACCAACTCAGAGTCTTTGGCAACAAGGCTGAGGCAGAAACAATACTTGATTAAACAAGTGCCAGATAGCAGCACGTAATTGTGGGAGGTTAGAAGTAGCAGTTATGATACTGCTAAGCAAAGGCACTTTGTTAGCTTTAAGCGTTTTCCCCTTCAACAGAAATACAAACCCACGAGGAGAAATAATCCATTCTTTATTATTTCTAAAAGTAACTTTCTGTCTGGAAAACAATTTACTGCCACCAGAAATGTCTTCTTTTAGAAAAGTGTATAATTGGCTGCCATTTGACATTGTGTGGCATTATTAAAGTCTTGAAATTCTCATAATGTGCATTCTTTTTGTTCTTGCCACTGAGCAACGTTTTCACAATCCCGAAGATTCCCTTGCTATTTTACCTAGCCTAATCTATTTCAAAAGCTTCTCAGCCAGAGACAATTTCAAAAGAACCAGGTTCTTGGTACAACTTTATAGGATTAAATGTGTCAGACTAATATAAAGATCAAATGTAATCATGGTTATTATTATTTTGATTAGCTTTTCTATTCTGCACACCGCACTTCCAAGACCTTGTCAACTAATACCTAAACTTCTAGTTTATAGCTTCCTTGTAGAATTCTATATCCCTTTGTTCTTGTGCAACTACCTACTTCAATGTGGCAAACATTTATAAAGCACCACTGTGTGCAGAGTTGCCAGGACAGACCATCCAAAGGTAATCTTGCTGAATCTTCATCTGAGGGAGGTTGCTTGATAAAAATACAAATCCCAAGATCTCCCCACTGACTGGCAAGCTTTACCCTGTGGCTTTAATACACCCTAAGGTTTGAAAATTGGAAAATAAATAGAATAAAATGTATTAGTTCCTTTGAAATATACAATGTCATCAGCTAACACATTCCTTACAAATGAAGCAGTTTGGTTTTATTGACAAGCAAATATGTCAATAGCATGAGCACTTCACAAAAATCTGCTCATTGAACACATGGATGGATAGATGGATGAATTCAGCACAGACTGAATATGGGGGTCTGATGACCACACTGCTCCATTCCCTCTTCCCATTCATGCTACTCTGACTGCCTTCTATGTGATTCATTGGTTTCCCAAGGTTAACAAAACATCCCCTGTCTCTGCAAGCCAGATTAGGCTTTGTCATCTTTAAAGTCATATGAACATCCTGTTGAGAGAGTGTGTGAAAGCAGTAGTTATGACAGTTGTAAAAATGTACAAAGTGCTTCACTTACTTTGAATGAATCCTACTTAATTTAAGTGGCTATGAAATAAACTAAAGACTGAAAACAGTGTACGTCACACCCAAGCCAGTGGCAGGAGGCAGGGGAGTACAATTTAAAAATTTGAATACAAAAATATGGCAGAAAAGGAGGAAAAAATAGATTAAAGCAGAAAAAATAGGAACAATAAAGTAAGATGATTAGAAGTAATTCCAAATATATCCATAATCTCAATAGATAGATGGCCAAACTGTAGCTTTAATACAGAGATATTCTTTTGAATAGAAGAAAATTAAAATTCAGCTATATTCTAAGTGATACACATGAAATGACGCCCCTGAAACATACAGACACAGACGATTGAAAGTGAAAGGATGTAAAAAGATATACCAGGCAAATGTTAAAAATAAATGCACTTGTGGTTGAGGCCACTACAGTCACGTTATTTGCTACCTGTCACTGTAAAATTTCCAATTCATGCACATCTTAAAAGAACAAGAGCACACAATTAAATATCACAATTTCAGGTGCATGATATTTCAACTGCATATTCAGACTTGTTTTAAATTCTGAGATCATTTTTTTTCCTAGCAAAATGCCAATTTCTAAGTTTATTTCTATAAAATAGTCTTATTTTTATGATTAGGGATATGAATTTCATTTTCTTATTAAAATGCTGCAGATGAAGACACATTTTATATGAAACAAGTTTCAGTAGGAAATTGCATCCTATCAGTTTCACTATAGCTCATGAATGTGAATATCATGATGCTACAATCTAAGTCCAGTAAAAAATCTGAATGTAGGGAATACTGAGAACTAATAACTTCCTTAATAAAACCCAGTTCAGATTGTCAATGTTGGGGTGGAGCGGATCTTCTCTGGAAGTGGAGAGTGTCCCCTCTAACCTTTTTCCTGTCCCCCTAGGATAAAAGAGAAACATGGCTGATTTTTTGTAATGGTAGTACTTATTTTTCATGTAGCAACAGTAAGGAATATGAGCTCTCCAAAAAGATCGTGCTCCATCTCCAACCTTGGTTGATCAGGTCCAGTTTTTATTAATACCAGGGAAGGTGTGGGGTTCTTTATGGTTGAACCAGTGATTAATTTATGCTGTTTCAGATCATTCTTTGCTCTGTGTTATTCATCAGGAGTTTCTTAAAAGAAAGTCATTCAGTGTGGAAAATTGAGTTTGAAAAACATTGAGGGGTCCAAATTTGTGCTAAAAGAATGTGAAGGATATTGAACAGTCACTCGGGCAATCCCATTATTGACTTGCTGTGGCCTCATAGGCAGTCCTTGAACTGCTCATTTGTATTGGGAAGGAAAACCTCTAAGATGACCCAGCTTTCCCTGGAGAACTTGGTCATTAAGCTTCCTCTATTCTTCTCTTCTAGGAGCGCTGCATACTGTGAGTGAAATCCCATAATGACAGTAGAAATCTTACTCAGTGAATAACTGGTCTTTCTATTAGTTTTTGAAGTGAGGAAATGGGGGCACGTTTCTTTCTAGTTTTTCTGAAGCTCTGAGTCCTTGTGGTGTGTGAAATAAAACCGAAACACAGCTTGTGGTCTTTTCTTTCTTAGTTTGACAATGAGGGTGTTGTGAATTGTGAGATTTCAAGAGGGCTCTGTTGTAATATACATTTGGGGTAGGGTCTAATTTTTGAAGATTTATCAATCCGGTGCTTGAAGAGGCATATCACAGGAAATGTTTTGTACCTTACAACTCTTTTTCCTGGCTATGATTTATTGGAGCATGGTACTATAAATCATGCTTTTTGACTCCCCTTTCTTTTTCTGAAATAAGTGACTCATTCTGCAGGGCCAAGCTTGTGCTTTTTTTCTTTTTCTCCTCTTTTTGAATTTTCACTGAAAGCCTTGTTTCAATCTGCCCCAAACCTATGCATGTGATTTTTTAAATTCTCATTTAAAGAATATTTCTATAAGTCACATCTCATCTAGTAAATGCAAGAAGTTAAACATGTAAAACATGTGAGTTTTTCATAAAATGCATAGACTCCAAGATATAAGCTACATTATTACTGGAAAGCATGTTATAAATGAAATTTTGTCTTATTTTTATTTTTTTCTCTTTCCATAAGGAGTGTAATTTTCACTGGGCTTGGAAAATATGAATTCAAATTACAAGTCAGTTTGCATGCAATGTTTATTTTTTAAAGCCAAACTTCTGGAAAACCATAAAGAAAATAATCGTATTTTTTACAACACTGCAGGTAAACAACAAGCATGTTTAGAAACTAAGAGATTTTAAAGTGAACATCAGGGTAAATCAGTAACTCCTACATAGAGGGAAGAAATGATTTTCTATTCAGGATATCAAACAAAACTAACACGATATTAATGGCTGAACGAACAGGCTTTCCATTTGCACTTGCATGAGGGGGAGGTTAAGGATTGGCAGTTGCTCATATAAATCAAGTCTGGTAAGAACCGTATGAATAACTGTTTGACATTTTCAGTTGGAAAGGAGCAGCTTGTCTTCAGTTCTGAGAAGCCTTCCCCTTGTGACAGTCATCTTTTTCCTCTTTTGATGAACCAGATTTTTAATACCAACTTTGCATAAGCAAATACACTGCAGTCATGAGGGCAAAGCTTTCTGCGGTGGCAGTGTAGCCAAGATGAAGGGGGAAAATGTGACCAGATTTGCCCATCAAAATCAAATCTATTGCTTGTGTATTTGCCTGGGCAAATTTTAAAATGGGCAAAGAGCCCATTTTTACCTGGGTTCTTTCTACATACTTGGGCTGTGTTTCACAATTCTCAAGTCCAAAGGAACAAAGGGAAAATGGTGACCTATAAATCAGATTGCTTTCTACTTTTTGTCAGTTTCACAGAGGAATCTAGTTTCTTACTGATCAAATATCTTACATAGCAATTCCATGTTGAACAACTACTAACCCAAAATTTCCTTCTGAAGGCCTGCTAAATGTCCAGAAATTTGTATGATTCATATCCAAGAAGATACATTGCCTCTTAAGTACAAAGATCACCCAAGACACCTGACTTCTGCTCCAATCTCTACCACTGCTCGTGCCATCCATGCAGCCACCTAACCTCTTGACCTTTGCAAAAATGAGAAAATTTACATAAATATTTTCTAATGCACCTTCTAGATCAAACATTATAGCCTCAATTATTTTAAGCTATCCTCAATTTGAACCTATTTCCCAAACTATGGAGGAATTAGGTGGAAATCAAAAGGCAAAAGAGAACAGATAAAGTGCAAAACAATGGTAGTGACAAAAGGTGTTAGGATTTAAGGCAGTGCCCAGCCATATGGTTGTAAAAGTGATGACCTCTCTCATCTGGTGTAGACAAATACAATTCCATGTCCATTTAAAAGAGATTAATCAGATCTTCAGGAGCTATGTGTGAAAGTATAGCTGGAGCCATTTACATTTTAGCAATGTACCAGAAGTCCCAAGAGTAACCTTGAGAGAGTCACCATGCCCCCACTGAAATTGGTTTGGTTATGGAGGAAAAGGATAAAACCAGACCTTTTTGCAAAGGGCAAAGAATTTCTAGGATGGGTCAATTACAGTTAATGCAAATTCAATACCTCAGAATTCATTTCAATGCATTAGATTAGTTAGGTCTCTGGCGTGACTCACACTGGAGGTGGTTTGATATGCACTCCTAGAGCTTTCTGCTTTGATTCCAACATTACTCTTATAGCCAACTTCCTGCTGGCCATGCCCTGCATACAAACTTCCTCTTGAACCCGCTTCTATGTTCTTGACATTGTTCCTGGAACCTTGCTTTCATCTTCAGGCTTTCCCATCGCTGCAGAAATACAAAGCCCAGGCAGTGTGTTGTAGCATGTATAGTAGCAGTTTCTGATTGGTTTTTCTAATGGGCGTAAGTTGTCTAGTTTTAAAAAAAAAAGGATACCCCAGAAATATCAGGACTACACCCAAGAAATGCATTTGATTTGTTGTAAGTACAAAAACTTCCACTTGAAACTTGTCCAGCCCAACTCCCAATTTAAAAAGAGTGTATTTTCTTGCCAGGATTAAGGAAAAGTAAGGGACTAAATCCAGGCACTTTTATATAGTTACGTATCTAACCTTCTTAATAACCTTTAACATTTTTAATATAATTCCAGTTTTGCATTGAGGAATTGAAAGCTTAAAAAGGTTAAGTAACTTATCCAAGGTCATAGACTTAATATATGGGAGAATTGGATTAAAACACCTGCCCCCTAAATTCTATTACATTTACCTGGCTATCTCCTTTAACAAGTACATAAAATAACAGTTATATTCATTTCTCCCCAAATTCTAAAGGTGTAAAAAAGGATATTAATTGAAAGATATAAACAAGGAATATAGAATGTGCTAACCATATTGTTAGCTAGTTTAGATTAGATAGTTCAATGCTTTGGGTAGAATAAAGAGAAATGTAGGTGCTTCCCATATGCGATAGGAATTCCATTTTTTGCATTTTAAGAATAACATGATTTTGACTTCTATATTGATTCCAGTTGAAATCATGAAGCATAATTATAAATGTTTGAGTCATGAATATTAACAATCATTTTTAAGTTAAAAATATAACATTTGAACACTTCCTCTGTAATTGTTATTTTGAAAATTCTGTTTTTACATCAAGATATCCCCTGGAACTCCAATGTAATTAATGGTATTATATCTTTTGATTTCTAAAGTGATTTTAGGAATAGACCTATATGGGAGTCATCAATAGCCCTGAAAAATCTAACCTCATTGATAAAAAGTAAATTGCTAGAGAACATCACTTAAAGCTGGAAGGTTCTTATGCCATTGATTCTTGCCATGGTACTAATAGATATTTTTGGTTTGATGTCAGTTGTTTGTCAGGGAATTATAATAATATTTTTCAAAAAGCTTTGCTTTGACTTCCATTATACTGCGAGACTATTTTTTTTTCCCAACCTCCCTACCATCTGTCTTGATTCTACATTGGAAAGTCTCCCAGATATTCCATCCAGAAGGGCTAAGTGAAATCAATATGGCAACAGCAGATTGCTGATGCATTCCAGCTTTTAAGTGGGATGTTGTTATGATTAACAGTGGCCCAGCTCTTTACCTCTCTATTATCCCATTGCCATCTCAGAACACTTCAGTTGCTCATCAAATTCAGTTAATTCTATATACTTCCTAACAAATGCAGCATAAGGCTGAAAGAAATATGAAGAAAAAAGATCAATTATATTTAGCTTTTGGCGGGATTGGAATGATATGGTTTTCCTTTTTATCTATTTTGGTTAAAGACTGATCAATATATAAGAAGACCATGTGTTTTAAAATAGGTGCTATGAAAATCATTACAAGATCTTTTCTTTTATGTGCCATATGCTTAGCTAGAGATTGTGTAGAAAACTTGAGATTTTAAAAATATTACTATCCCAAATAAGAATCTTTTAAATACTTTATGGCTAGTTTTATCTGTATAATTAAGGTGATTTTCTTTATAACATTATAACTAATAAACTTTATATCCCTTTATATCATATCCCTTTATATTATGCAGCGTGTGGCTGTTGATTTTTCATAATCTAGCTACTAATAAATATATATATATATACACATATATATATAACTAATAAAAGTGAGGATATTATTAGGAGAAACCATTTTGTAGTGAGGCAGTTCTGGTTAATGAGAAGGATCTCACTGTGGCCATGGAAATGAGTGGTTGAAGCAGACTGAGGTTCAGGGGAACTAGAGACAGTGTGCTCAAAAAATGATGATGCTAGGGTGTTGCATATGGGAATGCATTCCCATATGAAAGTCTCCCAGAATTGGAGTAGTTATTAGGAAGATATATTCAGGAGGCATTTTATTGCAAGTGTCAGGAATTCTAATTAATGCAAAAAGTTAAGTTCTTTGGCTTTTATAAGTGAGAAGGCTATAGTCTGTCTCACTGCACATGTGATGTAGGACATTTTTCTTGATCCATCTCTCCTATTGACTTGTCTCTTTCACTTTTGTGTTTACTTCATTCTTTGTTGTTACAAAACAAATACTCCCCATATGGCATGGAAGAAGCTCGTGGCATCCCAGATTTCTACCATCCAGGTCATCAGAGTACAAAGAGGACTTGCGTCTTTCAAAGCGCACATACAACTCCCAGGATAAGATTCTCTGTACCTCTGCTTGGATCCTGTGCCCTCCCCTGGACCAATCACTGGTTGGAGAAACAGAGATCCTATGCATGCTAGACAAAGCTTAGGTCAGGCTTGTCTACCCCTGTAATCCAGAATGTGGAGTGTTATGAAAAGGGTAGGAATCAGGGGGAAAACCTTCTAAAACAGTTGAGGACGAAGACCACAAGCCAGGAGCAAAAGTCCCAAGTTAATATGGAGGAAAGTTTTTGGTCCTGGCTAATGAGTTAACCGTGGCTAATCTTACACAGGAACAGTCTAACTTATTCAGTTGTACAGTATTTAGCTAGTCAGAACTGTGCTGGTTTGCAAATATCTCAAATGCAATCTTTGTTACCCTCCTTGTATACTTTTCCATAAATGTTTTGCCTGGTCTCACCCACTACAATGTAAATGTTCAAGCTTCATTGAGTGACTATGCCTCACTCAATGAAGTGTCACTTGAGTGCTTGAAGTCACTTGAGTCACTAAATGAGTGACTTGCCTACTCTTCTGCCTGGCTTGTAGTAGACCCTCAAAAATGTTTGTGAAGTAAATAATAATAATTATACTCCTTCCTTCTTTTATAGTGCAACTAGAAGAGTCTGGTTGTCACTAAATGCTCTGTATCGGTACAAATTCTTGCCATTTTCATTGCCTTCGTTTGAGTTGGCACTTGATAATATCCTACAAATTTCTGGTCTCTCCTAACCCCTGCCCTTCCTATTATACTTTAGTTTAGGAAATAAATGTTTCAGTTAAATACTTTTAGCTTGTCAGATTTACCCTCACTGCCCTCCTTCCATTTTTTTCTCTGCTCTGTTAATTTCTCACTAAACTAAAATTAACAGTTGATTCCACAGTTATTTGAGGAGTTATTAAAACTATCTAAAACAAGCAACTTTCAGGTATTTGAGTATTTCCCCCAGTATCACTGCAAATATGCTCTGTCTTCAGCACAACTACATTTTTTAAAATTTTGCTGTAAAGTGATAATTTCAACAGAATACTTTGTGCCTAATAAAATACTATCATTAAGGATAAGTCAAGATATTTTTCACATTTTAAGTGAAAAAAGCATAATATGTACCATCTGTCTTGTTATTTATGTATCATTATGTATTTAATTACACATATCTCTCTATATGCATATATATAGTTTGGATTATACATATATACTCAATTTGTCAGTAAACATATAGATTAATTTTGCTAATGTTTAGGATTCTTGCATTTAATTCATAAAAGAGAGTAATTTTTGGATTGTATGTATATGTTCATGAGTGTTCGCCTAGCCCAACTTTGGAGCCAATGTTATATCAGCATTGTAGAATGAGTATAAAACCTATTTTTTTCTAATCTCCAGAAGAGTTTAAGTCAGATAAATACATTTTATTGCCTTGTTTTTTTGGTGTTGACTTATAAAATTATGTGGGTTGGTAGTCTAAATTAGAGCTAAAGATTCAACAAATTTTAATTTCTTCTATGGTCACTCATCTGCTGAAGTATTTTAAATCTTTTTGAGTCAATTTGTATAATTTGTATTGTCATTGAAAATGGTCCTTTCCTGCATATCTTTAAATGTATGTGTATAAGATTATGCATAGTATTCTCTTACAATTATTCAAGTCATGTCTGTATGTATATAATATTGCTTTTCTGATATTATTATTTATATTTCTATCTGATTTGTCAATTACCTAATCCGTGGGCATAAGAATAAGTCGCACTTAAAATTCTTGGCTCTCAGTGTACTATTTGATAATTAAATTGAAAAAGGTATAGTTTTGTGTAAAGAGTTTAGTAACTACAGAGACCTTGAACACACATTTCCGTTTATCAATGTTATCAGTTTAACAAGAAGACAAGTGAAATAATCAAAAGTTCCAAATCCCCTTATTTACATATTTAAGTTACCCTAGCACCATAAAAGAGATATGGTAGCAGTTACCAAGCATTGCCAGGCTGGCATTTGGTAAAAAACTCACAAAGTGATAGTTACATGGCCCAGGAAAAACTACTATCCTTTGGATATGCTGCTTAGGTTTGCACAAGCCCCAGGGAAGACCAGGGATTGTAAGAAACATGATATTCCATGTGGCAACCTTCAGTGACACTGAACTGGTGGTCATGACCTTGGCCCTGTCCCAGACCACTCCTTCCTCACTGGCTGAAGGAGACAAGCCACATCCTTTCTTCAGCATGCCTCTGTATTCGAAGTGAAGCGAAGATAAAGGCATAAGCCATGTACTTCGTGATGACTCTTTCATTAATCAAACAGGAGGAGTGTTACTGTGAATGAGACATTTGTTTTAAATGCTTTGTATATGTGTATTTATGTGTATATGTATGTGCCTTTTGGCAAAAAAAAAAAAATCTGTTTCAAACGAAGGAATGCTGCAAGGTCCTTAGACTCATATATAAGTCTGACCCCTATGCCTTCTGTTGAGAGGAAATGATTAACCATGTAGACATTCAAGAAAGACTGGAAACTTTGTCTGATAGGTAGGAGACGAGCCATGACGTATCAAACTGAAATATCCTTCACTTCCCTTGAAAATTCTGTCGACCTAAATTAAAATGTAAGTGAGGATTTCAAAATATAAAAAAGAAACATGTCAATAGCATTTTAGTTTCAAAATGAAAAGAGCTTAATTTTTTTGCTTATAAAAATTACAGTCTTATTGAAACATTTTCATACAATATAGAGAATATAGAACTAAAATTGCTTATTTTCTTCCATACAGAGAGAATCAATATCTGGCTAATACTCTTTTCAGACATCTATCTACGTTTATTTATCTACATATTTGCATTAAGAGAATCACACTCTTTTTTTTTACCCTCATCATATGTTTTGAATATTTATTAAAACAGTATTTAAAATAAAATATATAGAGATATGCTTACTGATGTGGCTTGAAGGGTGCTCCTCCTCCCAGAATATGTCCACTTGGAACTTGTGACTATGACCTTATTTGGAAGTAGGGTTATTTCCGAGGTAATTAAGTTTAAAGACATTGAAATGAGATCATTCCAGACTATCTGGATGAGCCCTGTAAATCCAATTTTGTCATTATAGGATAAAGGCAGAAAGAAACTATAGAGACACAGAGAAGAGGGTAGGGTAAAGACGGAGGCAGAGATTGGAGTGATGCAGCCACAAGCCCAGGAATCCTGAGAGCCACCAGAAACTGGAAGGGAGGGACAGAATCTCACTTAGAGCCTTTGGAGGGAGCACAAACTCAATACCATCTTTATTTCAGACTTCTGGCCTTCAGAACTGGGAGGGAATAAATTTCTGTTGTTTTAAGGCACCAAGTTTGCAGTAATTTGTTATGGCAGTCCTAGAAAACCAATATAGACACATAGGAATTTATATAAATGAATACATTTTTTAAATAAAGCCTGGATTCCTAATGTGTTCCAAGAAGGCAGGCATGTAACTAATTATAGTTAATGCAATGTTTCTCTTTGATATTCTGTTTAAGGAAAAAAAGGCTCTATTTTCAGGGGCTTGTGTGTATGTGTGTGTGTATATATATGTGTACATATACATATACACATATGTGTGTATGTGTATATATATACGCACATATGTACACACACATATATAGTATATTTATGTTGCATAACATTGCCTTCTCCTTTAAAAAAGTTTATATATATATAAACTATGTATATAAAATCATATGAAAGTTATACAAATAATTTAAAAGCTAAGACTCACAAACTGTTCACTAAAGTTAAGAATGGGATTATTACTAATACTGATGAAGCTCCTTGTATGGTCTCCCACATGCCCCTGTATATCCTTCCAGTGTAACTACTCTAACTTTTAAAAATCATTTCTTGTTTTATAAAAGTGTTAAAAATGCATATGTTTCCTGAAGTACTATACTGCTTTTTTTCGAGTTTCTGTAACGGTATCACAATCCATGTAGTCATTTCAGATATGCTGGTATCATTCAACAAATGTTTCTAACATTTGTCCATGTCCTACATTGGTTTGTGTATCTGTTTTTCTGTTGATGGATACTGGAGATATTGGTAGCATTGCTAGTACTTGCCATTTACAATCATGCTTGAGCATGCATCACTGTGTAATGGACTTGCACATTCTCGGGGTGTGCACATGTTCAGGTGTACAAGGTAATGTCAAATTGCTTTGCAAAGTTTAAATACACCCACCAGCAGTGTTGGAACGCTTTCTGTTGCTCCATATTCTCTCCAAAACTTGATGGTGAAAGACGTTTTTATTTTGCCAGTCTAGTGAATATAAAATAGAATCTCTTTGTGATCTTGCTTTGCATTTCCCTAATTACTAGCTGAGTTGAGTGCTGTAAAATATGTTTTTAGAGCATTTTAATATCCCACTATGTGAAATACCTATTCATGTCTTCTGTTCATTTTTCTACACAATCATTTGTCTGTTTTCTTTTGACGTTTAGGATTTCTGGACACATTCTAGATACCTTGTCAGTTACATATGTTGTAAATATTTTCCCCTGGTTTGGAGCTTGTCTTCCACTCTTTATATTTCTTGACGATAAAAGTTTATATTTTAATGTGATGAAATATATCTATTAATTCTTTCATGTTTTGTTTGTGTCTTTGAAAAATTCTTTCCAAATTCTTAAGATATAAAGATATTTTCCCTATATTTTTAAAAGCTTTAAAATTGCCCTTAATATTTAACACATATAGAATTTCTTTTTTGTGAATGGTGTGAGGTAGGGTTCAAATATCATTTCCCCCACATATCACTAAACAGTTGTCCTAGAGCATGTTTTTGAAGAGGCATCTCTTTTCCCAGAGATATGTGTTGCCAGCCACATCATAAACCAACTGTCTGGCCTCTCTGTTCAAGTTCATTGGTGTTTTCATCTATCCTTGTAACAATACAACAATGTTTTAATTGCTGCGGCATTAAATTGTTATTATAAGGCAAGTTCTCACAAACTATTAATCCTTTTTCAATAGTGTTTGCCTCGTTGCCTTTTTATATACATTTTAGAATTATTTGGGGCAAGATTTTTAAAAACAAAACAATCCTCATGAAATTGGAATCTTTTAATACATTTGGAGTGAATTATACCTTTTAGGATAGTGAACCTTCCTACCCCTGAACATGTTACATCTCTTCACATAGTTATGACTTCTTTGATGTTATTCAGTAAAGTTGTAAAATTATATCCATAATGATCTACATCTTTTATTAAATTTTTAGATACTGTATATTTCTGTTGTTATTTTAAATGTTATCTATTTGTTAACTATACCTTATTGTTATTCATGGTATAAAATTCAAATGTTTGATCTTATTTTTAGCCAAATTGCTAAACTCTCTTATTAATTCTAATAATATCTGTTAATTATTTTGGGTTTTCTTTATAGATAATTACATCTTCTGTAGAAAATGACTCCTTGGTTGTTTTTTCTGTTCCAGTGTTTGTATTTTTAAATTTATTGTCTGCATGTAACTGCACAAGCGAGGACCTCTAATGCAACTCCAATAGAAGCAGATAGCGGACATACTTCTCTTGTCTCTGACTTTAAAGTGATTAACCTTACTTTTAGGGATTACACTGTACTGTTAGAATTTTTTTTTTTAAGACCGAATCTCGCTCTGTTGCCCATGCTGGAGTGTTGTGGCATGATCTTGCCTCACTGCAACCTGTGCCTCGTGGGTTCAAGTGATTCTCCTGCCTCAGCCTCTCGATTACCTGGGATTACAGGCACCCACTACCATGCCCAGCTAATTTTTGTATTTTTAGTAGAGACAGGGTTTCACCATGTTGGCCAGGCTGATCTCGAACTCCTGACCTCAAGTGATCCACCTGCCTCAGCCTCCCAAACTGCTGGGATTACAGGTGTGAGCCACCGCACCTGGCAAAAATGTTTTTTTGATCCAGGTTTTTGGAGCATTCCTTTACTGAACTCAAAACATCCCCTTTTTATTTCTACCTTTCTAATGATATGTATCATGAGTAAATTAATTTTATTATTGGCCTTTCTTCATCAATCGAGAAGATTTATTATTTTTTCTCCTCTAATCTGTCAACATGGTGAATTGTATTTAAAGATGTCTTCTGCCAAATCCATTTTGTAATTCTGGCATAAACTAGGTTTGATCATATATAATGCTATATGGTCATATCTCTTTCAAACATTACAGATTATATTTACTGATATTTTGTTTAGGATATTTAATGCCCTTGGAAGAGCTCAGAAGCTAATTATCCTTTCTTACACAGGACTTGTATACTTGAGTACCAAGGGTATAACTACATAAGTGAATACGGTGGCATCCCTCTTTTTCTATCCCACTTTTGTTTACCTGAAAATGTCTTTATTTAAAAGAAAAGTTGATGAGAGAACAGTTCAGTGGGTCTATAGCTCTAGGTTGAGGGTTTTTAATTCTCAGCACATTGAAGATATTATTCTATATTCTTCTGGCTTCCAGTGTTTCAAAGAAACTTGGTGACTCTCAATCTAATTGTTTTACCTTGCAGAAGATCTGTGTATTCTTTTTCTTTTTGATATCTTCTCCGTTCTTTGAGATTGTTTAATTTCACTAAAGTAGTCTAAGTATGGATTTCTTTATATTTATAGTTCTCTTTATATAATATCAATATTACATATTACATTATAGCTGTAACATACATATATATCATATATAATAATAACAGGCAATCTCCATGTCTAAATCTGTAATTTGTTTTTCCTGATCATTTTATGTTGGTATATTTCCTTCTTACTTTCTTAATTTTTTTTGAAATTACACTAATGTTAGGACTGTGGGATGCACAGATCTTAAGTATATAATTTGTCAATCTTTGATAAAGTTATGTATCTGGGAACTGACCCCCAACTTAATATATACATTTTCTTCACCCCAGAAAGTTTTTTTTGTACTCATTTCTGGTCAGTTTCCCCACCTGTAGATAAGCCATTGTCTTGACTTTGATCACCATAAATTAGTTGTATCTATTCATGAGTATAATCTAAATCAAATTAAATCGTCTACACACTTTTGTGTCTGCCTTATTTTTTCATAAATATGTCTTCTGAGACTCATTCATGCAGCTGCATGTATCAGTAGTTCAGTTTTTTGGTTTTTTTGTTTTTGTTTTTGTTTTTCTTTGAGATGGAGTCTCACTCTGTCGCCCAGGCTGGAGTGCAATGGCATGGTCTTGGCTCACTGCAACCTCTGCCTTCTGTGTTCAAGGGATTCTCCTGCCTCAGCTTCCCAAGTAGCTGAGATTACAGGTGCCAGCCACCACGCATGGCTAATTTATGTATTTTTAGTAGAGACAGGGTTTCACTACGTTGGCCAGGCTGGTCTTGAATTCCTGACCTCGTGATCCACCCGCTTTGGGCTCCCAAAGTGCTGGCATTACAGGCATGAGCCACCACACCCAGCCAATATTTCAGGTTTTTTTGCTGCTGAGGAGTATTGCTTTGTACGAATGTAAGCCAGCTTTTAAAAATCCATTTTCCTACTAATAGACTTTTGGGTTTTTACCATTTCTTTCCTATTATGAATAAAGCTGCTCTGAACATTGATATATGTAATTTTTGACATATATTTTCATTTCCCATTGGCTAATACCTAGGAGTGGAATTGCAGTGTCATACAGTAGGTGAATATTCAACTTGATAAGAAATCACCAGTTTTCTTAAGTAGTTGTACCAGTTCACACTCCCAACTGTGTGTGTACCATTTGCTTCACATTCTTGCCACCCTGGGGGTTATTAGTCTTTAATTGTAGCCATTGTAGTAAGTGTGGAATGTTAACTCACTTTAGTTTTAGCTTACACTTCCCTGTTTTTGAGTGATGTTGAACACATTTTTATTCTTATTAGCCATGTGTATATATCTTCTCTTTTTGGCCGATTGAGTATCTTCTTTTGTGACCTGTCTGTTCAAATCTTTCCCCCATTATTAACTGGGAAAACAATATTAGTTGTTTTCTTTTTTGTTAAGGGTTTAGAAAAGTTGTTTGTATATTCTGCATACAAATCCTTTGTCAAATATATGAATTGTAAATATTTTCTCCCAGTCTGTGGTTTGCATTTTCATCTTCTTAACGTTTCATTTTGGTGAGCAGAAAATTTTAATTTAGATGAAATTGAACTTATTTTCTTTTATACTTAGTGTCTCTTGAATATGATCTAAGAAATTTTTGCATAATTAGAATTGCGGGAATATTCTCCTACACTTTCTTCTAGATACGATACAGTTTTAGTTTGATGTATCCCTTATGCATTTCAGAATCAGCTTGTTAATTTCTACCAAAAAAACCTTGCTGGTATTTTGATTGGGATTTTATTTAATCTGTGGATCAATTTGAACATACTGGATCTTAACAAAAGAAAGTCTTTCAATGCATAACCATAGTGTATAATATTTAAAATTTGTCCCAGTATAGTTGTCTTTTGTTTGTTTGTTTGTTTTTATTATTATTATACTTTAAGTTTTAGGGTACATGTGCACAATGTGCAGGTTTGTTACATGTGTATCCATGTGCCATGTTGGTGTGCTGCACCCATTAACTCATCATTTAGCATTAGGTATATCTCCTAATGCTGTCCCTCCCCCCTCCCCCCACCCCACAACAGTCCCCGGAGTGTGATGTGCCCCTTCCTGTGTCCATGTGTTCTCATTGTTCAATTCCCACCTATGAGTGAGAACATGTGGTGTTTGGTTTTTTGTCCTTGCAATAGTTTGCTGAGAATGATGGTTTCCAGTTTCATCCATGTCCCTACAAAGGACATGAACTCATCATTTTTTTCTTTTTTTGAGATGGAGTCTCACTCTGTTGCCCAGGCTGGAGTGCAGTGGCACAATCTCAGCTCACTGCAAGCTCCGCCTCCCGGGTTCACGCCATTCTCCTGCCTCAGCCTCTCTGAGTAGCTGGGACTACAGGTGCCTGCCACCACGCCTGGCTATTTTCTTTGTATTTTTAGTAGAGACGGGGTTTCATCGTGGTCTCGATCTCCTGACCTCGTGATCCACCTGCCTCAGCCTCCCAAAGTGCTGGGATTACAAGCATGAGCCACCGCGCCTGGCCGAACTAATCATTTTTTATGGCTGCATAGTATTCCATGGTGTATATGTGCCACATTTTCTTAATCCAGTCTATCATTGTTGGACATTTGGGTTGGTTCCAAGTCTTTGCTATTGTGAATAGTGCCGCAATAAACATACGTGTGCATGTGTCTTTACAGCAGCATGATTTATAGTCCTTTGGGTATATACCCAGTAATGGGATGGCTGGGTCAAATGATATTTCTAGTTCTAGATCCCTGAGGAATCGCCACACTGACTTCCACAATGGTTGAACTAGTTTACAGTCCCATCAACAGTGTAAAAGTGTTCCTATTTCTCCACATCCTCTCCAGCACCTGTTGTTTCCTGACGTTTTAATGATGGCCATTCTAACTGGTGTGAGATGGTATCTCATTGTGGTTTTGATTTGCATTTCTCTGATGGCCAGTGATGACGAGCATTTTTTCATGTGTTTTTTTGGCTGCATAAATGTCTTATTTTGAGAAGTGTCTGTTCATATCCTTCGCCCACTTTTTGATGGGGTTGTTTGTTTTTTTCTTGTAAATTTGTTTGAGTTCATTGTAGATTCTGGATATTAGCCCTTTGTCAGATGAGTACGTTGCAAAAATTTTCTCCCATTTTGTAGGTTGCCTGTTCACTCTGATGGTAGTTTCTTTTGCTGTGCAGAAGCTCTTTAGTTTAATTAGATCCCACTTGTCAATTTTGGCTTCTGTTGCCATTGCTTTTGATGTTTTAGACATGAAGTCCTTGCCCATGCCTATGTCCTGAATGGTATTGCCTAGGTTTTCTTCTAGGGTTTTTATGGTTTTAGGTCTAACATTTAAGTCTTTAATCCATCTTGAATTAATTTTTGTATAAGGTGTAAGGAAGGGATCCAGTTTCAGCTTTCTACATATGGCTAGCCAGTTTTCCCAGCACCATTTATTAAATAGGGAATCCTTTCCCCATTTCTTGTTTTTGTCAGGTTTGTCAAAGATCAGATAGTTGTAGATATGTGGCATTATTTCTGAGGGCTCTGTTCTGTTCCATTGATCTATGTCTCTGTTGTGGTACCAGTACCATGCTGTTTTGGTTACTGTAGCCTTGTAGTATAGTTTGAAGTCAGGTAGTGTGATGCCTCCAGCTTTGTTCTTTTGGCTTAAAATTGACTTGGCGATGCAGGCTCTTTTTTGGTTCCATATGAACTTTAAAGTAGTTTTTTTCCAATTCTGTGAAGAAAGTCATTGGTAGCTTGATGGGGATGTCATTGAATCTATAAATTACCTTGGGCAGTATGGCCATTTTCACGATATTGATTCTTCCAACCCATGAGCATGGAATGTTCTTCCATTTGTTTGTATCCTCCTTTATTTCATTGAGCAGTGGTTTGTAGTTCTCCTTGAAGAGGTCTTTCACATCCCTTGTAAGTTGGATTCCTAGGTATTTTATTCTCTTTGAAGCAATTGTGAATGGGAGTTCACTCATGATTTTGCTCTCCGTTTGTTTGTTATTGGTGTACAAGAATGCTTGTGATTTTTGTACATTGATTTTGTATCCTGAGACTTTGCTGAAGTTGCTCATCAGCTTGAGGAGATTTTGGGCGGATACAATGGGGTTTTCTAGATATACAATCATGTCGTCTGAAAACAGGGACAGTTTGACTTCCTCTTTTCCTAATTGAATACCCTTTATTTCCTTCTCCTGCCTGATTGCCCTGGCCAGAACTTCCAACACTATGTTGAAT
The DNA here is from genome assembly GCF_006542625.1 of Nomascus leucogenys. Classification (NCBI taxonomy): domain Eukaryota; kingdom Metazoa; phylum Chordata; class Mammalia; order Primates; family Hylobatidae; genus Nomascus; species Nomascus leucogenys. The sequence continues at coordinate 122,818,476 of NC_044385.1, read as the reverse complement.
AGACCAATAACAGGCTCTGAAATTGTGGCAATAATCAATAGCTTCCCAACCAAAAAGAGTCCAGGACCTGATGGATTCACAGCCGAATTCTACCAGAGGTACAAGGAGGAACTGGTACCATTCCTTCTGAAACTATTCCAATCAATAGAAAAAGAGGGAATCCTCCCTAACACATTTTATGGGGCCAGCATCATCCTGATACCAAAGCCTGGCAGAGACACAACCGATAAAGAGAATTTCAGACCAATATCCTTGATGAACATTGATGCAAAAATCCTCAATAAAATACTGGCAAACCAAATCCAGCAGCACATCAAAAAGCTTATCCACCATGATCAAGTGGGCTTCATCCCTGGGATGCAAGGCTGGTTCAACATATGCAAATCAATAAATGTAATCCAGCATATAAACAGAACCAAAGACGAAAACCACATGATTATCTCAATAGATGCAGAAAAGGCCTTTGACAAAATTCAACAACCCTTCATGCTAAAAACTCTCAATAAATTAGGTATTGATGGGACGTATCTCAAAATAATAAGAGCTCTCTATGACAAACCCACAGCCAATATCATACTGAATGGGCAAAAACTGGAAGCATTCCCTTTGAAAACTGGCACAAGACAGGGATTCCCTCTCTCACCACTCCTATTCAACATAGTTGTATTTTTTTATTATGGAAGGTTTCCATACATTTGGTTAAGTTTATTGCTAAACATTTTATTTTGTTTAATGTTACTGTGAAATAGTTGTAAATTTCATTTTGCACTTACTTGCTCCATATCTATCTATCTGTCAATCCAGTTGAAATTTGCAAATTGTCCTATCTTCTGAGACATTGCTAAGTGTACATTGTATTCATTTTCTATGCTGCCTAACAAATCACTGCAATTCAGTGGCTTAAAACAATACACATTTCTTTTCTTACAGTTTATGTGGGTTGGAGTCCAAGCAAAGTTTAGCTAGGGCTTCTGCTTAGTGTCTCCCAAGGTGACAAGGTCTTGACTGGAACTGTGCTCTCATCTAGAGGCATACCTAGAGAAGGATCTGCTCCTCTGTTTTTAGGGTTGATGGTGGCATTCCTTTACTTTTGGCTATAGAATTCATATAATCTTGCTTATTTAAATCCAGCAATGAAAAGAAAGACTCCACAGTGAGTCTATATAACAGCATGTAACCACGGTAATGGCACCCTTCACCAGTCATATAATGTAATGTAATCAAGGGTGGCATCCCAAATCTTTGACATATTCTATTGGCTAGAAGCAAGCCAGTGGGTTGGCCCATAGGAATAGTGAATTACATAAGGATGTGAACACCAGGAGGTACAAATTATAAATGCCACTCAAAGTCTGTCTACCACACATATATTATTTCTAGTAGAGGTCTGTAGATTACTTTGGCAGATTGTCTGAAAATACAGATGATTTTGCTTCTCCCTTTTCAATATCTGAGGTTTTTTTAAAATACACTTTTACTTACATTGTTGTACTGGCTTGTACCTCTAGTAAAATATTGAATAAAATTGCTATGATTTGTCCTGATCTTAGGGTAAAATATTTCAATATTCTATCACCAAATATGCTGGTAACGGTAAGGTTTTTGTAGATATGCATTATCTGATTGATGTTTCTTTCTATTGTAAGTTCGCTGAGAGTTTTTAAATGATGACAGAGTATTCAATTTTGTCATTTTTTCCTGCATTTATTGAGATGCTCATGTAATTTTTCTCCTTTTTTTAATGAATATAGTGAATTACACTGATTGATTTTCAACTTTTAAACCAATCTTCCATTGCCTGGACAAACCACATTTCTTCATGATGCATTATCTTTTTTACACATTATGAATTTAGTGTGCAAATATTTTGTGTGCATTGAGGTTCTTGAAAAATATTAATTTGAATTTTTCTTTTTTGAAATGTCTGTCAGATTTTAGTCATAAAGCTATGCTGGTCTCATGTGCAGAGGTATACATATTTTCTCTATTTTCTAAACATATAAATTGGCATTTCTGCCTTAAATTATAGAATGACCAGTTAATCTACCTGAGACAGAAGTTTTCTTTATGGAGATGTTTTTTATTATGAATTTAATTCCTTTAATATATGTGTATTTTAGCTATTCATTTTTTCTATTTTTCTTGTGCCAATTTTGAAAAGGTGTATTTTTAAGAAGGTTGTCTATTTCATCTAAGTTGCCAATTATTTTGCAATAAAGTTGTTCCTTTTAAAATCTTCTCCGTACTGAATCTATTTATCTATTTAGTCTATCATTTATAATTTGTGCTTTGTCTCTTTTTCTATTGATGCTGCTAGAGGTTTATGATTTTTTAAAAAACATATTTCAAAGAACCAAATTTTAGCTTACTTAATTCCATCTGTTGATCTTGTTTCTATTTTGCTGAGTTCTGGCCTTTATTATTTTTTCCTTCTTTTGGCTTATTTTGTTTTTCTTTTTCTATTCACTTTAGGTGGAAACATATCATTTTTATTAAATATTAGTATACATTTCCCTCTAAAAATGTTTAGCTTTATCCCACAAATTTTGATGTTTTTATTATTATTCAATTAGAAATATTATCTAACTTCCTTTGTATTTTTCTTGACTCATGAATTATTGAGATCAGCCAAGTTTAATTTCCAGATACTTGAGGATTTTTGAGATGTCTTATTGTCATTGACTTCTAATTCCTCTGTGGTGACAGCTATTCTATAAAATTTCCATTTTTCTTAATTTATTGAGACTTATGATACAACATATCAATCTTAGTGAACTTTTCATTTTGCGCCTGAAACAAATGTGCATTCCAACTGCTGTTGTTGGATGTAGCATTCTATAAATATCATTTTGTTTTGCCCTTTTTCTCTCTAGTTGTTTAATCAATTACTGAGAAAAATACATTACAATTTTCTATTATCCTGAATTTCTCTATTTTTCCCTTTAGATTTCTCAGTTCTTGCTTATATTTTGAATCCATATTATCAGATTTCACACATTTTTATTGTTATGTATTCCTAAAGAATCAACCTTTTTATTATAACATGACTCTATTTCTTGTCTTGAAGTTTACTTTGTCTTACATTGATATATTACTACCTTTCTTATATTTACATTTTACATGGTAAATCACTTTCCCTCTTTTTGTTTTTAATCCATCTGCGACTTATACTTGTTAAATTATGTCTCTCATATAACATATAGTTGGGCCCTACATTTTTACCCAGTTGGAAAATTGCTGCCGTTTAATTGTAGTGTTTAGTCCATTTATTTTAATGCAATTATTATTTTATTAGGTTTTAGTCCACCATTTTGTAGTTGATTCATCCCATCAGTTTTCCGTTCCTCCTTTCTTGCTTTCTTTTGGGTTAAAAGAACATTTTCAAAATTTTAGTTTTATCTAATGGCTTTTTTTGTATACCTTTTGTGTGTTTTTATTATATTTACACTAGGGATTATAATATGTACAATAAACTTATTATGATCTACTTAGAGTCAGTTTCTCTACTTCATATAAAACATGAGAATGCACCACAACACAATTCATACCCCCATTCTTTGTGTTATTGTTGTGATATATTTTAAATCTACATATGTTGTTAACCCCACAATATAATGCTATACTTTATAAATTATAAGTATATAATTTATAACTGTAAGTGGCTTTTTAAAGAAATGAACTGTTTGGTAATTTGGGGTTGTTAGCTCATATTTGATTGAATTTAATGTTTGAGAATTCTTAGAGTGCAAATTTGGAACACTTTCCTTCAGAGAAGATCTGAATGAATTTCTAAGAGCTACTGAGTGTTACCAACCATGGATGTGAAGGGGCTATCCTAATAATTGACTCTTAGCTTCAATTACTTCTTATTCCATAATATAATCTCCTGATTTCAGTTCTATTATTAGAGCCCCAAGAACTCCAGCTTTAGTGTTTGCCTTCAGCCCACCTTTCAGTACTTAGGACATGTTTTTTTTGCTGTTGTTGTTTATCATTTAAAGATTCACCTTGTTTTGTTAAAAATTCAGCAATGGTTGTATGATATATCTGCAATCCAATTGTAACGTAATGGGAGAGGCTTCAGATTATTTAGTCTATTGTATTTCTAGAAGGAAAATTCTCTATCTTCTTTAAAGTAAAACTCTTTAAATTTTTTCTTTTATATTGCATTACCATGGGAACATTTTTAAATTATAAGGATCTGAAGTTAGAAATAAAAGCCTCCCTTCCTCAGTCTTCAGATACAAGCATGTATAGAATTTTTATCTTCTTTTGATTATAATTATGATTTTTAATTATATACCTTTACTTACAGTTCTTGATTTATTGACTTCATATGGAATTATTGACTCCCTGCTATGAGAGTTGAGAAACCTACCACTCATATTTTTGCTCCATTTTACTTCTGCCTACCAACTTAGGCACATGATTTTGCATTGTCCAACCTTATAACATTTACATTGTTCTGTAAAAATAATATGTTATGCTTTGTATAAAGGCAATTTTTAAAATTTAAGTATTATTTTAAAATCTGCATTTACAGTATTAGTGAATGTAAGTATTAGGCTTACGTAGCAAATTTTATTCACTGTAGTACCACGAAGCATTTGAACTCATAGTGAAAATAGATAATGTTGCGGGAAGTCAGGGACCCCAAACGGAGGGACCGGCTGAAGCCATGGCAGAAGAACATGGATTGTGAAGATTTCATGGACGTTTATTAGTTCCCCAAATTAATACTTTTATAATTTCTTATGCCTGTCTTTACTGCAATCTCTAAACATAAATTGTGAAGATTTCGTGGACACTTATCACTTCCCAAATCAATACCCTTGTGATTTCCTATGCCTGTCTTTACTTTAATCTCTTAATCCTGTCAGCTGAGGAAGATGTACGTCACCTCAGGACCATGTGATAATTGCATTAACTGCACAAATTGTAGAGCATGTGTGTTTGAACAATATGAAATCTGGGCACCTTGAAGAAAGAGCAGGATAACAGCGATTGTTCAGGGAGTAAGAGAGATAGCCTTAAACTCTGACTGCCGGTGAGCCAGGCGGAACAGAGCCATATTTATCTTCTTTCAAAAGCAAATGGGAGAAATATCGCTGAATTCTTTTTCTCAGCAAGGAACATCCCTGGGAAAGAGGATACGCGCCTGGAGGTATAGGCCTATAAACAGCCCCCCTAGGTGTGCCCGTATCTTATGGTCGAGGCTGTAGGGGTGAAATAGACCCCAGTCTCCCATAGTGCTCCCAGGCTTATTAGGAAGAGGAAATTCCCACCTAATAAATTTTTGGTCAGATCGATTGCTCTCAAAACCCTGTCTTCTGATAAGATGTTATTAATGACAATGGTGCCGGAAACTTCATTAGCAATTTTAATTTCGCCCCAGTCCTGTGGTCCTGTGATCTTGCCCTGCCTCCATTTGCCTTATGATTTTCTATTACCTTGTAAAGTACTTGATGTCTGTGACCGACCCACACCTATTCGCACACTCCCTCCCCTTTTGAAAATCCCTAATAAAAACTTGCTGGTTTTTGCCCCTTGTGGGGCATCATGGAACCTACCGACATGTGATGTCTCCCCCGGATGCCCAGCTTTAAAATTTCTCTCTTTTGTACTCTGTCCCTTTATTTCTCAAACCAGCTGACTCTTAGGGAAAATAGAAAAGAACCTACGTGAATATCGGGGCAGGTTCCCTGATAGATAATATAATCATATATTTTTACATCATTAAATCATGTATCACATATCAATAAATTGCTAGAAGGAGAATCATCCAAACATCTCAGACTAATGGATCTTCTGTTATTATTTTATAAGTTTAAATTCCATATTGTTCAATTATTTTATTTCTTGCATTTCTCATCAAGAGGTTTTTTCTGCTTTTTTATTAGCATAGGAAGCATTGGTAGTAAAATTAGCGAGTTTTTGTGCTTCTAAAAGGGTGTATTTTCTTTGTACCCACATTGCATTTATAGATTGGACGGGTAGATAATTTTATATTAAAATTTTTTTCTGTGCTCTTGGAAATCATGACTATGTTACCTTTCAGCATCCAATGCTCTTGCTAAAAAGACTAAGGTTAATCTTCTCATCTTTCTTTGTAAGCCACCTAGTTCTGTCTCTGGAAACTTTTAGCATTTTCTCTGTATATATGAAGTGTTTAATTTTTTTTCACTTTTTTTTTTTTTTTTTTTTTTTTGAGACAGGTCCTCACTGTGTTGCCCAGGCTGGAGTGTAGTGACACAATCTCGGCTCACTGCAGGTTGGACCTCCCTATGAAGTGCTGGCAATTTTTTTATCAAGGAGCATAGTTGGGGCAAAATGGTCCAGCTGTTTCATCAGCAGTTATATAATTAATTATCCTGATGATTTTCTCTCCAGTCCACTCCTATTCCTCTTTACTGATTTGTAATTTTATAATTTCATTAGGTTTTGGTGGCTCCTTTGGGTGAGACAGTTCTTATCTTTGTTGTTGGGTTACGTATCTCCTACCTTTGATTTTTTTCATTAATATTATTCCATATTTTTTCAAGTAAGTAAATATATAAACATCTAGGCATCTACCACCCAGAATGAGCAACTGTTTTAATTTATTTCAGGTAATTACTTTTTTTAATAAAATAGATGAAGTTGAAGGCTGGTGTGTGCCCTTCCCAATCTAATCTTCCTCCTCTCCAGAGGCCATCATCACTCATGTAAATTAGGTTTGCATCCATCTAGTTCATATCTTCATAATTTTATTTCATACATTCCCATAAACAATATGTAGTATTGTTTTGAGAATATTCATTTACATAAGTATTATATTGTGAATGGAACACACATAATTTTTCAAATTGCTTGTTTTTACACAGTTCCATATATTGACACACACAAGTACACATATTTACTGCATTCATTTTAGGCCATTTTATTCTGACCTTGAGAGGAAAAAGATGTATAGTATTTGCCCCGTGCCCTGTTTTGCACTCTGAGCCTAATAATAAATTTAAAAAATAAGAATTGTTTAAACATGAAATGAATGAGTATAGTATTATGGTATATATACACATAGTTATATAGACACATATGTACACACAGCTATATATTTACTACATTTATTTTTATGTTTATATATATATCACACATACATATATGTGTAAACTAATGAGATTAGAACTTACATTGCTTGCAATTAAAATCTGTGGATATTTAGATACCTACCATCAAGCCAAAGTTGGGGAGTTCTTTAAAAATGCCCTAAATATTGGCTGCCCATGGTGGCTCATGCCTGTAATCCCAGCATTTTGGGATGCTGAGGCGGGCAGATCACCTGAGGTCAGGAGTTTGAGACCAGCCTGGCCAACATAGTGAAACCCCATTCTACTAAAAATATAAAAAAATTAGCTGGGCATGGTGGTGGGTGCCTGTAATCCCAGCTACTTGGGAGGCTGAGGCAAGAGGATTGCTTGAACCCAGGAGACAGAGGTTGCAGTGAGCCGATACGGTGCCACTGCACTCCAGCCTAGGTGACAGAGTGAGACTCCATCTCAAAAAACAAAACAAAAAATGCTCTAAATATTGAGTGTGTTGGGACACAAACTGTAAACATTTCCTACTGCATCTCCTCAGCAATGGAAGGTGATGGCTTCAGTTGTACTGATCTCTCTTGTGGGTTGGTTCTGTGTAGGCTCCAGCTGGAATCTTATTCTCTGATCTTCAGGTGTCCTTGCCACACTGTGAATAAAATTAACAAAGGGTTGTTCATTGGCTCAAGGGCTCTTATCAAGACTGCTTCTTTATGGGAGAATAAGGTATATTTATTTGATGTTCAGCCTATTCTTTAACCACCCAAGTCACTGACTTTAGATAATTAGCAGTTACTAAATTTATCTTGAGGCTGACAGGTCATCCCTACATGTCCTTATCCCCTCCACTGACCTTTCTCTCCTTCATTGGTCTCCTCGCCTCTTTCTGTTCTTTTAGTCTGTCTTCTCTCCATTTTTATGCCTTAAATTTCAGAAGCAATACAATAACATGAAAAAGAGAGACTATAACCAAGTTTCCATCCCAATATGGTCCGTGTTCAAAAGGTGATTTAGTTCTTCTTGAGAAACATGATTCACATATATGGGATGATGTGGCATGTTGCTTGTTTAGGTTCTTTGGAGATACAGTCTGAGTCAGGAAGAGGGTGTGAGGAAGCAACTCTGAGAAAGAAAAATGTGGACTACTAAAAAGTTTTCAGGGCAGTTAATTTTACAAAGTTTTTTTAAACATTAGACGTAAGTATATATGAGAATATTTAATAGAAATATGTTTAATAGAAACATTTATATATTTAATATATTTCTATGTAATATAAATAATAAATGTATCAGTATAATATGTTTAATATTAATATATTTATATAACTAGCAGGGAGTCATGGCACACATCTCTAATCCCAGCTACTCAGGAGGCTGAAGCACGAGAATCACTTGAATCTGGGAGGCAGAGGTTGCAGGGAGCCAAGATGGTGCCACTGCACTCCAGCCTGGGCAACAGAGTGAGACTCTGTCTCAAAAAAATTATATAATGTATATTTGTGTAACAGATTTAATGAATTTTATGTATTTAATAATATACAAGATATATTTAATATATTAAATTTATTTATTTATAAAATGAGGCAGCATTACCTAACTGCATCGAGTTCAAATCCTGGCTTCACTACTAGGAGCTCAATGGCTTGGAGAATATTCTTACCTCCTTTTGCTTTAGTTTCCTCATATATAAATTGTAATGGTGCCTACCTCATAACGTTGCTGATTAAATGAGTTAATTTGTGTAAAGTGCTAAGAATATTGCTGAATATATAATAAGTCCTGTATGAAACATCCTAACTAGATAAAATAAAAAAAATAAGTACACAGGAAAAAAATTGGACAAGAATGTAAGATACAAGTCATATTGCAACAATCTGTTTTTCAAGCATAATTACTCTTGGGTAAGTGTGAAGTTAGAAACTAAGCAGATCTTCAAAGGAAAATGTAGTGTGCAGAAAAATAGTAGAAATGAAAATATTACAATGGCTTTCCATTATACCCACCAAATCACAGTCATTTGTAGCTTAATTTAAAATGGTTCATAGTGTTCTTAATTTAACATTTACTCACATTCACGTCTTTAGATTCCAAGGATTTCTTTACATAGTCATGCTTCTCCTTTAAATAAAGCCTTTTCTATTGAGTACATGAACAATGCTAATTTTAGCTCCAATTGTTATATTTCCAAAGAAGCTTTAAAAAGTGTTATGCTGGACTGTTTTCAAAGAACAATTCTATAACAAGAAACTAGACTGTAGTTTGAAAGTGATTGGTCTTATTAACTAGAGAGGGAAGCATGGTCTGATGGAAAAGGAAAAAAAGGGACAAGGTGATGATTATATCTTACACTTTCATCTTAGGCTTTCCAAAGCACCTGAAACCAAGCCTCATTATCATTTCTTTAAATAGATGAAGCAAGTGAGATAGTGAGTTAAGTGTGCTTCTCAAGGTCACACTGTAGCTTGCTAACATAGCGATAAAAGTCCAATATACTTGATTAGTGTCGTTGCCCACTCATCCTCTCGGCATCGATTAGATACAGAAAGTAGATGGGCAGGATGGTCTTCGAAGTCTTTCCAGCCATGCCAACTTGCTCAGTGGCCCCTTTTTATTAATCGTTGATTGCGCCAAGGAAACCTTTCCTTCACACTTTCTGTGCAGGCAGGATCCTCGCTTGTTGAGAGGTGAGAATGACATATCTGTTCCCCGGCAATCCTTTTTGTGCCACTTTGGCTCTTTCTCATCTTTTCAACTCTCTGGGAAGAATTTAATTCCACAAGGGTGTTTTTGCTTTTTATGGGTCTTTGTTCTATTGATCACTTTCCCCTTGGAATGCCTGTTGAATTTGTGGTTGGTTTCAGAAGGCTTTGTGGATTTCATTAATTGTGAATGACTTTTGTCTTCTTAATTTTCTTGAGTTTAATTCATTGGCCATGTCATTAAGCCTAGTTACCCATTAGCCATGGAAGCCTATTGAAATTGAAATGGAAAGTAACTAAAATTTAAAATTCGGTTGCACTTGCCATATTTCTTTCTTTCTTTTTTTTTTGAGATGGAGTCTTGCTCTGTCACCCATGCTGGAGTGCAGTGGCACAATCTCTGCTCACTGCAAGCTCCACCTCCCAGATTCACGCTATTTTCCTGCCTCAGCCTCCCAAGTAGCTGGGACTACAGGCGCCCGCCACCGCGCCCAGCTAATTTTTTGTATTTTCAGTAGAGACAGGGTTTCGCCATGTTAGCCAGGATAGTCTCAATCTCCTGACCTCATGATCCGCCCACCTCGGCCTCCCAAAGTGCTGCGATTACAGGCGTGAGCCACCGCGCCCGGCCACACTTGCCATATTTCAAGCACTCAGTAGCCACACATTGTCTGTGTCACCTTTAGCCTCCTCTCCCTGGAGGGGAAGAATTGGATTAGATGAATGTAAGATTTCTCTGGAACTACCATTTTGTGATTTTTCCAGGGACTTTTCTTGGGTTTGGAGTACTACCTTGAGTGCAGTTTCTTGAAAGTTTCTGTGAGCAGAGATGTACGCTCTCTCTCCCTCTCTCTCTCTCTCTCTCTCTCTCTCTCTCTGTCTCTGTTTCTGTGTCTTTCTCCATCCAACATAGTGTACCTCTCTTATATTCACCTTGTATGTTGGAACCAAGTGCTTGACAAAGAATATGGTAATGTATTCAACAAAAGCTTTGTGTACTAAATATAGACTGAGTTTTAAAGAGCATTTTTTTTTCTTTTAGGAGTGTTGGCAGGTGTTTTACTATGAAACACGTCTCAGAAAGAGATGAGGACATGTTCTATTTTGAGATAAAAGCTTTATCTGAGATGTAGAAATGACACTATAATAAATGCCATTACAGTTAATGAAATCAGGATAGCAGTTGATTTTTATTTGATTGTTTGAGGCAAATTCTTCCAAATTTTCATGTACAAATTTTAAGCATAAACTGGCAGTACAACCTATTGTCAATCAGTCAGAGCTACTAAGTTGGTCTAAGCTCCATTCCCTTTTGTAGCCCTGGGTTGTAAGAAAAAAGCATAAGAAAAACAGCTGTTAAAAGTGGAAAGACTAGAATTTACCTTGTCTTTACCATTACTTACATGAAAGGGCAGCAATTAATTATCCCATGAGAAACATTTATAAAGCTTAGTTTACAAACTAGAAAAAATGATTTTTAAAATCCTGTAATGCAGAATTTCTGTTTATACCTTGAAAAGTAAATGTGACCGTGTGGTGTTAATTATCTTAAAAAGGGAAATTTTAAAATCCTGACTGCAGCAGATTTCCAAAGCACTGATTGTACATGCTAATTGTCTTTTGCTTGTTATTTCAGTTCCTTAGCTAGGAAGATTCTTAGCTGTGTCTATTTTCCCCCTATTTTCTTCAGGCAGAAATTCCCTTAGGGTGACTTGCCTGACAAAATCGTTAAGTAGACGTTTTATGAGCCTAGGTGGGATAACATTTGGAGATGACTGATTACATGATTGCAGCTAATTGTTTGTGGGACTTGGAAAGTCTCTAACATCTTTAAGGGGAATCCTTTCACTTGTAATCCATCAAAAGAATTGCAGTTTTCTCTGAGGATAAGCTTCCTTTGGGGTGTCACAGAGAAATATTTCTGAGGCAACCTTGCACCAGCTTCAGTCTTTTTATTTTCTGATGAAAATAATAACCTCTTTGTCACCAAAATACAATTTATAGCTACCAGGCCATCCCCAGCCACGATGTTTGCCCTTCAACAAGATTATTTGAGACCTCTTCTGGTGGCATGCAGGAAATTATAGACAGTACTGACTTTGTCCCGTTAGAACCCCACTGATCTAAAAGAATTGATAAACTTAACAAACAAGCTCATTCTGAGGGTAGCTTGCTTTTGAACAGAGCTAATTTATGAGTAAATTGCCTTAAGCATGTTCAACTTTAGTGTATTTTTATGCAAAGTATAATTATTACTCTGTATTTTCAGCCTGTTCATCAAAGGCTTTGAGATAGTTTAATAAGTTATAGTTAATGAATAACCACTAACTGTGAGACTGCAGTGACTCCATCGTGCCTGGAATCCCCAGCCCCACATCAAAATCCTATCCATGATCTTTGTGTTTTATATCTACATCAGGACAATACTAGTAACATAGCAAGTATTCAACAACTATTTTCAGTAATTCATTAAGCAAACATTCACCAAATACCTTCTATCTGTAACACAATGTGACTAACTTAGTCACTGGAATTATAAACCAATACACAAGCACAGATGTGTACATACACACACATATACACATGCACCCCACCCTCCAGGTTTAAGAAAAGGAAGGTCATCTATGTCTCAATCAAAGCTCTACCCACCTTGTTCTCATTTTACCACTGGTTTGGAAAAGTGTGTGATATTGAAGTTATGAAAAAATGGCTTTGGTATGTATGTGTTGTGTAGGGTAGTGAGAATTGCAAAAGCATAAAAAATCTTCCTCATTTGTAATCTGTTATACATCTTGTACACGGCTTCCATGGTAATTTCATAAACTCTTGAATTGCAACCCTGAAATAAAACTGGTTAGTGGATGCTGTGGCAAATACAGATTTTGACAACATTTCTGTTCATTGGAGGCCTGAGCATTGTTTGGTGATAAATACTAGCTGATGCCATGTGGAAGGGATAAGGATGAAGAAATTAGACTGGGGACTGAAGAATGCGGCCTGTGGTGCAAAGCCTGCATAGTACATATATAGTCCAAATCTACATCAGCCCAGAAATTAATTATTAAGTGGGTAAGAAATTGTACTCAGAGCTGAAAGTGAAAAAGACAGGTGTCAAGACAACTCTGTCAGATAGATCCTCCTCAACCAAGCCTAGCTAAGAACCTGGGTCTTTGGAAGGAGCTAATATTACAATCAGGTAACTTCCCTGTTCTGCCCCCTTTGGAAGCCATTATACTTTTGCTCTCCCATGTAAGCTAGAAATGGGCCAGGAACTGGAAAGAAAAGCATCCCTGAGGTCATACCACATTGTTTTCTTTTCTGTCTTCTCATTCAGGCAGGCACAGTAAAGTCTTAAGACTCAAGCTCTTTTCAAGGGCCTGAAAAGAAGAATGCTTTCATTATTTTTCCAATCACTAGCTCCAACCTCCTCCTCTCTTTGTTTACCTCGATGATACTTGGAAGGTAGGTCACACTTGCTTAGCATGCAGACACCACTTTTAACTACCTTTGAAGCAACAGATTAAGGTAAAAGGAAATGAATATTGTATATGCAAAAGGGAGAGTGCTTAGCGTCACTCCCTCAGCTACTTGACCGTGCGGAAAAGTAATTGCCAACAGTGATTTGGGGCCTGCATTTTGCAGGCAGTACATTTAAGTACATGTATAAGCCTTTCTTAGCAAATGATCACAAACTCTGACTCTGTCACTTTTGTATTCTTATCTAGCTTTTTCTTCCTTTCTCCTCAGACACAGTTGTTAGGGTACAGAATTTTAACATGAATACTCAAACTCCATTTCTTGTGCTCTAACTGGAGTGTGATTAAACTTAGAATAGAATGCATTCCTTCCTGCCACGTAAACTGCAACGCAGGAGGAGTAACAGACTCTTCACACTACTTTACTTGTTCGGATCCCATGAGTGTGCCCTTCATAGAAAGCAATATCCAAACTCTTCAGTTAGCATGCAAATGATGCCATCGATCCCGTGAGCCATTTAGATGGAATCTGAAAGGCCATGTTCATGCCATTTAGTCTGCTTGCTTATACCACTTTATTCACAGCACAATATCGAGCTGTCCCCTTGAGTCAAGAAAAACTCTAGACCCATACTTCAGAAACTTTACCAAGGAGAAAACATCTCCTGCACAGTTTGTAAACAACGATTCCTGGGCTAGACCCCAGAATGTAGCAGGTTGACAACGGGAAAGACCTGATCATTGTTCCAGCTCTAACAAACTCTGAGAGGATTCTGATGTTGATGGTCCATGAGCCATTTGGGGGAACACTGCCCCTTGCAGAATGGCCCACATTGAAACCCCCCAAAACCAGGTACCTAAAACAATGCACATGTGCACGCACGTGCCCCCCCCGCAACCAAACACACACACAATCTGCTTTTATTTAAGGCAGGGGATTTGGTAGGTTCATTTCAACAGGGCAGTAACACTTATCTTCTTTACAAGACATCTCAGCTGCCTTTAAGGAAATAGCAGGGAGAGTTAGAGAGCCATTAGGATGGACCATTGAGAACATTCCTGACTTTAAAACCCCAAACAAAGGAGAAGCCGTTAATGCAGACATACATTCTGTGCCTGCTAGGAAAAGAGTATTGCTGACACATTGTTTTAGGACCATTTAAAACCTCTAATCAATTGGTAATTATTAATATTTATTACTGCTCTGATGAAACCGTCCACATATATTTACTTTTTAAAGGTTGGTAATAAAAGCAGATAAACTGATAAACAATTACTCTTTTGGGGGACTTTTCCCCTGTTTAATTTGTTTCTCATTCCTAGCTCTCTCTGTGTGTGTGTGTGTGTGTGTGTGTGTGTGTGTGTGTGTGTGTGTGCGTGCATATGTATTCTAGTTTTGCTATGAGGAGGAAGTAAATTAATACCTGTACTCTACTCTGTTCTTATTTTGGAGCCATACAATTACATCCTTAAGTTAATTATGCCAGCAATTTAAAATAATCTAAGTTATTTGGGAATAGTTATTCAGAACGAATTGCTCCTTAATGCCTCTACACATGGACTGGTTTGATGGGAGAGCAAGAAGTCTGTAGGTCAGTGCAATATTTCTTTCTGCATTTTGCTGTCAGTGGCTTTCGCTCTTGCCCTTGAAAGACTCAGAAGTACTGGATAAACCACATTATACCAGTCCTTATCTTTGTTATGGGTATTAGGGACAGATATTCTCATTAACTCTCAGCTTGTGAATTATGGGCCAGCCATTTACTGTACAGAATAATAAATTGTCCAGAACTATGTGTGCACAGTTATTGGTTCTGAATGTTGGCTTTCCTGCTCAATGCAGTCTAGTTATTTGTAGAAGCCAGTCTGGAGCTCCTGTGGGTGAATTAATTAATTGAAAATGGATCCTGATCATGTTTTTTGCCATTTACCGATTCTCAGTTTCTCTTGAGCATAATTTTAATGCTTGCATATTCTAATTTTTTAAAAGACCGGAAACTTAAATATATATCAGAACTAATACTTTCATATTCTTCTTACATGCCTGCTTTTTGGAACCAAGTGATTCTTAATTGGATATTATATTTACTTGACATGAATAGTGGTTTTATAAGACAAAATTTTGCTTGCAGCAATATATGGTAAATGATAATGCAAAACAAAGTGTGCTTGATTCTCTCAGTGGAGAGGAAATAGAAGGATACTGGGGAAAAAAGCTAGTAGATTCTATGGCACAGTGAGCGTTCAATAAATAGGTATTGAATTAGAGATTGTCTAATTATTGAATAGTAACCACCAGAATTCAATAGAAGCATTTGAAATAGTGTTCACTTTCATCAAGCTTGAGTTGGAATCTAAGATCTGTGGCCACCCTTTAGGGGCCTTGTCTGCTGCTGTGCAGGTTGCCCCATCGAGGGTAGTTTTAATGAGGTTGCACGTGCATAATCAGCTATTGTCTCTGAAAGGAGGGTGTCACCGTTGTAAGGCAGTTAGTCCATTGGCACAATGGCTGTCTTGGATCAGCAATGTATGGAAAGCAAGAGGCCTCTTTTAAAAGAACACAGGGTGTATATGTGCCACGTTTTCTTAATCCAGTCTATCATTGTTGGACATTTGGGTTGGTTCCAAGTCTTTTCTATTGTGAGTAGTGCCACAATAAACATATGTGTGCATGTGTCTTTATAGCAGCATGATTTATATTCCTTTGGGTATATACCCAGTAATGGGATTGCTGGGTCAAATGGTATTTCTAGTTAGCAAACTATTGCAAGGGCAAAAAACCAAACACTGCATGTTCTCACTGATAAGTGGGAATTGAACAATGAGAACACATGGACACAGGAAGGGGAATATCACACACCGGGGCCTGTTGTGGGGTGGGGGGAGGGAGGAGGGATAGCATTAGGAGATATACCTAATGTAAATGACGAGTTAATGGGTGCAGCACACCAACATGGCACATGTATACATATGTAACAAACCTGCACGTTGTGCACATGTACCCTAGAACTTAAAATATAATAAAAAAATTAAAAAATTAAAAAAAAGAATACAGGGAAACCAGATAAGCATTCTAATCATGTAATCACTCTACTGTTCACAGAAGTATAAAATAAGCTGACCGAAAATGGCTGAGGGGGTAGGGGAGGAGAAACCTAATGATTCCAGCTCAGAATGGAGAAAGCAGATGTACATTTAGGAGTGTTGTAATAAACAAATGTGCGTTATTTCCTCTTCAAGGTGCCAAGCCTTCCAAGATTTTGGCAGCTTTGTCCTGTGACACAGCAGGCATTCCATTCTCTCCCAGGCAGTTAGAGCAGATCCTGACATGACTGCTTTTGATACTCATAAACACAACCTGACAGAAAAAACTCCTGAATACATTAGGCATCAACCTGAAGACAGACTTCTAGGAGGTAAAACAAAAAAGATAAAAGATGTAAAAGATAAGATATGTTTTGCCGAGGAGGCCATCTTCCCCCTGTTTCCTTAACAAGGATGAGCAGGCATGATGAAATACTATGAAATACAAGTTGATGTGGTGTAATCATGACAGAGTTTATGTTTCTGGTACTGTTTTGTATTTTTGTTCTTTCATATTTGGTCTTTATTTTTTAATTCCACAGCATTTCAGCTTTGCTAAGGGAGAGCAAAGGAAGCTATCTGGGTTTGTGATGGGGCCAGGATTTTATATGGGAAATAGAATGCATCTGGCAGCCGAGACGTTGGTGTGGGCCCTGGAAATCAAAGTGAGACATGCAAAAAGGGGAAGTGAAACTTGCAGACCTATCAGAGTTGGGGCTACTTAGACCAGCTGCCTTGGGCCTCCTGCCCATTCCCAGTCTGGAGATGCATCTTCGAGAGGCAAAGGGGCTTGCATTATTTTAATAGAGGTTTTAATAAGCCTCATTCCACTGCATCCCAAGACCAGGAATTATAGATTCCAGTGTTATTCTATAAGCAAACTCAATTAAAGAAGAGCACAGAGAGCAAGGTTATATTGAGCAAAGGCAGAAGATGGGCCCCAGAATAAAAAAGCCATGTTTTTGTTGGGCCATGATTGTTGAATACTCAGAATATTTTAATATGAATATATTGACAATAAATAGCAAGAAATCAAAGATCGTGTTGGACTTATCTATTGAAAAATTTATTCCAAGGGCAACAGTATGAGGAAATAAACTGATATTTATTAAGCACCTTCTATGAGCAATAGGGCTAGAAGCATTCTTTGAACAATGACTAACGGATGTTAAGAAATCCATCGAAGTTCCCCGTCCTGTGTCCATGAGTTCTCATTGTTCAATATCATACTCTGGGGACTGTTTTGGGTTGGGGGAGGGGGAAGGGACAGCATTAGGAGATATACCTAATGCTAAATGAGGAGTTAATGGGTGCAGCAAAACAACATGACACATGGATACATATGTAACAAACCGGCACATTGTGCACATGTATCCTAAAACCTAAAGTATAATAATAATAATAAAAAAAGATTATGGTATACACATACAATAAAAAAAATTACTCAGCAAGAAAAAGGAATAATATATGCTACAGCATGGGTGAATCTCTATGCTAAATAAAAGACGCTAGATTAAAAAAAGAAAAAAAAAGAAAAAGAAATCCACCGAAGTTATGTGGGTACATCAGTGTTTATGAATGGGTATGTAATAAGCCTTCAATAAGAAGAACATTTCTGCAAGTTATTGTAATATTAGCCAAAACATGGTCCTTCCTCTCATGTAGATTACAGTATTGATTGCCATCTTGAGAGGTTTTGAATTTCTTTTTTGGGAATGGAAAAAGTTTGAAATTTTCTCTGTTGAAATTCCTGGAGTGGCTGGCAAGATAGCTGAATAGGAGCAGCTCCAGTCTGCAGCTCCCAGTGAGATCAACACAGAAGGCGGGTGAGTTCTGCATTTCCCACTGAGGTACCCAGCTCATGTCACTGGGACTGGTTAGACAGTGGGTCCATAGAGGGTGAGCTGAAGCGGGGTAGGGGGGTAGCGCCTCACCCAGGAAGTGCAAGAGGTGGGGGAGCTCCCTCCCCTAGCCAAGGGAAGCCCTGAGGGACTGTGCCATGAGGAATGGTGCATTCAGGCCCAGAAACTATGCTTTTACCATGGTCTTTGCACCCTGCAGACCAGGAGATTCCTTTGGGTGCTTATGACACCAGGGCCCTGGGTTTCAAGAACAAAACTGGGTGGCTTTTTGGGCAGACACCGAGCTAGCTGCAGGAGTTTATTTTTTTCATACCCCAGTAGCACCTAGAATGCCAGCGAGACAGAACCGTTCACTCCACTGGAAAGGGGGCTGAAGCCAGGGAGCCAAGTGGTCTAGCTCAGTGGGTCCCACCCCCCTACGGAGCCCTGCAAGCTAAAATCCACTGGCTTGAAATTCTCGCTGCCAGCACAGCAGTCTGAAGTCGACCTGGGACACTTGAGCTTGGTGCAGGGAGAGGCATCCACCATTACCGAGGCTTGAGTAAGCAATTTTCCCCTCACAGTGTAAACAAAGCCACTGGGAAGTTCCAACTGGGCAGAGCCCACAGCAGCGCCTCAAAGCTGCTGTAGCCAGATTGCCTCTCTAGATTCCTCTTCTCTGGGCAGGGTATCTCTGAAAGAAAGGCAGCATCCCCAGTCAGGGGCTTATAGATAAAACTCCCACCTCCCTGGGACAGAGCACCTGGGGGAAGGGGCAGCTGTGGGCGCAGCTTCAGCAGACTTAAAGGTTCCTGCCTGCCAGCTCTGAAGAGAACAGAGGATCTTCCAGCACAGTGTTTGAGCTCTGCTAAGGGACAGACTGCCTCCTAGAGTGGGTCCCTGATCCCTGTGTCTCCTGACTGGGAGACATCTCCCAGCAGGGGTTGACAGACACCTCATACAGGATAGCTCTGGCTGGCATCTGGCGGATGCCCCTCTGGGATGAAGCTTCCAGAAGAAGGAACAGGCAGCAATCTTTGCTCTTCTGCAGCTTCCTCTGGTGATACCCAGGCAAACAAGGTCTGGAGTGGACCTCCAGCAAACTCCAGCCAGTGTGCAGAAGAGGGGCCTGACTGTTAGAAGGAAAACTAACAAATAGAAAGGAATAGCATCATCATTAAAAAGGACATCCACACAGAAACCCCATTCAAAGGTCACCAACATCAAAGACCAAAGGTAGATAAATCCACAAAGATGAGGAAAAACCAGCTCAAAAAGTCTGAAAATTTCAAAAACCAAAATGCCTCTTCTCCTCCAAAGGATCACAACTCCTCGCCAGAAAGAGAACAAAACTGGACAGAGAATGAATTTGACAAATTGACAGAAGTAGGCGTCAGAAGGTGGGTAATAACAAACTCCTCCGAGCTAAAGGAGCATGTGTTTACCCAATGCAAGGAAATTAAGAACCTTGAAAAAAGGTTAGAGGAATTGCTAACTAGAATAACCAGTTTAGAGAAGAACATAAATGACCTGATGGAGCTGAAAAACACAGCACGAGAACTTCGTGTAGCATACACAAGTATCAATAGCTGAATTGATCAGGCAGAAGAAAGGATATCAGAGATTGAAGATCAACTTAATGAAATCAAGCATGAAGACAAGATTAGAGAAAAAATAATGAAAAGGAATGAACAAAGCCTCCAAGAAATATGGGACTATGTGAAAAGACCAAATGTACGTTTGATTGGGGTACCTGAAAATGACGGGGAGAATGGAACCAAGTTGGAAAACACTCTTCAGGATATTATCCAGGAGAACTTCCCCAACCTAGAAAGACAGGCCAACATTCAAATTCAGGAAATACGGGGAAGACTACAAAGATACTCCTCGAGAAGAGCAACCCCAAGACACATAATTGTCAGATTCACCAAAGTTGAAATGAAGGAAAAAATGTTAAGGGCAGCCAGAGAGAAAGGTTGGTTTACCCACAAAGGGAAGCCCATCAGACTAACAGTGGATCTCTCTGCAGAAATCCTACATGCCAGAAGAGAGTGGGGGCCAATATTCAACTTTCTTAAAGAAAAGAATTTTCAACCCAGAATTTCATATCCCGCCAAACTAAGCTTCATAAGCGAAGGAGAAATAAAATCCTTTACAGACAAGCAAATGCTGAGAGATTTTGTCACCACCAGGCATGCCTTATAAGAGCTCCTGAAGGAAGCACTAAACATGGAAAGGAAAAACCAGTACCAGCCACTGCAAAAACTTACCAAATTGTAAAGACCATCAACACTATGAAGAAACTGCATCAACCAATGGGTAAAATAACCGGCTAGCATCATAATGTCGCAATGGAATGCCCACATAACAATATTGGCCTTAAATGTAAACAGGTTAAATGCCTCAAGTAAAAGATACAGACTGGCAAATTGGATAAAGAGTCAAGACCCATCGGTGTCTGTATTCAGGAGATGCATCTCATGTGCAAAGACACACATAGGCTCAAAATAAAGGGATGGAGGAAGATTTACCAAGCACATGGAAAGCAAAAAAAAGAAAAAAACAAACAAAAAAAAACGGGTTGCAATCCTAGTCTCTGATAAAACAGTCTTTAAACCAGCAAAGATCAAAAAAGACAAATAAAGGCATTACATAATGGTAAGGGATCAATGCAACAAGGACTATCCTAAATATATATCCACCCGATACAGAAGCACCCAGATTCATAAAGCAAGTTCTTACGTACCTACAAAGAGACTTAGATTCCCACACAATAATAGTGGGAGAACTTAACACCCCACTGTCAATATTGGACAGATCCATGAGACATAAAATTAACAAGGTTATTCAGGACTTGAACTCAGCTCTGGACCAAGTGGACCTAATAGACATTTACAGAACTCTTCACCCCAAAATCAAATGAGTATACATTCTTCTCAGCACCACATCACAATTATTCTAAAATTGACCACATGATTGGAAGTAAAATACTCCTCAGCAAGTGCAAAAGAATGGAAATTATACCAAATAGTCTCTTGGACCACAGTGCAATCAAATTAGAACTCAGGATTAAGAAACTCACTCAAAACTGCACAACTACATGGAAACTGAACAACCTGCTCCTGAATGACTACGGGGTAAATAACGAAATGAAGGCAGAAATAAATAAGTTCTTTGAAACCAATGAGAACAAAGACACAACATACCAGAATCTCTGGGATGCAGCTAAAGTAGTGTTTAGAGGGAATTTTACAGCACTAAATGCCCACAGGAGAAAGCAGAAAGATCTAAAATCAACACCCTAACATCACAATGAAAAGAATCTAGAGAAGCAAAGGCAAACAAATTCAAAAGCTAGCAGAACACAAAAAAATAACTAAGATCAGAGCAGAAATGAAGGAGATAGAGACATGAAAAAACCTTCCAAAAATCAATGAATCCAGGAGCTGTTTTTTTGAAAAGATTAACAAAATAGGTAGACTGCTAGCCAGGCTAATAAAAAAGAAAAGAGAGACGAGTCAAATAGACACAATAAAAAATGATAAAGGGGATATCACCACTGATCTCACAGAAATACAAACTACCATGAGAGAATACTATAAACACCTCTACACAAATAAACTACAACATCTAGAAGAAATTGATGAATTCCTGGACACATAGACCCTCGCAAGACTAAACCAGGAAGAAGTCAAATCCCTGAATAGAGTAATAACAAGTTCTGAAATTGAGGCAATAATTAATAGGCTACCAACAAAAAAAAGCCCAGGACCAGATGGATTCACAGCCAAATTCTACCAGATGTACAAACAGGAGCTGGTACCATTCCTTCTGAAACTATTCCAAACAACAGAAACAGATAGACTCCTCCCTAACTCATTTTATGAGACCAGCATCATCCTGATACAAAAACCTGGCAGAGTCACAACCAAAAAAGAAAATTACAGGCCAATATCCTTTATGAACATTGATGCAAAAATCCTCAGTAAAATACTGGCAAACCAAATCCAGCAGCACATCAAAAAGCTTATCCACCACGATTAAGTTGGCTTCATCCCTGGGATGCAAGGCTGGTTCAACATACGCAAATCAATAAATGTAATCCATCACATAAACAGAACCACATGATTATCTCAATAGATGCAGAAAAGGCCTTCAGTAAAATTCAACACCCGTTCATGCTAAAAACACTTAATAAACTAGGTATTGATGGAATGTATCTCAAAACAATAAGGGCTATTCATGACAAAGCCATAGCCAATAGCATAATGAAGGGGCAAAAGCTGGAAGCATTCCCTCTGAAAACTGGCACAAGACAAGGATGCCCTCTCTCACTACTCCTATTCAACATGGTTTTGGAAGCTCTGGCCAGAGAAAGAAATAAAGCGTATTCAAATAGGAAAAGAGGAAGTCAAATTGTCTCTGTTTGCAGATGACTTGATTGTATATGTAGAAAACTGCATCATCTCAGCCTGAAATCTCCTTAAGCTGATAAGCAACCTCAGGAAAGTCTCAGGATACAAAATCAATGTGCAAAAATCACAAGCATTCCTATACACCAGTAACAAACAGAGAGCCAAATCATGAGTGAACTGCCATTCACAATTGCTACAAAGAGAATAAAATACCTAGGAATATAACTTACAGGGGATGTGAAGGACCTCTTCTAGGAAAACTACAAACCACTGCTCAAGGAAATAAGGGAGGACACAAACAAATGGAAAAACATTCCATGTTCATGGATAGGAAGAATCAGTATCATGAAAATGGCGATACTGCCCAAGGTAGTTTATAGATTCAATGCTATCCCCATCAAGTTACCACTGACTTTCTTCACATTATTGGAAAAGGCTACTTTAAATTTCATTTGGAATAAAAAAAGAGCTCATATAGCCAAGACGATCCTAAGCAAAAAGAACAAAGTTGGAGGCATCACACTACCTGACTTCAAACTATACTACAAGGCTACAGTAACCAAAACAGCATGGTACTGATACCAAAACAGATATATAGACCAATGGAACAGAACAGAGGCCTCAGAAATAATGCCACACATCTACAACCATCTGATCTTTGACAAACCTGACCAAAACAAACAATGGGGAAAGGATTCCCTATTTAATAAATGGTGTTGGGAAAACTGGATAGCCATATGCAGAAAACTGAAATTCGACCCCTTCCTTACACATTATTAAAAAAGTGACTCAAGATGGATTAAAGACTTAAATGTAAGACCTAAAACCATAAAAACCCTAGAAGAAAACCTAGGCAATACCATTCAGGACATAGGACTGGACAAAGACTTCATGACTAAAACACCAAAGGCAATGGCAACAAAAGACAAAATTGACAAATGAGATCTAATTAAACTAAAGAGTTTCTGCACAGCAAAAGAAACTATCATCAGAGTGAACAGGCAACCTACACAATGGGAGAAAATTTTTGCAATCTATCCACCTGACAAAGGGTTAATATCTGGAATCTACAATGAACTTAAATTTACAAGAAAAAAACAACCCCATCAAAAAGTGGGTGAAGGATATGAATAGATACTTCTCACAAGAAAACATTTATGTGGCCAACAAACATTTGAAAAAAAAAACTCATCATCACTGGTCATTAGAAAAATGCAAATCAAAACCACAATGGGATACCATCTCACACCAGTTAGAATGGTGATCATTAAAAAGTCAGGAAACAACAGACGCCGGAGAGGATGTGGAGAAACAGGAACCCTTTTACACTGTTGGTGGGAGAGTAAATTAGTTCAACCATTGTAGAAGAAGTGTGGCGATTTGTCAAGGATCTAGAACCAGAAATAGCATTTGACCCAGCAATCCTATTACTGGGTATCTACCCAAAGGATTATAAATCATTCTACTCTAAAGACACATGCACACATATGTTTACTGCAGCACTGTTCACAATAGCAAAGACTTGAAACCAACCCAAATGCCTATCAATGATAGACTGGATAAAGAAAATGTGGCACATATACACCATGGAATACTATGCAGCCTTAAAAAAGGATGAGTTCATGTCCTTTGCAGGGACATGGATGAAGCTGGAAACCATCATTCTCAGCAAACTAACAGAGAAAAAGAAAACCAAACACTGCATATTCTCACTCATAAGTGGGAGTTGAGTAATGAGAACACATGGACACAGGGAGGGGAAGATCACACACTGGGGCCTATTGATGAGTGGGGGGCTAGGGGAGGGATAGCATTAGTAGAAATACCTAATGTAGGTGACGGGTTGATGGGTGCAGCAAACTACCATGGCACATGTATACCTATGTAACAAACCTGCAAGTTCTGCACATGTATTCCAGAACTTAAAGTATCAATAATAATAATAATAATAATAAATCCTCCTCTGAGAATAGAAACAGAATTTACTCCATAAGAATTTGTCCTATGGGAATGGGCTGTTACTGAAATGTTTTGAGATGCTCAACGACTATATGAGAGCTACATTTGAGAAGGATCCTTGTGAATATAGGGCAAAAAATACATTTGAGTTTGGAGGTCATGTGGAGGGAAGACCATGCATTCAGGGATCTGGACATTTTGTGGATGAGTAGCTAGCAGGACATACGTGTCAAGATGATGTGACAGTTGTTGGAAATGCAGAGTCTAAAAAGAGATTCAAGGTGGAAACGTAGAGTGGAGGAGTCCTTCACATGCTGTGCGAAAGTGAACATGAGGTCAGACCAGTGAACATGGTGAGACAACTCATGGCTCTTTGGCTTTGGGGCTTGTCCCAAGATTAAACATGTATATTTACTTAAAAAAAAAAACAAAATAAAACAAAAAAAAACTGTTCTTATTTATAATGCTTATATTTGGAGGCATTTGCATCTGTGTGACTACCTCACAAAGATCACATTTCAAGTTGAGAGACTGGAAGGAAGTCAAGATAGGTCATAACCTATGATCAGATTGGAATGCTGTTAGTGGAATGTATTGCTGAATGGCATGATTATTTTTAAAAGCCTTGGCTTGATCCTGTCAGTGTGAGTAGAGCAAAGAACTAGGACGAGGTAATTAGAAGGCTGAGTGAGCAGAGGGCATGGAGGAGATGGATCTCAGTGGCAGACCTGGAACACAGTTCCTAAGGCAAGGCTCAGAACCGGATTTGTAAACAGAACTGAGAGAGAGGGGAAGTACCAGAGAAAAAAGTGAACAGGTATCAGAGACTCAGAAGCTGTGAGGGAAAATGGAGAGTAGAGCTGAAGGATCCATGCAGAGAGACCGATGGCACCTATAGAAAGCAGTAGTAAGCACTTTTGATGTTATGCCAAGTGTTTGCCTCATCTTAGGTTAGTCGTAGTTTTCGTGTATTAATAGGAACCAGCAGCCTTAGTTGGCCAGCCCAAGTCTTATAAAAAGAGATAAATAGGAAGCAAGGAGCTGGACAAGGCAGTTCTTGACATATTCACTCCAGATAAGACCTCCATTTCCTAGAGTAGGGAAGAAGTAATTTCCCTAACATTTTCCCTATTTCCTCCCTTAATCTAGCGCTATAGTTCTTAAACTTTGGATCGGGGGCATTTTGAGAATTGAGTGAATGCTGGAGACCCACTCCTCTCCAGACAACTGCAAAGACTCATGTACTCTCAAATATTTCCTATAATTATATGGGTTCACAGACTTCTCTCAGACCTCTGGCTGAGAACACTAGTACAGGATAAGAAGTCAGCTCTCTGTGGAGCACCTTCTAGCTGCTGTTGAGGGCAAGTTAAAGCCTCTGCCTCCTTCTTACATGTGTATAGCAGGCAGAAGATGGAATGGAATTGAGCTAGTGTCCTCACCTCTCGATTATTCCTAGCTGCACATGTGTCTATGGGCAAGCTGGTCTGGCAGAAGGACATTCTTACTGGGAAGTGTGAGGAAGGATAAGTTTGCAGGCCAAACAGCAGCAGCAGCAGCAACACCAGTGACAGCTGCCAAGCATCTGAGGCCTATTAAGAGCCAGCAACTAGATTATATAGTTTACCTTACTGCATAAACATTATCACACCCAATTTACTGATGTGGAAACTGAGCCTAGAATAGTCCATTTTAATGCATCCAGAGGCAGATAGCTATGTCTGTCTAACTATGAAGACTTGCTCATTCTTCCGTCTCTCCAATTCCCCCATTTTCCTTGTGGAGATACTCTCTTCTTCCTGCCCTTTACAGAGCAAAAATTAATCTTCACATTTTGGAATTTCCCTATTCCATGTTAGCTGCCAAGCTAAATAGGGCTGCCACTGGCCCATAAAGTGCCTCTGTGTGAATTAGGGAAAGGCACTACACGTCTTCCAGGTGGACGCAGCCCTAAGCCAGGGCACACGGTTGACTGAAAGCATGAGCTGGCTTTCAGTCCCCTTGCCCCCTTTGACCAGATGCCCTTGTGAAGTGAACAACCTGCCCAACTCTACATAGCAGGCTTGAGCCAAATTCTTCAAAATGCTATCACAGCTGAAGAGCCAACAACAAAGCTTTGTTCTCAGGAAAAGCTGTAGTGTATTCATGACAGTTCCTCACTGATCTTGATATTCAGTAGCTGTATCTTCTTAAACAAATTGTTCTGAAGTTTACTCTTTTGAAAAGGCATGTACTATAAAAATGGAAAGATAAAACTCTCAACAGGAAACCAGGGCAGATCATAACTCTGCTGCAGTTCAACAAATGAAAATATATCAATAATGAGATGAGGCCCAATTCAAAACAACTTATGTTGTCTTTGGGCCTCAAAAATAATCTCTTTCCCATTATTAAGGAAAACGTGAATCTTTTTTTCATTTCTTGTAAATCCAAATCTTGTTTCCAAGAGATGATCATGTTCAGCTAAAATTGCTTCCACTTAGCTATTGTAGTGGAGTGACAAATACATTATTGTTGGTGTTTATTGGCACTGTTATTAGTCGGTTGTCAAATCTTGAAGGCAAAATCAGAGACTGAAACCCTGAAAGAGTAATCTTATTTTCATAAATATGTTCCCCCCAAATTATATCATGCCTGACATCCACTTAGCCTTAATATAAACTCTGAAATCTGTTAGGGAAACACATAGAAATGATAAGGCATATTGTGTGATATATTTGCATCCGAAATTATTGTGAACTTTCATGTTTGTATCAGCTGCACTGGTGTTTTTCCAGAGTCTGATGGTTTTCTTCAGAGAACATAATCAATTTACCAATCTAGCCCTGAGACTGCCCCCCATTTCCTCTGTTTATATACGTTAATCTTAAAGCAAAGAAGGCTGCTGAATTATTTAAGAAACTGAAGGAGGCAAAAATCATCCCAGAGTTAAGGATTACCGATTTTCTCATTGTTCTCCAAAATAGTTGCCATGAACACATCAGCCCAGTGCTAAGATAACTCTTCTTTGTTCCTAATCGGGTTTGGTTGGGACTCTTTCCTTGCATATGGGTGTGGCACTGTGGGCTGCTAGGTGGTCACTTGCCAGCTCTGAGATTGTGAACATACAAGGGGGATTTGGAATTCGGGAGGCTTTATTAATCAAGGATTTGGACTAGAAATGGACAACTTGTGATACAGGGAAATGGAGCTGGCGGGTTCAGTTGGCAAATGTGATGCTCTTTGATCTTAGTGCTGTCCCGTTTATTTTGCCCTTAAGTTCCCTGTGCCTGGCTTTTTCACTGCTTATCCTTGCTGTGAGATAAAATTATCCATACTAAGATTGTAAGTTGCCTATACTAGGAAAAGTTTGATATTACATAGTCCTTTAACTCCACTGGTGAGCAGAGAGGGAGGAGAACCTTTCTGCCCACCCAGCAGGCCCGTTTTAAGGCTCATCTGACATTCACTTAAAATCACTCATTCTAAGTAGAAAGAGGAAAAGCCTCCCCCTCCCAGAAATACCTCAAGTGGGAAGTTCTGGATCTGTATTATAATGGGAGGGAAAGAAAATGAGCAGCCATTATCTGTGGCAAGAAAGATGAACTCTGAGAGGCCAGAAATTCTCATCTATAAGAACAAGCAGAGGCACTGGACCTGAAATAATTCACAAATAAGTTGAGTAAATTATTTTGAACAATATGATTAAATGAGGGCAAAATAGAGCACATTATTTGTTCAAGGAACAAAGAGTTTTAGGAACCAAGCATCTTAGGAAGATGCATGAACATGACACAAAAATATAAAAACAGAATTATGGAACTGGCTGAACCCTGACTGTCTCAATGCACTAAGGATGTATGTTAGGGCCATTTCTTTCTTAGGAATACAACAGCTATGACTAATCTTTGAGCTCCTGAACTGGGCTGATTTGTCCCCATATTGCGTTATGACTGCTTTTCTTACTTCTCAATCTATTAGGGCATTTGACAGCCTACAAACTGAACATCAGGAGGCTGGCTGATTTTTTTTTTAATTTTTATCCAGTGTGTTACTGTTTCATAACTGCAGAAATCTCTGCTACTTTCTTACCTTGTCTTGATTTTTGTTATTGCTTTAAGTTTCATATTCAAAACAGTTTTTGTTTTTCTCTTAAATTGTGAATCCTACAACTGATTACTATGTTCTTCTCCCCTCCTCAACTATGGGGCATTAGAAAAATAAAGCGTTTTTTTTTTTTTTCTTTTCTGTCTTATGTAAGGAGGAAAATGTCTTCCAGGGGCTTGGTCATTGACACCCTCATTTATGGACAGGATGGAGCCACTGCAGGTTTGTTAGGCAATTTGAGACAATATAAACCATTTCCTTTTACTGGGAGCTAAGCAATGCAATTTTCAGCCATGAGAACTCTTGGATAGGAAGATAAGATGTGATTCAACAGAGCCTGGAAGTGATGTGATCTTGCATCGTAAGATCACATGAAAGCTGTTATTGATTAGTTTGAAAAGAGACTGCCTTAAAACCATTATATTTGGTGTGCCATTGATCTTCAGAAACTCTCAGGGTGCTGCACCCCAGCACTTCTCAATGAGTTTAATAACAATACCCTGAAGAAAGAAATATTCAGAAGAAAGAGCAGAGGACAAGAGGTCCTGGAGGCCTCTCTTGATCTTCATATTTTTTAGCTCTCCCAGCTGTAGCTCTTTGATTCATCACTATTGGGAGATTGGAGGCTGAGGCTGAAATTCACTTCTTGCTGAGAAAAAAAAGAAACTTTGATATAAATAAATAAGTTGCGTGTTTATTTGTATCAATATCTGCTTTATCTCCTTATGAGAATCTGAGAAGAGATTAATGACAGTAACAAAACCCCTTGAGAAATAAATATGACCTACTTGACTGACCTATCTGGCTGAAAGACTGCCTCCAGAAGTGGGGTTGGCAGATATAACAATGAAGGGAGGAAGGAGAAAGAATTGCAGCCTGCTCATCAGGAATTGAGTCCTGAGCTTTATAACTTTTTTTATTTTCATATTTTTATTTTTCTTAGCTGAGAGGTAGAGAGCTGGATAAAGTAACATATGCTAATATATATTATTATACCCAAGCACACACACATATGATGTTGTGGGACAATTTTAGAATAGTGTTCAACAAGAGCATGATAATGTCATCATTATTTTTTTGTGGGCAGATAAAATGAGTTGGATTTGCTTAGAAATCAGTGGTGAATAGATTTCTATTTCAAACAACTAATTAGTCAGCTGAAAATATTGTTCAAAATGCATTTTACGGCTCTTATATATTATCCTCAAGGAAGTATAAATTAGGTGCCTCAAATTGAACATGCAAACAAGATCCATATCAACTCACTGGATTAGTTAGACTTGACTCTCTAATTCTTTTGTACCTTCTGTCAAGCCCTTCCTCAATGAAGTAATAGAAACAGTGTTCCATGAAATGAAACCCTAAAATGTTCCTCATAAAAATATAACAGGGATTAAATGCTTTTAATGTAAAAATCAGTATTCAAAAAAGTTTCTTAGGCTGGGCGCAGTGGCTCACTCCTGCGATCCCAGCACTTTGGAAGGCCAAGGCAAGCAGATCACTTGAGGTCAGGAGTTCAAGACCAGCCTGGCCAACAGGGTGAAAACCTGTCTCTATGAAAAATACAAAAAATTAGCTGAGCATGGTGGCACACACCTATAATCCCAGCTACTAGAGAGACTGAGGTGGGAGAATCCCTTGAACCTGGGAGGCAGAGGTTGTAGTGAGCTGAGATCATGCCACTGCACTCCAGCCTGGGCAACAGAGTGAGACCCTGTCTAAAAAAAAAAAAAAAAAAAGTTTCTCTTTTGAATTTTGATGATATGAGTCCAAAAAGAGCCTCCTGGCAATTTGTTAGTGACAGAGGCAGTGTGCTAGAGAGATGGATGCTCACCTATGCTCGTGAGAAAAGGTGTGCCTTTGATGAACATGGCTTGATTAGAATCAGAATGTAGAGTGGTAAATGGGTCTCAGAAATAATGAAATCTTTGGCAAATGAAGAAATAACTCAGATCAGTCAAAATCACACTTTAGAGTGCTACAAAACTGAGCTACATGAAATTGGTTCAACCTGATTCTACTGGTCATGATCTCCCAAAATAGCCATTTCACGTGGTTCAACCAAATAGAATCTGAGCTGCCTGTCTCCCGGTCCACTGTCGCAAGTGGGCAAAAGATAGCAGAAACCAAAGGCTTTGATTGTGCCTTGTGCTTGAGTACCTGCAAAGATTCTCCTTCCAAGGTCAGACAGGTAAGTGCAGCATGGGCTGGAACAACAACAACAACAACACCAAACTGAGGGACTCATGCAAACAGGAAAGCAACAAGAGACATGCATACACACACAAAAAGAGGCAAAGAGATACATGAAAGAAAGGAGCACCTACTATGGAACCTGCACAATTCTGGACATACACATATACATAAAATTCTCACAGAAATATTGCTCTGTAAATAGTGTCTTCACTTGGCATATCCAGAACCTGAAATTCAGAGTTAAAAGCACTTTCTAAAGATGACATTGATAATATAAAGGATCATGGCTGCTCCTTTGCTTAAAGAAACAATAACAACAAAAACCTATGGCTTTCCATTGCCCTTAAAATCAACTAAACTTTGTGCCATAGTCTAGGGGGCTCTACAGGATGTGACTACTTCACCTCTCTCCTTTACGCCCCTTACAGCACTGCAGCCACATTGCCTCTTCTTTTGCTCCTGGAACACACTGGATCCTTTCTTACTCCGTTCCCTTCCACTTGCTGCTTCCTGCAACAGAGCACTCTTTCGCCAGCCCTTTGTGTGAATGGTTCATTGCCATCCTTCAGGTCTCAAATGTCCTATTCTTCTCAGACCCTCTAACTAAAGCAGCACCTACCCCATTCTGCTCCAGTTCCATGTTCATCTCCCTGTTCAGTTTCTTGGTAGCACTTACCATGGTCTATAATTACATTTATTTATCTACTCTAGTGCTATCTGCTTAGTGTCTGTTTCCCTCATGAGATTGTAAATTCCTTAATGTCAAATCATCTGTTTTATTTATCTTTCCCCAGATCCTGGCATATACCTGGCACGTGGTAAGGTGTACAGTAAATAGTAACTAATAAATGGATATGTTTTGGGGCAAAAATTTAAATTCAGGCCTGCCCCTAAATCATGTATTTCTTCCACTAAATTATAAGGATCTCCTATTGGTGGTTACACAGATCAACAGTTATATGCAGAGGCAAAGCACATTTGCTCAAATAAAAGTTACATACTTGCATGGGAAGGCATTACAAATTTAGGATAATTACACATATGATCGTAAAAGACTTAATTTTTAAATTATTTTTAAATTTACATATAGTCAAATTGACCTTTTGTGGTGTACAGTTCTATGAGTTTTAGCACATGTATGGATTCTTGCAACAACCTCCACCACTGAGACGCAGAACAGTTCCGTAATTCCCAAAATCTCCCTCATGCTACCCTTTTTTAATCAAACCTTTCCATCATGCCAATTCTAGGTAACCACTGATCTGTTCTCCATTACTATAGTTTGTCTTTTCAGAAAGTCCTAAATTTGGAATCACATAGTATGAATCTATTTGAGATGACCTTTTTTCACGTAGCATATTTCCCTTGAGGTCCATTCAGTTGTCTGTGTATCTTAATTGTTCTGTGTTATTAATGAGCAACATTCCATTGTATGGATGTCCTACAGTTTGTTTATCTGTTCACCTGTTGGGGGAGATTTGGATTGTTTCCAGTTTTTAACAATTATGGGCTGAGTAACTATAAACATTTGTGAACAAGTCTCAGTGTGAACATAAGTTTTCATTTCTCTGGGGTAAATACCGAGGAGTAGGATGACTGGGTCATGTCATTCCTACGACAGGAGTGGTAAATATATGTTTAGCTTATTAAGAAAATGCCAAAGTATTTTTCAGAGTGGCAGTTTTTATTCCTATCAGCAATATATGAAAATTACAGTTGTTTCCCATCCTTCCCAGCATTTGTCATTATCTTTTATGCATGCATGTATGTATGTTTATATATGTATGTATGTATGTATTTACTTTAGCCATTCTAATAGATGTATGATAGTATATTATTGTGGTTTCAATTTGCATTTCCTTAATGAGTAATAATGTTGAGATATGTTATATGCTTATTTTCATCTGTATATCTTCTTTACTGAAATGTCTGTTCAAATATTTTGCACATTTCTTTTTTTTTTATTTTTTTATTTTTTTATTTTTTTATTATACTTTAGGGTTTTAGGGTACATGTGCACAATGTGCAGGTTTGTTACATATGTATCCATGTGCCATGTTGATTTCCTGCACCCATTAACTCGTCATTTAGCATTAGGTGTATCTCCTAATGCTGTCCCTCCCCCCTCCCCCCACCCCATAACAGTCCCCGGAGTGTGATGATCCCCTTCCTGTGTCCATGAGTTCTCATTGTTCAATTCCCACCTATGAGTGAGAACATGCGGTATTTGGTTTTTTGTCCTTGCGATAGTTTACTGAGAATGATGTTTTCCAGTTTCATCCATGTCCCTACAAAGGACACACACTCATCATTTTTTATGGCTGCATAGTATTCCATGGTGTATATGTGCCACATTTTCTTAATCCAGTCTATCGTTGTTGGACATTTGGGTTGGTTCCAACTCTTTGCTATTGTGAATAGTGCCGCAATAAACATACGTGTGCATGTGTCTTTATAGCAGCATGATTTATAGTCCTTTGGGTATATACCCAGTAATGGGATGGCTGGGTCAAATGGTATTTCTAGTTCTAGATCCCTGAGGAATCGCCACACTGACTTCCACAATGGTTGAACTAGTTTACAGTCCCACCAACAGTGTAAAAGTGTTCCTATTTCTCCACATCCTCTCCAGCACCTGTTGTTTCCTGATTTTTTTTTTTTTTTTTTTTTTTTTTTTGAGACGGAGTCTCGCTGTCGCCCAGGCTGGAGTGCAGTGGCGCAACCTCGGCTCACTGCAAGCTCCGCCTCCTGGGTTCACGACATTCTCCTGCCTCAGCCTCTCCGAGTAGCTGGGACTACAGGCGCCCGCCACTACGCCCGGCTAATTTTTTTTTTTGTATTTTTTAGTAGAGACGGGGTTTCACCGTGGTCTCGATCTCCTGACCTCGTGATCCGCCCGCCTCGGCCTCCCAAAGTGCTGGGATTACAAGCGTGAGCCACCGCGCCCGGCCGTTTCCTGATTTTTTAATGATGGCCATTCTAACTGCTGTGAGATGGTATCTCACTGTGGTTTTGATTTGCATTTCTCTGATGGCCAGTGATGATGAGCATTTCTTCATGTGTTTTTTGGCTGCATAAATGTCTTCTTTTGAGAAGTGTCTGTTCATGTCCTCTGCCCACTTTTTGATGGGGTTGTTTGTTTTTTTCTTGTAAATTTGTTTGAGTTCATTGTAGATTCTGGATATTAACCCTTTGTCAGATGAGTAGGTTGCAAAAATTTTCTCCCATTCTGTAGGTTGCCTGTTCACTCTGATGATAGTTTCTTTTGCTGTGCAGAAGCTCTTTAGTTTAATGAGATCCCATTTGTCGATTTTGGCTTTTGTTGCCATTGCTTTCGGTGTTTTAGACATGAAGTCCTTTCCCATGCCTATGTCCTGAATGGTATTGCCTAGGTT
This sequence comes from Nomascus leucogenys, assembly GCF_006542625.1. Taxonomy (NCBI): domain Eukaryota; kingdom Metazoa; phylum Chordata; class Mammalia; order Primates; family Hylobatidae; genus Nomascus; species Nomascus leucogenys. The sequence goes on along the minus strand of NC_044385.1, from coordinate 122,784,249 downwards.
TTCTTGTAGGATTTTAATGGTTTTAGGTCTAACATGTAAGTCTTTAATCCATCTTGAATTAATTTTTGTATAAGGTGTAAGGAAGGGATCCAGTTTCAGCTTTCTACATATGGCTAGCCAGTTTTCCCAGCACCATTTATTAAATAGGGAATCCTTTCCCCATTTCTTGTTTTTGTCAGGTTTGTCAAAGATCAGATAGTTGTAGATATGCGGCATCATTTCTGAGGGCTCTGTTCTGTTCCATTGATCTATGTCTCTGTTGTGGTACCAGTACCATGCTGTTTTGGTTACTGTAGCCTTGTAGTATAGTTTAAAGTCAGGTAGCGTGATGCCTCCAGCTTTGTTCTTTTGGCTTAGGATTGACTTGGAGATGCGGGCTCTTTTTTGGTTCCATATGAACTTTAAAGTAGTTTTTTCCAATTCTGTGAAGAAAGTCATTGGTAGCTTGATGGGGATGGCATTGAATCTATAAATTACCTTGGGCAGTATGGCCATTTTCACAATATTGATTCTTCCAATCCATGAGCATGGAATGTTCTTCCATTTGTTTGTATCCTCTTTTATTTCATTGAGCAGTGGTTTGTAGTTCTCCTTGAAGAGGTCCTTCACATCCCTTGTAAGTTGGATTCCTAGGTATTTTATTCACTTTGAAGCAATTGTGAATGGGAGTTCACTCATGATTTGGCTCTCTGTTTGTCTGTGATTGGTGTACAAGAATGCTTGTGATTTTTGTACATTAATTTTGTATCCTGAGACTTTGCTGAAGTTGCTAATCAGCTTAAGGAGATTTTGGGCTGAGACAATGGGGTTTTCTAGATATACAATCATGTCATCTGCAAACAGGGACAATTTGACTTCCTCTTTTCCTAATTGAATACCCTTTATTTCTTTCTCCTGCCTGATTGTTCTGGCCAGAACTTCCAGCACTATGTTGAATAGGAGCGGTGAGAGAGGGCATCCCTGTCTTGTGCCAGTTTTCAGAGGGAATGCTTCCAGTTTTTGCCCGTTCAGTATGATATTGGCTGTGGGTTTGTCATAGATAGCTCTTATTATTTTGAGATACGTCCCATCAATACCTAATTTATTGAGAGTTTTTAGCATGAAGTGTTGTTGAATTTTGTCAAAGGCCTTTTCTGCATCTATTGAGATAATCGTGTGGTTTTTGTCTTTGGTTCTGTTTATATGCTGGATTACATTTATTGATTTGCGTATGTTGAACCAGCCTTGCATCCCAGGGATGAAGCCCACTTGATCATGGTGGATAAGCTTTTTGATGTGCTGCTGGATTCGGTTTGCCAGTATTTTATTGAGGATTTTTGCATCAATGTTCATCAAGGATATTGGTCTGAAATTCTCTTTTTTGGTTAAGTCTCTGCCAGGTTTTGGTATCAGGACGATGCTGGCTTCATAAAATGTGTTAGGGAGGATTCCCTCTTTTTCTATCGATTGGAATAGTTTCAGAAGGAATGGTACCAGTTCCTCCTTGTACCTCTGGTAGAATTCAGCTGTGAATCCATCAGGTCCTGGACTCTTTTTGGTTGGTAAGCTATTGATTATTGCCACAATTTCAGAACCTGTTATTGTTCTATTCAGAGATTCAACTTCTTCCTGGTTTAGTCTTGGGAGGGTGTATTTGTCGAGGAATTTATCCATTTCTTCTAGATTTTCTAGTTTATTTGCATAGAGGTGTTTGTAGTATTCTCTGATGGTAGATTGTATTTCTGTGGGATCGGTGGTGATATCCCCTTTTTCGTTTTTTATTGCATCTATTTGATTCTTCTGTCTTTTCTTCTTTATTAGTCTTGCTAGCGGTCCATCAATTTTGTTGATCCTTTCAAAAAAAACCAGCTCCTGGATTCATTAATTTTTTGAAGGGTTTTTTGTGTCTCTATTTCCTTCAGTTCTGCTCTGATTTTAGTTATTTCTAGCCTTCTGCTAGCTTTTGAATGTGTTTGCTCTTGCTTCTCTAGTTCTTTTAATTGTGATGTTAGGGTGTCAATTTTGGATCTTTCCTGCTTTCTGTTGTGGGCATTTAGTGCTATAAATTTCCCTCTACACACTGCTTTGAACGTGTCCCAGAGATTCTGGTATGTTGTGTCTTTGTTCTCGTTGGTTTCAAAGAACATCTTTATTTCTGCCTTCATTTCATTATGTACCCAATAGTCATTCAGGAGCAGGTTGTTCAGTTTTCATGTAGTTGAGTGGTTTTGAGTGAGTTTCTTAATCCTGAGTTCTAGTTTGATTGCACTGTGGTCTGAGAGACAGTTTGTTATAATTTCTGTTCTTTTACATTTGCTGAGGAGAGCTTTACTTCCAACTATGTGGTCAATTTTGGAATAGGTGTGGTGTGGTGCTGAAAAAAATGTATATTCTGTTGACTTGGGGTGGAGAGTTCTGTAGATGTCTATTAGGTCCACTTTATGTAGAGCTGAGTTCAATTCCTGAATATCCTTGTTAACTTTCTGTCTCGTTGATCTGTCTAATGCTGACAGTGGGGTGTTAAAATCTCCCATTATTATTGTGTGGGAGTTTAAGTCCCTTTGTAGGTCACTGAGGACTTGCTTTATGAATCTGGGTGCTCCTGTGTTGGGTGCATATATATTTAGGATAGTTAGCTCTTCTTGTTGTATTGATCCCTTTACCATTATGTAATGGCCTTCTTTGTCTCTTTTGATCTTTGTTGGTTTAAAGTCTATTTTATCAGAGACTAGGATTGCAACCCCTGCCTTTTTTTGATTTCCAGTTGCTTGATAGATCTTCCTCCATCCCTTTATTTTGAGTCTATGTGTGTCTCTGCACGTGAGATGGGTTTCCTGAATACAGCACACTGGTGGGTCCTGACTCCTTATCCAGTTTGCCAGTCTGTGTCTTTTGGTTGGAGCATTTAGCCCATTTACATTTAACGTTAATATTGTTATGTGTGAATCTGATCCTGTCATTATGATGTTAGTTGGTTATTTTGCTCGTTAGTTGCTATAGTTTCTTCCTAGCCTCGATGGTCTTTACAGTTTGGCATGTTTTTGCAGTGGCTGGTGCCGGTTGTTCCTTTCCATGTTTAGTGCTTCCTTCAGGAGCTCTTTTAGGGCAGGCCTAGTGGTGACAAAATCACTCAGCGTTTGCTTATCTGTAAAGTATTTTATTTCTCCTTCACTTATGAAGCTTAGTTTGGTGGGATAGGAAATTCTAGGTTGAAAATTCTTTTCTTTAAGAATGGTGAATATCGGCCCCCACTCTCTTCTGGCTTGTAGAGTTTCTGCTGAGAGATCAGCTGTTAGTCTGATGGGCTTCCCTTTGTGGGTAAGCCGACCTTTCTCTCTGGCTGCCCTTAACATTTTTTCCTTCATTTCAACTTTGGTGAATCTGACAATTATGTGTCTTGGAGTTGCCCTTCTCGAGGAGTATCTTTGTGGCGTTCTCTGTATTTCCTGAATCTGAATGCTGGCCTGCCTTGCTAGATTGGGGAAGTTCTCCTGGATAATATCTTGCAGAGTGTTTTCCAACGTGTTTCCATTCTCCCCATCATTTTCAGGTACACCAATCAGACGTAGGTTTGGTCTTTTCACATAGTCCCAAATTTCTTGGAGGCTTTGTTCATTTCTTTTTATTCTTTTTTCTCTAAACTTCCCTTCTCTCTTCATTTCATTCATTTCATCTTCCATCAGCGATACCCTTTCTTCCAGTTGATCGCATCTGCTACTGAGGCTTCTGCAATCTTCGCGTAATTCTCGAAACTTGGCTTTCAGCTCCATCAGCTCCTTTAAGCCCTTCTCTCCATTAGTTATTCTAGTTATCCATTCTTCTAATTTTTTTTCAAAGTTTTTAGCTTCTTTGCTATTGTTTTGAATTTCCTCTCGTAGCTCAGAGTAGTTTGATCGTCTGAAGCCTTCTTCTCTCAACTCATCAAAGTCATCCTCCATCCAGCTTTGTTCCGTTGCTGGTGAGGAACTGCGTTCCTTTGGAGGAGGAGAGGTGCTCTGATTTTTTAGAGTTTCCAGTTTTTGTGCTCTGTTTTTTCCCCATCTTTGTGGTTTTATCTACTTTTTGTCTTTGATGATGGTGATGTACAGATGGGTTTTTGGTGTGGATGTCCTTTCTGTTTGTTAGTTTTCCTTCTACCAGACAGGCCCCTCAGCTGCAGGTCTGTTGGAGTTTACTAGAGGTCCACTCCAGACCCTGTTTGGCTGGGTGTCAGCAGCAGTGGCTGCAGAACAGCAGATTTTCGTGAGACCACAAATTCAGCTGTCTGATAGTTCCTCTGAAAGTTTTGTCTCAGAGGAGTACCCGGTTGAATGAGGTGTCAGTCTGTCCCTACTGGGGGGGTGCCTCCCAGTTAGGCTGCTCAGGGGTGAGGGACCCACTTTAGGAGGCAGTCTGTCCGTTCTCAGATCTCCAGCTGCGTGCTGGGAGAACCACTACTCTCTTCAAAGCTGTCAGTCAGACAGGGACAATTAAGTCTGTGGAGGTTCTTGCTGAGTTTTTGTTTGTCTGTGCCCTGCCCCCAGAGGTGGAGCCTACAGAGGCAGGCAGGCCTCCTTGAGCTGTGGTGGGCTCCACCCAGTTCGAGCTTCCTGGCTGCTTTGTTTACCTAAGCAAGCCTGGGCTATGGCGGGCGCCCCTCCCCCAGCCTTGCTGCTGGCTTGCAGCTTGATCTCAGACTGCTGTGCTAGCAATCAGCGAGACTCCGTGGGCATAGGACCGTCCGAGCCAGGTGCGGGACACAATCTCCTAGTGTGCCATTTTCCAGGCCCGTTGGAAAAGCGCAGTATTAGGATGGGACTGACCCGATATTCCAGGTGCCATCTGTTTCCCCTTTCTTTGACTAGGAAAGGGAACTCCCTGACCCCTTGCGCTTCCCGAGTGAGGCAATGCCTCGCCCTGCTTCAGCTCGCACACAGTGCGCTTCACCGACTGTCCTGCACCCACTGTTAGGCACTCCCTAGTGAGATGAAACCGGTACCTCAAGCAGAAATGCAGAAATCACCCGTCTTCTCTGTCGCTGGGGCTGGGAGCTGGAGACCAGAGCTGTTCCTATTTGGCCATCTTGGCTCCACCCCTATTTTGCACATTTCTAATTAAGTTGTCATTGCATTTTAAGAGTTCTTTATGTATTTTGTAATCACCTCTTTGAATGATATGTAATTTGCAAATGTTTTCTCCCAGACTGTAGCTTGTCAGTTCTTCCTCTTGATAGTGTTGTTCTCAGAGCAAAATGTTCCGTTTTGATAAGGTCAAATTTATCAATATTTTTATTATGATTTTCTTATGCTTTTGGTGTCATATGTAAGGACTCTCAGCCTAACTCAAAGTCAGGAAGGTATTTCTAGTTTTACATTTTATATTTAGCTTGATGATCCATTTTTTAGTTAATTTTTATATAAGGAGTCAGGTTTAGGTCAAGGTTTATTTTTTGACCCATGAATGTCCAATTACTCCAACACCATTTGTTGAAGACACTATCGTTCCTCCATTTGATTGTTTTTTCACCTTTGTCAAAAACAGTTGAACATACTTGTGCAGATCTATTTCTGGGTTCTATGTTATGTTCCATTTCTATCCCTTTGCCACAACCACATAGACTTGGTTCCTATAGCTTATAGTAAGCCTTAAAATCAGATAGTGTGAGTCCTCCAACATAAATCTCTTTCCAAATAGTTTTTGCTACGCTTTTTTGGCTCTCTAGTTAAATTTTAGTGGCAACTTACCTATATCTATGAGACATCCTCCTGAGATTTTGATTGGTATTTCACTAAATTCATAGATCAACTTGGGGAGAATTGGTGTATTCACTATATTGAATTGGTATCTTAACTATATTGGTATCTTAACTATATCTTAACTGTGTCTTACCTGCAGTGAAATATCTTGATATATCATGGTCATCTATCTATGAACATGATCTATCAGGGCAGTTGTTAATTCTTTGATTGCTTTCATCAGGCTGTAGTTTTTAGTATGCAGTTTTGCAACTCTTTATGGAGTGTTCTACAAATGGGAATTAGATCCATTGGTTGATGGTGTTTTCAGTTCTACATCCCTGCTTATTTTCGTTCACTTGTTACAGTGGTAAATGAGGGGAACATATTGAATTGTGACTTGCCTGTTTTTCCTTTCAGTTATGTCCATTTCTGCTTCATGGTTTTTGAAGTTCTATTGTTAGGTGCATACACATTTAGGATTATTATGAGTCCTTGGTGAATTGACCCTCTTATTATCATGTAATTTCCTTTTTTTATCCACAGTAATTTTCTTGGTCTAGAAGTCTACTTTGCCTGAAATTAATATAACAACTCCAGCTTTCTTCTGATTAGTGTTTGCATGAGTAACATTTTTTATCCTTTTACTTTTAAATTACTTATGCCATTATATTTAAAGTAGTTTTTTACAGGTAGCATATAATTGGATCTGTCAATCTTTTTCTTCTAATTGGTGTGTAGACTATTTACATTTCATTATTGGTATGCTTGGTTTTAGGCCTACCATTTTTATTTGTTTTTTTCTTGCTTGTTCCCTTTGTTTTTAATTCTTTTCTTTCTTCATATCTGCTCTCTGCTAGATTACTTGAATATTTTTGCTACTCCATTAAGTTTCTCTATCAATTTTTAAATATTTCTCTTTGTATTGATTTTTAGTGTTTGTCTAGGGATTATAATATACATACTTAACTTTTTATAGTCTACTTAGACTTAATATTTTATTACTTTAAGTGGAATATGGGAATTTTATCAATATAGAGGTCCTTTGGCCCTTCTCCCTTTATTTTGTAGTCTTCATATGTATTACATCTACACACATTGAAACCCCAGTCCGACAATGTTACAATTTTTGCTTTCAGTTATCATTGAAATGGATATTAGATCCATTGGTTGATGGCTCAACCAATCATTCATATTTAAAGAATAACATGAGAAAAATAGTCCATCATATTAATCAGGTATCTGCCATTTCTGTTGCTCTTCCTTCATTCCTGAAGTTCCAAGTTTCCCACTCATATCATTTTGTTTTTATTTAAATAACTTTTTTATTTTACAGCAGGTTTGCTGATAACGTATTCTCTTAGGTTCCATTCTTCCAAGAATGTCTTTATTTCACCTTTATTCTCGACGTATATTTTTGCTGATGTAGACTTCTAGATTGAGGGTTCTTTTCTTTCAACATTTAAAAAATGTTGTTGCTTTGCCTCCTGGCCTCTGTGGTTTATGATTAAAAAAAAAACCTAGCCATTTGAATCTTTCTTCATTATGTATGTAATACAATACTTTTATCAGGTTGATTTTAAGACTTTTTTCTTTGCTCTTAGTTTTTAGCAGTTTGATTATGATATGTCTGGGTTGGAATTTTTTTTAGTTTATCTTGCTTGGGATTTATGAGCTTCTTAAATCTGTAAGTTTGTTTCCTATCAAATTCAAGATGTTTTGGGTCATTATTTCTTCAAGTAATTTTCTGCACCATGCTTTTTCCTTTCCTTTTGGGATTCTAATAACTCAAATACTTGTTGGTATTTTCCTGTGGGTCCACAAGGCACTGTTTGTATTTCTCAATCTCTCCATTTTTTCTTAGATTGCATACTTACTATTGATCTACATGTAAGTTTACTAACTTCATTTTGCCATCTGCGGTCTGCTATTGAGTCCATCAAGTGAATTTTATTTTCTTAGGTTCTTATATTTTTTTCAATTTTAAACTTTGTTTCTCCCAATCTGCTGATAAAACACACACATGCACACACACACACACACACACACACACACACATTCCTCTTATATACTATATACAGCACTTATAGTCATTGTTGGAAATGATCAAAAACTTATGAAGTCCCAAGAACACACTCAATGGGGATAACATATAAAATTAGGAAGTCGTAAAAACTAACTCAAGTTTCAAATATTTATGGAGTCTCTACTGCATGTTAAGTAACATACTGTATGAAATATATAGACTGTTGAAAATGAGAAAAAAACTGAACATTAGGAAGTCCAAAAGTATTCTAACTTAAGATTCAGATTCAACCAATATTATTTAAGTTTCTACTGCATGTTAAGTACTATGCCAAGTATTCACACAAATATGATTTTCCATTTATTTATTTATTTCAAAATCTTGCCTGTCCAAATAGAACTTCAGAAGACATTCTGTTAAACTTTGGTAGTTTTCAATAATATCTATGCATAAGAATTTTTTGAGGCCATCATAAAATATACATTCTCGGATCCTGTGCAGGAAGGTTTGCATAATATGTCTTGATAGTAGTCACCTTCACAGGTGATTCTAAGATTCAAATGCCCAGCCTTGATTCAGAGTGACTTTGGCTGCCTCATGAATTAATTCCCTCACAAAATTCTGAGAAATGTTTACCTAAACATTTAAACATTTCCCTTGGATGTACCACCTCCTATATGTGTAATAAAATCTCTTTAGTGTTACAAGAGAACATATGTGCTTTGATTTTGTAAGTTGTTAGTCCTGAATTAGTGTTTCTAGAGATCTTTTTCTGCCTCCAACCCCCACTGATATTAGATACAGTTTGGAGGAATCTTCTTTTTCCTTTAGCCCTTAGTGACTATTTCTAGGACCACGTCCTCAAGTTTTGCAACGTGAAATATATTCTACTGAGGTTGAGAGATGACTCGCTCATACAGCAGTGATAATTTTTCCAAATTATTGAATCTTGACGAACCTCTATTACATTGGGAAGCTTCTATTTGCTGTGCTAATTTTCACCATCCTCTAAGTTCTGACCCTTGGATCTTTTAGTGTTTGCATGCTAATTTTCCGTTCTTCATGGTCAATATTAAGCAATTAATATAAGTACCTATTAGGTATAGGGTGAGACATGGAAAGTACAAATTGTGTGATCTCCATCTTCCTGTCTTGTGGCCACAGCAGATATTATTTGTTGATTGTCCCTGGTCCCTCTGAGCCCAGATGTAGCCTCAGAATCCTCCTAAACACAGGGGGCCAGGCACCCCAAAAAAACCATCAAACTTGACACATGGGATGAAGTTTATTTACCATAAATATACCAGGCTATAAAAAGTAACAGTGTGTGTTATTTGGAAAAATAACACCCCCATTGTCATTCTCATGTGAGAAACCTTTATAAGTATGGCCAGATATTATAGAACAAGAAAGGATACCTTTACCTTGAAAATACAACACTGTTCACCTCTTCCTTTGTCTGCCCTTCTCATTTATCTGCTTGGATTTCAGTTTGTGCTGTCCCATAGTAATGCCGTGTGTTTTAGATCTTTAACATTCTGTCCCTGATAACTGTTTTCAATTAATGATGACTTCCTGTAAGTCTTTGTTAAGGGTTTGCCTGTTTACTTTTGATTAATATAATAGTTTTATGAGGCAAACTAATATGGTTATTATTTACTGGTGTCCTTATGTATTTTACATATAAATAGTATACACACAAATATGCCATACCATATATATGGTAACATATACATTGCATTATATATGAATGTGTTCATGCATATATACTTTTATATACATATATATGTGAGTGTATATATTAAACACATACACACATATTACTCTAGGTCTAAAATGAAAAATAATTGTCATTTCACTACAAGTTAAAAGAAATGGAAAAATTAAAAATCGTCTTTTGTGGACAAGGAGATTGTTTTCTGAGCACTTTGCGGTCTTTGTGAAAAGAGGTTGCCCATGGTTTCACAGCAAGATTGAAACTAATGTTCAGTGGTGGAGTTACACACTTGAGCTGAATAATGGAAATATACTTTGATTCTGAATTGGAAATGACGGTTCTGATGGCTTCTTGGGAGCTCACAGCCCTAGCACATCTTGACATTTTGAAAAAAACTAAATTTCGAGTTGACAGTGTGACGCCCCCTCTGGTGCTTCTCAGAACACTTCCTATTTTTGTCACCATAGTCTTCAACTTCTCTGTGGTTGCCCTTGGAAATTGCTGATCTCCAAGCTCCCTGGCCATCTATTGCTTATAAGAGCCTGTAAAATAGTCTTTTACTTGGCTTCAGGCATTAACCTAAAGGCCAGGACATTGCCTTTAGTCCATATGGGTACAGATTGCCAGTTGGGAGGACATTTTAGAACCTGTGTTTTGACCTGGTCAGAGAGGCCTCTGGTCCATGTTCACCTTTCCAGAAAGAAGGGGGACTATTGACCTTGAGGATAAAATATTTCAAGTGCAGTAGGGGAAGTTTTCCTATAAAAGTGAGCACAGAGCTTCGCTTATCTGGAGATTTTGCAATGTGGCAGCCTGGCAGTTTGACTAGAAAATTTTGATTCTGCATTATCATGCCTCTTGTAATGAGAAACTTGTGGTGGCATGTGTTTATTAATCTTAGTTAAAAGATACCTGCCCATATGGTTTATACCTGGGAAACATTTGCAGTCATCAGTCTTTCTCTAATCAGCAAGTTTTGCCTTCCCTCTCAGCACCAAGTTGCTTCTCTTTGGTCATGTGTGGTCCATGCTTTGTAAGTTAGAAGTATGGGGGAAAATGAAACAAATTGCTTAGCCATGAGGAGTGAGTGACATTGCGTCTCGCCAGCATACCCTCGTAGCCTTTGACCTTTTAGTTGAGAGGATTCATTTCACGTTATTCTTTCCCTTACAGTCTCAAAGTCCTGGTAATGAGGTGCCCTCCTTGTATCCTCTCACTCCGACAGGCTGTACTGAGAACAGCTGCACACAGCAGGATTCTAATCACCACTTTGCAAGGGCTAGGACTGACAAGGCAATAGAAATGGGTGCTGTTTTTTGATTGGAGAGGTTCTCCTCACCATTCCAGCATCCATTACCATTGCTTCCTGGAAACCCCCGGGTACCTTTTGCTTGCCATAGAGGCTAGACGTCTATAAACAGAAACATTATTCTGGAGTGAAATTAGCCAAGATACTAAATTGATAAATGTGATGGCAAGCAGACCTGGTAGATGGGAGGCAGAGAATAAGCAGAAATCATCTGTGAAATACAAAACAGCCCAGCCTATTAGAGAAGGAGGGTTGGTGAGTGGTGGGCCTGCCCATGGTAACACGTTATTTCTCTGCATCCCATTATGTCAAAAGGAGATTTACTGTATTTTTACCTCAATGTTTCCTGCCAGCTTTCGGGTCGGAAGACTGCAGTGTGTGACCTGATAATTTAAACAACCATCATTAGACGATGCACATTTGATGTCTAATTAAATCTCTTATACCACAGGATCACAACCACATATTGTCATCCTGGGATCTTTAGAGTCTGCTACATCCTGGAAAACAAAAATGTATACAATCAATTCTCAGAAGGCTACAGAGCTTGGGATTTATTTCCACGCCAATGCTCTGGGACCTATATGCTAGTTTTAAGTAATCCCTCAGGAGGAAATAAGGGTATGATTCTAAGAATTATCTCCCTTACCAAATATTGTTTAAAGATAATAATGCATTTTATTTTAGTTTTGTCATCATCACCCAGATATTTTCTTATTGATGGACTACTGTGACATGCTAAGGAGGAATGGAGTCATGGAGTTAGATTTTGGCATGTATATACCTGACTACTTTTGTTTCTGCTGATTTTCCATTTGTGGGAACTTTTGTGTCCTCAAATGCCAAGGGAGCACTGGTTTTCTTTTTCTGAAAAAATCCAGATGCTTTAATGTCATCCTTCATGTGTCAATTCATTTTTCAATCCCTGATCACAGATTAAACAGTAAAACTTTAAGACACTCACCTTCTGTGTGAAAATGTAAAACTCTTAACTTATTATAAGTATATGCAAAACACATCTGATAAATATTCCTCTGTGCAGGTTAGAATTTTAGGAAACTATGTAATAAAAGATAGGATCTGACTTGAGAAATTTACAGTCTTTAAAAAATAGACATATGTTAACAATGAAGATTCTTTTCAATATTTAGATTTCCTGAATATTTGTGGCCAAGTTTTTAAAACATGGATTTTAAAATGTCTCTACATAATTTCAGTGCTCTGGAAACAAAAGTAAATCTTCTATTTGACAAATTACATTACCTGCAAATAAGATATTTGGCCAAGTGTGTATTTTTTTTCTCCCTCATTTTTTGGGCTGATAATTGGACTTATATTCTTGAATTCTAGTCTTGGTTTCTGATATGAACTTGAAAGATGAAGAAAGGAAACAGGTTACATTGTGTCAGGTTCAGGATCACTATACCATCCTCTGAAAAAATAAACCAAGATAGAGCATGTTGTTTCAGCCCACAATTCTTGATTTGATGTAGAAGGTCATCAGATGGAACATGAAGTAGAGATGGGCTTTCTAACCAGCTGTGTATTTCCGTTCCAGCTGACTGACAGCACAAAGAAAATGTGTCAGTCATGAATATTAAGTTTCTTTCTAGCATTTTTCTTCCAGATGGAAGCAACATGCATATTGTAGCAATGCTTCTTCCAGCTGATGAGTTTTCTTATTTATATTTTTGGCAAAGTATATTGATTTTCATCTGTGACTTCTACCTTAGTACCCTACTGTCTGGTTTAAAAATATGTTCAGCTTAGTTTTAAAAAATATAGCTCACTTCCTAAAAAATTTACTTATGTCAAAGTCATTCCAGCACAGCCTTTTTAATATCTCAAACCTTTCACTCTTTTTTTAAAATCTTCTTTACTGTCTTTCAAAGTACACATTTATACACCTACCTTCATAAGTGACTGGTAACATTGTTACCCAGTCTTATTACCACAATACTATAATAATATTAATAATCAATTTTAATATTAAAACCTTCTATTTTTAATCTTGTCTTTGTGCCAGGTGCTTGAAATATGCTTGATATTTATTACTATTATTAATTTCTCTGACAAGTCTCTGAGTTTAACATGATTATTTTTATCATATGGATGAGAGGACTAAAGACAAAAGAGGTTATATAACTTTCCCAAGTCCATGGAGCTCATCAGTGGCAGAAGCAGGATTTGAAAGCCAGTCCTTTTGAATCCCAACCTCATTCTCTTAAATGCTAAGCTATCAACATTCTATTACACTGGCGATTCTATTAGTCATTAATAGCTGCCTTACATTTTTCAAACAAAAATGCAACAGGAATATAACTGTAAAATTATGTTGAAAGATTGTTCTCTTACTCATTCCAATTTCCAACTTTTTGCAAATTATTTCCAGGCTGACCCCCAGAGGGCCCAAAGAGAATCCTATCTAAAGTGATGGGTTTTATGTTGGGAAACCAGTTTCCATTGAAGAGCTTTCTTCCCTACTTTTATCCCCATAGCAACAAGCATCTGTCTGAATTCTCCTTTGCAATTTCTGCCAAGTGGCAAGGAACTGAACTTCCTAGAGGGGCTGCTGCTGGTTTGAGATGAAGCCAAGTGGCCCAGCACAATGACGATCACTGTGAATGCCCAGATGTGGCCTTGGTGTCCTGATATATCTGTTGACAGGAAACAGATTTTTGGAGATCTCTGGAAGGAAAAAGGCTATGAAAGCCCAAATTACCATCATCATAGTCCTTGATGTCACCATTAGTATTGATAGAAGACCTGTTTCCAATATGTCTGTTACCTTTCAGAAGCATTATGATTCACGGGTTTTAAGCATCTAATTTATGCAGCATTTATGCAGGCTTTAGTTTGTCTAAATCAATCACTGAAAATGAAATCTTGCCTTTTGATGTGTTGCTGGCCCTTATTTGAATGGGAAAAGGGAAACTTCACATTTGAACATTTCAAGCCTCATCATATTTTCCTTTTCCACATGACAGCGATAAACAGATCTTGGCAAAACCTGACACAAAGGAAATTTTTAAAATGAACCCTACTGTCATTTCTTTTGAATGATACAGCAAATAAACCAATAATTCAAAGGATCACTTCACTGAACATGTAGACTTCTAAAGCAAGACAGCAGCTCAGACTAGTGGTAGGAGGAAGCACTGTTCAACTTAACGAAGTTTCCAAGGTTAACTTTTTAAAGAAAACTCATATTTTTGGAATGTCTGTGATGATTGGCTGAGAGAAAATGTAATAGAGTGAAAAGACATGGGCTTTGGTGATGGAGAAATAATCTCAGATGCTTTATAATTATGAGACCTTGAACGCATTATTTAAATTCACCAAGTTTTGGTTTCCTTAATAATCATACAGAAGTAAAAACTAGCAGCTTGCAGGTTTATTGTCAAAAATAAGATTGGGGTACGTGAAAGTACCAAGAAATGCCGTGTTATATAACAGTTATTCAGGAAGCTGGCTACTACTGTTTTACGCTCATTGTATTTCCTAACAAGTCATGGTGTTATTACTTGTCTATGAGGAGAGGTGATAGAGTAGATGAGTATTTATTTGGGAGGGGACTATCGATCAGGCCATAATACAGTGAATATCATCTGTGAATCCTCTGCATATGAGGGGGTGTCTTTATGAATCTGAGGACTCTGACTACCACTTGCCAGGCATCAAACTACACAAATCAATAGGCTGAGGACATCTGCCACCTTTCAAAGTCCTCATGTTTGAAAAAATCCATTTATGAGATAGAGAGGGTTGGCCCTCCAAGGGAAGACACTCAGAGAAAGAGATCCAGTTGGATGATCCTTTTAATTATATTTATTGACCCTTCAACTGGAAGTCACCCAGTTCCCAGACAAGGATGCACAAGGGAGATTTTAGGCTGCACTTTTAATGGAAGTGAAATGCTGCAGGGTAAAGCAGAGAGCACAGATGTTTGCAAAGCCATGAGATCTGGGGCTACACTGATACAGGCACCATCTGATGACCAGACTGTCCCAGTAAACGGGGTCCTGCTCAGAGTTCTGATCTAAGCACTTCATTGCAAAACTGGCAAGCTATAAACCCCTGGAGTAGCTCCAGCTGAGATGAAAACAAAGGCAGAAAGAATAAACAATTTGGTTAATTGCGTTTGAATGATAGAATTGCAATAAGGGACCAATATAAGGTGCAATAAGAGGGATGTTTAAAAATTCTAATAAACCTTGAAGAAATAGTGGTCTTGGCACTCTGAAAACAACAACAATGGCAAAGCTATGAAATTGTAGCACATTGACTGGAAATCTGTTTGAGAATGAGGTTATGGGAAACAGAAATTAATGGTTCTTTTTTAAAAATCTGTTTCTATGACTTCAGTTATTTTACAATTACGCTTGAAGGGGATTATGTAGAAAAAACAAACTTTTCCTCCACTGTCACCCCACAGCAATCAACACAGAAGACTTATGTGCCCTCTAGTCACCAAGCAGTGTGTGGGTGACTACCACTCACCAGCAAGAAACCCATCAGTTCTGCAGTGGACTCTAGCTGAGTGTCCTTCAATTCAATTCATTCCAGACACCATCTACCCGAAGATAGCATCAGATCCCATGGGTTGAGGGCTCAGTTCCCAAGACTGCACACTACACCACACTTCTGATGCAATTCACAAGCCCCTACACCACACTTCTGATGCAATTCACAAGCCCACAGGTTGGTTTACCTGTGCTTCTGACTGACTATAAATAAGAGTTCCCACAACCCCTTCTTTGGGTTCAATTAATTTGTTAGAGCAGCTCACAGACCTCAGAGAAACACTTACCCTTACTGGCTTATTATGATGGATATAAACAAAAAGATACAGATGAAGAGATGCAAGACATATGGGAAGGGGCATGGAGTTACTATCCCTTCCCCAGGTGCGCCACCCTCCAGGAACCTCCTTGTCTTCAGCTATCCTGAAGCTCCCCAAACACTGTCTTTGGGAGGTTTTATGGAGGCTTCATTACATGGGCCCAACTGATGAAACCAATCAACTCAACCTCTTTTCTCCTTGGAGACCGGGGAATGGGCTGAAAGCCCCAACCCTCTGATCCTACCTTTGTCTTTTGGGTGACCAGCTCCCATCCTGAAGCTACCTAAGGGCTTCCAGCCAACAGTCAAGTCATCAGTGTTCAGAAAAACACTTACCACTTTGAAGAGTCCAGGGATTTTAGGAGTTGTGCACTAGGAGACCGGGATGAAGACAAAATAGATATTTCACAACATCACAGGGATCCTATAGTTACTATGCAATTTGTAACCATTTAGCTGTCATATGTGTCTCTGAGGAAGGTCACTTAATTTCTCTGCGCCTCAGTGTCCTCATCTATGAAATGAGGATAATAATGCCTACCTTGTAGAGTTAGGGTAAGGATAAAAGATTATATACGCGTCTGTGTGTCTGCATGTGTGTGTAATCTGCTAGGGTTGCCATAACAAAATACCACAGACTATATGAGCTAAACAACAGAAATTTATTTTCTTACCATTCTGGAGGCTAGAATTCTGAGATCAAGTTGTCAGCAGGTTTGTATTCTTCTGAGACCTCTTCTTTGCTTGCAAATGGCCACTTTCTCACTGTATCTTCACATGGCCCTTTTTCTGTACATACGTACACCAGTGTCCCTTTGTGTCCAGATTGCTTCTAATAAGAATACAAGTCAAATTAGATGAGAGCCCACCCTAACATCCTTATTTTAGCTTAATCGCCTCTTTAAAAGCCCTATCTCCATATCTAAATACAGTCACATTCTGAATTACTGGGTATTAGAGCTTCGACTCACGAATTTTTTAAAACTGTGTTTGAACATATTTATGGGCTAAATTGTGGTCTTCATCCCAGCTATGAGCTGGTTTTGGTCTTCATCCCAGTCTCCTAGTATACAATGCAACTCCCAAAACCCTGGACTCTTCAAAGTGGTATCTTCTTGAATACATATATATATGGAAGAAGAGAGAGAGAGAGAGAGAGAGAGAGAGAAAGAATAGTTCAGAATTACAGCTCCCTAGTAGAGATCCACAAGCAATAGCCCTTGTTATTCTTGGGCATTATTATTATTGTTTTTGTTGTTCTCATATAATTTGATTTTCAGATCAGGTATATAAGATGCAAAATATTACAGTAATTTTATATATAGGTAGGGAAAACGAAATGCAGAGAAAGCAAAATGCTTGCTCAATATTATGTGGTATATGTCAGTTATAAAGCTGTAATTTCACCTCATTTCTTCTGACACCCAGTTTTTTTTTGAGCACATTGTGCTGCCATCAAGTATTTGTACAATGATTAGAGAATTGATTTTCCTGTTAAATTCATGACTATCTGTCCCAAAGCATTTATACTACACCTATTCCAAAGAAGTTGTTCATCAGAGCAGTGAAGTGTCTGAACAATTAGAGTATTCTCCAATCAGAGACAAATTCCACTCTCCTTTCTCAGAATTCTGTGCTTGTATCTGAAGGTCAAAACTTTGAAATCTGGGGCAAGGTTAAAAAATGTATAAGACTTTTCCATTTCTGGGAAATTCTTTATCTTTGTTCAGGATGGAAAGCAATAAGTAGAAATCTACTTCTTTCATCACCAAATCCACCCACGTATCTGCATCTGTCTTCACCCTCCTTACTGGTTATCTTGTTATAATGAATAAAGTCCCCCAGATCCTACGAATACCAGATATCTCACCACTAGCTCCCCTTCTCGAGAACTTTATTCCCACCATCACTTCACTTCTCTCTGCTCCATCAATTTCTCCCTCTTTTGTGCATCATTCACATTAGTATATAGACATGTTTCATCGTCTGTTATCTCAAAAATAAAAGAAAAAGAAAAACACCTTTGGTGGTCCTCTAGTTACTGCCCTATTTCTATTTATCCTGTCCTAGTAAAACATAAAAAGTGCCATTGTCCCCAATTTATCAGCCCTCCTTTAATTCTCAAGCCAATCCAATCATGTTTTCATCTCATGGCTCCCTAGAAATCCTTAGGTTCTCTTCTTTGTTCTTATGTCATTTGGTCTTTTAGTAGCATTTGACACAGTTGTCCACTCCCTCCATCCTTCATGAATGCTTCTTCTCTTGGCTTTTTGGTCAGCACATTCAGTGTGTTCTTTTCCTGCTTACATCAAGGCTGCTCCATCTCTGTGTCCTTGTTTGACTCTCCTCTGACAATCTCTGGCAATCCCAAGGATGCAAAACATTGAGTTCCTTTCAGATTCAAGGTTCCAAAAGTATCTTCCCTCAGATTCCATGTTCCTAAGAGATCAGATAAAGATACTCTTATTTTTGCTCTTAATTCTGGATTAGGTGTTTTAAAAAGGCTTTAAGTCCTATACACAGATGCTGTCCAATATACCATATGTCTTTCTAGGTTTATTTATCCTGCTGCTTGAATGGTGTTAATTTTCTCACTTGATTTGTTTACCTGTTGAAAACAACTGTTAGGGTTGCCTTTCTATATGTGTGTTTGTGTGTTTGTATTTTAGATATTATCACTGAGAATCTACACTTTGAAAATGTTCTCTTACGTAATCTCATGAACTGCCCTTATGAGATAGTGGCTGTTGTTCCTTGAGGGACAGAAACTTGAGGCTTAAAGAGTTGAAGTGTATTATTCAAGCTCAGACAGTCCACGACAGAGTCAGGATCCAACTCCACGCCTGTCCCTCTTGCTGGTGCTCTACAAACGTGCAATCTTACATTCCACATTTCTGGAGCAAACTGGGACTGGGGAAGGACATGGCCATTTCTTTTGGATTTGTAAGAATGTCTTGGCAGGAAACAACAGAGAACTTAGTTCAACTGGAATAAATCATAATGGGATTTATCATCTCACATGAACAGAACTCCAGAGGGATGTCACAGGAAGATCAGTAGCTCAAGAATGTAAGGACTCAGGTTCTGTTTTGCTGTAGTTACAGAAGTAGTTACAGAAGCACTCCAAAATACATTATCCAGCAATGGAAGAGGAAGGAGTTCTGACTTAAGAAAATTATCAGGGAGGAAAACTCACAGAAGCCCCCCAGTCAACATTCTCTGACATCTCATTGACAAAACTGGCTACCTGCACACCTGTAAACCGGTCCTTTACAGCAATGGACCCATTGCTAATGGCCTAGACCTATCAGGATGTACCTGATTCATGGAAAGCTGCAAACCAGAAGAAAATCAGGGCTGGGTCAGAATGAAAGAAAGAAAAGTGACTATTGTATAGAAAACCAAGAGGGTCTACTCCATCTCTCAAGGAATAATTCAGGCACAATATCTGTGTCTGCACATTTGTGTTTGTGTGTGCTTCATTTTAAAGCTTTTTTCTCTTTTAACAAAAACACACTTTGTGAGGAAAAGCTTTTCAGCTGTTCTTCATACATACTCTTTTTCCAACAGTCTTATTAGCTACTATGTTGGCAAAAGCCTTAAACATGCATCCTGTGGTACCAAGAATGCTTACTTATCCGTCATTTGGTCTGTGACTGCTCTGTGTAAAACGTCCAATTCTTCAAGATGTACTGATATGCTCAGGGATTAAACACACATTCCCAAACCATTCAGGAACTTGGGCAATTATAAAGTTTTCTCCTTAGAAACAAGTTACCCAAGCTATATAATCTCTGATCATAACCAACAAGTTGAACATCTTTCAGTAAATTCTCCTTGGATTCCCCATGACCCAGATGCCCTGTGCTGGTCTCACTTTACTCTTATTTGTAGATTCACATTTTCAAATACTTTTCCCATGCTCTTTCCTATGGCTCTAAAATAAACCATATTTTCAAGTGGCATTTTAAAGTCTTACCGTGAAAGTACCTTATCAATCTGCATATTCAGTTTGCTGCAGATCACATCTTGTCCAAGCTCACACATCAGTACATAATCTCCCTCATCCCCATTAACGTGGAAACAGATAATTATTCTACCCTGAATCTTCATTTTACTTTATGACAAACCTGTCACAACCAAAAGACTTTCAAATGATGAATTCCAATCTTTTCCCAACTGCTCTGGTTGTCGGAGTTACCCATGGGATACAATTAATAGCACCATTACCTCATTCCCCCAGTGGAGGCTGGACAAGTGTTTGTTGATGCCAGTATTGCATGTCAAAATTGTCCAGCCTATTTCAAGTCCTCTTACCATCTACTGCCTACAGTTGTTAATTTTTGAGAATATAATAAAGTACCAAATAACAACACTTCTCATCTTTGCAGAGCTGACAATTAACTAATTAGCCCATTAACTCATTTAGCCAGATTTGTACCAGTAAGTTAAGGGCTTCGGGAGGTATATTAATCCTTTAAGGCCACTAGAGCAACATTTGCAGCTAATGGGCCCATATTCTTAACTTACTACCAGGAAGGGACTAGGGTATTGTTAGGAAATAGAAACCATTAATCCTCACTGTACCCAGAGGGGCAGGTGAGAATGACTTTGCACAAATTGATGAGAAAAATGTGTTTTGTTTTGTTTTTCTCTTTTAAGACCAAAAAGAGACCTGAGTTAAAACCACTGTTGGAACTCAGTATATCCTGGCAAATAGCCCTATATTCAAATTTGAAATCTTGCCAGAATTTATTTGTTTGCCTGTTGATAGTTTTAGATCCAATACTGAGAGTGGGGAGGCAAAAGGTTTCGTGTTGGGGCATGGGTAATTCTAGCATCTGGAGTCTTTGACAGCAGGAAAGGAAAATTGTGATTTTGTTTCTATTCCATAATGTACTTAAATAAACACTTAGTAATGTGGAATATATATCTAGATGGGTGTGTGTTGGGGAGGGGAGGGATTATGCAAAAAAGACATTTCTAACACAATTTGTGCTCTGCAGAACCAGACAGACTGGAAGTAAGGTGTGGGTCCTGCCCTCAACAGCCTGCAGCTTATCTGAAGGAAAAGCCTTTCGGTCCCATCTCTCCTTCTGACTCTGGTTGGACTTGGACAGGGATCTGGGGGTAGCATCTAAAACATGAGCTTATAAACTTGTACACCAAGGCAGTGGAGCAGTCACTTGTGTTAGCATTCTACATGGGGTTTTCAGCCCTGTTTAGCCAAAAAAAAAAAAAAAAGGCATAGAGTCAAGTTACCAAATCCTGGAAGGCCAGAATTGGGAACGGCTAGTGGTAGTGATGGAAGGGTGTGCAGCTAAACTTGTTGGAACAGAGAAAAGTGAATCTCTATAGAGAAATGTGGTGCAGATGGCAGCCCCAAATGTCCTTTATGTGGCTTCTGAGGCCATGTGGTATAAAGAGGAGGAGGGAGGTCCCTGGAATGGTTAAGGGTGTGGCCGGGAGCTTACCAACACATTTATAAAGTTATTCTCATTACACATGCAGAGCCATAAATCCTTAAGGGCTCTGTGTCTGGCTGCTCCCTTTTCTTACCTGGCAGATTAATTGCAGTTACTACTGGGAATAAAGAGAAATTGACTTTTTGTTTCTTTAAAAGTAATATTAAAATTCCTGCTTATATAGGTTCACCATGCGATACTTAGGTTACCTACAAAACCTGCAAAGAATCATTTTTTTTTTTAGCGATTGTGATGTGTTCCCAGGGTTCTTCCTTCCTTCAATGCAGTTTCTGTGCCAAATCAGAAGGAAAGCTTTCATTTCAACAATAAGTAGCATGGAATGCGGGAGAAACCACATCAGACTCTTTGACAGGACTGTGTAAAAATTCAGCGAAAGAGAAGCTTCAGTGGACTTCTATACAAAAAAGGCTGAAAGCTACAATTTAGAACACAGAAATTGTTCCTGCTTTGCTACTTTCAGTACAAGTCCTTTCAAATCTCTGTGGTCCATCTTTCTTCTTTGAAAATGAACATACATATGTATTTATGTATTAATAACTCACCTTGTTTCACAAAGGTTGTAAACCTGTATCTGAAAGTGTGACAAAAATGACCTCAGAAATACATAAATGAGAAAATTGGTCAAAAAAACAAAATGAAGCTAAGGTTATTTTGGACATACATAAAGTAATTTCACTTGGTAGAGGTGGCCATGAATGTGCTTTGGAGCTTTCCACTGATAGCTGCCAAGAGGGTAATATGGTTTGGCTCTATGTCTCCACCCAAATCTCATCTTGAATTGCAATCCCCATGTGTCAGGGGAAGGGCCTGGTGGGGGGTGATTGAGTCATGGAGATGGACTTCCCCTGGCTGTTCTTGTGATAGTGAGTTGCCACAAGATCTGGTTGTTTGAAAGGATGTGGCACTTCCCCCTTTGCTCATTCTCTCTCTCTCCTTCCACCGTGTAAGATGTACTCTGCTTCTCCTTCCCCTTCCACCATGATTTTAAGTTTCCTGAGGTCTCCTCAGCAATGTGGAACTGTGAGTCAATTAAACCTCTTTTCCTTATAAATTACCCAGTCTCAGGTAGTTCTTTATAATGGACTAATGCAGTGATTACAATGATGATGATGACAATGACAGTCATGATGAGACAAATAGCCAATACTTATTGTTTACTATGTGCCAAGCACTGTGCTAAGTAAGCATATTGTTGGTGTTAACACATGATGTCCCGTCTTATACCCTATTAGCTAGGTACTTTATTATTTCCATCTTTCAAGTAAAGAAACCAAGACTTGACCATGCAATTAACATAAACAGATTTTTCAAAGGAAATAGAATATGGAGCTTGATATTTCTCCAGGAATCACCAACAGAGGTCACAATGCAATTTAGTGACCAATATCCCCCAAAATATTTTTATGGTGAAACTAACTGAGTTAGCATTAGAAATGCATAAAGTTGTTACTTTGCATTGATATCCAAGTGAAGTTCAGTTACCAAAAAAACCTATTAGAAACTACACAGCTTTGTTTCATGAATGCAGGACTCTAATGCTCTGGCTTAACCCAAAGACATATTTTAGGGTATCTGGAGGCATGGGTAGTGCTGTTCTCCAAGGAATCTTCCTCAAATTCTATTTCAGGGTTTTTATTAAGTACTTATGCACCCTAACAAATCCTGGAATTGCAGGTGTCAATATCACTTGTCAAGTATAGCACATAGCTACAAGTGGGATTGATTCTATCTTATCAGTGTGGTGGAAACTAACCAGGACAAATAAGCAAACAGGTCATTGTAAATTCACCCAGAGAATATCCTTGGCAGGTCCAAAACATTCCTGAATTGTTTCCAAGCCCCAGAATAATGTATAATCAAAGATCGATTAATGCATATATTCATGCTCTCATAGAAATTTTATTGGGCAGGTGCCAGGTATTAAAGGGATAACAGACCTAGCCCTTGTCATCACTGAACATATGACCTAGTAATAGATACTGATAATTAAATAAGTGATTAAAATAAAGCACAGTAGAACCATGATAGGATAGCGTTTTGGCCTCTGGGAACATTGGAAATGTGTCTCCTTCCTTATGGCAACAGGTGAGAAAAGGCTTTCCTAAGAAAATGTCATATAAGTACAAATTAGAAGGAATAATATTAGGATCTAGTCAAGTTATTGTCACAATAATCTGCTTGGGAGAAAAGCATATTAATGCAAATACTACAAAATATTTACCTGGATCACTAGTAAAAATAATCAAATCAGCACCAGTAAAGCACCCACTGACTCTTCAGTATTTCTGTTAGTTGCTTTGTAAAGTGAAGCCTTAGTTAACTGAAAGGGTTGATGCACATCTAGAGCAAATTAACTATGAATCAGTTTAATGTTGACTATTCAATTGCAGGTGAGATTCATATATTCTCAGATTTTGACAGATTCTGGAATGTCCAAACTTTTTATAAGCTGATATACGCCAAGTCTGTATCTTCACGTGGGACAACTGCCTGTTAGATCCCCTCTTTTATGGCCTTCCCCCCGGGAAGACACGTCATAGAAGATAAGAGCAAGGCTTCTGGATCAGAAATATTTTGGGTTCAAAGTTTTCCTCTGCTCCTAATTAGCTGTGAGACCTTGGCCAAGTGACTTAAATTCTCTATGGCTTATTTCTAAGCCTCTGGAAAGTGGAAATGACAATTTTAATCACCTGGTGAGAATCACTTCTGAAGAATAAGGGAGCCGAAGCCCTGAAGCAATGAACACCACGCCTGTGCAAACGCTCAGAAAGATGCTGGTTGCTGTTGTGACAATTACATCACAAACCAAACTCTGTCTTCCCCCATCTTTCCTCCTGAATGCCTAATTGAGTCACTGTCCTCCTGTTACGGGTTAAATGCTGTCCCCTAAAAATTCATATCTTGAATTTCTAACCTCCAGTACCTCAAAATGTGGTCTTATTTGGAAATACAATTGTTGCAGGTAATTAGATAAGGTTATACCAGAGTAGGGTGTGTCCCCTGCTCCAGTATAACTGGTGCCTTTATGAAAAGGGGAAATGTGGACACAGACATGCACACAGGGAGAATGCCATGTGAAACGAAGGCAGAGATTGGGAAGATGCAACTACAAGCCGAGAAACACCAACGATTGCCAGCAAAATGCCAGAAGTTAGGAGGGAGGCCTTTATGAAACAAACAACTAAGTAAAGAGTATTTGAGATGATTGTCGTAAGAATTTAACTGAATAAACAAGGAGATCAAAGCTGTAGTGTGAAGTGAGCATCTGTATCAGTGGCACAGAATGAAAAATACAAAAAATTAGCCAGGCGTGGTGGTGAACGCCTGTAGTCCCAGCTACTCGGGAGGCTGAGGCAGGAGAATGGTGGGAACCTGGGAGGTGGAGTTTGCAGTGAGCCGAGATGGTGCCACTGCACTCCAGCCTGGGTTACAGAGCAAGACGCCATCTCAAAAAAAAAAAAAAGTGTAGCATTATAGATGTGAGACTTTAACTGTAATTTAAAAAGGTAAGCAATGCCTAGATATACTATTAAATATCTATTACACTCTTAACTGTGGTAGATCAGGTGAGTGCCTTCCAAAAAGAATTTCTTGTCTCAGGGGACATCAGACGTACATACATAAAATAATAAATTGGAATTTGTTTTGACTGGACAGTGCCAAAAATAATGGAACAGAAAATAAGAGTCCTAAGACAAAGAAAAAAGAGACCACTGCCATAGAGAGGAGGCTTGGTCGGAAAAGCAATAGAGAATGTATTTGAGCCCAGCCATTAGTATGGATAAGACATGAAAAAGTACTTTTGTCAGTCATGAGTGCTGTTCACCAGTATTTTTTGTCTCATTCCAGCCACTAGTAGGATTGTACATCCTGACCCCATTGTGGCTGGGTGGGACCATGTGACTAGTTTCAGGAGAGTGAAAGTGGTAGGTGTCACTTCCAGATCAAAGCATTTAATGGCCAATGTGAGTCTTTCCACAGTTCTCTTTATCCTCTGCTATGGCAGCCAGCAATGTTCGAATTGGCTGTTTCATTGCTTAACTCTGCAGCATGGTTCGAATTGGCTGTTTTGTTGTTTAACTCTGTAGCATGGAAGATGAGGCTAGCCCCATGCTTGCTTTGGATAGACACGTGACTTGAACGTAAAATAAGTCTTTGTTGTTTTTAGTCATGGAGGGTTGGGGGCTGTTTAGTTACTGAAGATAACCCAACCTCTTCTGACTGATCCAGCACTTGTAGAAAATGCAGAAGTGAAAGCATGGATTTGGGAATGTAGAAGTCACAAGTAGGTAAATTCTTTGGAAAGCATAATTTCAAAAAAGCAGTAGGTTCTGAAAAAGAGATGAGGGAGCCCAGATTGCAGAGAATTTCACATGTCAGATTAAGAAGCAGGAACTTTTTACAGAAAGCTATTGTTGGTTTTGAGGAAAGGGTAGATGAGAGAAGTTAACTTGATGCTTAATAGGAAGGAAATCGTCCTTGGGAATTAAAGAGGAGGACAGGGATGAAAAGAGCCCAGCCAGGCTACAGCAGGATGCAGACGGAAAGTGAAGAGACAAAAAGTTTTCCTGAAATGATGGCATTACCCTCCATCAAACCACCAAACAAAGCAAAACAAAATACATGCCACTCTGGGGGAGGATTTATAGATTCACTTCTAACCATTTGAGCTATTGGCTTAATATTTTAGATTCAAGGAAAAAGCTCTGGGTCCTTGGATTTCACGTTCATCATGTTTGAGTTATAGTTCTTGTTAGTCCTGTAATAATGTATTCTTTTTTTTAAAGTGAAGCCTAGTAATAAAATCTTTATTGTAATCCAATGCTAACATGACTCTCCCTAACTAAGAATTATGTTTGGCAGATTTAAGCAACCCCAGAAAAGATTCAGGCTAGGAATTTAGAAAGAGACACGTTTGGTGAAAAGAACATCCTTATGGATCAATGTTATAGGGGGATTTCCTAAAAATATGCGATTTTGTATCCTGTCTTGTTTTTTGCTTTTAGATTTGGAACTAATGGTTTTCAGTGTTTAATTTATTTAAGAATGGCCAGGCGACATATTAACAAATGCAGAGCCCTCAGGTCCACTGCAGAGGGATTCTGATTCAGCGAGGCTGGTGGAAGAGGGCCAGGAGCTTTCACATGAAGAAGTAGCTCAGGTGATGCTGTACAGAGGAGCAGCAGACCACACCTGGAGGGTCACTGTAATGACTCTGAGCTCCCAGACTCGGCCATGAGCTCTGGGCGGGCAGAGGTGTGTTTTATTTATCTTGGTATCCCAGGTGCTTAATTCCTCTGCATAGGAGGCAGAACTGTATAAGGCTGCTTTGCAGTAAGCCAGACAGACCTGGATTTCCATGCTGGCTGTAACTTACTAGCTCTGTGACAAGAGCTTTAACCTCTTTGGTCCCTTGAAAGGTGAAGATAATGACACCTTCCTCCCTGAGGCTTATGGGGCTCACATGAGGTTATGTTTCCGTAGAGCTTGGCACAGGGCCTGGGGCCTGGGATTTGGAGTGAATTACTGGTACTGGTATGATAGTGAGATAGCTGGTACTCAAGAATGCTAGCACCAAGGTACAGGACTAAGGAAAAAAGTGCCAAATAGGAATCAAAGTTCTGCTTGATTAAGGGCTGAAATAGCATCCAGTACCCTCTGATGCTGAAGCCAGGTAAAGGGTGATCTAGAGAATGTGGTTTAGACCCAAAGGCCGCTGTGAGGCACCCCAGCCTCCCAGGCAGCCTGACAGAACTAAGTACACGGTAGTCCTACCATGATGACTTGTTTTGAAGGGTTAGTGACCTTTCCTATCAGGAAACCTTGTTCCATTTTGTCCTGGACTTTAACCAACATTATTAGAAGTTTCTTCTCTTTCCTTCAGAAAGGAAGGGAGATGAAGGGGTAGAAGAGAGAAGAAGGAAGCAGACCTTCCCCACCCCCAACCAGGCACATCAGAAGTGTTCCATAAATGGTGTCTGTTGGGCTGTGATTATGTACTATTATGACCATAAAACTCTGTGAATGTTGAGAACCGCTGACCTTTACTTAATGCTTACTCTATGACAGGCTCTGTGCAAATTCTCCATATTGTGTCTCAGTGAATCCTCACAGGAAAACCCTAGAGGTTAGTACTATTTTTATCACCATTTAGACATAAAGGAAGTAAAGTTCCAGAAAGGTTAAATAATTTGTTCAAGTAAGTGGTGTCAAAGCTTGGCTTCTGTCTAATGAGCGAGTCTTAGGATGATGTTAAAAATGGATTTCTAGTTAAGTAGAAAATAGAGGGAAAGCATGATTTGCCCTGAGTGTGGGGTCTTTGCTGCCAACTGAGAGCTTGCATGCGTGTTAAGGGGTGAGGGGATCTACTTTGCCTTTGCAGAATGGCAAACTATCCACAAAACACAAGATGAACAAAACAAATGAAGCCCAAGACCTTAGGCAATCTTTCTTTTACTTGTGTTAGTCAAAAATAAGAAATTACAATTCAAGTTTTCCTGTAGTCTTGATTATAGGCCTCTGAGCTGTGAACAATACACCAAGTACTAACAATAGAGACCATCCAAAAACAAATTCTCTAGAGATCCCCCCGACTCCAATGGGTCTGTTTAGGACAAGTGATAAGGAAACAATGTTCTGTATGAAGCAGCAGCAAGCCCCTAGACAGTTGAATCTTTTTCTTGTTAATGAAGTAAAATGAACATTTTTACTGATGTAAAACCAACATCAGAAATGAAAAGCCATTCTTGTTACTTACCTTGGGGCTGCAAAGGAAATATCCACTTCGCATGTTAGCTAAGAAGTGATAAGGCACCATTAGGAGCCCGTGCCACCTCGCCTTGGCAGAGAGGACCAGGAAGAAATGGTCCTATTTTTAAAGGGCTTTTCAACTTCTGATATGATTTGGGCCCTGTTCCTAAATCATCTTTGAATGAGAATAGCAATTCTTTTTCACCTACTTGGCTGGAATGTTAAAGAATCTTTGGAGAATGTTCAATGAATGTCTTGAGCTCTATGTAAATAGGAAAAGTGCAGTTATTTGAGAAAAGAATATCAAAGAAGAACTTAATATTATTCCATTTTTGCTATATTGGGAAGCAAATGCATTTATTACAAAGTGTAAAAAGGCAGAATTATTTCATAGAATAGAGCATCCAGTGGCTGCAACATAGTAGTATTTAAGTATCTGTTGAATGAATTAATAAATAAAAAACACATAAATAGGAGACCTCATTAAAAACAAATTAGAAAGTTGAGCACATATAATAAATAACCATTTGTACCTACTATTGTAATTTAGTCTTTTATCACCAAAAGAAAGCGTTGTTTAATATGTGAAGAACATTAAGGCTAAAATTCAAAGATGAAAGCATAAGAGAATTGGCAATATCTGGGTCTCAAGCTCAAGTCTCAGCTAAACTACCAAACTCAATTTCTATTAGATTAGGAAGAATATGCTTAGAACAGACTCAGGCAACGGGGAAATCTTGACCAAACAATGGATGTGCTTAGGGTGTGAGGCAGGGGTGGTAACGTTAGAATCAGAGCCTGAGGGATGTGGGGGGGTTGGGGTGGGATGTATTCTTCACTACACTTTCTATGAACTGAGGACTTCATTCTTATTCAAGGTCACCTTTGACTCTGACATCCTGAGTAGAGTGGCATCCCAACCTTGCACTAGCTAAAGAACTCAGCCCCCTTTCCTCCATTGCCCCAATCTGCCACCCACACAAGATGTTTGTTTGTATAGAAAACTTTACTGATGGCTTGGGGTGGCAGAATCACGTGGAAATCTATTTAAAAATTAATACTAGTCATCCCTGTTCTTCAAATGTTTCAACAACTCCACCAACAAAAGCTTCTTGCTGTCCAATATTTCCCCATATGCCTTTGCCTTTCTCTTTCTTGAAGCCTTTCTTTCCTTTTTACTTCCTCTTACTCCAAATTCAAGTTAGCTTCTTCTAGAAAATATTTGAGCCCTTGCTTTAATCCAGCTCCAGCCCCTCCATGCTAAGAATGGAGCATCTTCTATATAAAAACCCACCAATGTAGACATGTTACTGAGCAAAACCAGTCCTCCTGAAAAGAGCTCTAAAGTTGACTCTTAAAATACCCTTCCAACGTTTTTTTCCTCCTCACTAGCACAAAAAGACAATGATGATCTATCTGCACAGAACGGCAGTTTGCCTAACAATTATTAGCTTGCTAGCAGTTACATTTTCTTCTTTTCAAGCTTTGAGATCTTTGTTACTCCACCTCTTAAGTGAAACTGTTCCCATTATAAAGTTGTCAACCCATTATGGCATCTTTTCCCCTTTTGGATATGAGGAATTATTTTTGTATTTAAAAATGAACACACACACACACCCCTTAGGCTTTGTGTTGGGCCTTTCTTTGGGAACTGGGAACATATCTTTGATACCCAAGTTAGGATTTGCTGAAAAGCTCCATGTTTTCAGTGACTCTTGGTTATTTGAACCTGGGGAAGTCTGGTGTAGGGTTATCAGCTTCCTCTCATGGGAGCGTCTGAGGACGGAGACTCGGGATGGCAGGGCCTGCTTCCTGCTATGCTCTCCTCTGATCACAGTACCTGTGGGATCAGCACTCTCTGCCCTCTAATCCTATCTCTCATCTGGCAGAGGAACTGTATTTAAAGCACTTGCTTTTGAGACGGTTGGGTATCAAGATCAATTTTGCAATTTACTTTCAGAAGGATAGCAGCCTAAGTACAGATTTACCAAGCCCACAGCTATCTTAGAATCTGACAAAAAGGAGTAAAAGCAAAAATAGGACAGAAAATGTTAAAAACACAGAAAAATAGTCTGGTATAAACTCTGTATTCAATTTTAGAAGAATCTGCCCCACAAAATGTTACTTGGACTTAATGGAAGGGTATCAAATGGCCTCAACATGCAGCTCTTCTTCCTGAAAAGGATAAACGCCATCTGTGTACCCCACCACTAACATTGTCACTGAACAAGGAATGAGACCCTGGGGCACAGCCTCCCCACTGGTGTTCTGCTCTACTCCTGCCTCTGATATGTAGGAGCCCAACATGTATTTGTTACTCAGTGAATAGAAGCTTTATGTCTTTCTCTATCACGCAGCAATATATTAACTCTCCACTATGGAAAATGAGGAAATTCTTGCATCTTTACTTCCCTTGACAACCCCTCAGCTCACTCTATGCCCAACGTCTACTGGCCTTATCTTCACTCTGTAAGGTTTTTGAACATTCACATCTGGCCTTCAATGTAGCATAGACTTTTGAACTTGTTGTCTAGGATGACTCTAAAAATCAAAAAGCCAATAAACAACATACATAATGTGACCCTGTAAATACTCACAAATGATGTGATTGAACTCACAAACAAAAGAATGGACACAGGTTCCTCTAATCCATGCCAAGGTCAAACGGATTCTACTTTCTTACATTTCTAGTCCTTAAAATAATGCCACGTTTTAGTTTGCATCACAGATGGTTGTAACTTTCTCTTTCAGCTTTTTGTTTCTTCTAGGAGTTGCTAATTGTCTTTTATCTTATGGAAAGAATAATTCTATGACTCTTTCATTATTATTATTTAAAATATTCAATCTGTGAATTCTGGTATCTATTGAAAGGTAAACAATTTCCTCTCATGTATGTTTCCTTAAAAATATCTGAATTGTCATCCTTGTAAATCTTTTCCTTGCAGACTGTGTTAATTCCAGGGTCTTAGATCCCATCTCTTTTTTATAGATTCCTTCTTATTTATATTGGAATGCTTTTTCAAATACAGTCCTTTTTTCCATAGAGTGCAAAGAAAGCAAATACTCTGTATTACTATTTTTTATTTTACTTATACACTTAATTGATAATTTGGCTTGGTATAAAATTCAATGTTTAAAATAATTTTCCCTCAAAAATTTGAAGCTACTGATTCATTATTTCTAGTCTTCAGAGTTCTGATGAGAAAATCGTGGCGAGTTGATTTTTATTCCATGTATCTAATCTCTTTTCAGGTTCTTCCTCTCTGGAAGCATTTGGATCTTGTCTTTATCTTTGGGGTTTTAACATTTCATTCAGATCTCTTAAATTCATTCAGGCCCTTTCAATTTCAATGCACAGTTTTTTAGACTTAGGAAATAGTCTAATTTTACTTTTATTCTTCTCTTTTGGTTTCGTTTCTCTTTGCTCTCTATTGGGGATTTTTTTCAAGATGGATATTGGACATACAGATTCCATCTCCTTGTCTCTTACATTAATTTCTCATATTTTGCATGTCTTTTCCCCTAGCAGATCATTTCACATCTGACAAGTTGCCGGGTCCCCACCATTTGTCTTACCTATTGGTTTATTTTCAAGCTCTTCATATATGAGTATAAATTAGTTTCTAAGAACTTCTTGTTCTTTTTTTCTCCTGTTCTGTTGTGGTTTAATAGATCACATAATGAATAGTCATCAGGATAATCATAATAATATTTTTAAAGTTGTCTTGTGTTCCTCAAATATTTAGTATTCTTGACAGTCCATTTGTATTTATTGAAAAGACTCAGTTTATTAATGTGTGCAGCTAGTGAAGGTCTCTTCTTTCATTACATTCATCTGTCTGTGCAATAACGATATGCCTTGTTTTCATTTCCTATGGCCACAGTGACAAAAGTACCACTAACTGGGTGGCTTCGACAGCGGTTTATTCTCTCATAGTTCTGGAATCTGGAAGTACAAGATCAAGGTGTCAGCAGGGTTGGTTTCCTCTGAGGGTGGGAGACACTGTGCCAGGCCTCTTCTCTATCTTCTGGAAGTCTCAGCTGTTTTTTGCCTTGTAGATGGGGTTCTCTGTGTCTTCACATTGTCTTCACTCCACATGTATCTATCTCTATGTCTACATTTCCCCTCTTTATGAGGACACCAGTCATATTGGATCAGGGCCCACTCTAATGACCTCACCTTAACCTGATTATCTGCAAATACCCTATTTCCAAGAAAGGTCATATTCCCAGGTATGGGGCGGTGGGGTGGTGGTTAGGACTTCAACATCTTTTTTTGGGAACGGACACAAGTCAACCCATAGCATCTGTCAATGGGAGAACAATGATGGATTTTGTGTTGATTAGTAAAAATCAGCAGTTGGGCTGGTCAGTTCTTCATTGAGAAAGACTAGTCTTCTGAAGCCTCACCCCTAACTAACCCCACCCATCATAGCAGATCATTTAATCACTCAATTTCTTTAGAGAGCAGTTGTCTGATAAAATACTATTGTGACCAGATGCACTACGAAAGGGGAAGGATGGTACAGGAAGGGTCCACTTATTTTCTTTAAAACACCAACCTTTGCCTTCTGCTTAAAGGAGAGGAATTCCTTCTCTTTATAATTTTAAGTTATTTAAGGTCAAAATGTATTTTAAAGAAATGTACTTAAACTTGCCTAGATATGCTGTGTTCAAAGCCACGATCCCCCATGAGCTGCTAAGAATCTGGAGGTTTCTACCTGTGGAATGCCTGTCCATCTCCTTCAGGGGTCTGCTTAAGTCCTAGCTGCCCTTAGGAGGGACAGGGCTCTGAATGGGAATTAAGCAGAAGGTCCTTGTCTGTACATACAAGCCCCAGACTAAATTTAAATCCCCAGATTGTGGCTGCAGTGTTCTAACAAGGAAGGCCTCACATATCCCGATGGTGCTTGAATGACAGCAACGCTCTAGATAGATGCTGGAAAGCACAAAGGTGACTTGCCAAGTGATTAAAAGGAAAGTTTTCAATGGAAGGGTTCCATGGAAGGCCAGACCTGAAAACAACAAAACAGGGCTGTTCCTAGAATTCTAGAAGTCACCTTTGGAAATTCTAAAGAGAAATGACTGAGGCAAATTAAGAGGGGCTACTGCTCTTTAAACTGGGAATGAAACTTGAGGGTACCAGTGACTCTAAAAGTCCTAAGCCGAAAGTCTATGCAGTTTACATCAAGGTTTGGTTCACGTTGTACTGGGGGCATTTGCCAAGCAATGTAGGATTTCACAACAGAAGAATTTGCTGTCCCAGAATATGTCTCTTGGGAGCCTGAGTGAGAACACTGGCCTTCCTGAGCCAGGGATTTAACAACAGTGATTCCTAATTTCAACAACCAAAATGAATGTGGAAGCATGGTGCGTGAAGACCCTGATTAGGAGGGACAGTCGTGCTGCCCTGTTCTCCCTGACCCCTCTTCAGGAAAGCCAGCTGTCCAGGGGAAAGGTATCACATCCCCCATGTGCCACAAAAGTGCTCCTGCCCAGTGGCAGACCTATGCTCAACTTTCCTTGGGATGATTTTCTCATTAGATTAGAGAAAAGGCAGTTGTCAAAAAGCCATTTCACATCAACGCTCCAAGAGGCTTTCTGAGTTTGTGTAAAGATTATTTGGGTATTTTAACTACTCTGATAGAATGTTTTTGGGGCATGTCTGTTCCTCCATTTTCCCTTTGATAAGGGTGCTAGGTGGTATTCTCTCTTCTGCTGGAGATGCGATTCCCATCTGTCCTTATTCTGCCCAAGTGTGGTAGGAGATTCGGCCCCTATCTACTGGCTTGAACAGAAAATTAAAACGCCCTCTTGAATTCCAAGTGCCTTTTGTGGTGCAGGCTGTAAACACCATCAGCAGCATCAGGCTCTCAGCATGAGTTGAATACCTCCAGAACTAATGGTTGTCGCAACTTCCCGCTGCCCCCAGAAAGGGTCATTGCATTTTAACTGCCGTGTCACCCTCCATGGTTGTTTGGGGGGTGCACGATGTAGGAGGAGGAGGCAGACAGCCTTTAAAATCCATCAGAGGTCAATGTATTCCATTATATACACAGTTCTTCACATTCAGTTTTAACCTTTGGTGAAATTTGCAGTGTTGGGATTTTTTATGCTAGAGTGGACGCAGGAAATCACAGGTGCAACTAATTTCAGCTTTGACTTACAATCACTGTGGGCCCCTTGAATTTTTATATGAAATTCTCTCTTTAGCTTGAATGTAAAGTGTCAGAAGTCTGTAGCCTGTCTCTGTAATATACATTAATAGGTAATATTGATTTGTGGAAATTAATTACTAGAAAAACAGCTCTCGGCACTTAACTAGTGTTTGGGAAGGTTTGAGAGCCCCCTTGTGGCTATAATCTTCTTTAACTGAAAATCGATAAAAAGCTTTTAGGTGGTTTTTTGTTGGATTTTTGTTGATGGGTCTTCCCCTCCCCCCGCCTTTTTCTTTTGGTTGCAGTTGTTTGCTTGCTTTAGTGTATGCTTTGAATTGTTTTTCATTTAGATTAGTGTCAATATAACACATCATTTCAAGAAAAGACACAGAAATAGTAGCAGATGTCAGTAACAGGTGACCTTTTTTTTCTGCTTATCACCAAGAGAAATAATCAACACAAAGGGGCATGTTTAGGGAAGTTCACTAAGCAGGGAAATTACAGTTGTATTATTCTGTTGCTTAAGGGATGCACTCCCTCCCAACACACCATTTTAATCATGTATTGATTGCACAAATGAAAAAGCCACCTCTTGTAGCCCTTAGCTACATTTGCTTTGAAAGTCTTAAAGATTATATTCTCAGATTTACATACAGCAGTGAAAAGTGGGATAGTGTCCCCATTTAAGTGCTTTAAAATCTCTAAGAAATGAATGTTGAAAGCTATTACCTCTCAAAGCTTCAATCGTGCCTGAAGAAAAATATTTGCAACTTAAGGTCAATGCTCCACATTTGAATTGATAAAGGGAACACCCAAGGCAAAGTTTAGACAGAACGAATTGATTTTTTTCTGGGAGACTTAAATTATCATGCATACATTTTTCTAAATGTCTGTCATTGCTTTATTAATTAGGCAGAATTGCAGCTTCAGAGCCACTGCAGCTGAAAGATCCCATTGAATGTCCATGTGCTAAGCTGGGCTTCTGGAAGAAACTCATGCTAATTATCGTGAATAAGTGGATTTTGAAGAGAACCTGATTAGGGCTCTGCATTATTTCCAGCATAATTTGGTTTTCCCTAGATTAGTTTGTGGAGTGACACTGGCCTCTAGTCACAAATGAGTTACTAGCACTGCTTGTTGTTCCTAGCATGAAGAAAAATATCGTGGGTGGGAGCTGAAGAACAAAAAGAGAAGCAAAAATGAAAGAGAAAAGCCCTGTTGTTTGGGCCTGGATAAAATATATTAAAGTTAAAGATGGTATCTGTTTCCTATTTTGTCTTCAATGCACAGGTGCAATTAGCAAAAATCTTAGTTACACCACTTGGTTGGGAGTGAGAGAGGAGATTAGTGCACAGGTAATGCTAGCCAAGGTGAAGTGTTGAGAAGCAACCACTTTGCTCTTTAGAAGCTGTGGAAAATTCCAAGCTCCCACACTGTCCTTCTTGGTCTTTTTTTGATATAGAGCTTTTGCAATGTGCAAGGTCATTTCAGAATATTTATAAAAGTCTACAAGGGTTGTATCAAAAGAACTCCACATCCACATTGACTAAACTCCCACTAGCCAAAAATTGGATAAATTGATGATCAATAAGGATCGTGACTACAATGTATTGAAACTTCTTAAGTATATTTAGATTCATGAGCTTATGGGATACTAAAACAAACAGCGATAAAAATCCCCTTTGGGGGAGACTGTAAGAAAGCAACCCACTATTTTGAAAACTAGTAAGTAAAATGAATCAAACATTCATTTGCCTTTCCTATGTGAACTCTACCTCAGGATGCCAAATAGTTGATAAGGGAAAGTTTCTTTTTATAGAGGCATTCCAGCTAATAAATGAAAAAAGAAATGACAGAATAAGACTTTCACCATTTTGCAACCCCCTTCTGGATGAACATCAGTGGCCACTGCCATCAGAAAAAGAGAGACCCCTAGACTTTATGCACCTCCAGACTGAAGTCTGGAACGCTACCTACTTAGAAATGAGTGTATTATTTAAGAATGATTCTTCCATCATCAAAAAAACATACCAGAAGACATATCTATATTCTGGAATTTCTGGCTCATTCTCCTGGGTCTCCTTTTTCAGTTGATTTCAAAGAAAAAAATGAGCTAGTATTAGTGAAACCTCCCAACTTGTAGAATAAAGCACTAATTTTGTGTTTTCTTTCTAATTCTTAACTATGAGCAAAATAAGACGGTGTTGGGTAGTCACTTGATGACTCAGCACCTTAAGGTCAGGCCACACAGTGTACCATTATATCATAAGCACTTCACATAGTGTTTCTCATGAGATACAGAACCAACACATGTATTTAAACAAAGAAACTAAATGAGCACAGGAGATGAAGAAAAAGACGTCCCAGCTCTACTACTTTTTACTTGTTGACCTTAAGAAAATCCTTGGATATGGCCGGGCACAGTGGTTCACACCTGTAACCCCAGCACTTTGGGAGGCTGAGGCCGGTGGAACACCTGAGGTCAGGAGTTCAAGACCAGCCTGTCCAACATGGTGAAACCCCCATCTCCACTAAAAATACAAAAATTAGCCAGGCATGGTGGCAGACGCCTGTAATCCCAGGTACTTGGGAGGCTGAGACAGGTGAATCATTTGAACCTGGGAGGCAGAGTTTGCTGTGAGCCGAGATTGTGCCACTGCACTGCAGCCTGAGCAACAGAGTGAGACTCTGTCTCAAAAAATAAAAAAGAAAAATCCTTGGATATCTCTGAGCATCAGTTTTCTCATCTGTAAAAGTGGACGAAGAATCTTTCCTTTGGTGTCTCTGATATAATCTTGTAGGAAGGATCAAATGAAATAATGGATGAAGAAAGTAGTTTGAAAACTTAAAAAATGTTAGGCAAATAAAAATTTGCTTTAGGTTGTTTTTTAAATATTCATTAACACATCTTGTTTAATAGTTGAAACTTCACTCTATTTGGACAGTTTATGAGGCTCTAATAATCATGGAGAAGGGAGAACGTTGAAGTGTGGAGTGTGTATATAAATGGTGAGGATCTGCTAGGTATCAGCTACTGCCGGGCCCTTTATATTCATTATCTTATTCAATAATTCCCACAACCCTATGAAGTAAGTACTGATACTTCATCTGTTTAGATGAGGAAACTAAGGCTCCCAGAGGCGAATAAGCTAACCAAGTCACACTGAAAGTGAGGTGGGTTTAATGTTGGGACTCAAATCTGTCTGACTTCAAACCTATTTTCTTTTCACTCTGTATGAAGTGAAGTTCCCAACATTCTTGAAATTATGCACTCATCTTTGTCCAAAGGAGCACAGTTTGACTTGTACTTTTCTTAAATCCCTTCCTGAATACAGGCTTTGGGACAGCTAACTTCAGGATTCAGCAACCTTCTCTGAACACTTTTTTGAGTCTTCGTAGCATTGTATTCAAGATCTATTTTAAGGCCAGAAAGAGCATTATGGCATGGAATGAGCTTTGGCTTTATTTCAATTCTCTTGCATAGCTATTTTCAGCCTTTATTGTTCTGAGATTACTACAGCTTTTGGCTTCTAGATTCTTTAGGTGTGTTAAAAATGAATGCAACTGCAGTAATTCCCTCTTGTCTCTAATGCCCCTTCCTCAAGTGTAAATTTGTTACAGCTTTGTGGGTGTGCTGAGCTCAGGAAAACTGTTTCTGTAGCTTCTTCTAAGCTGTACATATTCAGAGCATCCTCTGGATCCATGCACTCCTGTGCTAAAGTAGAACGGAAGCCCTGTGTTCCTTCTGCTTCCTGTCCATCCCTGGCCTTGCAAGATGCTGCTTCTCTCTCATCTCCTGCTGCCTCCCTGCAGGTAGACACAAATCCCTCACCCTGTGATGTTCATTTTGCATCTAGAGCTTTGAGTTCAACAAAGCCTAGGCCACTGCATCAGTAAGTCATAAACTGAATCTCCAAGACAGCCTGATTTTTACAAGATGATGGAAGAAACTGCCAAAACTATTATCACTCTGTGAATTACAGACATCATCTAAAAGTAGTACATGACTCAAAGGGTTGTTTTGATGGCTAAATTGGTGAGCACAGGCACAGTACTTAGAAATATCCTTGGACATAGTATGGATTCAATAAATGTTGGCCACTATTATTGTTATTCATATCAGTTTTTCATTGCACATGGAACATTCCATATTTTGAGTTAGCATTCCTCTTTATCATTACCGAGGAGATGACCTCAGAGACAATCTTTGTTTGAGACTTGGGAAGGAATGGAATCAGATTGGAATTTCACAAGTATTTTTGTTTAATATGCCAAAATGATTACCCAGTCCTGATAGCAGAGTGAACAAAAAATCCTAAAACAGAAGTATCCTTCATATAACAGAATGGCAAAATCTAGACAGAGGGGATTTAAAAATATATATATTCTTGTGATGTTTTTGGAAAATATGCATCAGAGCTGTCAAATATAGATTCTAAATATTGGCACACATGCCTTGCTCTTAAATATTCTGATTTACTTCTTTTCCTGTCCAAATTGGCTGGCGCTAAGCAGTTACAACGGAGACACCTCATGGTTTCTACCTGTGTAATTCTCACATTCCCTAAAAGCAGTGCCTGAGAAATTAGCTAAGACGAGAGCATGGCTGAGCATGGAGGGCCTGATAACACAATCTGAGTGTACTATCTGGTGTTCTGCTTTGCCCAGCTGGGATTAGAGCTGCGAGTGAGACTGAATTGGGCCTTATCTCACTCCAGGGCGGCTCCAGGCTTCAGGTGGATACCCGCATGCATAAACCACAGCTTTGCAGAGCGCCTTGAGACATCCTCATGCCCAAATCCCAATGATGCAGCGCAAAGCAGGGCGCCTCTGAACCAAATAATCACGGAAGTCCCTGAATAATGCATGAGAGCAGGACCCTCCCTGGCACATTTGAAACTGTACTGGGAGGAACTGTACTCAGCAAGATAGCAAAAACAAGCCCCTGGAACATGCATTCCCTGAAATTTATTCTTGCAGCAGCCACTTGGGGGAAAGTGAAAGCAAATGTGACAACCACCGGAAAATCATGGCATTTTAGTGAGTTCGATGCTCACAGGTTTCCTGTCAATATAAGGCAGCGACGTGGCAAGATTTGAAATTTCCTCTTATTGATAAATACCATCTCTCTCTCTAGGGAAGCAGGGGGTTGACTGATCATCATTAAGAAATGACCTGTATGATCGAGAAGCCTCTTCTTTGATGCTTTTGTTTGGTTGGTTTTGTATAATATGTGGCTTCCCATAATTAAAGTTAGCTGACACCCAGCCATTGCATACAAACTACATCTCAAGAGGTCGTTTCTTCGAGGACTGCCAACGAACATAATCGGGTGAGGGACCTCCATCTTTCTTATCCAGATGTTGGCTTTAATATATCTGCAGTGCTGATGAGTGGGATTTGATTCCACAAATGTTTAGTCTAATTTGACATTCCAGCTGTTCATTAAGTGGAAAATAAACAGTCTCTTTGGAAAGTTGTTTCCCCAACATCATGTCACAAGCTCTAACCAGACTGTCCTGGAATGGCAGTCTCAGACCAAAGTTTCACACAGAGCACCTTCCTGTTCCAGCCAGGAGGGAGCAGCGCCTGTCTCCAGCACCCTCTTGGCTCCCAGGCAGCCATGCTCCCTGTGCCCCATGATGTCAGGCCTCATGGAATAGTCAAGTCTTCTCCGGCTTTGACTGTGCCTGGATACTGTTGGCAAAAACCATATTGAGGCATTTTGACAATGAAACAGGAAGGATTCTCTTGACTTAGGAATTCTACTCCTAGGAATTTATTCTCTGCACAGATATTCATGGCTTAGAATGTTCATCAGATTCTTGTTTAAAATAACCCCCCAAAATAGAATGTCCCTAGTTGTCCCAAACTGGAGATTGGCCATACAAATTATGACACATCCATAAATGGAATATTATGCTCTTCTGGAAGAACATTGTATTCTTATGAAAGAATATTAAATAAAATGGAAAAACATTCACCATCTTTTTAAGTTAAAAACATGTTATAAATATGTTGTGCATTATGAATTCAAAATGTAAACATATTTATAACTTTAAATAATAATCAAATATATGTATATATCTAACTGTGCCTGTGTATGAGTAAAGTGATTATAGGTAATTTTTATTTTCTCCTTTTTTTTTTTTTGAGATGGAGTCTCACTCTGGCATCCAGGGTGGAGTGCAGTGGTGCAATCTCGGCTCACTGCAACCTCCGTCTCCCATAGTTCAAGCAATTCTCCTACCTCAGCCTCCCAAGTAGCTGGGATTACAGTCGCATGCCACCATGCCAGGCTAATTTTTGTATTTTTAGTAGGGATAGGGTTTCACCATGTTGGCCAGACTGGTTTTGAACTGACCTCAAGTGATCCTCCTGCCTCAGTCTCCCAAAGCGCTGGGATTACAGGAGCAAGCCAAAGCACCCAGTCTATTTTCTTCTTTTTTACTGTTCTGCAGTTCCCACATTTTCCATAATGGTAATACATTACTGCGTATCCAAGTGGGGGAAATAATAATAAAAAAAGCAAGAACAACTAAATCTAAACTATTCTTCCTTTAAAGTTATCAGGTGTATAAGTAAGGAAAGCCATCCGAGCCTCTCCCCTCCTGAGGGAAGCCCTGTGGGCACTCCTATCCCCTCGTCTTACCTATTGAAGAGAGTCAAGATCCATGGGTAGTAAGCAAAATAAATATGCCTGAGCCCAAAGGGTCTGACTGCCTTCTAAGTCAGCTTGAGGGAGAAGGTAATGGCAGCTTGGTGCCGTGCGACACACATGGCTTCTGTGTGAGGTAAGAGAACCACATGCATGCATCTAATTTCCTCCTCCTCATGTTGTGGACACCCTCGGAACCAATTGCTCTGACACACACCACTGTCAGCTTCCTAAAGCTCTTTATTATGATACTTCGGAATTCTAGTCTCCAACTTCCCACTGGCTTAGAACATCATTCTTAACTTCCTTAATTTGTTCTCAAGACTTGAATCAAAGGCCTTTTCATAGCTGTGTCAAAGGGCAGTCTGATTGCTAAGC
This sequence comes from Nomascus leucogenys, assembly GCF_006542625.1. Classification (NCBI taxonomy): domain Eukaryota; kingdom Metazoa; phylum Chordata; class Mammalia; order Primates; family Hylobatidae; genus Nomascus; species Nomascus leucogenys. The sequence goes on along the minus strand of NC_044385.1, from coordinate 122,743,232 downwards.
CTTAACTGCCGCAATACTCGTATCAAATACTGTGCAGGGCAGACAATACTCTAGTGAGATAATGAAGAATGAGTAGCTCATGATGAGTGTGCAGCAACAAAGAGAGCCAAGAAATTAATTCCATTCTGAACATTTGGAAACTGACTCCTGCACACAGCAGAGCAGGGCAGAGGGAGCTAAGCTTCACTGTTTTAAAATGCACACAGCAACTTATGTTTAAGATGTGCTGGTCACCTGTGCATGCTCCATGGAAAGGATCAGGATCCTCACAAGATCTAGGAATCTCTGAAAGAATGGCTGGTAAGTGTTATATATTTATTCACTCCACAAACATTGAACAACTGAACATCCATGATGCATAAGGTCATGCATTATACATCCTGTGGAATCAAAGGTGAGTCAGGCAAGTTTCCCTCTCTCAAGTTGTGTAAAGCCTGTACAAGTCAGACTGGTCGCTAGAATAAAGATAGTGCATGAGGGGATCTCTGGTTATATGGGGTAATGGGGGAGAAATCCCCTCCATGGAGGACGTGAGAGCAGGCTGGGTAGAGGAGTTCCTACCTGATCTGGTTTCTTTGAATGCATAAAACTGTGGAGTGTGGAGCTATTAATTTTGCTGCTTTGTTTTATGAGGGTTAAGCTGGTGGTGGAAGGAATCTATTTACTAAACTGTTGTGAACCTAGCATTATGAAGTTCTTTCAAGTGTATTCTCATTGGATAGGCAAGTCATAGCCTCATAAAGATGAGTTTGTTTTAATCACCACCAGCAAAGTGATTCCAGGGACTTATACTCCTCATTCTACCATCTGGATGAAGATACTAGCTCTGCCTTTTATCTACTGCAGTATTGAAAAGGAAGAATTTGCTAGAAGGAAAGAAAGAAACAGAGAAGAGGAAAAAGTAGCATAGAGAAAGCTGACAACAGAAAGCTGGGGACAGCAGTGGCAGGCGGGTGCATGGCATTTCCTGAATCTGTCCTGGATTCTTTCTCTTCAACACCCACAGTTCTGGGGTTGTCTCTGCTGGTCTCTTACCATGGCTGCTGAATGTCTCCTGTGATCTCTACCTACTTTAGGTAGAGATCTTTAATACTGTTTAATACTTTAATAGTATTGCTGAATGAGTCTTTCTAAATTAACACTTTCAATTTCAGGAATTCACAATCACATTCAGAGCCTATGGCAATTGGGTCTCAACATCCTGCTCCAGTCTATGCCCTCCTTCCATTCATTCATTCATTAAATGAACGTTTAGTGAAACACACAACATGAGCTTCCTGGTCAAGTCTCAGTACTCTGCTCTAGGTACATTCTTGAAGTGCTCTCTTAAATATTCTTCGTCCACTCCTGACCTCTGTAACTTGCTAATGAATGCATTTTTCTACTCTACCACACCTGTGCAGTAAGACTTGAGGGCATTTTTTTCTTTTTTTATGTTCTCAACATTTCCTGAAGCAGTTCCTTACACATAGCAAACCCTCAATAAGCATGTGTTAATTAAATGACTTGCTAATTAAAGAAGAGAACCAATTATACAATAAACTGCTCAGTGAAACATAGGTTCTTGAAACAGTGGGGAAGAAAACCAGTAAGTTTAATTTTAAAAATAAATAAATAAACCTCATTGTTACTAATTACTTGTTGTATGAACTATTCTCCTTTTTGCAGTGAGTCTGTGTTGACTGTTTCACTCCCTATCACCTACCATCACAATCAAATGACAAGTGCATTAGAAGATTATATATTTTTTACTCCTTGCACACATTTTAGGCATTTTAAAAAGTATCAGTTTAGTTTTAGGAGAGGAAAGAAAGGCATATTTATCAAAGGCAATATTAGATTTAGTTATTAAAATATACTTATTTCATGTAGTGATAATGTTCTTTTACATAACAATTATTTTTTTAGTATCTGCTGTGAGTAGGGCTCTGTGGTAGGTGCTGGGAATTTTGCTAGGGATCTGAGGCCTAAGGTAGGGTTATCAAAAAGGACGTTAGAGGGTAGACGTGACCAAGACTGTTACATTTAAGTTAAAAGTGCAGTAAGTGATGCAGTAAACTCTATAGGCTGGAAAGTCAAGGAAGATGGATGTGAGCCTTGAGCTGGTCCAGGGAAGATGGCAGGATACCAAAGGGCAAAGAAAGGGAAAGGCTTTCAAAGTGAGAGAAGGCAGTCATACCTTTGTGTTGTATTTAGGATTTTTTAACATGATCACCTTACAGCAGAACAAAATACTAAAAGTGGTTTGAAACCAGTTATGGAAATGTGTGTGTTCCATTTGGTGTAACTTCAGTTACCCTTGATGGCCCATATTATAATTATCAGTTAAAATGATTATTGACTTAACCTCATTCCCTAATCTTTCTCAGTACACAAATGTTTGCTGTCATAATACTCATGGCCATGGAACAGCAGTTCTAAAGAGCTCCAATTGCTTTACAGACATTCTTAAATGAATTCACCCAAGCCCTCAATGAAGTAGGTGACAAATGGAAGATCTGCTGACAGGATGCTGTCACCGTGGCAAACAAAGCTATCTGTCTGAGGGACTGTTCCGGCCCAGGGAGATTGGTGTAACATTCTCTTAAGTTGGTAGTTAGCATTTCTTTCACTTTACCAAAATCACTCGGTGCCTAAGATCTCCTTGGGGACATGGAATATTAGTCTTTGAGTCCCTAGTGCCTAGTCCCAGTGTTTGGCAAATAGATGGGGCTTAATTAAAGTTTGGAGAATTAGAAAATGAATGAACAGATAGATTGAAGGTGGGGGCATAGGAGTTTGCTTATCTATTGTTTCACTATGTGGGAAGAGCTTAGGTTAACTGTAAGGGAAAACATACAAACAAGTGATACTGTCTATGCGTAGGAGATGGAATTAAATGGAACAGAAGGTTCTCTGTATTGTGGCCACACAGCTCTCGGGTGCTGCCTGTTCTTCCTCTCTAGTCTTCATTTTACCCACTTAAAAATGATTTGGAGTTCTACCAACCAAGGGGGTCAACTTGAAACTAACTCTGCTCTGACATCAAAACAGAGAAACGTCGTAGTGGAACACTTTTATTGATGAAGTATAAAGTCTTCCTATCTTATGGATCTGAATCTGAGTGGCCAAAAGCCACAGGATTAATAATGACATGCTGTATGATATTCAACTACAGTAATGTAGTTGATATCGAACTCCATTGCGCTGTTGAACAAGTAAGACCTAAAAAATAAAGTTGGACATTTCAGTAGTACTGGATCCTTTAAGTCCTTTCATTAGAGACTGAATTGGGAGTTACGGGAGCAGGGGAAAATGAGTTGGGAAGAGATTCATGAAACCAAAGCAAAGCTCATCAACAATGAAGGTTAGGCATGTGGCCTGGAGACAGACATCATGTCACCAATGACTTGTGTAGTTTTCTGTCTGAAAGTAGAGAAACAAGCGAAAAGAGAGAAAAAATTGATATGAGAAAAATGATTTAATTAATCATATTTTCAGTTTTTTTCTTCTTCAATAGTTGAGTGTTCTTCAACCCTATTGGTTTCAACCCTATTGGTTTACCATTTATTATTGAGTTCTTCAACCCTATTGGTTTATCATTTATTATTGAGTTCTTCAACCCTATTGGTTTATTATTACTTCTAACTTTCTATTTAGTCTGCTTTGCAGGATTGAAACAAACAAAATGTACATGAGAGTATGTCTGTCTAAAGCGATTTCCAGATGCTTTTAGCCACTCAGATTCAGAACCATAAAATATGATGACTTTATATTTCATCAATAAATATATTCCACTAGGCCATTTCTATGTTTTGATGTCAGAGCAGAGGTAGTTTCAAGTTGTACCCTCTTGGCTGATAGAATTCCAAGACATTTAGGACTTATTTCACTCATGTAAATATCATCCTACAATTTGGCTAGTCAATGTTTGATGCAGTCTTAAACCGAATAAAGTTAAATTTGGAAACAAAACCATTTTAAGCCTAAACCAGTTTCAGTCAGCTTTAAAATTATGTGGAATGAAGATTTCCAGTGGAATGATGGTACTGGAAGGTCCATGGCCAATTTTCTCAACTGAGACAAAAGCCTGAAACGTGAACGCGTCCCAAAATAGGACTAAAGCAGGACTAATAATGGCATGCCATATGATATTCAGCTATAGTAATATCCACTCTGAGCACAACTTTATCATCAGTACTTCCTCTTGGAGCCCAGAAGCGGTGTCAGTCACTTTCTGCTTTCCCTGCTGACCTTTTGGGAAATTATCTGACACTGATGGAATTGTCATTCTGTCACAGTGAAAGACAACAGAGTCATGGAAAATGGTGATTGGCAAAAGCAAGAGCTCAGACTGGTCTGTCCTTGGCACTTTCAATAAATTTTACCTCCTGATTTAAAGGAAAATGAATGTTACTTAAAGATTTTGAAGTTTCTTTAGCACATTTCAAAACTGCCTGGCTTACCTAGTGGTAAGGCTAGACAATCAAGATAACAGAATATAGAAAATGTTTAGTTTTAAATATTGTAGCTCATCAATTCCTTTTGAAAAGCAGAATAACATTGTACCCTTACATTTCTCATTTTTTAAAATGTTGCTTTTAGTTGGTGTGTATTTTTTTTAATTCAGTTTAGCTTGGGCAAGTTAAACACATAATAGGTTGAGTTTTTCCTACAAAATAGGAGGTTTTCCTTCTTATAATATAGTGACTATTTTTGAAGTAAATCAGACCAGATTCATCCAAGTTCTATAACTTACTACCAAGATAATCTTGGGCAGCTTATTTTATCTTCCCAAATCCTTAGTTTATTCAACATTAAGTGAAATAAAAATAAATAAAAATATGCACACATCTCATAGGATTCTGGAATGGGTTAGACTCTTACTTAGCGCCATGCCTGGCACTTCACAAGTTTTCTACATCAAGGGTCTTGGGCACCAGACTATAGGTAAAGCATTTAACATCCAAGTGTTTCAGTGAGTTTATCTAAATAAAAAATTTGCTGTTACAATTTAAAACAAAATTAGAAAACTTTTGCCCCAAGAACTTGAAAAAAGTATTTTTTTCTAAATGGTATAGGAAGTGATCAGTTAGTCCTGAATGAATAAAGTATCTCCTTTAAATCTAAGTCTGCAATAATTTATTCTTTGCCTCTAAAATTATTAGGCATCTCTAGAGGTTGAGTTTCCTTTCTTGGGAATTAGGAATTTGTTCTTTTCCATTGATTTAACTTCTCTATTGAGCTTCTTATTCTCTCTGTTGACTCTTAGTTCCCACAAACACTCAAAATATTGCATCATTTTCTTTTTCCTTTTCTCTATTAACCATTCCTTTGAAATCAATGCTAAAATTTTCTTACCGAAGCCAACTTTCAGAGTGTGGTGGCAAAGCAGTTCTCTTCTGCTTCAAACCTGTCCCAATGTGATAACATCAACCTTTAAGAAGTGGAAATGATTGTTTTGAGAAGAAGCGGGGAAAAGCAACTTCCCAACTGCTCCAACTTTTTTTTTTCAATTTTTCTTTTTTTTTAAGTTCAGCAGTACATGTGCAGGTTCGTTACACAGGTAGACTTGTATCATGGGTGTTTGTTGTACAGATTATTTCATCACTCAGGTATTAAGCCTAGTACCCATTAGTTATTTTTCCTGATCCTCTCCCTCCTCCCACCCCCCACCTTCTGATAGGCCCCAGTGTGTGTTGTTCCCATCTATGTGTCCATGTGTTCTCATCATTTAGCTCCTACTTATAAGTGAGAACATGCAGTATTTGGTTTTCTGTGTCTGTGTTAGCTTGCTGAGGATAATGCCTCCAACTCTATCCATGTCCCAGCAAAGGACATGATCTCATTCTTTTTTATGGATGCATAGTATTCCATGGTGTATATATACCACATTTTCTTTATCCAGTCTATCATTGATGAGCATTTAGGTTGATTCCTTGTCTTTGCTATCACAAATAGTGTTGCAAAGAACATATATGTGCATGTGTCTTTATAATAGAACAATTTATATTCCTTTGGCTTCATACCCAGTAATGAGATCGATGGATCAAATGATAGTTCTGTCTTTAGGTCTTTGAGGAATCAGACATCCTTTGATTGAAATATATAGGAAGTCTCTGATTTATGAGGGCTTGGTTTGCTATTTTTAAACTTTACAATAATGGGAATGCCATAGGCATTCAGTAGAAACCATACTTTGAGTACCCATACAAGCATTCTGTTTTTTTTTTCATTTTCATTAAGATATTTAATAAACATATGAGATATTCAACACTTTTTTATAAAATGGGCTTTATGTTAGGTAAATATGCCCAATTATTGACTAATACAAGTATTCCAAGCACGTTTAAGTTTGGCTAGGCTAAGCTATGATGTTTGGTAGGTTAGGTGTACTCAATCACTTTCAACTTAGGATGTTTTCAAATTGCAATGGGTTTATTGAAATGTAACCCCATCATAAGTCAAGGAGTATCTATAGTCAGGCACACCACCATTTATCTTTAAGTACAAATGCATGCCCTAACAACATACAGGAGTGATACAGGGGAGGAATATCTACAACTGCTCCCTTTGCTAACACAGATATTTGAAAAACTGTGACAGTGCAGTGGTAATCAAAAGTCATTCCTCAACAGACTCCTGCTGTCTATCTATCTTATATATCTGTGTATCTATATATGTGTATTTATTTTATCATCAAGTTTCTTTGAAGAGCAGACACTGAGTTGAATCAAGAAAAATGACCTGGTTTTGTTCCAGCCCTCTGGACGCCAGGTTGAGGACAGGCATGCTGGGTAATACTGCTTTCCACTGAGTACCTGCTAGGTCACATTGAGGCCTACCTGGCAGCACAAGCCTTGGTTCCTGGGCTCTGTATTGCACCAAGACATTTGTACAGGTGTCAGGGCAGGCCTGGTGTTCTTTTCAGAATATTGCAGGGCTAATTTTTTCTCCCTAGGGGAGCTCTGAGTTATTCCCTAGGGGAGCTCTGATCTATCCTAATGTCTGGAGCTGGCCTCCCTCAGTGAGCCAAGGACTGAACTAAAATTGAATTGGAATCAGACTGGCTTGTGCTAAAGGGCAAAAGGCTGCAGTGGGATGTGAGAGTTGGAAGACAGCTTGGGGGCCTGCTCTGCAGTGGGGTCCTTTCTATGGCTTCCCTGACAAATGGACTTCCAGACTCTGCTGGAAAGACGGGGTTGGGGTGGGCAGCCCATTCCGTTGGTAGGCTTCTCAAATCATGAAAAGGATTGTCCTTATTTTAAACCAGTATTTACTTTCCTCTAATGCCTGCTGTTTCTCTTTCATTTCTCAACTTCTCCATCTCCCTTCCTGCCTCTTAACACTTCCCTTGTCCTTTTAAACTACGATTATCCTGATCTCTATGTGATTCTTCTAAAGAGAACCATTTAATAATGGGTTTATTTTCAGTAATCCATTAGGTGGAATTAGATAAGATCCATGATTGTAATAACCACAGAACCTGAAAATTAATGGGTGGTCAATACATAGAAATTACAATGTAAATACCAATATGATGTACAGGAAAGCAGGGGAGATTTGAAATCAAATAGGCCTAACTTAGACTGCAGGTCAGGTATTAACTTGCTCCAGTGTCACTTTTCTGAGCCTCTGTGGCTTCAGCTTTTATTTTAAAAAGTAGCGATAAAACCCATTTTACAAAGTTGTCTTGAGGATCATCTGTGCAAAGCATCCATAAAGCGTGTAGCACAGTTCCTAACACATTGTAGGCACCCAGTAAATACTAGTCTCCACACCCAACCCATCCTTCCTCAACCAACCTACCTCATAATCCCAAGTAGCAGTGTAAAGAGTTTAAGGAGGCCAGCAGGTGCGCTGGCTCATGCCTGTAATCCCAGCACTTTGGGAGGCCAAAGCGGGTGGATCAGTTGAGGTCAGGAGTTCAAGACTAGCCTGGCCAACATGATGAAACCCCATCTCTATTAAAAATACAAAAATGAGCTGGGTGTGGTGGCAGGTGCCTGTAATCCCAGCTATTCAGGAGGCTGAGGCAGGAGAATCGCTTGAATCTGGGAGGCAGAGGTTGTGGTGAGCTGAGATTGTGCCACTGCACTCCAGCCTGGGTGACGGAGCAAGACTCCCTCTAAAAAAAAAAAACAAAAAAACAAAGAGAGAGAGATTAAGGAGTTAAGGACAATACGCGTTCAGCTTTGTTCTTTCTAGTCCCATGTCCTTGGATAAATCACTTCACCTCCTTCATGTAATGCTATCATATAGAACCCCATCTACCACAAAGGTTTGCTGTAAGGATCAAATGAAACAGCAGATGGGTAATAACTTCAAAATCATGGTATTTTCTCTAAATGGAGGGTATTGTTATCACCAGCAGTAATTTATCAGTGAATAATTGCTGAACGAATGAATGAATGAACTATCTATTCTTTCCACCCCATGCCTCCCTACACTGGAGCAAGGAGGAAAAGCCCAACAAACTCAGTATTGAAAATCGGTACATACGTCTTTATGGAAACATATGCACATGCATCAATAGGCACAAATGCAGGCAGATACTCTCACAGGCAAATACTCTCACATGAACATTTGGCAAAAGAGTCCCTTGACTCAATGCTGATGTAAAATTATAAAAATTTAGATCCCTCCTGTTAGAGTTGTCAACTACTGATGCTCTTCCTCTAATTTCTTCTAGGAATTTTTATTACATCACAATGTTACGGGATCCAGTGTCACGTTACCTGAGCGAGTGGAAACATGTCCAGAGAGGGGCCACGTGGAAAACCTCTCTTCATATGTGTGATGGAAGAAGCCCCACCCCAGACGAGCTGCCTACCTGCTACCCTGGGGATGACTGGTCTGGGGTCAGCTTGCGGGAGTTTATGGATTGCAGCTACAACCTGGCTAACAATCGCCAGGTGCGCATGCTGGCTGACCTCAGCCTGGTGGGCTGCTACAACTTGACTTTCATGAACGAGAGTGAAAGAAACACCATCCTGTTGCAGAGTGCAAAGAACAACCTGAAGAACATGGCCTTCTTTGGGCTCACTGAGTTCCAGAGGAAGACACAGTTTCTCTTTGAGAGAACATTCAACCTCAAGTTCATCTCCCCCTTCACACAGTTCAACATCACGCGGGCTTCTAACGTGGAGATCAACGAGGGCGCCCGCCAACGCATTGAGGAGCTAAACTTCCTGGACATGCAGCTTTACGAGTATGCAAAAGATCTCTTCCAGCAGCGCTACCACCACACCAAGCAGCTAGAGCACCAGAGGGACCGCCAGAAGCGGCGGGAGGAGCGGAGGCTGCAGCGAGAGCACAGGGACCACCAGTGGCCCAAAGAGGATGGGGCTGCAGAGGGGACTGTCACCGAGGACTACAACAGCCAGGTGGTGAGATGGTGACCCCCTGCCCTCTCCTCTCTCAGGAGGGGGAGGATGAGCAGGCACATTGACCTTCTGTTGAGGTACCTCGGAGAAGCTGGGCCATTCTGAGGACATCTGGCTGTGTGTGCTTGATTTGGACATCTTCCTTCTTTGTCTTCATTTTTATCCAGCTGGAGATTATCCATCTTGTTTTTTTTTTCTTGACATTTTGCAATTGGTGATATCAAGTAGGGTAGGAGTGCATCCCATACAGACCGTTTTAGAAGGCCAAGGAGAGCCACACCGAAAAAGGAGACAGTTCCTGTGATCTCCTTTGCAGGAGCATAGAATAGTTTGGGTACCAGGAACCCACAGAGGCACACATGAAAAGCCAAATTATGGCTTGGATGTTCTGCTGAAACTGGTCTATGTCATACTGTCTCCTGTTATGAGAATATCAGTCGGTATAAAGAGAGAAAAAGAGAAACACATTTCAGCCCTTAGATGAGGTCTTACACCAACCCCCACTTGGCTGTTGGCTGTCATCTTGAACTCTATTTGAATGTGACTTAAATCACAAGTAACGTGTTTTGTTGTTGCAGTTGTTTTGAAACAAAATTATCCAATTATTGACCATGGCTACAGACCCACATCCTACAAAATCCTGACACCATAACCTTAAGCCATGCCTTTCCTTCCATCTTTTAGGGAACAGGGAGTGGATCCAGGACAGGGGAGGTTGTAGCCCCTGAGAAATGAACATTGGTAGGAGCATTTAAGAGAAAACTTGCTTATTTGCCTAACGGGGTCTCACTTTACCAATTGTTACTTTCAATGTGAAGAATGAATGATAAATTAAGAGAAAAAAATATCAGGAAGGTCAATATATGCCTAACATTTCTAAACTGGCCACATAACCTTAGATTTTAAAGGAATATTTCAGAGTTTAACATTTTTGGAGAAGTTATGTTCTTTAATCCGGTACCACCAGTCTTGAAAATTTGCCACCACAGAGAGAAAGATGTTTTTAAAAGCTTGGCCCAAAGAATAGGAATTTAGCTAGCATGTATACAAAATACATTTGAGGTTACTAAATGAATAAGAACTCTGAATTAGGCCAGGAGACATGGAACACCATTCATGGGATGGTTATCACAGGAGTTTAGACAGACTCTGCCTCGCAGCATCTTGAATATCTCCAGCCTGTTCACTGTTTTCTTCCCACACAATCTTTACCTGTTGTTAGACTGTAGCCACAGACAGTAAATCAGGCCAGAGTGTCTAAAAATGGACAAGAAATGTGCTGCATTGCTGAGTTCTTATTTTCGCCTTTTCATAATCCCAACTACAATAACAAGAATTTTATTGAATAATAAGGGGATATGTATGGAAGAAGGAAGAGAAAGCCTTTGTCTAGCATGATTAGGAAGATCAGAGTGAGTGGGAAGTTTCACAACGGATTGATCTGATCAATCCCTTCAAGGAGCTGAAGGCAAAATGTGTGAAACCCCTAAATCAGATTGAAAAGCCTATTTCATTGACATCCAACATGTTTCATGTTTAAGCTAGCTTTACCTCAGCCACTTCTCAGCCTCCAGAATACTCTCTCTGGGGCTGTGAGTCAACTGGCCCACACGCATTCATGGAGTGCTTACCTGCACAGAGGGAAGTCCAGCAGCTCCACCAGATAGAGATCTGGAGATGCTTCCCTCACTGTGCTTGGCTTCATCTGGGGTGCAAGGGAAGGCATTATCGGGTGGCTCCCTTGCTCCAGGAACTGAAGGAGGCCCTTTTCACACCTTAAATATATTCTGCACAACAAATGGATATTGTTAGTCTCCACTTCATAGATGAAAATAGTGAAGCCCACAGAAAATGAGTAGCTCCTCCGCAGGTTGTAAGCTAGGTCTAGCTGACTGCAAAGGCCAAGTTCTCTTTACTCCATCACCATATCCATATGGAATAAGGGCTCATCCTACCTAAAGCTTCTTGCCAATAATGCAAGAAGCCAGCTGCAATTTCCCAGAAGCATTTGTCTCTAACCCATGTGGGTAACCCGACCATGACAGCACCACGCTAACAGTGACCCAGAGCCATACTGCCTTGGGTCAGTCCAGCCCCCTCCACATCACTGAGCCATCAGTGAGCTGAGAGATCAATGACTTTTTCGGCAGCTGTGTTTCTTTAAGCCATATACAAGGGTAAGTTAAAAGGGGCCAAGTAAATATTGCTTGTTAGTTGGTAGAGATTAGGCTCACAAAATATTTCTTCATTTCCAGTGATTTGTTCCTAAGGTAAGAAGGGAAGGAGGATTGCAGCGGGGATTAATAAGCGTCTCTCTCTCTAGCTTCTCATCTCCTTGTTAGGATCTAATGTTCTGCCTAGAATAGCAGGACTGCAAATTACCCTTCTGCCTGCCCCTGTGACACACACACACACACACACACACACACACACACACACACACACAATCCGGTGTTTTGTCGTGTGGAAAATCAAAACAAGTTAGAAAGCATTCAGATTGTTTCTTTTAAACTCACTTTAAAATTTTGGCAAGGAATTCATGCATAACTGAGACTTGGAGGCAGCCCCTGCTCACTTCATGCTGTTCCTTAGGCACCTCAAGATTGGTATCAAAGGCTTCCACTGCCTTCTCCTGAAGGCATGATGTATGGGGCTCCACTTGAGACCAGGTATCAGGATGTTCAGAGGGAGCCAGCTCTTTATGTTGGCCCCAGGCCAGTGCTGAGCAAATTAAAAAGACCGACATGGGCTTCCTCCCTCATATCATTTCATTCTAAAGCAGCAAGCTTGTCATACCCATGGGGTCCTATGTTGATAGAAATGGAGAGGTAGGGATGCAGTTTATTCTCCAAAAATTGACTGCCCACTTCCATGCTGAGTGATGCTCAGGGAAATGATGCCAGCAGAAGGGGTCTGGGCCTAAGGATCCATGGAAGTCAGGAGCATTAAATCCCAAACCAAACCAACTCCAGGTATATCAGTGTCAAAAGCCCAAGAAAAGACAAAAAAGAAAAAAACAATCCCTAGGGGTTCTATGACCCTATTGACTCCTACAGTCCTTTCCCTTCTCTTGGCAATGGAAGCTCCAGTACCCAGATTGGAGATTAGGACGAGATGTCTTTGTATATATGTGCACGTGTGTGTGTGTGTGTGTGTGTGTGTGTGTGTGTGTGTGTTTTATTAAGGACTAAGATACACACTTATCTATTCTGTCTCCTTCTAGCTTTTAGGCAGCCTACTCTTGGATACTGGAGGAAACTGCCCTGAGAATTATTAGAATGCTTATAATAATAATTGGTAACATTAACAATCAGTGATAGACAACAGTGAGGCATATCATGTGTTTTTATTAAAAATGATAAAGATGTGTTTCTTCTCATCTAAAGGAGGTAACTTTGTCATAATTAGTTTGATTAAAAGTTTGAAGTATGAGGACTCTTTGTTATGCCTTTAAGGTAATTTTTTTAAAAGATCTGAGTAGACATAGTACTAATATTGGCAAGAAAGTCCCCAAGATAGACCTAGCAAGGAGATAAGAATAGATCATTAAAAAATAAATATAAATGGATTGGATAGAATTCCCATTCAGCTGTTTTAACACAAATTCAAAATAGTGACTTAACGTGGAAGCTATTTCTCTCTTACTTAAAGGCAAACTGGTTTTACAGCTCTGGCATGTGACGTTACCAGACGCCTAGGCCCTCTCCTGTTGCTCTGTCATCCTAATGTGCTGCATCCACCTCACAGACCAAGATGGCTGCCACAGCTCCTGCCATCACGTTTACATTTAAGATAGTAGAGAGGAAGTGGAGGGAAATTGCACATATTGCTTCCAGTCACATCTCATGGGTTAAAACCTAGACATTTGCCACATCTAGCTGCAAAGAAGGCTAGGGAATGTCTTTATTATTGATTGTCATGTGCCTTGATAAGCATAGGGGGTTCTGTTATTAAGGAAACAATGTGAAACAATGTGGAAATTAATACTGATAAAGACTATCAGTATCTGATACAAAAGGGAACCAAACAATATTTCAAGTGCTTTTTAATGTCACTTACTTCATCATATGTTTTGTGAAAGATAAGACTAAAATTCATCACTTTGTGTAGCATTTAATGGTTTTCAAAACATTTTTGCATGTGCTGTCTCATTTGGTCCTCATTACATTCTTGTGTGCTAAATAGGACCTCTATTCATTACACAAGTGGCTAGTTTGGGATGGAGAGTCAGAGATGTTGAATGATTTCCCAATGACTCTAATTTATGAGCAAGAAAGTTGTTTAGAGCCCCAGCCTTTTGACTTCATATCCTTTCTGACTACTTTATGCAGCTCAGCATCAGTATTGGGATTGGGAACTGCAAGAATATGAAATCTAAATCTTTATTGATTTATATCCTTCCTTACCTTTTTTGACATGGAAAATGCCAAAGACACTGGTCAAGTTTACTCTCAGCTCCCTACCTCCAATGAGGGGGCCTCTTATTAGGAATGAAATATCCAAGAGATGAGCGGTGTTGCAGGGGAGACCAAAACTCAGAGGAGGCATTCAAACACTTCTAGCAGGGTGTCTACTCCATCCAACTCAAAACCTATTCAATATGAAGGCCGAGGGAATGTGCTCACAACTCCCTATTAAGGGAAATCAATATAAACCTTCCCCCGCCCCCCCAAAAAAAAAACTCTCCCTTTTTTATGTCTTCTTCCCCAGGCTCCTGGTACTTTGTCAGCAACATACTGCTTTCATTCTTAAAGGTTTCATTGGCTGTTAAATGAGTCCCTTTGCATACTCACTGGAGAGAGGAAATGCTTTAAGTTGTCCTAAGATAACATCTGCACACAGAGAGTTTATCTGATTCCTTATCAACCATGATCTCTATCTGAGGTCCTGTATAATGGGATCATTTAGAAATGGGGGTTAGGGAGAGTAGGAGTAACACTAGAGAAAATTGTGGCTCCTCAAAGGAGGCAGATCTTTCCAAGGTGGAAAGGTAATAAATTAAATATATGCCATGCAGTACTGAAAAAATAGAAAAATGACTAAGATACAGTCTCTGTCCTCTAGAACTGGGGCAGCCTGGAAACATATGGACTATAATTATTTTAGCTATTTAAAAGAAATGAGTGAAGAGGATCTTGAGAGAGAACCAGAGCATTGGAATGGTTGTAGGGACTGAAAGCTGAGTTGGAAGGATGAGATCAAAGAGAAAACTGGGTTGGACTTACACAAGAATACCCTGATCTGATGGCAGCTGTGACTCCAAGGTTTTCCTTTCCCATAGTTGCTGTGACCCCATTGGTCACCAGAGCAACCGCATGTCTTCAGGCTGGGTATTAGGGCTGGCTGGGTCTGATGATTCTACCCATTTTGTGCCATCTGAGGAGCATGCGAGGGTTCTTTCTTCAAGGCACTTTCGGCCTGCCTTCTTCTCCCCTTCCATCATCTCCACTGGACATAAGCCAATGCCTGCTCTCTTCTCACCACATTCACCTGGACAAATCTCAACTAATTCCTTGAGACTTCAAATTAGCCCTTCTGAGCAAGTGGGCAGGTTCTGAAACCTGTGTGTTTTGTAGCCTAATGAATTGATGGAATGCACATGAACCCATCTTCACAGCATGTGAAAGAACCAACCTGCCTGGCAGAGGTGCAGAAATTTCCAGAGGACTGGCCTAGCTATAAACACCAGCAACATCTGCAACACAAAAGCCCTTGAACTTCTAGGCAAGGACTCATGCTAACCTAGCAGTACTCCAGGTTGAGAACGCAGATGGACAGTTGTCTCTTGAGCCTGTATTCCAAGATGTCTGCGGAAAGGATTGCAACTGTCATCCTTTGGCACACTCAGTGGAACCTGTGTGAGCTACATGTTCTGCTGCATTACGGGAACTCATCAAAGGGCCAGATTGACATCTTGCCAGAAAAACCAGTGTTTTGAGGAGCAAAAGTTTTGTGTACTTCGGTGATTGTCACATTTGTCTTCCACCTCCTTGACATTTATTTGTTAATCATATGATCATTTTTTTTTTCACTTTCCTTTTTTTCTTTCTCAGAAGTACTTCTGGGGCTTTGCTTGCATTATTTCTCTTTTAATGTATCATTTCAGTGTTGGAAAGAAAAATCTGGATCTTTACGTGGTGACCCATTTTAGATGTAAAGATAGTTATTCAGTAGATAGTAAATTATTTCTCTTAAGAGATATTTCCTTTTATTTCTGTACAATAATATGTATGAACTCAGTTACTAGGGGACTGTATTGTGACATTATCAACCTTTATTGCTATTTAAAAATGATAGTTTGTAGAACTGAAGATTTCCATTGATGTGAAGCACAATTTAATGAATAAGTTAAAATATTAAACTGTTGTGGTGTCAAGAGCAATTGTTTTCCCCTGTGTTTTTGTCAGAGACATTTTTGCAAAATGAGCAAAGTCGCTAAAACACTTTAAGGGATTTATGGAAATGGAATCCGTAGGATCAGCTTTGTCAAACTCGGGAAATCCATGCTTTGGATGCAAATGTGGTTATTGGATGTGAAACATGAAAAGCCATAAAAGACAAAGAAAATACGCATTGAAACAATGTAGAGCCTCTGAGGCCAGAGAGGATTTTATAAACTCTCAAAAACATAAGCTTCTAAAACCATGGTTCTCAGTAACTCTGCCCCTCGCTGCCCACCCCAGCACATTGAAATCCACTGTGAAATGTGAAAAAGCCTCCTGCAGATGAAGGGATGAGGTACAGATTTGAGAAACAGTAGTGGGAGAGAAACAGGGATTGGAGCAAAGGATCTGGGAATTCAGTCTAAAAGAAAGAAAAAGACGAAGGAAAGGAGGGAAGGGGGAAGGGGAAGAGAAAAAACAGCAGAAGAAAATCACAAGCACTAACATGGGCCTGTCTCCACAGTGTTAAAGTGTATTTCTCCAATATGAGATTTTATTTTTAAATAACCAGTCCTGTAATATAAGCAAAGAAGGAGAAATTTCTAGTAGAGGAAAAAGCTCATTCATTCAAAAATTTCTTGAACAATGCAATTTACTTGATACGGTTTGGCTGTGTCCCCACCCAAATCTCATCTTAAATTAGTTTCCATAATCCCCACGTGTTCTGGGAGAGACCAGGTGGAGATAATTGAACTATGGGGGCTGTTTTCCCCACTCTGTTCTCGTAATAGTGAGTTAGTTCTTATGAGATCTGGTGGTTTTATAAGAGGCTTTTCCCCAGCTTCATTCTGCTCTTCTCCTTGCTGCCACCGTATGAAGAAGGACGTGTTTGCTTCCCCTTCTGCTGAACTGTGAGTCAATTAAACCTCTTTCCTTCATAAATTACCCAGTCTTGGGTATGTCTTTAGTAGCAGCATGAGAATAGAATAATACATTTTTTTTTTGTTCTTTAGAAGTGGGAATTGTGGATTCCTTTCTTGCTTATGGGTGAGATTTGTAACTTTAGAAAAATGTCATCTGACCATGTCCCTGTATCTAATGGGAATCATAGGCAAGGGAACTTGGCTTTAGAACAACCGAAGTAGCCACAGGAAAAGCTCCAAAAGACAGTGAAAGTCAAACACACACAAACATGGCATGCATGTGCACGCACAGGCACACACATGCATGCACACACACGGAACAAATACACATGCACACACACACGTGCACACACAGAGTGAAAGAGTTAGGGGGCTTTTGTCTTCCAAGAAAAACCTCAGATAAGAGAAGGACCTAGGAATCCTAAGGTTCACTTCTTTTCCCATTCACCTTGGAAATAGTGTTGAAAATAAGATTGAAAAAATGTCGAAAATATTATTAAAAATCTACTGTCAATGTAATATGGTTTTACTTTCACAGATTAGTTTTCATATAAAGTATAAATTTGCAAATTAATGGAGTATAAAATAATCCAATGTATATTTTTATTTCATATAACATTAATTTTTTATTATTGTAAAGTAATACATCATCTTAGATAATATGGAAAATACTAGTTTAAAATCCATACATTACAGAACCAGACTCCGAGATTATTTTGATCAATCTCTTTCCATACTTTTTATGCATTAGCAATTATGATACAATTTTAAATAACCAGTATTTTTAGGAAATTGGAATCATACAATCTATGCAGTAGAAACACATATATTAACATCTGCATAACTATTCTTTTAAAATGCAATTTTAATAGCTGCATGTAATTTTGCCATTCCCATATTTTTGGTCATTTTGGTCATTTTCAATTTTTCCACTAATATAAATAATACTGAAATTAATATATTTGTACCTAAGCAGCATCTATGTAGAAGGCTCTGTAAGCCTGTTTGAGATAGGACAGTGGACCACTTTGTTGTATCATCCCAAAAATCTGGAAAGAAAAAAATATTCAAGATTGTCAAAATTGCCTAGAAGCAGCTAAATGAATTGTCAACAAAAAATTTCATCTACCTAATCAGAGAAAATTATATGTATCTCTCTAGAACCACCCCACCTGGCCTAGGACTGAAGTGTTCATTCTTCAAGATATTGGGAGTGTTGGCTGCTGACCGACAGCTCTCAGCTGAGTCTCTGTCAAGGACTTGCCCTTAGTTAGAAAGAGACACTTCTGCCAAGGTCATGCCATCTTTGGGACCATCTAATGATGTTGCTGTGGAGGTGGAGGCCAGGTCTTTTAACTAGAAACAACTCTGAAAGATCATCTTAGCTCCAAAGCTCCCCATAGGATCAGCTGAGGACTCTGTTTCAAAGCACCTCAGTTCACCATTTCCCTCTGCCCACTCTGGTTCCTTTGCTCCCCACAATGTGTTCCCAATCAACTTTCCACACAGACATCTCCATCACAGACTGTGCTTTCCAGGACACTAGACCATGAACTTGCCAAAGAACCCCAGGTTCTCATCTCCGTAGCCTTCTGCCTGAGCTACTTCCGTGTCTGAGTACCTGGAGTTTTGCCCTCCTCTCTTTTGAGCTCAGCTATGTTTTTTAACCTATTTTGGCTTATTTTTTCCAATATTTCTACCTGTTTAAAACTGAAAGAGGAATCTGTGTTAGCTCAGTTGGTCAACTTAATGGAATCAGTCTGCTCTTAAATTTAAAATTTTCCTTTAAGTCCGTGTTTCTAATGTTTTTTTTCATTTTTTAGCTCTTCATCACATCCTTTCCATTTTGAGGCTCTAGATTTTCCTGATTAACTTTCATTCCTTTTCTACTGTGGGGAATTTTCTCTCTGTTTGCTCATCTCTTCCATAAACCTTCCTGTTCACATTCATTCCCTTTTATTTTTGTTTCCTATTTGTGCCTATAATTTACTTTACCGCTTTTATTGGTCTAGTTTTTATCTTTTTTAAAAAAAAAATCAATTTAATCTCTCTCTTAATGCCTTTCATTTTTATTCATCGTTTATACTCACTTCTCCATCAAAGTTTAATTTCTCATTGCTGTTTGTAGCTGTTCCTTTCATTTTTTGAAACAAACTTGTTTTATTTCTATTATTTTTAATAAGTAATGCTCAGATAATTTCACCTACAAAATTTTTACTTTGTGAACTACATTGAGGTTCATTTGGGGTTTTGTATGGGATCAATTTTTTTTTTTTTCTTTTTTTGAGATGGAGTCTCACTCTGTCACCGAGGCTGGAGTGCAGTGGCGTGATCTCAGCGCACTGAAAGCTCTGCTCCCAGGTTCACGCCATTCTCCTGCGTCAGCCTCCCAAGTAGCTGGGACTACAGACACCCGCCACCGTGCCTGGCTAATTTGTTGTATTTTTAGTAGAGACAGGGTTTCACCGTGGTGTCGATCTCCTAACCTCGTGATCCACCCGCCTTGGCCTCCCAAAGTGCTGAGATTACAGGTGTGAGCCACTGCACCCAGCCGTATGTGATCAATTCTTATAAAAATTTCATGGATACCTAAAATGAATATGTATTGTCTTTTCAAATTATATATATATACAGACATATATATAAAGTATATATGTAAGTATATATTATATATATAATAATTTGAATTATATATTCCTGTTTATATACACACATATATATGCATAAAATCATATTTAATTTATCAGAGACAGAATGGGTACAAAAACCTCCCTCTATAACTGTGTTTTTATCAATTCCTACCAGTTTTTAGCTTATATATTTTGGGGATTTGTTATTTAGTGTTCATGACTTTCATATTCTTCATTGATGAGGCTACCATTCTCAATAAAAATGACTTTTTTGGCCGGGCACAGTGGCTCACGCCTGTAATCCTGGCACTTTGGGAGGCCAAGGCGATCGGATCACGAGGTCAGGAGATCGAAACCATCTTGGCCAACATGGTGAAACCCCATCTCTAGTAAAAATACAAAAATTAGCCGGGCGTGGTGGCTGGCGCCTGTAGTCCCAGCTACTCAGGAGACTGAGTCAGGAGAATCGCTAGAACCCGGGAGGCGGAGGTTGCAGTGAGCCGAGATCGCACCACAGCACTCCAGCCTGGTGACAGAATGAGACTCCATCTCAAAAAAAAAAAAAAAAAGAAAAAAAAAGAAAAAATGACCTTTATGTATCATTTAATACATTGTGCTTTAAATCATTCTCTTGTTTTTGTATTATTTTAACATTTTGTCATTTATGAATCACGTATAGTTTTTTCTTCACATAATCTAAATCTTTTTATTTGAGAATTGTTATAATTTATAGATTACTGACTTCTGTTTTCTTCTTTTATGATTTTTACTATTTATGCTTTTCTGTTTTATTTTCTCTTATGATAGGCTATCATTTATTTGAATCAATGTTAGAAATGCACCCACATTCATTTGACTTTCCTTTATGTAATTTGAAGATGTTCACATTTATATGCTTCCCTTTTCCTACTTCCAAGTATTTTTTTAATTATCTGGATAAAAACTCTGGGTTAGAAATAAGACTGCAGATTCATACTATTATTGCTGCTATACTATTATTATAGTTAGTATGGTAACTATATCAAAAGATGTGGGGAAATTATACAAACTGAAAACTCTCACCCAGATCTGAAAATACTGAGTCACTTTCAAAGTCAAGCCCCACAGTTCTGGGTAATGCTTGCATGTATCTGATCATTTAAATTATTCAAACAGTTGTTGCATGTGAAATAAGAAGACATGAAGATAAAGAGGAAATTAGAATCTCACAAATTAGTGTTTAAAAGCCATGGGGACAGCTTGCTTTCACAATGTCATCAGTTCCTTGAATAATATGTTTGTTCAGAGAAAAAAAACAAAGAAATGAACATTCTATCAGAACTACAGGAATGCAACTGTTTTCAGGTTTAATTTGTGACTAGCTAAGCCCATCATAACATACACAGTGGAGAGGAGGAAGGAAGTGACCTTCTGTAGTAGATAGCATGATTATTTTCTTAGTTTGAGAATATAATTTTTTAAATATTTCCATGTAAGAACACTGGCAATTTTAATATTACAGTAAGAGTTACTGAATAAATATAGCACAAGGCATTTTTTCTGGAAAGGAAAGACAGTGCCTTCACAAATCCATGGTGCTCATTTTATCTGGGGCACAGCCAGGTGCTAATATTCTCCCCTGCTTGTCTCCATCCCTACAGGTGTTAGACTACAAGCAGTCATTAAATCCTTGCAAATTAGGGCATCACTCCCAGGAGCCCTGCCAGGAAGTCTGCCAGGTAAGGTTTAAGCAGAAGCATATATATTACTGTTCTTCTAAGAAGCCATTGCTGATGGTTAGTATTCACTTGTGCAGCTGTGAGTCACTGCCATGAATCTCCTGCCACTCCCATCCTGCTCTTCATGAGAAGGTAAAAGCGGAAGCACACACAATATGTTAGCCCAGTCACCACGGATGAGCCATGATCTTCCACTAACAGCCTCATTTTCTTTGCTATCTAGGAGAGAAAGCCATCCCTAGATGAGATTCTCACATTTAGAAAAGGTACTCAATACATTCAGCATCGCACCATGAAGTTGCACATCTAGGTGTTATTAATTACCAGTTTTACTAAAGGTCATAGCTTTCATTAATTTTTAACAGTCCCCAAACTCAGACTACCAAGGTTTATTTCCCCCATAATGATCTCTATGACTTGATAGAGCATCAGTAGAGAATGTACAGTATCTTCACAACTTTCTAAATCTAGAACCCAGAATGATGATAATTTAAGTCTTTTCACTCTTTCTATCTTTTTATGATACCTTTTTATTTCCATTCTAAAAATTTTCACTAAAATTTTTCTATGAGCCAAACACAAAACTAGATGCTAAATTAAAAGAATAGGGTCGTTTTGACCCAAACACTGTTTTTAGCATCTCTTTAGCACTCACAAACCAAGTGTCGGAAGAATCTAGAAAAGATTATTCCTTGTCCCTCACAATAACCTTAGAGAAACTCTCCGCCCTCAACCATCTGTACCTGCACACTCCACCTTTCTTGTTCCCTGTACACAACTTATTCTAAATCAGTATTTTACTCTGTGCCCAGATGCTCTCAGCCTGGACAGTCTTCCCTTGTCCTTGTGCCATAATCCACAATCACAGACCCAGCTCTACCTCACTGCATGCCTAGCTCAACATCCAGGCATCCAGCTCAGTACAAGCTTGGATTCCTGATAGCCCATGATTAAAGGTCAGGGGCATCCTTGACTCTCTTTGATCCTGTGCCCCAGACTTGAGATCCTTAAAGTCAGAGACACCTTTTGCCTGTTCACTATTGTTCAATAATTCTGAGCCTGGCACATAGTAGGTACTCTCAGTAGAGCATATCTACTATATCTACTATGGCATATATATATAAAATATTTTATTATAAAATATATTTATATAAGTATATAAATATATATAAATATATAATATTTTATATATATAAATATATTATATATATATTGGAATATTTTATATATATATGTTGGAATTATCAGCATCACGATGTGATGCTGAACGTACTGGGTACCTTTTCTATATACATTGGATGAGTAAATTAGTAGGTAAAAGAATCAATGAAAGGATGAATCCAGACAAGCTAAGCAAATCCCATAGTGTCTTCAATGACCTATATTCTAATGAGTCCCAAATGGACAGTGTTCTCTAGGTCCCTAGTTTTAGTGAATTTGTGAACACTTGCACCTAAATGTCTTTCACCCACCCCTTCAATTCAACTTAACCAAAATGAAACTCATTATCTGCTCTTTTGCTGTTGAAAAAAATCTGTTTTTCCTTTTGTATTCCCTTATAGCTCCCAATTGAGTCATGACCTGTACAACTCATGGGGTCACGCAAGGTAGAACCCCTACTCACCCTAACTCCTCTTACCCATCTTCATAACACTGTATCTAAAGTCCCTCTCCTACTCTCCATACCCACAACCACCAATCCAGTTTAGAATTTTATCCTATCTCATCCTGTTTGCCAATAGGAGCTTTTAAGACTTATTTTAATCTTCACAGAAATACCAGAAGGCATTATCTTTCTTTCTAATTAGAAAATTGAGTATCAGAGAAAGTAAATAATAACCACCTAATGGTTCCATAGTTGATAAATATTGGAATTAGAATTTGAAGTCAGTTTTGCTTCAACCTAAAGCCCAAGTTCTACTAGGCAATGATTGTTCTTCAAGCCTCCAAAGCCTTTCCTCTCAGCTCAACTTACTGTTTCAAAGACCTGGTCATGTCACTTCTGTGGTCAACCTTCTTATTGGTGACAGTTGACCTTATGATAAAGTAAATGCTCTGCAGCATAGCAATTAGGACCCATCAACCTATACCCTGTTCCCAAACCATGTCATCTTGCTCTCTCTGAAATCTGATCTATGTTCTAGTTACACAGAATATTTGGAGAATTCCCCCAAATGTTCTAGGGAGAAAAATGCCTCAGGAGATCATTGGGTGGGTGAGGGTGGAGTTGATTAAGAAGATGAGGGAAGAAGAAAAAGGATGGCAGAGACCTGGACAACCCTCAGGGTGGTGGGCTTCTGATAGCTGAGCAGGCAACTGTGGTTCTACCTTCAGTGCAGAAGGAAGAGCAGAGAGGAGGAAGGGATATTGAGAGAGAATTCTTTGATCAGCTATACACTCTAGAATCATAATAGCCAAGAATATTCCAATCTGACATTCAGATACCATTGCAATAATGAAGTCACACGCTATAGGCAGGAGACTATGTCTGTAAGGACATTTCTGACTCTTCTAGTGAAAAGTTTTTGTGTGCCTGTTATAACAAGGAGGGACCCACTGGGGAAATTCTGTCCTAGTTCTACTGCATAGCTGTCTTTGGAAAGAGATCCTAAGTATGTATTGTCATCCCAAAAAAACAAAAAACAAAAAAATTTCAGCCATCTGCCAAAATTACTGAGGTTGGTGACAAAGAAGAGATCTGATTATGTTTAGTATAATTTTAATATTTCTATTTTTATTTATTCGAGGACATGTAGTCCTAATCTAACATTTGGTAAACCAGATGTTTATAGTTTATATTTCCCACTGATAATACTATTCTTGATTCTTTTGCCTAGATAAGTGGGAGCTTATCATGAAGCAATATATTTTAGTTTGAGTTTGGCCTTTTAGTTTCTTTTTCTACATTAGGACTCACTATCTTGTTAGCATGTGGTTCCTGGGCTGTCTATGGATTTCTTTGATGAAAACCTCAAGGCAAATTGGTTTGCTTTACTTCCTGAGATGGTAATTTAGATAGACAAGGAGAATCAGAGTCCTGAACACTCTCATTGGCCTTTCATGATCACATCTTCCTGCAAACAATCAGAAACAGGTAATAGTGGCAAATTAACTCCTTGCTGGCAAAAAGAAATCCATTCTAGACTGAGGATCAGCCCAGCTCTCACTTCAGCTCTGCCATCAACTCCTAGAGTGCCTCATCACGAAGCACCAACATATTTTCAGGATCAAAAACAGGTATTCCAGCAGAAGCCCTGGCCTGCTGCCCGTTCCACTCTTTCCCACCCCTCACTCCATCTCGTGCTGTAAGTCTGTGGACACCTCAGGCCAGAGGTGCAAGCTGTGGCCAACCCTCCCATCAAACACTTACCCATTGGATGGACTCCCCAACCCAGGCCAGGATGTGTAGTAGCGCTCCTCACACAGGGGCACCAACTGCAGGGGTCTGACCTGCAGACCCTGACCCAGTGACGGATGAATGAAGTACACTGTCACACAGATATTCTGCTTTGCCATTCCAGCTGAGTGTCCAAGCCGCTTACAGACTCCAGCAGAGTCCTGTAAACAGCTGTGGCTGTGGCCCTGACCAGCTAGTGAGACTCGTGTTTATTGGTAGAGATTAATCAATAAAGGCTTGAGTCAACACCACTAGAGGGTAATTGACATTGTGGACTTCCTGAGTAGAAAGCACTTAAGCACCCACGGTACATCAAAGGTTAGTCTTAAGACCACAAGAGTAAACAAGCTAGCTAGATAACTTCCCCATATTCCTTTGTTATTACTCTAATTTATTTAGCTAAAGATCAGGTTGCCTTCAACCATATATATTATCAAAGTTATGCAAACTCTCAGGCCTTCCAAGAGGGTTTGTGGCTATCTTAACTAATATTTTTCCTACCAGCCTGACTGAACCCCAACAAGGATGGATCTTGGGAAGAGGTTTGCAGGTCCTGTAGGCTATGAGGGGTTGTTTGGGGCTGATCATTTTGGGGTCCTCAGTACCTGGAACATGGAATAGAATGGGGGAGGGCCATAAGCTTCAGGGGACACATCTATCCTGGCCCCACAGTTTCTTTTCCCCACAAGGAGGTGCATGGCTGGAGGAAGACCGTGGGGGCTGTGGTTGCTGGGGTCCCAGGGCTGGTGTTCATGCTCAGCCCCTCTGGGCCTCAATGCTGGTAAGAAGTGACAGGATGGCTGGCCCAGATGTCGCAGGCAAGCACTAGTCAGAGACTGCTTGAGAGGTGGAAGAGGGAGTTGATTGTCTAGTTGTGATAATTTCCTTGGCCAATCATAGGACGTACCTGAAGTTCTGTCAAAAGAGATTAACTCCTTTGGGTATTCAAATGCAGAGAATCCCTAAGAATCACATTAAAATATGAATGTCCACAACCCCTGTTCTCTTCATCTCTGTATTTCCAGGCTCTGGAAATGTAATGTATAAATAAATATTAGATGAATGTAATTGAATGAAAATTCCTGAATGAGGTCATGTCTTAAGGTCTTCTCAGGTGACATCTGAACAGATACTCTTTTCCCATGATGGTTGGCTAGGAGGGAAGGAGGCACTGGAATGGAGGCAAGCCTGTGTGAACTCTCACGGAGTAGGCTGCTGCTTCAGATTTTGTTGCGCACCTGCCCTAGAAATAAATCAACCTTTCCTAATCCTCTGCATAGTGGGCAGGGGGCTTAGACAAAGTGGGAGGGGACAGCCCTTAGGGTGACACTTCGCCTGTATAATCACGTGGGCTGTCTGTCAGAAGCATGACTCCCAGAGAGGTCAGCATGTTCCTTTCGGGCCTTTCAGACACTTTGTAGGCAAGTCAGTGCCCAACATAAGCCATTGGTTATTTTCAGGGATGTGGAAACATTGACTTGCTCTGGTTTCAGATCTAACCATCCTATTTCACAGTACATTTCATGCAGAACTGCCTCAAATTTTCCCGGCAATAAGGGGAATATGAAGTCTAATTAAGTAAATATCTGATGTATATTTGTATTGGACAGTCTCCACGAACTGGAAGAAGAGGCTTTGCATTATTACCTTTTGGGTTTGTGAACAATTTTGTTTTCTAGAATGAAGTTGCAGAGTGTACTGCAAATATAAATGGAGGAGTCAGTTCCTTTATTTGAGGCACCTGACCATCTTCCATTGTCACCATGGAGATGCCATATCTGCTGCTCCTAGGGGAAAACATGGCCCTTTGTCATTATCAAGTTATTTGATCCTCTCTTCTTTTCAGCAGACACACAAACATACACATATAGGACGTTTTAATGCCTTCTTATTGAAGATCATAAGCCTTTGCGTGTAGCTTTGAACCATCCTGTCACCTGGAACATTGGTTTACAGAGGTGGGAACACAGCTCATATAGCTTCTCCTTTTGCTAATAGTTTAACCTGTGGTCCAAGATCTAAACATATGGTATTGATGGTCAAGCTCGACATCACCTTCCAAATAGTCTCCTCCAAAGCAAACACTATTGTGAATATCCTTCCTGTGTCTCTGCTGCCATCACAGGGCGAGAAATCAGGGCCACGGATTTCCATCTTTATCCACCTCCATCTTCATCTACAATCTCATCCCAGGCTGACTAGATCACCAGCAGACTCCACTCGTGTCTACAGCACCGAGTAGTTGAGACAAAGTGCAATGGGGTTGATGGTAGACTGTGTGACTGTTCACTGAAGTCCTTGTGCCTCCCTCGGGGAGGGTTATAGGTTACCCTTCCCTGCCCCATCAGACTCAGGCAGGGTCAATGAAATGTGACTGGGGAGAAATGTTGTCACTTCTAGGCCGATGTTTTAAGAGCAAGCATGTGCTTGAGCGTGCTTGACTTCGTTCTGCCCAGCAGCCAGCCATGCTCGGAGGAGTGGCTGCTCCACCAGCCTGGCTCTCCAAGTGCAGATGATTACGGGGGCGACTGAGTGAGGAGAGCCCCAGCTGATCTGCGGTAGACAGACAGTGTGAGGGAGAAATACACCTTTGTTGCTTTAAGCCGCTGAGATTTCCACAGCCTAGTTTGAATGATACAGAGTCAAGCATTAGTTATTTTCAGAATGGAAAGTACGTTCCAACTTTGGCTCAGAATACCTGGCTTCTAGTTCTGCCTCTTCCTAGAAGGGAGATATCAGCCAAGGTGTTTAAACTTTGTGAGTCTCTGCCCAGCCTATCAATCTCACAGGACCATTGAACAAAATGAGATAACAAGATGCTTCTGCTTTACAAATATACTAGCGAGAGTATTAGCACTAGCGAGAGTTTCTGAAAACCAGAAAGAGCAAGAATTCGGGTTCTTTCGCTCCTGAGTCCTCCAAGGGCTTCCTTTCCCTCCCTTGTTCTAGGCAGTGAAGGGGATTGCTGTCCAACTGAGATGTGACAAATGGGGACCTGTCGAGGCTTGATGATAGGAAGGTGACAAAGAAAGAGAAAGAATGGCTTCTGTCCTCAGGAGGCTGGCCCCTATAAGAAATAGCACAAAATATCCAATAAAGTTGTTCAGGACACTTTCAATGGACACTTTTTCAATGGTGGGGGCAAAGCAGAGATGACAGAATGCTGACTCACAACCTGTGGCAGCCCCCAGGGAAACCAACCCATTCTCTATGGTGACCTGGCCAGGAATCCAACCTACTGTCTATCTCCCGTGAAGGGCAAGTTGCATGAGATATGGCAGAGAGGGATCACACCCATCAGGGCAGTTTACTGGGACAGAAGGAGGGGAAAGTTGCCAGTTTTAACCATGTGCGCTCTCTCTCTCTCTCTCTCTCTCACACACACACACACACACAGACACACACAAACACACACACACACAGACACACACACACAGCAATTGTTGAGGTCATTGTCATTTTCTTTATGTTTCTCAATGAGAAACCAGAGGCTCAAATGCTGGCCTGTGTTCTTCAAAGCCTGTACTCTCCAGCCAGCCACCCTCCTGCCTTCCTGGGGACTGCTTTGAGTGGCACTTCCTATCATATGTGGACATGGAAATGCCAATGGCATATTCCATTAAAGCTTGTGCCCTCTCTCCTTCCCTCCGAAATTAGGTGGTTAAATTTTCTCTTCACGGGGTGGGCCTTTGGCAGCTTCCACTGCCTGCAAGGCCTAATTGAGCAGGAGTCTCCCCGGGGCTCCGCGCTGCTATTTCCTGATGAGCAAGGGGAGCAGGGAGCCTGGAATGCGACCACTCTCATTAATGAGGGACCCCCCATTTGTCATTCGTCTTATCGCATCATCACTATTTTAATTAACCATCTTTGCCATTGGGCCTGCAAGTAATTGTTCTCTGCATTGTTCAAACCACTAGGATGGATACTTTTCAAGGTGCAGGCTTTCCCCTCCATCACCCATTACTAATTAAAGCAGGAGAAGCTCTTTTAACTCTCTCTGCAGAAGGCCGACATGTCAGGTAGGATGCAACCCTCATTAGCACGGGGAAGATTACAAGCCCTGCTGTTATTATCCAGGCCCCAGGCCCCTTTCTGAAAGTCACCACTTGCTAAGAGGGAGTGTTGATCTGATGTAGATGTTTGACCTACAGAGCAAAGGTAAAAGATAATTTTTTATTCTAGCAACAGGATGAGATGGCATTTACCTTCCTATGTGCTGGGTAATTTTCTAGTTAAGCAGCAGGTAAAAAGCAAAGAGAAGAAAAAAAACCCTCCAAAGTCTGACTGTGGAAAAGGTTATATTAAAAGGAATCCAGTAAAGAAAGTTATACTGCAACCCAGAATTGTGAAGATAAGGACTCTCCTGGAACTGGTTCTAGACAGAAGGCTGTGGTGGTACAAGTTCACTGAAATGCCGGCTATGGAGATAAACGTGACAGAAAGAAAAGCAAAGTCGAAGAAAAACTTTATAAAGTGTGTTGTAGAAATGGCTTCACAAAACTGCTTCCAGATCCAAACAATGAAAGGAAAACCAGGTGTGGCTAAAACAAGCAATTTGAATGGAACTGATGACTGATCATTGTTCCAAATCTCTGAAACGTAGTATGACCGACACATCCTTGTGATATTCACCAATGATCTATCTATGAGCCTGTGCAAAAAGCAGCAGGTTCTCCTAATCCTTCTGTGACTGAGGTCTCTTAAATCCATTTGTGGGACTATCCCTGATTTAGTTCAGGACCCCATTTCTTCAAAGCTATTCTTCCTTCTGAGAGGCTGACTATAGGAAAAGACAAGGGCTAGACCATATATCGAAATAGAACTCTGACCCACAACCTGCAGCAATCTGTCCAGGAAACCAAACCATTCTCTCTGGAAACCAGGCAAGGAATCCAACCTACTGTCCGAAAGTCAATTGTGTGAAAGACCACTGTCTCTACTAATGATCCAGGAAACCGAATGATAGCCCCTATATTGATCAGCTTCAAATGGCCAGGACATGATTAATCTACACTTCCTGGATTTTTGTCCCCACTTCTAACTTAGGACCAACCAAAGAATTCAAATATGCCCCTGATATGGTTTGGCTGTGTCCCCACTCAAATCTCATCTTGGATTGTGGCTCCCACAGTTCCCATGTGTTGTGGGAGGGACCCAGTGGGAGGTGGTCGAATCATGGGGGCAGGTCTTTCCCATGCTGTTCTCATGATGGTGAATGGGTCTCACAAGACCCCTTCTCTTGTCTGCCACCATGTGAGATGTGCCTTTCACCTTCTGCCATGATTGTGAGGCCTCCCCAGCCACGTGGAACTGTGAGTTCATTAAATCTCTTTCTTTTGTAAATTTCCCAGTGTCAGGTATGTCTTTGTCAGCAGCATGAAAATGGGCTAACACACCCCCTAAGTAATCACATGGCTGCCCTGCTCCTAGTTGGCCGCCCCCGGTTTCCCCAGGCCAACGGCCTCTGTCTGACCAGGGCACACCTGAAGGCATCCCTTGTGTCTGCCATAAAGCTGTCCCACTCCTCTGCCTGCCTTTGAATCGCTGCCAGACACCAGTGATGGTGGCCAGCTCCCTTGCTACACAGCAAGCTCCAGATAAATTGCCTTTGCTCTTCAAATTTGGTTGGTCATTGTTTCCACACTTTTCTCTCTATCCTCTGCTCCAATGCTTCTTGGAGTCTATCTTTTTTTAATTTTCTTCTATGTCAGGGTCACATGTTTAACAACTTCTTATTTTCATTATGTAAGACCCTTTATTTCTTTTCCAGTGAAACCATCCCAAGTTATCCCAGGTCAATTGGTGCATTAGTTATCTATTGTGAAAGAAATTACCCCAAATCTTAGCAGCTTAATATAACACCCATTTTATTATCTTATGGTTTCCATGGGTTAGGAATCTGGCCATGGCTGAGCTGGATACCGCTGTCCCCAGTCTCTCTCAAGGCTGTAATCAAGGTCTCTCCAGGGGCTGTAATTATCTCGAAGCTCACCCGGGGCAGGATCTGCCTCCAAGCTCACTCACTGGTTGTCAGAGGGCTGTGTTTTCTCATGGATTGCTGGTCTCAAGGCCTCAGTTTCTACTGGGCTCTTGGTCAAGCTACCCCCCAGTTTCTTGCTACATAAGCCTCTCTACAGGGCAGTTCACAGCATAGCATCTGGCTTCACAGAAGTGGGCATTAGAATGAGAAAGTTTCAGCCAGATGGAAGTCACAGTCTTTTATGATCTAATCTCAGAGGTGATATCTCATTACTTTGGCCATATTCTGTTCATTAGAAGCAGATCATCAAATCCAGCCAACGGTCCAGGGGAAAGTATCACACAAGAGCATAAAGGCCAGGAGGCAGGATCATTGGGACACATTTTAGAACACCACCTGCTACAAAGAGTCAGGGAGTATGTGGCCTGCTCTCTTTTCAAGCCTATCTGTGTTTCCTCTGTGCACAAAACTCCCCCTTATTCTTGAGCTAGTCCCTCCTACCCACTCCTCCCAAAATGTACCAGCAAAATCTTCCTCTTTTCCCCTTTGAGTAAACATCGAAGGGCTCTATTCTTTTCTAAGTTATTTTATATCTACGTTCTCACTTCCCCCTTACCATAGAGTGGCCATTATTGTTTCTAGAACTCTAGGGAGATTATTTTGCTTGTGGCCTCTGGCAACAGAGCCCCGGGCAAAAGTTTGGGTTCCCCTTTCCTTCTCAGTGAACTCAGATCACCAGACATTGCAGTTCTGCCTAGAATCCTGCTTTATACTATTGGAAGAATCATGTGGGTCAAGAGATGTGCAAGCTCATGACTGTTTTAAGGTTGCCAAAATTAAGGATGCCACTGCTTTCTGGGCTAGAGTGGTGTTGACTCTTGTAATTGCATTAAGAGGGAAATTTCAATATTTAGATATGATATATAGTTTTCAGCTCACAAATACAGGTAGCATTCATGGATGTTCTGAACTGATCAGGACTCCAGAACTGGTGTAGCGACATGACGAGGTGGACACAAAAGGAATTTGCCTTTTGCCTCTAGCCAACAGTCACGCCACTGTTGAGTGACAAGGGGGAATTCTTCCCACAAGCTGAGGGGATGTCCTGATCTTTTTTAATAACCCTCCCTGGGGCAGAGATTGCTGCCCACAATGAAATTTATTAATAACCTCCCCATGCTTTAATCCTATAAGGCCCATGGCAAATTTCCATTAGATGTTTCTTCCAATTCCACTGGGAAACAAGGGACAAATCTCTATATGCAAATTAAGGAGACAAACTTCCTAAACAAAGGAACTTCAAAGAAAGAATATGTATATATTATTCATTTGTCTCCAGTGCAAATCTATAGACATTGGAAAAGGGGATTGACTTTGGCCTACCTCAATCATGGAAACATTTATAATATTAATAACCTCTGATTCTATAAGCATAATGGGGGAAAATGCCATGTGGCTTTGCTAGGGAGTCTGAAACACATTTGGGAATTTTTCTGAGGATCCCCATAACATGCTTTAAGAATGCAAAGACAGGCTGGGCACGGTGGCTCATGCCTGTAATCCCAGCACTTTGGGAGGCCGAGGCAGGTGGATCATCTGAGGTCAGGAGTTCGAGACCAGCCTGGCCAACATGGTGAAACCCCCTCTCTACTAAAAATACAAAAAAGTAGCTGGTCGTGGTGGCAGGTGCCTGTAATCCTAGCTACTCGGGAGGCTGAGGCAGGAGAATCGCTTGAACCCTGGAGGCAGGGGTTGCAGTGAGCTGAGATTGTGCCACTGCACTCCAGCCTGGGCGACAGGGTGAAATTCTGTCTCCAAAAAAAAAAAAAATAGAATGCAAAAATAATTTATGAATGTGTTTATCACACTTATTGAGGCAAAGAAAAAACTCACAGATAATGCAGGCTGCTTCTAGTGTATGGCCATTTCCATTTCGAGGAGACTGGGTGACTTCTCACATCCCACACTATTCCTTCCACCCATCCTCAATATTCAATGTTCATTCCTGCTGGACTATTTTATCTCTAAGCATTTACTAAGCTCTCCTGGTGCTCAAATTTGGAGATATGAGGACTATAAATTGCAGAAATCATTATCCTTGGCAAGATCTAAAAAGCTCATTTTAAAATTAGCATGCAATATCCAAATTCGTTAGCTGTCACTACAACTTCCTAGCTACACCCTGCTTCCCAAGTGGCAGAGTTAAATTGCTCATTCTTTTAATGACTCCTCATCCAAAGACCACAGACATCTCAACAAGCCCAGACCAAACCCATCCTCTCTCCTACCATGAATCTCACTCCCCTTCTCTTTCCATCATGTCTTGATTACACCAAACATATAATTAGTCACCAAATTCTGCAGTTTGTTCTTCCATACTTCTCTCACCATGATTCTTTTTTTGGAACTTACAGACTCGTCCTTGGTCAACCTTCCCTATCTCTTTCCTGTCTTGTTATCATAGCCTTTTACCTACCCTCCATCTTCTGCTCTGAAATTACAGGGAATTCACAAAACCATAGGTCAGGTAATGTCACTGCAAAATTCTGTTACTGTTTCCAGAATAAGGCTCAAGATCTTTATCTTCTCTTTTTCTCTCATGCCCATAGTCAAACCTTTTAACCTATCCCAAAGTACATCAATAATTCTACCATTTTGTACCACCTCCACTGCTTCTGCCCTGGTGAAATCACTATCATCTCATGTCTGGATCATTGCAGGAGCCTCCTCTTTGTTTTCATATCCTCTGCCTTGGCCCTTATAGGACGATCCCATCACAGCAGACACAGTGACACATTTTTAAACAACATCAGATCATGTCACACCTCTACTTAAAACACTCTAGTGGTTTCCCTTCTCACCTAGAATAAAAGCCCAAAATCCATGAAATAGTCCCATCACAATCAGTCCCCCCTCTTTCCTGCCTGTCACCTTGCTAACCTCATCTCCTACCACCCTCCCCTCCAATCCCACTTCATTACAGTCATATTGGCCTCCTCTCTCTTTCTCAGACACACCAGGTAGACTCTACTCTCAGGGCCCTGACATTGGCTTTTTCCTCTGTCTGAAATATTCTTCCCCCAGATGGCTCCCTCCCTCACCTCATATATATCCAAAATCATTAGCTGTCACTACAACTTCTTATACATATATATGTCTCATATACACATTACATTTATTATCATCTGACATACCATATATTTTATTTGTCTTGTTCATTTTCTCACCCCGTAAAATGTAAACTCACAAGGAAATGCATTTTTTAAAATGAGTTTATAATGGTTAAATGTTCAGAACCTAAGATACTGCCTGGCACCCAGCAAGTACTTGATATCTACTTGTTGAATAAATTAATAAGATGTGCAAAGACATTGAAAACCTACCTCACCAGATCAGCACTCACCCCTCCTCATCACAGATTTATATTCTTATCATGCTTTATCATTTGCCTTTCTTCCAAAGAATTGTAATTAAAATATGTGTATGCATACATATACCTATAATTTTATTTGTTCATGTTTTGCTGTTTTCTCTGTAATGTGCCCTAGTAGAGAAACTCCTGTTCATCCTTCAAAACCCAGCTCATAAGTCACTCTCTTGCTATATGTCCCCCAGCCTCTTTCTTTCAGCCAGTTACTTGCTCCCCAATCTCCCTTATCAGAATTCTTTGTGCCAACCTCTGTTACAATATTATCTAATGTTAATACAGTGATTGTTTAGCTGTCTGTCTCTCCCTGCTTCTTCATCTTTGTGACTGCCGTAGTTCTCAGCCAAAGAGCTAAAGGCTATCAATACAATGGGTATATTGCAAGATAGAATGCAATAAACATTTGTTGCATTCTCTATTACATTGAATAAGGGGAAGATGACTTCTGAGGTGGTTTCTTACACCCTGAGTAT
Source organism: Nomascus leucogenys (assembly GCF_006542625.1). Taxonomy (NCBI): domain Eukaryota; kingdom Metazoa; phylum Chordata; class Mammalia; order Primates; family Hylobatidae; genus Nomascus; species Nomascus leucogenys. Next base: position 122,708,936 of record NC_044385.1, on the reverse strand, counting down.
AGCCAAAATAACCCAACACAGTGCTAGGCAAGTAAATAATACATTCCAGAAGTACTTGTAGAATACTTCATCAAGTGTTTCCCAAACATGCCTGGGTATAAAATGCTACCCGGAAACTTGCAAAAAAATACAGATTTCTAGGATATGATCCCTACATACAAAATCAGAATCTCCAGGGGGAAAATCCAGCAAATCTATGTTATTAACAAATATCACAAAGGAATCTTATGACCAAGAAAGGTTGGGGAACCCCTGGATAAAGCCACTGCGACTAAGGTGGGAGCTTAAAGCACATATGAACTGACTTTTATTTACTTTTACTTGAGGTTAAATATGGGTGAAAAGTTTTCAGCCTTGACTCCTTCCTTAAAAATTCTAGACCAGTGCTCTGAGCTGGTTGGAGCTGAAGCACAGAGGAGCAAAGAACCCTGGGGTTTCCTGAATGCTTTCTCAAGAGTCATGAGTTAACTTTCAGAGATGTGTCTTCTGTTGGCCTCGGTTCACCCATCTGTAAAATGAATATGTTGCCACCTCCTCACCAGGGTATTGGAAAGTTTAATTATATTTTGAAATTCTTTGCATCTGTCAAAGACTAAAGACATGCAAAGTCTAATTAGGAGCGATGAGTTGGTATTCTTGGGTTATCATGCCGTTAATGTCATGTCTGCATTTAAACTCGTGGATTAAAGAGCCCCTTGGTTTTCATTTTGAATCACTCCCATATCTGCTTGTGTAGTGGGGCCCTGCCACAGAGCCCCTCTTAGGCCAAGGTGCCATTTCTTAGGCTGTGGTTTTTGGAAATCTCGTAGGTCAGCACAATACCAGCCCTTAACCAAGCTGGGCTCCAGTCTAGCTCCTGACACTTCAGCAAACTCAGCCTCAGTTACCTAATTTGCAAAATGGAGCAATATTTACTACAAAGGGCCATAGTGAGAATAAGAGAATAGAAATTAAATAAACTGTAATTGCGTTTTAAAAGAAAAGGAATGTTAAGAAACCAAAGATTGAGTACTGGGAGAAAAAAAAATTACTGCCAAGAAAAGAACCCAGGGGAGTACAGAGTCTATATTCCCATAGATATGGGATTTGGGAGAGGAGAAATTGGATAGATCTTTTAAAGCCAAAATACCCTGAAGTATCTCTTCCCATATCAGGAAAAGAAAGGCCCTGAGTATTGCCTATGCAGGGTCGGGTGGATATCTGGGCTCACTGCTGCACTCAGCAGCTGGAAATGGTTGTGAATGTACAGCTCCCATTTCGGGATCTTGGCATTCAGCTCACTTCTGTTGCATATGTGATGTGCTTGAGTTGGGATTTGTATTGCAATGACTACATGCCTAGTTTGGGGTTTACGAATACTATAATGCTGATTATTATTAATAATATTAAACATAACAAATTGTTCTCCTTGTATCTTTTCACCTTCCTCTTAGGCATCTTTTCCAGCTACTGTTCATTACCTTTTAGAGCGCCCTTATCTGCCGTTACCCCTCAGATCTTCTGAGTATCAGAATTAAGCTCCATTTTCAGGAGTCGATATTATGTCTCTATTTTCAGGATCCAAGGCCCAGCTGACTAGTCAGAGAAATTTGCCAAACTAATGGCCTCACGGACAGGATTGCTTCTATGGACTTCAGTAATGTCCTCTTAGTGATTTTCCAAAACAAATGTGCAGGTTAGCTGGTAGACTGCAGGATAAATAAAGGAGAGGGGATATTTGGGGATGGACAATCTTTTGTCAGCCATCCAACTACTCCTCCTAGGGAGCAGCATATCTGCCCTGTGCAGTAAGAGTGAGATGCTTGTATTAGCCGGGGTTCCTTAGAGAAACAGAACCAAAAAGAGAATAAGAGAGAGACAGAGAAATATTTTAAGAATTGGCTCATATAATCATGGGGGCTGGCTAGCTGCTGAAATCTGTACAGTAGGTTGGAAAGCTGGAGACTCATGTAAGAGTTGCTATTGCAGTCTTGAGTCTGAAATCCGAAGGGCGGCAGGCTGGGAACACAGGAAGGGTTTCTAGGTTGCAGTCTTAGAATAAATCTGTCTCTCCTCTTAAGGCTTCCAACGGATTGGATGAAGCCACCTGCATTATGGAGGGTAATCTGTTTTACGCAAAGTCTGCTCGTTTGAATGTTTATCAGATCTAAAAAATACCTTCATAGGAACATCTGGATTGGCACTTGACCAAACAAGTGTGCACCATAGCCTAGACAAGTTGACACATAAAATTACCCATCACAATGTTTGACTTCATTCTTATGCTGCTGCCCTTCTGCAACAGAAGAGACCAGTTGCTATCCCTTCTTCTTCTCAGTTTTCCAGCTTCTGCTTTTGTATCAAGGCAGAGTGTGACAGGAAGAGCAAGCATACCGACAAACAGAAGAAGGTGGGAGTGAGGGGCAACATAACATTTACGCATAGCTACTATTGTTTCCATAAGGAGTCACTTTTTAAAATATACGCTTGCTTTAAGCCTTCGGATTTGGTTAACTCAATGTCTACTGTCGCTCCCATCTTCAATTCTTTACACTTAGGACAAATTGTCTGAGGAGAGCTAGAGATACTGTGGTTATTTCCTCCAGGAAAGGCAGAAAATAATTTTTAAAGTGTGGCAAAGGATAAGAAATGGAATCCAGCTGTAACGCATGCAGACTTTGGCACACAGTAAAAGTAGCGCTTGCTAAGCATTTTGCCCAACAACTTATTAGGTATGGTTCCACCCAGCCTGGAGAAGTGCAATTCTCTTATCTTCTTGGGCCAGCTGGCTCCTGGTATTCTCCAGGCAGTAGATCAGAGAGAATTGTTTCCAGCTCCCGACTTCCAACCAGCCACCCAACGGCCTCCCTGCCTTCCCACTGCCTGGCTGGTTCTGCTTATTTCCGCAGCCAGTTTCCAAGATGGGCCATACAGATGCTCCTCCACTTACCACAGGATTATGGCCTAATAAACCCATCATATGTGAAAAGTACCAGAAGTCAAAAATGCATTTAATATAGATGACCCTTGAGCAACATGGGTTTGAACTGTCCGAGTCCATTTATACTGTGTTTTTAAAACATAAGTTGTACCAAGTGTGCCTGCCTCTCCTGCCTCCCCTTCCACCTCCTCTACCTCTTCTGCCTCAGACACCTCTGAGACAGCAAGACCAACTCCCCTTTTCCTCTTCCTCAGCACACTCAACATGAAGCTGATGAGGAGGAAGACCTTTATGATGATCCACTTCCACATAATGAACAGTAAATATATTTTCTCTTCCTTATGATTTTTGATTTTCTTCATAACATTTTTTCTCTAGCTTATGTTATTGTACAAATACAGTATATAATACATATAATATACAAAACATATTAATTGTTTATGTTATTGGTAAGGTCAATGGTAGGCTATCAGTAGTTAAGTTTTTGAGGGAGTCAAAAGTTATATATGTGGATTTGGGGCTGCATGAGGGGTCAGCCCACCTAACTCCCATGTTATTCAATGGTTAACTACATACCTTACCTACCAAACATCATCACTTAGCCTAGCTACCTTAAACGTGCTTAAAACACTTACCTTAGATTAGAGTTGGACAAAATCATCTAACATAAAGCCTATTTTATAATAAAGCGTTGAATATCTCACATACCACATATCACTAGCCTGGGAAAAGATCAAAATTCAAAGTGCTGTGTCAAAATGTTAATGGTTTTGTAACATACACAGTTAAAAAAATAAGTAAAGCCACTGTAAATTGGGGACTGTCTGTACTGAAATAATTGCTTGTGTGAATGGCTGTGGGTGTCAGCCCCATTTTGCAGATGGAAATATGAAGCAGGTGTTGAGTTGCTCTTCAGTGACAGGGTCAGAAGCAGAATCCACAATAGCTGGTTTCTCCAGTTGATTAATAAATCAGGGCAGGCTGCTTCTCAGTTAGAGCTAAACTAAATTCAAGTTTTATAACATCCAGACAATAACCAGCAATAACTGCACTGCACTGGGCTATTTTCTGGCTGTCTGGATGTAAATGGTGATGATAATGATGATGATGATGATGATGATGATGTGATGATGATGAAGATGATACCACTTATGGAGTTTCTATTCTGTGGTGTGCACACACTAGCTCATTAAACCTGCCAAGCTAGGAATTTTCATCCTCTTTAGCAAATGAGGAAACTGAAGCCCATGCTTCACTCTCTAAGCACGAGTAACAGAGCGTGAGTTCAGACTCTGGTGTGATGACCCACTCTCCTAAGATGCTAAGATCTGAATGTGTGGTTCCCTTGGGAACACTGACTTAATTGCTTTAGAATCTGTGATGTGTGCAAATTATATCCATACATCCATTAGGAAAATAGAGGTTGATTTACCTGATTTTGAATTTATCAAATTAAAAATTGATTTCATGAGATCTTAGATTTCAAACTTGAGGAATTTTCAAGCTAGAGTTTGGCATCAGCATTAATACAGATGAAACATACTATTACACATTGGCTTCATTATATAGAGAAAATGCCTAAGCCTAAGGAAAAGGGAGGGAAGCCAGAATTTCACAGAAATATGCTCCATCATTGAATATAGGAGATGCTGAAGTTGAAAAACTTATGCAAATAAGTAATAAACAAGATGGAAATAACAGTGGCGAGAAAGTTTGCTCTTATTGTTTAAGGCACTGTAATATCTAGTACTGTATGTCATGAAATTAACCACCATCTTTTGTCTTCCCTCACAGAAATGCTAATTTTTATTATTTTTATTAATACTTCTCATTTACTGTGAGACTTTTTCTGTGAAAACCCCCATTCAACTTCTTTTGAGAGTTCCCATAGGAAAACAGATTTCTTTTTACAAAGAAATTGCTTTGGAATTGTCTTTGCAGGAATGCATGTGCTCTGTTAAGTGATGGATACTGAAATATCTTGGTGGGCTCAGAAATTAATTTCCTTTAAGTTTCATGGCCTTGCACACTGGATCCCACTGTTGATTGCTACTCATATATCACTCTCTCCAATTATAAACACTGCTTGAGAAAAACTGGCTGGAGGAAACATAAAAGTAGATCAATCATAATATTTATACCTCCTGAGAAGAAATCCATTCTAGTTTCCTGGCCCACAAATACAGTATTAAATTAACTTTCCTTTAATTTGTCAAGTGCAAGGCATTTTTTGCATTTATGCATTCAGCAAATATTTACTGAGTGCCTACTACATACCAGACACTGTTGAAGTGGCCAGAGACAGAAGTAAGCAACTCAAACTCTTCAAAAATTCCTGTCTTCATAGACTGTAACTTCTAGTGGCACATGAGAGTATGTACACACACAAACACGCAGACACACAGAGTTTAGTTTAGATGTAAATAGATAATAACCAAATGCTAACACTTGAGGGGTTAAATTGGTTACTTGGCAAATTTATTCATTAGCTTTCAGAGCCTTCTTTTTTTTTTTTTTTTTTTGGAGATGGAGTCTAACTCTATCACCCAGGCGGGAGTGCAGTGGCACAATCAGCTCACTGCAACCTCTGCCTCCCGGGTTCGATTCTCCTGCCTTAGCTCCCAGAGTAGCTGAGACTACAGGTGCATGCCATCATGCCCAGCTGATTTTTTTATTTTTAATGGAATGTAGTTACACCATGTTGGCCAGGCTGGTCTCTAACTCCTGACCTCAAGTGATCCACTTGTCTCAGCCTTCCAAAGTGCTGGGATTACAGGTGTGAGCCACCACACCTGGCCTCATAACCTTAATAATTTTAATACCAAGGTATAACATATTTATAGAGAAGTGCACAAGTTGTAAGGGTATGGCTCAATGAATTTTCAAAACAACACAACATTGTAGACATCACACATTTTACTTAATTATTACCAGGCTCCCTCTTTTGCCCTTGCTAGTAACTAACCTCTTTCCCCACAGATAACCACCATCCTAACTTCTATCACCATCAATAAATCTGTTTTTAACTTTATAGAAATTGAGTCATACATAAATGCTTGTTTTTTATGTGTCTAGCTTATTGCATTTAAACTTTTTTGAGATTTTCCTATATTGTTTTGTGTAACAGTTGTTTGTTCATTTTTTGCTGCATATCATAAACTATCATAATTTATTCATTTATTATACTATTAGAATTTGGGTTGTTTCCAGTTTGGGGTCATTAATAATAATACTAATACAAACATTCTTTTACCTGCATCCTGGGGGTATGTATCTGTGGAATAAAAATCCACAAATTAAATTGTTTTTTACAGAGTGGTCACAGGTTCAGTTTCAGTCAATACTGCCAAATGCTTTCCCTTTTACACTCTGATAAATTACGTATAAGGGTTCTATTTCCTCAATATCCTCACCAACACTTAGTGTTTTGTACCTTTTTTTATTGTACTTTAAGTTTTAGGGTACATATGTACAATGTGCAGGTTTGTTACATATGTATCCATGTGCCATGTTGGTGTGCTGTACCCATTAACTCGTCATTTAGCATTAGGTATATCTCCTAATGCTGTCCCTCCCCACTACCGCCACCCCACAACAGTCCCCAGAGTGTGATGTTCCCCTTCCTGTGTCCATGTGTTCTCATTGTTCAATTCCCACCTATGAGTGAGAACATGCGGTGTTTGGTTTTTTGTCCTTACGATAGTTTGCTGAGAATGATGGTTTCCAGTTTCATGCATGTCCCTACAAAGGACATGAACTCATCATTTTTTATGGCTGCATAGTATTCCATGGTGTATATGTGCCACATTTTCTTAATCCAGTCTATCATTGTTGGACATTTGGGTTGGTTCCAAGTCTTTGCTATTGTGAATAGTGCTGCAATAAACATACGTGTGCATGTGTCTTTATAGCAGCACGATTTATAGTCCTTTGGGTATATACCCAGTAATGGGATGGCTGGGTCAAATGGTATTTCTAGTTCGAGATCCCTGAGGAATCGCCACACTGACTTCCACAATGGTTGAACTAGTTTACAGTCCCACCAACAGTGTAAAAGTGTTCCTACTTCTCCACATCCTCTCCAGCACCTGTTGTTTCCTGACGTTTTAATGATGGCCATTCTAACTGGTGTGAGATGGTATCTCATTGTGGTTTTGATTTGCATTTCTCTGATGGCCAGTGATGATGAGCATTTTTTCATGTGTTTTTTTGGCTGCATAAATGTCTTCTTTTGAGAAGTGTCTGTTCATGTCCTTTGCCCACTTTTTGATGGGGTTGTTTGTTTTTTTCCTGTAAATTTGTTTGAGTTCACTGTAGATTCTGGATATTAGCCCTTTGTCAGATTAGTAGGTTGCGAAAATTTTCTCCCATTTTGTAGGTTGCCTGTTCACTCTGATGGTAGTTTCTTTTGCTGTGCAGAAGCTCTTTAGTTTAATTAGATCCCATTTGTCAATTTTGGCTTTCGCTGCCATTGCTTTGGATGTTTTAGATGTGAAGTCCTTGCCCACGCCTATGTCCTGAATGGTATTGCCTAGGTTTTCTTCTAGGGTTTTTATGGTTTTAGGTCTAACATGTAAGTCTTTAGTCCATCTTGAATTAATTTTTGTATAAGGTGTAAGGAAGGGCTCCGGTTTCAGCTTTCTACATATGGCTAGCCAGTTTTCCCAGCACCATTTATTAAATAGAGAATCCTTTCCCCATTTCTTGTTTTTGTCAGGTTTGTCAAAGATCAGATAGTTGTAGATATGTGGCATTATTTCTGAGGGCTCTGTTCTGTTCCATTGATCTATGTCTCCGTTGTGGTACCAGTACCATGCTGTTTTGGTTACTGTAGCCTTGTAGTATAGTTTGAAGTCAGGTAGCATGATGCCTCCAGCTTTGTTCTTTTGCCTTAGGATTGACTTGGTGATGCGGGCTCTTTTTTGGTTCCATATGAACTTTAAAGTAGTTTTTTCCAATTCTGTGAAGAAAGTGATTGGTAGCTTGATGGGGATGGCATTGAATCTATAAATTACCTTGGGCAGTATGGCCATTTTCACGATATTGATTCTTCCAACCCATGAGCATGGAGTGTTCTTCCATTTGTTTGTATCCTCTTTTATTTCATTGAGCAGTGGTTTGTAGTTCTCCTTGTAGAGGTCCTTCACGTCCCCTGTAAGTTGGATTCCTAGGTATTTTATTCTCTTTGAAGCAATTGTGAATGGGAGTTCACTCATGATTTGGCTCTCTGTTTGTCTGTGATTGGTGTACAAGAATGCTTGTGATTTTTGTACATTGATTTTGTATCCTGAGACTTTGCTGAAGTTGCTTATCAGCTTAAGGAGATTTTGGGCTGAGACAATGGGGTTTTCTAGATATACAATCATGTCATCTGCAAACAGGGACAGTTTGACTTCCCCTTTTCCTAATTGAATACCTTTATTTCCTTCTCCTGCCTGATTGCCCTGGCCAGAACTTCCAACACTATGTTGAATAGGAGTGGTAAGGGAGGGCATCCCTGTCTTGTGCCAGTTTTCAAAGGAAATGCTTCCAGTTTTTGTCCATTCAGTATGATATTGGCTGTGGGTTTGTCATAGATAGCTCTTATTATTTTGAGATATGTCCCATCAATACCTAATTTATTGAGAGTTTTTAGGGTGAAGGGTTGTTGAATTTTGTACCTTTTTAATTGTAGCCGTTGTGATTGGTTATATGAGGAATTTTCACTTGGTTAACATGTAAATTTATCTGGTGACTACTAATGTTGTATACCTTTTTATGTTGGGCATTTGGATATTATCTTTTGTAAAGTGCCTCTTCAAATCTTTCATCTAATTTCTATTGTATTATCTGATATTTCCTTGTTGAGTTGTAGGGATTCTTTTTAGATTCTGGATAAGAAGTCTTTGTAGCATTACAACTGTCTTTTTTCACTATGCAGCTTGCATTTTCCTCTCTCAATTTGTCTTCATCAACAGGAATTCTTAATTTTAAAGTATGGTAGCCCAGTTTTTCAGTGTTCTTTTTCTATGGTTAGTAATTTTTACACCTTGCTTCAAAATTGTTTTGCCTTACCACGGTCATGAAGATCTTTTTTCATTTTCCTCTATAAGATGTATTACTATTTACATCTACAACTTACCTGAAATTAGTATTTGCATATTAAATTAGTATAAATGAGAAGGCATTGTTTTCCTATATTGATATTTTGTGTTGATGTTTGAGGGAAATGAAGTGGATAACCAGGAAATGCAACTAAAAATAATATTGAATGATGAAAATAGCAAACACTTTGTGTAGCACTTGTGTGCAAATACTCCCCATACACATCTCACATATGTAACTCATGTCTTTACTGTGACTTAAATAATATTATTGTGTTTCCCATTTTTCAGGTTAAGTAACTAGGATTCAGAGAAGTCAAATAATTTGCCAAGGGTCATACAGCTAGTTAGTGGCAAAGCCAGCATTTGAACTCAGTCATTCTGGCTCTGGAACTAGGCTACTCAATGTATCTTACATTGCTTATGGTTCATTATAAGTGGGGTTGCAGTGTCTAAATTTGGACAGCCCGTTCACACGATGCAAATTATATTACTTTAGAGATATCAAATTTAAAAAATGTGTAGCTGCAGGATTTTAGCTGTGTTTTTCTTTTCACCACTCTCTCATTTTGCCCTGATTTTTGTACCTCTGTTTACATTTCAGGCAGACAGAACTACTCTGGGAGCAATTTTTCTTTAATATTAAAGGATGTGTTGCTATCTTAGTTTCAAGTACACTGGGCATGCTAAACATGAAGCATTTAGGTCTACTTTTCCATTATATACCTTTCCTTTAGTAGTTGATGCAATTTTACCAGAAAAGCACAGTTTTCATTTCAACTTTACTTGTTTCCGTGGCTTGAAGCCAGCCCTTTAAAATCAATTTTGCTTGCCCTTGACTCTAGTGGTTGAATTTCTACTTGATTTCTATTTCTTATTCTTTCTTTTATAAAAATTCTGGCTTCCATTCAAAATGGGAGGAGAAATGAGCTTGCTAATTTGACTACTGATACCACCAGCAGATTATAAGGTGACAGCGCACTGCATTGACTCAAGACCTGTACAAAATATGTCTAGAGTCACCAATGGCCACCGGCTTGTGTGTGGAGCTGGAGTAACCTACCTCAATTGCAACACACACCTCCACCATTAATCCAAGAGAAATGGCCAAGGAATAGTAGGTGATTTGGGGTTTTTAGATGAAATGCATCTGCACGGTGAGATGGAATCAACAGACAAACCTGTAGGGAAGGTGCAATTGGTCTTTCTCAGGCAATTAATTAGCCTGCCTCATATGAGAATGATGCAAATGTTTGGGGCAACCATATTGTATCACACAGCTCTAATTAGGCTCCAAATCAGTAGCCCATATGACTAAATAGTTTATAAATAGAACTTTAGATGTAGAAGGCACAAGCACAAAGCATAAGTCAGGAATGAATGAGTTTGATTTAATTAAAAGTTATTTGAGGTGATGTTGAGGGGGTTGCTCAGGCACCTGGGGAGGAAACTGTTAGTACTAACTTTGAAGCACAAAATTCAAAATGCAATTGTGCTGCTGGAATGAAATCTCTATACTAAGTGGTAGGGGATAACGAAAGCTATTGCAAAAATCCAGGAAATTACACACACACACACACACACACACACACACAGGCAGAAAAGCAAAACCCAGAACAAATTTTCACTAACAAATACCAGGCATTTAAAACTTATGTTTTTGGGTTGTTGAAGGTTTTAAGATGTTACGAGACCCTGCCATTTCTGTGGTTCATGGTCTCTAGCTTCCCTATACCCTTTGGGGAAGGAAGGTCATGTGAAGATATCATAGATTCTTCTCTGACTCAGCCCCTCAGCATTTATGTGACCTCAGAAAGTCATTAACCATCATTAACCACTCTCTGACTTATAAATTTATCGAGGGCAAAGATGTGTTTTGTTAAACATGATCCCCAGCAGTGGTCACTCAGATTTTTGTTTTATGAAAGAGGGCACAAAGGAAAAATGAAAGAGATGTAGTTAAATGATATTGAAGTTTCCTTTGACCTTAATATTCTGCTTCTATAGCAAAAAAATTGTTACAATGAGCAGTTCAGGAACATGGTACCTATGTTTATATACTCAAGCCAATGGTTTACCAAGCAGGCGGTGAGGGTGGGAGGAAGGAATGAGCTACCTTGGCAGGGAATAGTGTTTAACATTGATATGTTTTAGAATTGTAACTACACGGTGATAATAAAATGGCTGGCTTTATGTTAGTTTTACTATTGTTTTAAAATTGTGCACTCACTATGCACCCACTTATTGGCAGCTCACACTGCCAAGTATCCCCAACCCAGGTAACTCCAGCTTCTTCTTACTCAACATCACAAACTTAAGGTTTTTTCCATAGTGGCTTTCCTAAGAGCAGTTAACTAGATGAGGTAAGAGGAAGCCGTATAATGAAATGCTTTTCAGTAGCCTGGGCAGGTGAGGCCCAACACAGGTAATCAATAAATACAATTACAGAACATTCCAGCAAAGCATACACATAAGATGAGTCCACTCTACAGGGTTATTAGAGGTAATAAACTACATGGTCTTTGGAAGTTCTTAGAACCAAAGTGTCCTATGGGCAGCAGCAGCAGCAGCAATGTTAGGAGACTTGGGAACATTTCAAACCTCAAATTTTAGTTTAAATAAATTGGTCTTTGCTATACTTTGTGGAGCACCAGGGTTGGGCTGGGTGCTTGCAGTGGATGCTTTCCTGACCTAGCTCAGCCTAGGTGCCCCTAAGTCTTCTGCACCCTCTTATACTCCCACTGCCACCAGTGACATTCCACACAAGGTTCTGAATTCACTTTTCAGAAAAATTGGACATTTTTCAATAGTTACTACAAAGACATAAGTAATTGGGTTGACTTTGGATTTAGACAGGAAAAGATGGTTTTGCTTTACTGATTGAATTTCTTTTCTTCCTTTTTCCCACTCTTTCCTTTTTTCCTGTTCTTCCTCTCAGAAGAAAGCTGCCAGGGGCTTGTGGCTTCCAAGACCCTCATTAGCCCATCTGGGGTGATAGAATCATAGCCAGGTACAGAGTGGCAGGTGGCCTCCCTTGTCTTCCCCTGTTGCAACCTCTTGGTCTCCTCCAGCCTCCAGCAACCAGCAACCGGTTGTTTGTGGAACACTTTTCAACAGCCCCTCATCACCTTCAGTTCAAAGAGCCAGCATCAAAGAAAGCAGCCCCCAGCTTATTCTGAGGATGGAATTTATTTAAATTAATTGTTTTCTGAATGATAAGTTTATTCTTTAAAGGGCATGGATTCTGTGGCAGCAGGACTGATGTACCCACAGGCATTGACAGGTGGTTGGTCATCTAGTCAGATGATGTGGCCGATGTTCATGAAGCACTCTCCACAAATAAATATATTCTGCCCAAAACACAAACACATGTGCGTACACACACACACACACACACACAGAGAGAGAGGTGTATTACTAAGTAACAAGTATAGTTTTCCTGAGTTGAGTCACTACATCACCTGGCAGGGGTGTTTCCATCTAAGTGCATTGTATTGGTGTTCCTTATATGCCAGGCACACTGCTGGGCACTCAACCTTGACGGACAATATAGAAAATGAGAACAATCGCATTAACAAGTTGAGCTAGCACAGAGAAGGGGGAATTCTGCCCAAGGACACTGGGAAGGTTTCCCAAAGGGAGTAATGGTTGAGCTGAACCTTAAAGAATGAGTGTAATAAATTCACTTGAATATGTGCATAGCTATAGCAGCAATGAACTTACTGCTTTATTTGATGAGCTGGTTTCTATCTGTTGTCCCTCAGCACAGTTCCAAGTCAAAGGCATGCGAGATAGGTGAGATTTTTGGGGAGAGGGATGAAATTGAGAGGTCAGGGTAGTAGCCTGGGGCTCTGCTGGGGATATGGGGTTGGTAGAGAGACTAAGCATGCAAGTGAGAGGGAACCTTCTCCTATTTCACCCACAACTTCTATGGGATGGGATGTGAACAGAAAGGTCTCAAAAACTACTTCACCTATTTCTTTGGACGACCCCTGTGGAAACATATTTCTTTATATTATAGGTTTGAATGCTTCACAACAGAGCAGGTTGTTCTGTTTGGAATTCAAGACCACCTCTGAATTTGTGAACCACACATCTACGATAAAAAATTTTTTTCTAGGTGAAATTCACATAAAATAAAATGAACCAATTTAAAGTAAATGATTCAGTGGGATTAACTACATTCACAATGTGGTACAAGCATCATCTCTCTAGTTCCAAAATATTTTCATCACCCAAAAGGAAACCCTGTACCCATTATGCATTTACTCTTTTCAATATTCACTCCCCCAAACCCCAGGCAACTACCAAACTATTTTCTCTATCTGTAGATTTGTATATTATGAATATTTTATATAAATGAAGTTATATAATATGTACCCTTTTGTGTCTGGCTTCTTTCACTTGGCATAATGTTTTTGAGGTTTATCCCTGCTTTTTTTTTTATAGCTGTGTAATACTCTTGTATGTACATGTGTGATACGCCTCAGCCTCCCGCGTAGGGGGGACTACTGACATGTGTGATACATGTACATACAAGAATTTGTTTATTCCTCCAGCAATGAACATTTGGGTTGTTCCCACCTATTGGCTATTGTGAATAATGCTTTGATGAACATGCATGTAAATGTATTTGTTTAAGTGTCTGTTTTCAATTGTTCTGGTTATGTACTTAGTAGTGAAATTGCTTGGCTATATGGTAATTCTATGCTTAACTTTTTGAGGCACCACCAGACTGTTTTCTGCAGCAGCTGCAACGTTTTCCATTCCCATTAGCAATACACAAGGGTTCCAATGTCTCCACATCCTCTCCAATATGTATTACTTTCTGGATTTTTCATTGCATCCATCCTAATGGATGCAAAGTGGTAGCACATTGCGGTTTTGATTTGCATTTCTTTAATGACAAATTATGTCTAGTATCTTTTCATGTGCTTGTTGACCATTTGAACGTTATCTTTGGAAAAATGTCTACTCAAGTCCTTTGCCCATTTTTTAATTGGGTTGTTTATCTTTTTTGCTGGTAAGTTGTAAGAGTTTTTATTTACATTATCTGATATACTAGATTCTTAGCAAATATATGATTTGCAAATATTTTCCCCATTATGTAGGTTGTCTTTTCACTTTCTTGATAATAATCTTTGGTGTGCACAAATTTTTTTTTTTTTTTTTTTGAGACGGAGTCTCACTGTCGCCCAGGCTGGAGTGCAGTGGCACGATCTCGGCTCACTGCAGGCTCCGCCCCTCGGAGTTCATGCCATTCTCCTGCCTCAGCCTCCCGCGTAGCTGGGAATACTGACATCCGCCACCTCGCCCGGCTAATTTTTTGTATTTTTAGTAGAGACAGGGTTTCACCGTGTTAGCCAGGATGGTCTTGATCTCCTGACCTCGTGATCCGCCCGCCTCGGCCTCCCAAAGTGCTGGGATTACAGGTGTGAGCCACAGCGCCCGGCCGGTGTGCACAAATTTTAATTTTGGTGAAGTCCAATTTATCTATTTTTTTCTTTTACTTCTTATGCTCTTGGTGTCATATAAAAAAAATCAATTGCCAAATCCAAGATCAAAAGATACCCCTATGTTTTTTCCTAAGAGTTTTATGATTTTAGCTCTATATGTAGACTGTTGATCTATTTTGAATTAATTTTTTAATATGATGTAAAGTAGGAATTCATTTACTTCTGGATATTTGGTTGTCCCAGCACCATTCGTTGACAAGACTATGCTTTCTCCATTGAATGATCTTGGCACCCTTGTCAAAACCAATTGGCAATAAATGTATGAGATTATTTTTACACTCTTGATTCTCACCCCTCTCTATTTTTATAAATCTTTCATGATGAATATTTCAGCCAGAGTAAGTTCCATTTTTTTCATTTCTATTGATTTCTAGACTTTGGGGAGATTTTCAAGACCTGTAATCTCACCTTCATTTTTCTTCCCTCATTCACTAAAGAATTTCTTGGTCTCTTTTCTACTGGTGCTACCGAATAACACAGTGTATGAATCCATTCTCATGTAGCTATGAAGAAATATCTGAGACTGGGTAATTAGTAAAGCAAAGTTTACCTGACTCACAGTTCCACATGGCTGGGAAGGCCTCAGGAAACTTACAATCATGGCAGAAGGGGAAGCAAATATGTCCTTCTTCACAAGGCAGCAGGAGAGAGAAGTACTGAGCAAAGGGGGAAAGCCCCTTATAAAACCATCAGATCTTGTGAGAACTCACTCGCTATCATGAGAACAGCTTGAGGGTAACTGCCTCCATGATTCAATTACCTCCCACCTGGTGCCTCCCACGACATATGGGGATTATGGGAGCTACAATTCAAGATGAAATTTGGGGGGGTACACAGCCAAACCATATCACCTAATAACTCCTGAGGACTGAAAAAAACCATTTTTGAATAGTTTTGAAATAGTAAATGTGGCCATTGTCCACTGTGCTGATGTAGCACTCACAGTGTAAATGGAGTCTCTTGCATGCTCTTCCATTTTTTTCTCTTGAGTTCTCTTGAAAAGTAGCCATTTATTGGAAGTAGGATTATTTTACCTTAAAGCTTTTTCTTGTTTTATAGGAATAAAAACAAGGTTTTATTGTTATGAGTTGTCACTTCTATAGCTTTCCTTTTAAATTTCCTCCACCTGCGAGATTCTGTGCCTTGCTCCACATTTGTAGTTTCCTGGTCCAAGCTCTATGACTGATTATTTACCTGTTGAAATATTTACATTGACTCTTTGAGGCCACAGCTGCTTCTGGCAGAATTACTGTTTAGCCCCAGTGGGCCAGTATCTGAATTTTTCCAATTGAAAAGGTCAGGCAGTTATGGGGACTGACAATTTTTAATTTTGTAGGCTCTGTGGAAAGCTAGGTGAGGGAGACTTAAACAAATAAATTAGTGTGAGCTGGCCAGGAAATCCACTAAAAAAATGACCATGGGAGGAAAGAAGAGGCAATTTAGCTCGAATGAGCAAAGAGAGGTACTGGGTGCTCCTATGACTGTGTCAAGCTGTGTCATCACATGGACTGGAGGAGGTTTGAGTTCTTAATCCCTTAAATCTGTAGACCTTGTCCAGCTAAGAGCACTTAGCCAAGGTTCACTCAGTTTATTCTGATCCAAAGAAGACTATTTACTGATTTATGATGCCTCAGAAATACTGCTGTTGAAATGTCAGTATGCCAAGATAGTCCTTCTAGATGTCTTGACCACAAAGAGGCATTCGTTGGAATTTCGTCTTTGATCTGAAGCCCCTTCCTTCTACTATTATGAAGGAGAGAAACATGCCCATGCCATCTCCTAAGATGCTGGGACAGTATTTGTCACTGCAGTTATTGAATTGTTGCTGTGGGCAATGGGAAAAGAATTCAAGGCACCCTGCTCTCTGAGGAGTGAGAAGTCCTCTCTCAAAGCAGACATTTCCTGCAAAACTTGGGAAAAAGATAGATTATTTTTGCACTTCCTGCATTTGCCTCTCCGGATACATATGGAAAATTATAGAGAAGGAACTTTGTTATATAAGTGTTGCAGAGGAAGTCACAGAACACTCAAACAAGTGTTTCTAATGTACAGTTTCTAGACTCAAATTAAGAAATATGGGTCTGGAAAATGGCTTGTAGTATTTCTTTACCTTCCTTTTATTTAACTCTTTTATAAAATTAGGCTTTCCTACTGCATTTTTCTGCTCTAATGAAGCTGCTCTCTCAAAGCTCCCACACTGGCTTGATCTTTTCTTGAGTCACCTTGAGCTTCCCATCCCTTACCTATTCATTCCTGAAACACTTGCCTCCTTTGAGCTCCAAAACCTCAATCTTTTCTGCTTCTCCTCTTACTTCTGTGATTGCTCACTCTCAGTCCTTCTACGGTTTCTTGTCTTTTGACCCTCAAGCTATATTTCCTCGAAATTTCTGGCCTTCACCTTCTCATCTTCTTATCCTGCATGTTATGTCTGTGCAACCCCATCTCTGCCCGTGGCCTTAGTTATCACCTATATCCTTGTACCCTTCAAATATATACCCTGGTACCTTTCAAATATATAGATCTCACTTGTCTACCAAACTCCAAGCACAATTACTACTGCCTTCTGGACACCTCCACAGGAGTTCCCTATGAAATATTCATGTAAGTATATCTACGGCACACCTTTCTGAAATCTATAGAAAATATTTTTATTGTCTATATATTACCTTGGTTAAAAGTCATCAACTATATTACCACCGTCTTCCATACCCTAAGAGATATGGTTAGGCTTTGTGTCCCCGCCCAAATCTCATCTTGAATTGTAATTCCCATAATCACCACATGTCAAGGGAGAGACCAGGGGGAGGTAATTGAATCATGGGGTGGTTTCCCCCAGGCTGTTCTCCTGATACTGAGTAAATTCTTGTGAGATATGATGGTTTTATAAGGGGCTTTTCCCCCTTGGCTCAGCACTTCTCCTTCCTGCCACCTTGTGAAGAAGATGCCTTGCTTCCCCTTCACCTTCCGCCATGATTGTAAGTTTCCTGAGGCCTCTCCAGCCATGCTGAACTGTGGATCAATTAAACCTCCTTCCTTTATAAATTACCCAGTCTTGGGCAGTTCCTTATAACAGTATGAAAATGGACTAATACATCAAGTTTAAACATCCTATTAATTGTACTTCCCAAATAACATTCATATATTGCCTATCCATGCCTACTGTCATTGCTGCATTGAAGGCCACACAATCTAATAGTCTTCTGACTCATAGCCTATAAGTACTGTGAGGGCAGGAATTTTTATCCATTTTATTCACCACTTACTTCTAAGCACATTGTAGACAATTTATAAATTAACTGTTAAATAAACAAGCAAATTATATTCCTAGATTCTCTTTCCTTTAATTCATTCTACACAACTCTCAGAATTAACTAAAATAAATACATAATCACTTTTTCATTTGTCCAGAACCTTTAAGTGATCACCTCTCATTTACTACAGAATAAAGACCACCATATCTGATTGTAACACTCAAGACCTTTCAAGAATGGACCTAATTTACTCCTGAGGACTCATTTTCTACCACAGTCTGCAGCACCCTACTCAAGGGATAGATTAGACTATTCCTATGTCTTTGATGTCATGGATATTCCCATCTTTTCAACTTTGCTGTTTCTGATCTCTCTACCAGAAATACCCTTCTCTCCTTTGTATCTGAGATGGTAGGATCTTTTGTCTATGGTCATGTGAGTGGTCAAGTTTTTAAAAATTAAGAACCAGGAACAGACAAGGTTAATATATTAAGACTTTAGAATATAATTAGATATTAGGAGGAGATCAAAAAGGCTGCCATTCTGAATCTTTCTCTTTAAAAATGACCCTTCTTGCTTACTTCACCCTTAAGACTCCAAGTTCCCTCAGACTCACCTCCAATAACCCAACTGCAGAAACAAAAAGGAGAGGGAATAGAGTGACTCACAACTCACCTCTAAGATTCTAAGATGAAGGAGGAATCGTGAGGAATGACCAGCAAGGGAATTGTGGAAATCAAGACTCTGAGGAATGTGAGGGGTTAAAGCAAGTAGAGTTCGGGGTGGAGCCTCAAAAGAGAGAGTCTTACAGAGACTCATGGAGTGAGGGAAAGTCCATGTGCTGATAGAGACACCAGGGTGGTGGGGGCAGTGAGACCTTGGGTTGGGAGTACACAGAAGTGAGAGTGTCTGCAAGGCTCCCTGCCAGCCTCCTACCCTTGTTCTGTTCTGCACAGTGGTTTTCCACCATCGAGAACCAACAGCAAAGTACTTCATCTTTCTGTGTGGGTGTGTGTAGTGTGCCTGTGTACTGTGCAAAGGATGGAGAATAGGTCACCTCCCCGACCCCCGTAAGTTACCTACAGTCACTCGAGAGTACTCCACGGAGATGACAACTAAAGAGAGCAAGGCAGGGTTTCACCCATCCAGGTAACCTGAAAAACCGATTTCACTGACTGCTCCTAAAAGCCCTCACCTCTAGCCCCCACAAAACAAAGCCTGGTGACTTAGTTTCATGCCTATCGATTTCCTTCTCACACTTCATCAAGCATTACCTCGCCAGACAGAATTAGTTCTGTCCTCAGGCCCCGGCCGTCTTTCTTGGGTCTCTCTGCTCTCCTCAACTAGATCCCGAGTTTGTGAAGATCAGAGCTTTTGACTCTACCTCAAGATCCTTCAGATCTTTACTCAGGGTCTTGTGCCTTGTGGCCACTCAATACATATTATTGACTTGGCTTTTACAGATGCTGTCACTGAGGCCCAAAGCAACTAAATGGCTTTTCCAGGGTGCTGCAACTAGTTAGTGGCTGAGCCATGAGGGGGTGGGAGCTCCATCTTTCAGAGGGAAAGCTCACGGTTTGCAGTCTAAAAATTTTTGGTTATTTGCATATATTTACTTAGAAAGTAATTATAGACTGTGCTCAGTGCTTATTCTCCTTAACCGTGTAATAATCTAAAGTAGTAGTTTTCAAATGGGAGGTGGCATCATGCAGTGAGGGCAAGCACAGGCTTCAAAATCAGGCAGACCTTCTGATTAGGTGCTCACGGGCAAGTTCTTCAACTGCTGAGCTCACTCTGTTCACCCATGAAAAGAGGATACTTGTATTCACAGCCCAGAGCTTCTGTAGGATTAAACATGCTAGGAGGAGGTCTACCAGTTAGCTATTCTTCAAGTATATCATTTGGGCAACAACTATACCAATTACTTATTCACTTTATTTTTATAATATGAAAATTCACTCAAACGGAGACAAAAAAATCACAGCAAATTACAAATTATAAAAGCTAAAAATTACCTCAAACGTTATAAAATCCAGTATAATAATACCTTGAAATACCTCTATAATAACATTTTTACATATTTAAGCTACATACTTTAAAATTGTTTTTATTGTGGTAAATAAATATAATAAAATCTGCCATAGTAACCATCTTGAAGTGTACAATTCAGTGGCGTTCAGTGCATTTATGATGTTGTGCAACCATCACCACTAGCTGTTGCCATAATAGAGCCTGGAAGAGCTATTCACTTAAAACATGGCGGGAAGAACACCACCTTGAGTTGTACAGTGCCAAGGCCCAGAACATGCTACCCTCTTTCACTTCCAAGCTTTGGCACAATTTTTCCCTCTGCCAGAAATGCCCTAATTCAAACCCTTCTGCTGTTCCTACTCACTTCTCAGTCCCAACCCAGGTAGATGTTTGAAGCCCTTATGGAATCCCCCCAGATTAGATTGGGTGCCCTTCCTCTGTGCTCCTACTCCACTCTTACTCCATTGTAGTGATTTCCACACTATTTTCTTCCACTGATCTTTCTATCCTTCTAGACTCTGAGCCCCTCCAGGGCAAGAACTCTGTTTTATCGACCACGATTCCCTCATCCTAGTGATTGACTAGTGGGTTATTCTACAAATATATGATGAATAAGTGAATGGACTAGCCAATCACCTATCAGTTTTTAATTTAAGGGCTGCTTGGAAGTTTTCTTTACCCAGATTATTTCCCTCAAATTCATTAATTCATTCACCATTTCAACAAATATTTATTAAGCATCTTCTCTATGAGCAAAGCAGTGATTTTAGATTACAGCAGAGAATAAGAAACAAAAGTCAATGAGCTTGCGGACTTTATTTTTTTATTTTTATTTTTATTTTTTTATTATTATACTTTAGGTTTTAGAGTACATGTGCACAATGTGCAGGTTTGTTACATATGTATCCATGTGCCATGTTGTTTTGCTACACCCATTAACTTGTCATTTAGCATTAGGTATATCTCCTAATGCTGTCCCTCCCCCCTCTCCCCACCCCACAACAGTCCCCGGAGTGTGATGTTCCCCTTCCTGTGTCCATGAGTTCTCATTGTTCAGTTCCCACCTATGAGTGAGAACATGCGGTGTTTGGTTTTTTGTCCTTGCGATAGTTTACTGAGAATGATGGTTTCCAGCTTCATCCATGTCCCTACAAAGGACATGAACTCATCATTTTTATGGCTGCATAGTATTCCATGGTGTATATGTGCCACATTTTCTTAATCCAGTCTATCGTTGTTGGACATTTGGGTTGGTTCCAAGTCTTTGCTATTGTGAATAGTGCCGCAATAAACATACGTGTGCATGTGTCTTTATAGCAGCATGATTTACAGTCCTTTGGGTATATACCCAGTAATGGGATGGCTGGGTCAAATGGTATTTCTAGTTCCAGATCCCTGAGGAATCGCCACACTGACTTCCACAATGGTTGAACTAGTTTACAGTCCCACCAACAGTGTAAAAGTGTTGCTATTTCTCCACATCCTCTCCAGCACCTGTTGTTTCCTGACTTTTTAATGATGGCCATTCTAACAGGTGTGAGATGGTATCTCACTGTGGTTTTGATTTGCATTACTCTGATGGCCAGTGATGATGAGCATTTTTTCATATGTTTTTTGGCTGCATAAATGTCTTCTTTTGAGAAGTGTCTGTTCATGTCCTTCGCCCACTTTTTGATGGGGTTGTTTGTTTTTTTCTTGTAAACTTGTTTGAGTTCATTGTAGATTCTGGATATTAGCCCTTTGTCAGATGAGTAGGTTGCAAAAATTTTCTCCCATTCTGTAGGTTGCCTATTCACTCTGATGGTAGTTTCTTTTGCTATGCAGAAGCTCTTTAGTTTAATTAGATCCCATTTGTCAATTTTGGCTTTTGCTGCCATTGCTTTTGGTGTTTTAGACATGAAGTCCTTGCCCACACCTATGTCCTGAATGGTATTGCCTAGGTTTTCTTGTAGGGTTTTAATGGTTTTAGGTCTAACATATAAGTCTTTAATCCATCTTGAATTAATTTTTGTATAAGGTGTAAGGAAGGGATCCAGTTTCAGCTTTCTACGTATGGCTAGCCAGTTTTCCCAGCACCATTTATTAAATAGGGAATCCTTTCCCCATTTCTTGTTTTTGTCAGGTTTGTCAAAGATCAGATAGTTGTAGATATGTGGCATTATTTCTGAGGGCTCTGTTCTGTTCCATTGATCTATGTCTCCATTGTGGTACCAGTACCATGCTGTTTTGGTTACTGTAGCCTTGTAGTATAGTTTGAAGTCAGGTAGCATGATGCCTCCAGCTTTGTTCTTTTGGCTTAGAATTGACTTGGTGATGCAGGCTCTTTTTTGGTTCCATATGAACTTTAAAGTAGTTTTTTCCAATTCTGTGAAGAAAGTCATTGGTAGCTTGATGGGGATGGCATTGAATCTATAAATTACCTTGGGCAGTATGGCCATTTTCACGATATTGATTCTTCCAATCCATGAGCATGGAATGTTCTTCCATTTGTTTGTATCCTCTTTTATTTGATTGAGCAGTGGTTTGTAGTTCTCCTTGTAGAGGTCCTTCACATCCCTTGTAAGTTGGATTCCTAGGTATTTTATTCTCTTTGAAGCAATTGTGAATGGGAGTTCACTCATGATTTGGCTCTCTGTTTGTCTGTGATTGGTGTACAAGAATGCTTGTGATTTTTGTACATTGATTTTGTATCCTGAGACTTTGCTAAAGTTGCTTATCAGCTTAAGGAGATTTTGGGCTGAGACAATGGGATTTTCTAGATATACAATCATGTCATCTGCAAACAGGGACAATTTGACTTCCTCTTTTCCTAAATGAATACCCTTTATTTCCTTCTCCTGCCTGATTGCCCTGGCCAGAACTTCCAGCACTATGTTGAATAGGAGTGGTGAGAGAGGGCATCCCTGTCTTTTGCCAGTTTTCAAAGGGAGTGCTTCCACTTTTTGCCCATTCAATATGATATTGGCTGTGGGCTTGTCATAGATAGCTCTTATTATTTTATGATACATCCCATCAATACCTAATTTATTGAGAGTTTTTAGCGTGAAGCGTTGTTGAATTTTGTCAAAGGCCTTTTCTGCATCTATTGAGATAATCATGTGGTTTTTGTCTTTGGTTCTGTTTATATGCTGGATTACATTTATTGATTTGCATATGTTGAACCAGCCTTGCATCCCAGGGATGAAGCCCACTTGATCATGGTGTATAAGCTTTTTGATGTGCTGCTGGATTCGGTTTGCCAGTATTTTATTGAGGATTTTTGCATCAATGTTCATCAAGGATATTGGTCTGAAATTCTCTTTTTTGGTTATGTCTCTGCCAGGCTTTGGTATCAGGACGATGCTGGCCTCATAAAATGTGTTAGGGAGGATTCCCTCTTTTTATTTCAATTGGAATAGTTTCAGAAGGAATGGTACCTTTTCCTCCTTGTACCTCTGGTAGAATTAAGCTGTGAATCCATCAGGTCCTGGATTCTTTTTGGTTGGTAAGCTATTGATTATTGCCACAATTTCAGAGCCTGTTATTGGTCTATTCAGAGATTCAACTTCTTCCTGGTTTAGTCTTCGGAGGGTGTATTTGTCGAGGAATTTATCCATTTCTTCTAGATTTTCTAGTTTATTTGCATAGAGGTGTTTGTAGTATTCTCTGATGGTAGATTGTATTTCTGTGGGATCGGTGGTGATATCCCCTTTTTCATTTTTTATTGCATCTATTTGATTCTTCTCTCTTTTCCTCTTTATTAGTCTTGCTAACGGTCTATCAATTTTGTTGATCTTTTCAAAAAACCACGTCCTGGATTCATTAATTTTTTGAAGGGTTTTTTGTGTCTCTATTTCCTTCAGTTCTGCTCGGATTTTAGTTATTTCTAGCCTTCTGCTAGCTTTTGAATGTGTTTGCTCTTGCTTTTCTAGTTCTTTTAATTGTGATGTTAGGGTGTTGATTTTGGATCTTTCTTGCCTTCTCTTATGGGCATTTAGTGCTATAAATTTCCCTCTACACACTGCTTTGAATATGTCCCAGAGATTCTGGTATGTTGTGTGTTTGTTCTCGTTGGTTTCAAAGAACATCTTTATTTCTGCCTTCATTTCATTATGTACCCAATAGTCATCCAGGAGCAGGTTGTTCAGTTTCCATGTAGTTGAGTGGTTTTGAGTGAGTTTCTTAATCCTGAGTTCTAGTTTGATTGCACTGTGGTCTGACAGACAGTTTGTTATAATTTCTGTTCTTTGACATTTGTTTGCTGAAGAGAGCTTTACTTCCAACTATGTGGTCAATTTTGGAATAGGTGTGGTGTGGTGCTGAAAAAAATGTATATTCTGTTGATTTGGGGTGGAGAGTTCTGTAGATGTCTATTAGGTCCACTTTGTGCACAGCTGAGTTTAATTCCTGGATATCCTTGTTAACTTTCTGTCTCGTTGATCTGTCTAATGTTGACAGTGGGGTTTTAAAATCTCCCATTATTATTGTGTGGGAGTTCAAGTCCCTTTGTAGGTCACTCAGGACTTGCTTTATGAATCTGGGTGCTCCTGTGTTGGGTGCACATATATTTAGGATAGTTAGGTCTTCTTGTTGAATTGATCCCTTTACCATTATGTAATGGCCTTCTTTGTCTCCTTTGATCTTTGTTGGTTTAAAGTCTATTTTATCAGAGACTAGGATTGCAACCCCTGCCTTTTTATGTTTTCCATTTGCTTGATAGATCTTCCTCCATCCCTATATTTTGAGTCTATATGTGTCTCTGTACGTGAGATGGGTTTCCTGAATACAGCACACTGATGGGTCTTGACTCCTTATCCAATTTGCCAGTCTGTGTCTTTTAATTGGAGCATTTAGCCTATTTACATTTAAGGTTAATATTGTTATGTGTGAATATGATCCTGTCATTATGATGTTAGTTGGTTATTTTGCTCGTTAGTTGATGCAGTTTCTTCCCAGCCTCGATGGTGTTTACAATTTGGCATGTTTTTGCAGGGGCTGTTACCGGTTGTTCCTTTCCATGTTTAGTGCTTCCTTCAGGAGCTCTTTTAGGGCAGGCCTGGTGGTGACAAAATCACTCAGCATTTGCTTGTCTGTAAAGTATTTTATTTCTCCTTCACTTATGAAGCTTAGTTTGGCTGGATATGAAATTCCAGGTTGAAAATTCTTTTCTTTAAGAATGTTGAATATAGGCCCCCACTCTCTTCTGGCTTGTAGAGTTTCTGCTGAGAGATCAGCTGTTAGTCTGATGGGCTTCCCTTTGTGGGTAACCTGACCTTTCTCTCTGGCTGCTCTTAACATTTTTTCCTTCATTTCAACTTTGGTGAATCTGACAATTATGTGTCTTGGAGTTGCTCTTCTCGAGGAGTATCTTTGTGGCGTTCTCTGTATTTCCTGAATCTG
This sequence comes from Nomascus leucogenys, assembly GCF_006542625.1. Classification (NCBI taxonomy): domain Eukaryota; kingdom Metazoa; phylum Chordata; class Mammalia; order Primates; family Hylobatidae; genus Nomascus; species Nomascus leucogenys. The sequence goes on along the minus strand of NC_044385.1, from coordinate 122,683,756 downwards.
AATGTTGGCCTGCCTTGCTAGATTGGGGAAGTTCTCCTGGATAATATCTTGCAGAGTGTTTTCCAACTTGGTTCCATTCTCCCCGTCATTTTCAGGTACACCAATCAGACGTAGATTTGGTCTTTTCACATAGTCCCAAATTTCTTGGAGGCTTTGTTTGTTTCTTTTTATTCTTTTTTCTCTAAACTTCCCTTCTCACTTCATTTCATTCGTTTCATCTTCCATCGCTGATACCCTTTCTTCCAGTTGATCGCATCTGCTACTGAGGCTTCTGCAATCTTCGCGTAGTTCTCGATACTTGGCTTTCAGCTCCATCAGCTCCTTTAAGCCCTTCTCTCCATTGGTTGTTCTATTTATCCATTCATCTAATTTTTTTTCAAAGTTTTTAACTTCTTTGCTATTGTTTTGAATTTCCTCCCGTAGCTCAGAGTAGTTTGATTGTCTGAAGCCTTCTTCTCTCAACTCGTCAAAGTCATCCTCCGTCCAGCTTTGTTCCATTGCTGGTGAGGAACTGCGTTCCTTTGGAGGAGGAGAGGTGCTCTGCTTTTTAGAGTTTCCAGTTTTTCTGCTCTGTTTTTTCCCCATCTTTGTGGTTTTATCTACTTTTGGTCTTTGATGACGGTGATGTACAGATGGGTTTTTGGTGTGGATGTCCTTTCTGTTTGTTAGTTTTCCTTCTACCAGACAAGACCCTCAGCTGCAGGTCTGTTGGAGTTTGCTAGAGGTCCACTCCACACCCTGTTTGGCTGGGTGTCAGCAGCGGTGGCTGCAGAACAGTGGATTTTCATGAGACCACAAATTCAGCTGTCTGATAGTTCCTCTGGAAGTTTTGTCTCAGAGGAGTACCTGGCCGAGTGAGGTGTCAGTCTGTCCCTACTGGGAGGTGCTTCCCAGTTAGGCTGCTCAGGGGTGAGGGACCCACTTTAGGAGGCAGTCTGTCCGTTCTCAGATCTCCAGCTGCATCTGGGAGAACCACTGCTCTCTTCAAAGCTGTCAGTCAGACAGGGACATTTAAGTCTGCAGAGGTTCCTGCTGAATTTTTGTTTGTCTGTGCCCTTCCCCCAGAGGTGGAGCCTACAGAGGCAGGCAGGCCTCCTTGAGCTGTGGTGGGCTCCACCTAGTTCGAGCTTCCTGGCTGCTTTGTTTACCTAAGCAAGCCTGGGCAATGGTGGGCACCCCTCCCCCAGCCTCGCTGCCACCTTGCAGTTTGATCTCAGACTGCTGTGCTAGCAATTAGTGAGACTCTGTGGGCATAGGACCCTCCCAGCCAGGTGCGGGACACAATCTCCTGGTATGCCGTTTTCCAAGCCCGTTGGAAAAGCGCAGTATTAGGGTGGGACTGACCTGATTTTCCAGGTGCCGTCTGTTACCCCTTTCTTTGACTAGGAAAGGGAACTCCCTGACCCCTTGCGCTTCCCGAGTGAGGCAATGCCTCGCCCTGCTTCGGCTTGCGCACAGTGCGCTGCACCAGCTGTCCTGTACCCACTGTTTGGCACTCCCTAGTGAGATGAACCTGGTACCTTAAACGGAGATGCAGAAATCACCCGTCTTTTGTGTCACTCAGGCTGGGAGCTGCAGACCGGAGCTGTTCCTATTCGGCCATCTTGGCTCCACCCCCACTTGTGGACTTTATATTGTAGTTGGGAAGTGATAGAGAATGTGTAAAGAAGCAGAAAATAAATAAGTAAAATATATAGCATTCTTAACAGGTCCATAGGTGATAATATTTGCTTTAAAAATGCAGATACATCTCTGCAAGGAAATATTAAGACGAAGGCGTAGAGGGAGAAAAAGTGTTGGTGTGCATAGTCCTGTGGTAGAAAGTTTGACTTTGGGGAAGTTTGTGAGAATGGGAGATTGAGGGCATTGGGAGAGTACTGGGTACCTCCCTAAGGATGGGGGAAGAGGAAGACTAGGGAAGTGAAAAAGGCAGAGAAGAGGGAGCAAAGTCCTGAAGCCAATCAGTATTACGAAAGTTTGCCCTAGGTCTAGGATTGAGTAGGGGGAAGAAACAGGGGTGAAAGGCCTGTTGGGAGAGGAATATGGGATACTTACCAAGGGCATCCAAGAAATTAGGCAGAAGATGCTTCCTGGAAGATACTATCCCATGATACTTCTAACCTCTTCCTTTCCAACTGCAGAAGAAAAACAGTATGCAATATAATTTTTTAATTGTTAAGAGTCACTGTGTGGGAGTACAGCCTTCTGTGAGATGTGGCATCTATAACCCTGGAAATAGTCCTTTAACTTGAACTATAGAATTAAAATATCTTATGTCAGAATAATCATATTTAGAGAGCCTTACCAAAGAGTCTGTAGGTAGTTTGGAAACAGAGTAGCGTTTTTCGTCTCTCCCTTCCCAGGCTCCAGCACAAAGCCTGGATGAAGTGGCCAACAGGGACAACAAAAGCCTAGAAAGAGAAGAAAACTTCAGCAGGACTTCTACTGGAAATACCTTGCCTCCACATTTTTCTTTTATACTTGAGACTTTTACTTTCAAATTTATTATAACATTTTTCTCATTATAAAGTAATACATTTCCTTTATATACAGAATGCTTGAAAAATAGGGAAAACATATAACACATTTCTTCAGGTCATGCAACCTGCAAACCTATTAATAATAATTCATATTTCACTGATTTTTTTATCCTCCTTAATGCAAGTCCTCAAATCTCTGAACAGTTATTGTTCTCTCCTATCCCCCTTACTTCTAGACTGTGTTAAAAATCTGTATTAGGCAGAGTTCTTCAGAGAAAAGGACTAATTATATATATAAAACCAGGAATTCACTGACATGACTATGGAGAGTAAGAAGTCCCACAATTTGCCATTGTCAGCTGGTGATCCAGGAAAACTGGTAGTGTAATTCCACTTCAAGACAGAAAGCCTGAGAACTAAGGGACCCAGTGGTGTAAGTCTTAGTAAAAGGGTGAGAAAAATGAATATCCCAGCTCAGGTAGGCAAGCAGGAAGAAAAAGGGGTGAATTCTTCCTTCCTCTGCCATTTCATTCTATTTTGGCTCTCACTGGATTGAATAATGCCCACCTATACTGGGAGAGCAATCTACTTTACTGAGTCCACTTGTTCAAATGCTATCCTCTTTCAGAAATACCCACACGAGCACTCTCAGAAACAATCTGGGCACCCCATGGCCCAGTCACATTGACATGTAAAATTGACTCTCACAGAATCCCAAAGAGCAAGAGTCATGGACCCATGTTCATAATAGCTTAGGCCATTGTTTGTGGCATTTCGTCCATTCCCTTTCCACAGCTATGGTCACCCTCAATTGTGTCAGCTGCCTACAAAACTGGGTGATGGGATGGGACTCTTCTTTAAATGACCACTCAGAGCCCCACTCCCTCTACCTCCCCAAACACCCCAAACCCTCGCTAAGAAATTGGAGCTCTGGAACCCTTTGTTAGCCAAAAGGCCCTTGATGCAATTCAATCTCTGACTGGTTTCATGCAGAAATGTGGAGACCAGCATTATCCCCCAACAACCAGCCATATGTTCTTACTGAGGCAATAGGGCACTAGAAAAGAACTTCTTGTCTTCTGACTGTGGCTCCCATCCCCCTTGGCCTAAGCTCCATGCCAAAGGACAGGTCTTCAGAATATGTTTGCTGCCTCTTTAGTGCCTGAGCTCTGGGATTTTCCTATGAGAAAATTTATCTGACTCTTAATTTGCCCACCGCCATGATCCAAATGCTTTTGTCTCCTCAAATACATGTTAAAACCTAATCACCAATGCAATGGAATTAGGAGGTGGAAAGTGATTAGGTCATGAGGGAAGAACCCTCATGAATGAGATTAATTTCTTTGTAAATGTGGCCCCAGAGAGATGCCTTGCCCTTTCTATCATGTGAAGAGACAGCAAGAAGGCATCATCCAGGAACCAGAAAGCAAGCTCTCAGCAGACAATGAATCTGCCAGCACTGTAATCCTGCAGTTCCTAGACTCCAGGAATTATATTTCTGTTATTTATAAGCTACCCAGTGTATGGTATTTTGTTATGGCAGTCTGAATGGATCAAGACCACCTCATACCCCATCACCGCAACCCACACTACTATGCATAAACATCTTCAAATCCCAATAGCGGGCTCATTACAGGCTAGAGCTTGGACCCTTGCTACAAATACAAAGAAAGCAATTGATAAATAATTAAATCAAATTCAGAGATTGCCATTATTAACCTTTTAATGTTTTTCTTTCCTTATGGTGTTTCTTTGCATATTTACTATAAAATTGGGACTGTGTGTGATATGAATTGAATATACAGCTCTTTAAAAAAATTTAGGGCTGGGTGTGGTAGCTCACGTCAGTAATCTCAGCACTTCGGGAGGCCGAGGCAGGCAGATCATGAGGTCAGGAGTTTGAGACCAGCCTGGCCAACATGATGAAACCTCATCCCTACTAAAAATATAAAAATTAGCCAGGTGTGGTGGCATGCTCCTGTAATCCCAGCTACTCGGGAGGCTGAGGCTGGAGAACTGCTTGAACCTGGGAGGCGGAGGTTGGAGTGAGCCTAGATCACGCCACTGCACTCCAGCCTGAGTGACAGAGTGAGACCCCATCTTGGGAAAAAAAAAACAAAACATAACAACTTAGGTACAGACTATTGAATGCATCATGTCTTTGGTTGTAGAATACTTCATCATTGATCATCGATGTAAGCAAGGCTCTTTTCTATTATAATTATAAGTACAATAAAATAACAATAACAATAACAATTACCATTATTTCTTTCTGACAAAGATACTTCCCTGCTAATTTTGATATATGAAATACGTTGTACTGATATAAATTGTTTTTGATATATGCAATATATTGCATTCCTTTATGTATATGTTCTTTTTTTTTTTTTTTTTTTTTTTTTTTGAGATGGAGTCTTTCTCTGTTGCCCAGGCTGGAGTGCAGTGGCATGATCTCAGCTCACTTCAAGCTCCACCTCCCGGGTTCACGCCATTCTCCTGCCTCAGCCTCCCGAGTAGCTGGGACTACAGGTGCCTGCCACCATGCCCAGCTAACTTTTTGTATTTTTAGTAGAGACGGAGTTTCACCATGTTAGCCAGGATGGTCTCAATCTCCTGACCTCGTGATCTGCCCGCCTCCACCTCCCAAAGTACTAGGATTACAGACGTGAGCCACCACACCTGGCCTGTATGTGTTCTTTAATATTCATTTTTCCTAAAATCTTATTCTGTCCTTCCCTTTTTTCCACTGAAATCTATGTTTTTCATATTTATTGATGTGTGCATCGTCAAGTTTTTGTCACTATATAGTATGCATTTACTACATTTTGCTTATTATTTCCTCCAGTGTTGACCATGAGGGTTACTCTGACTTCCCCTTGCCACAGTCATTGTCATGACAGACATCTCTTATGTGTCCTCATAAGGGCCTGTGTAAGAATGTCTCTGCAATACATATCCATGTATGCAATTAGAAAGTCATGGGACCTTGACTATCTTAAGTACTACCATATTGCTTTCCAGTGTTATTCAAGTCTCCATCTTCCCACTTTATTATAGACCCCTTGTATCACGTGCTCTTCTAATTTTTTGCTATTATGGTACCTGTAAATCAGTATATTTTTATTCATATTTTTCTGACTGCTCTGGAATTCTGACATCTTTTCATAGAATTGCCAACCTCTGATGCTTCTTGTTCTGAGAAATACACATTCATAGATTTGCTCACTTACGCTATTTTTGCACTTAACATTATCTCTTGAATATTTTTCTCATAATATCCATGAACATTATAATGGATTTATAATATTCCATAATATGCCATATATTGTTTAGCCATTGCTCTTTTATTAAGCCTTTATGTGGTTTCCAATTTTGACTAACTCTGATAAACATCCCTGTGCATACTTTCTTGTCTACAAGCATGCTTATTTCTTTTTGACTGTCTTGGGAGAACGACTGATTCAAAGGACATGAAACAATTTAAATCACTTAGTACATACTGCCAAATTACTTCCCTGAAAGGTTTCCATTACATTACAGTTTCATTAAGAGTGCATACAAGTACTTATCTTGCCATATACTCATATTTTCCAAATCATCACCAATCTGAGGCATGAAAAGCTCTAGTTCATTTGTGCTTAAATTGCTCACTAGTGACACCTGAACCTATTTAACATAGATTAGAGATTTGTATTTCTTCTTTTGTAAATTATATCCTAGGTTCTCCAGGCTCTTTGCGCTACATTGTTGATTTGCAAGAGCTCTTTACATAAATAGTATTTACTGATATTGCTTTCCATATCTGTGGCATATGGTGGTAGTTCTAATACTTGAGAAGATGGCAGTTGTTTGGAGCTTGTCTTTTGTAGGTGGCTAAGAACAGTGGATTGCAAGAATGCCACTAGATAGCTGCAAAAGCAAGATAAGTAGCTGGAAACAGTGGAGGAGTTTCAGGTAACACTTTCCAGCAGTAAAATAATTTTCGATGAGCTGCAAAGTGTCTACCGGAAGAGCCGACTATTGCCTCTCAGTAGAGAGGTGCCAGGAATCCCCTCTGCTCCACATCTCAGCTCATTGCTTCATCTTACTACTGTTCATACGTGACTGCATTAGGAAACTCTCATCGACTACGGAAGGCCCAAGGCCTTGGAGGGAAAGCAGGAATAATGATGAGTATTCGATAAATTCAAACTTTAAGACAAAGGCTGTAGGCAAACGCTGTATTTTCTTAATATCTGTTTTTAATGAGAGTTACAGATCATTCCATTTTATGTAGTTTCCAAATCAGATCTATTGTACCATAAACCTATTTGTAATTCTCAAGCAGCTAAGAGCACGGCACACCTTGTTCTCTGGTGTGTCAAGTTTTGCTGAAAGCCAGTACATTCACCTTCAGAGGAGTCTTGAAAATATGTCAACAGTGCTCCTGTTTGCACTTAAGGCTGGACATGTATAAGGCTAATCATAGAACAATGTAACTGTCATGCTGCAAGGGCCACTGAAATCCCACCTGTCTCTGCTTCACTTCAGGGATTTTTGTCCCCATTCTCCTGAGACAGGAAAGTAGTCATTTAACCGATAACTGTTTGCTAAGTGGTTTCAGAATAGATAGCCTGTGCTAAATAGTGCTTGACACTTGATTTCTCTTCAAATCTTCAGCTGGGCAAATGTCTGCCCAGTCCCAAGCCCCTCTTTCTTGGATACCAGGTGCAGAACCTATACGCAAGTCTCCAGAAACTTTTAAAGGTTAGATGTTTCCTATAGGGCAATCAAAAGTAATTTTCACTACTTGTGTGCACGTCTTTCTGTGTTCCAGAGGGAAGATGTTCGTATGCCTTGAAAAGCTGGATGAAATACTATCTCATTTCTATAAGCCTGATTCACTCTGATCATGCTACTTTTATGTCATGGCTTCAAGTTCTTTATCTAATTACTGCATGTCCTCATGGGTGTCTATAGAGGGGGAGGGGTGCTTTTTTTTTTTCTTTTCCTTATTTCTCTAAGAAAGAAAGGTGTGCTTTTCTTACTACAAGGCTGCAGTAACCAAAACAGTATGGTACTCGTACCAAAACAGATATATAGACCAATGGAACAAAACAGAGGCTTCAGAAATAACACCACACATTGACAACTATCTGATCTTTGACAGACCTGACAAAAACAAGCAATGGGGAAAGGATTCCCTATTTAATAAATGGTGTTGGGAAAACTGGCTAGCCATATGCAGAAAACTGAAACTGGACCTCTTCCTTACATACTTTCAGACTGTAAATGTACTTATTTAAATTGTAAATTATAAAAGTACAAATTAAATTAAATTAAATTAAAGGTACAATGTACAATTTAAATTAAATTGTACAATTAAATTGTAAAGGTACAATTTACTTATAATAAAACGCACAGATTTTAAATGTAGTTTGAAGTGTTTTGACAAATGCATGCATCTGTGTAACTACCACTCCAACCAAGATCTAGAATATTTCTATCACCCTGTCATCTTCATGCTCATTCTAGTCAATTCATCTTAGTCCCTGACACCTTGCTTTCTATAACCGTATTTTAGTTTTGAATGTTCTAGAACTTCATAGAAATAGAATCACTCAGCATTAATTCTTTTGTACTTTGTTTCGTTTGCTCAATACAACGCTTCGAGAATTAATCTATGTTGTTGTATCAGCACTTCATTATTATTGTTATTATTGTATTTACGTTAAAATACCACAGTTTGTTTATCCATTAAATTGTTGATAGGCATTTGGGTTGTTTCTAGTTTTTGCTTTTTATGTCATTTTATGGACATATATTTTATCAGGACATAAAATGCATTAACTATAAATAGAAAGACTAATGAGTAGGACTACTTTAAAAGTAAGAATTTCTGTTTATCTAAAGGTGTACTAAGACAGGGAAAGGCAAATTGCTGCGTGACAGACAATAACTGCAATACTACCAAGAATCCATAACCAGAATATACAAATAATTCCTACAACTCATTTCATTTATTTTAAGTAAATATCTAGTAGTATAATTCCTCTGCCTTAGGTTAAGATACATTTGCTTTTATTTAGAAAAATGAATAAAACTACTGAACCGTTTTCCCAAGCGTTTGTACTGTTTTGTAGTCAGCAATGTATGAAAGTCCATGCTCCACCTCTTGGCCAACATTTGGTATTATCATCTTTCATTTTAACCATTCTAGTGAGTATAAAGTAGTATTTTACTTTGGTTTTAATTTGCATTTTCCTGATAACTAAAGTGTTGAGCACCTTTTCATTGCTTACTAGCTATTCATATGTCTTCTTTTTTTGTATAAAACGGCATCTTCTTCATTTTGCATAGATTAATTTCAGAACAAAATAAAAAAAGCCCACAATACACAACATCCAATCCTGTTGTCAGCTTAGGGAGGAAATGGGGCTTGATGCCCTTGTTTCCTGCCTTAGATACAAGGATGTGAGAGAAAAAAACACTAGGGATAATTGGAGTGAGGCAGCTGGGACAGGGCCACTCAAGGCTGTGGTGGGATCTCTGAGAACACTACACAGAGCGCACAAGGTTTCCAAGCGTGAACTCCTGATCTATTCCTTCCATGTGAGACACATCCTCATTGCCCTCAAATGGGGGGATCTCATCAGGAACAGTAGCAGTGGGTTCCTCTGCTGTCACTTCATCTTCATTGATACCTAGACCTAGCTTGATCATGCAGATGTAGTTGGAGTGGGTCTGTGGATCCTCAAGGAAGGAGCCAGAAGAGCAGCTTGGTTTTCAACAGCAGCACCACCTGGTCCTTGGCAGCCTTGTCGTTCTTGTCTGCCTCAGCCTTCTGCCACAGCCTCTCCACAATGGTGTGGTCACATTGATCTCCAGGTGCTCTTTGGCCATCGTGTAACCCATCATAGAGTTGTCCCAAAGTGCCTGGGCTTTCACAATCTGCTCCATAATGGCTGTCAAGCCATAGATGGTAGTCACAATGCAGCAGGTGAAGACTCAAGTCTATTGGAAGCTGTCAGCTTCTTAGCCTTCTTATCCAAGATTATTTTCATGAACTTGCAGAGGTTCTCAGGCTTCACCTTGAACTCTTCCATTTTTTTCTTCTCCTCCTCACCCTCAGGTAGCTCCAGACCCTCCTTGGCAACTGAGACGAGGCACTTCCCACCAAACTCCTTGAGCTGCTGCATGCAGTACTCATCAGTGGGGTTGGTCGTATACACTACCTCAAAGCCCCACTTCCGCACTCAATCCACGAAAGCAGAGCTGGCCACCTGTTCGTTGCTCTCACCAGTGATGTAGTAGGTGGATTTCCGTGTCTCATTCATGCAAGAGACATATTCTAACAGAGATCCCATCTCCAGACTGGGAGCTGTGAAAGTGCAGCAGCTCAGACAGGTGTCGCCAGTTAGGGGAGTCCTTGGGGATTCCAAACATTAGATTTTTAGAGGATGCCTCATAGAATTTCTTGTAATTCTCTTTGTCTTCTGCCAACTCAGAGAAGAGTTCAAGGCACCACTTAACAATGTTTCTGTGAATGACTTTCAAGATTTTGCTCTCCTGGAGCATTTCTCAAATGTTCAGGGATAGATCCTCAGAGTCAACCATACCACAGATAAAGTTGAGATCCTCTGGTATCAACTCATCACAGCTGTGCACGATGAACACATGAAGGACGTAGAGTTTGATGGTGTCTTTATTCTTATTGTTCTCAAAGAGGTCAAAAGGAGCCCGTTAAGGGATGAACAACAATGCCCTGAATTCCAACTGACCTTCTATAGAGAAGTGTTTGACTGCCAAGTGGTCTTCCCAGTCATTAGTGTGGCTGTTACAGAATTCTCCATACTCCTCCTGGGTGATGTAATCATGGTTTCTTGTCCAAATAGGCTTGGTCTTGTTTAGTTCTTCCTGATCAATGTATTTCTCTTTGATCTTCTCGGTTTTCTTTTAATTATCCTTACCAGTGTCATCCTCATTTGAACCCACATTTTCAATCTTGAGTCTTTCCTCATTATCTTTATCTTCCTATTATTTCTTGCCTTTCTCTTCCTCTGTCTCATCATCACTGATTTCCTTCTCTCTTTCTTTCCTCAGATAGAGGGTGATGGGTTAGCCTATGAACTGTGAGTGCTTTTTCACTGCATCTTTGACTTATCTCTCTTCTCAGTACTCTGTCTGGTTTTCTTTAAGGTGGAGGATCATTTTGGTACCCCTGCCATGGTCAGCACATACAGTGAAGGAACCCCCACCAGAAAACTCCCAGGCTCACTGTTCATCATCATTGTGCTTTGTGATCACAACCACTTTCTCTGCCACCAGATAGGCAGAATGAAAGCCAACACCAAATTGACAGTCATGGAGATGTCTGCACCAGCCTGAAGAGCCTCCATAAATTCTTCAGTATCAGACTTGGCAATGGTTCCCAAATTATTTATGAAATCAGCTTTGTCATGCCAGTGCCTGTGTCCACCAAAGTCAGAGTGCATTCCTGAGGGTTGGGCATGATGTCAATTTTCAGCTCTTTGTCACTGTCCAACTTGTAAGTGTCTGCCAGGCTCTCACAGAGAATCTTGTCCAAGGCATTAGAAGCATTAGAAATCAACTCTTGAAGGAAAAATCTGCTTGTTGGAATAGAAGATATTGATAATAAGAGACCTGAGTTGGGCAATTTCTGTCTGAAAGGCAAAAGTCTCCACCTCCTCCTCTCCATGCTGTACTTCCTCAGGCATCTTGAAAAGCCTTACAAGTACTAGAGAGCAAGGTGGGTTGGGACTGTCCCACATGCATGGGGCACCAAGGCTGTGCAACATTGACTTCGAGCCCATATGTCTTCCTTTGAAGTGAATGGTCTTTTCAAGTCTTTTGTACATTTTTCAAAATGAGGTTATTGTCTTTTTTTTTTTTTTTTTTTTTTTTTTGAGACGGAGTCTCGCTCTGTCACCCAGGCTGGAGTGCAGTGGCGCAATCTCGGCTCACTGCAAGCTCCACCTCCCAGGTTCACGCCATTCTCCTGCCTCAGCCTCTCCATGTAGCTGGGACTACAGGCGCCCGCCACCACGCCCAGCTAATTTTTTGTATTTTTAGTAGAGACGGGGTTTCACCATGGTCTCGATCTCCTGACCTCGTGATCCACCTGCCTCGGCCTCCCAAAGTACTGGGATTACAAGCGTGAGCCACCGTGCCCAGCCAGAGGTTATTGTCTTTTTATTATTGAGTTTTAAGAGTTTCCTAATATACTCTGGATAAAAGTTATTTGTCAGATATTTGTGTTACAAATGTGTTGTGTTTTGCTATTTTCTTAATTTTGTCTTTTGATGAGCACACACTCATACACATACATACAGTGGAATACTGTAGTCTTAAAAAAAAGAAAATGCTGTCATTTACAGCAACGTGGATGCAACTGGAGGACATTATGCTAAGAGAAATAAACCAGGAACCAAAAGACAAATACTGTATGATCCCATTTATAGGCAGAATCTAAAAAAGTCAGTCTGGTAGAAACAGAATAGAAAGGTGGTTACCAACGGCTGGGGGAAGGGAGAGAGATGGGGAAAGGGAAGATGTCCATCAAAGGATACAAAATTTCAATTAGACCAGAAGAATAAGTTTTAGTGATCTATTGCACTGCATGGTGGCCACAGTTAATAATGTATTATAGATTTCAAAATTGCTAAAAGAATAGATTTTTAGTATTCCATGGTATATATGTTCCACATTTTCTTAATCCAGTCTCATTGTTGGACATTTGGGTTGGTTCCAAGTCTTTGCTATTGTGAATAGTGCCGCAGTAAACATACGTGTGCATGTGTCTTTATAGCAGCATGATTTATAATCCTTTGGGTATACTATGCAGCCATAAAAAATGATGAGTTCGTGTCCTTTGTAGAGATATGGATGAAGCTGGAAACCATCATTCTCAGCAAACTATCACAAGAAACCAAAACCAAACACTGCATGTTCTCACTCATAGGTGGGAATTGAACAATGAGAACACACGGACACAAGAGGGAGAACATCACACACCTGGGCCTATTGTGGGGTGGGGGGAGGCAGGAGGGATAGCATTAGGAGATATACCTAATGTTAAACGATGAGTTAATGGGTGCAGCACACCAACATGGCACATGTATACATATGTAACAAACCTGCACGTTGTGCACATGTACCCTAAAACTTAAAGTATAATAAAAAAATAGATTTTTAATTTTCTCACCACCAAAAGAAAGATAATTTGGCACTATGATGTGAATACCCCAAAAATGATGTGTTGCAAATTTGATTCCCAGTGAAGTAGTGTTACACGGTGAGGCCTAATGGGAGACATTCAGGTTGTGAGGGTTCCACCCTCACAAATGAATTAATTCCCACTGTAAAAGGGCTTCAGGCTGCAAGTTCAGTCTCTTGCTCTCTCTTCTGTCATAAGATATGCAGCAAGAAGGCCTTCCTCAGATGCCAACCCCTCAATCTTGAACTTTCCAGCCTCCAGAACCGTGAGCCAATAAATTTTCATTATAAATTAACCTACCTCAGATATTCTGTTACAGCAGCACAAAACAAATTGAGACAGTTGGTGAGGTAATTAACATGTTAACTAGCTTGAATGAATCTTTCTACAATATATACATAGAGCAAAACATCATGTTATACGCATAAATATACACAATTATTGTCAATTAATTCAAAAAGAATTTTTTTAAGTATGTTGTTCAGTGTCCTAATAATTGGTGAAATTCCCCTTCTTTTTGTTATTGATTCATAATTTAATTCTGTTATAGTCATACAATATTTCATATTACTTGGCTCTTATGGATCTTATTAAATTTACCTTGAGTTCATTTATAGACTAGAAATAATCTACGTTGGTAAATGTTCTATGTGTGCTAACAAAATATGTCAATTCTGCTGCTAGTAGGTAGAATGTTTCATAAATATCAATTACGTCAAGTTTGTTAATTGTGTTCTTCAGGTCTTATGTAGCCTTACTGATTTTCTGCATACATTTTCTATCAATTATTGGAAGAAGAATATTGAAACTTCCTATATGATTTTAGATGTATTTATTTCTCTTTTTATTTATAACAGTTTGTTTCATATATTTTGAAGGTTTAGTTTTGTTTTGTTTTTGAGATGGAGTCTTGGTCTGTTGCCCAGGCTGGAGTGCAGTAGCATGATCTCTGCTCACTGCAACCTCCATTTCCCAGGTTCAAGTGATTCTCCTGCCTCAGCCTCCCAAGTATCTGGGACTACAGGCACGTGCCACCATGTCCAGCTAATTTTGTATTTTTAGTAGAGACAGGTTTCACCATGTTGGCCAGGCTGGTCTCAAACTCCTGACTTCAATTGATCTGCCTGCCTTACCCTCCAAAAGTGCTGGGATTACATGCATTAGCCACCACACCCACCCTATTTTGAGGTTTTGTTATTAGGTAAAAAGATTTTATATTATTGTTGGCAGACAGTTGTCCATGGGTTGCTTGCATATCTACAGGTTTTCTGAGCAAAGCCAAGGCATTAACAGTCTGAGCCATTTCACATTGTGATTATTTTACCTTTTTTTTATAAAATAGTTTTGCTGGGTATAAAATTATATGTTTACAATTTTCCTCTTTCAGTACTTAAAAGATGTTGCTCTCCTACTTTTCCTTTGTATTACTTCTGACACTGCTGCCATTCTTAACTTTGTCCCTCTGTATATATGTTCTTTCTTCCCTTCTGACTACTTAAATTTTTTCCCACTAAAAAAAATTTATTATCCTATTGTATTAGTCCATTTTCCTACTGCTATGAAGAAATACCTGAGACTGGGCAATTTATAAAGAAAAAGATGTTTAATGAAATCACAGTTCCACATGGCTGGGGAGGCCTTACAATCATGATGGAAGGAGAAGGAGGAACAAAGGCATGTCTTACATGGCAGTAGGCAACAGAGCTTGTGCAGGGGAGCTGCCTTTTATAAAAGCATCAGTTCTTGTGAGACTGAATCACCATCACAAGAACTGCACAGGAAAAACCCACCCCCATGATCCAATTACCTCCCACTTGATCCCTCCCATGACATGTAGAGATTATGGGAGCTACAATTCAAAATGAGATTTGAGTGGGCACACAGCAAAACCATGTCATTCCATATCTAGCCCCTCCCAAATCTCATGTCTTCACATTTCAAAACCAATTCTGCCTCCCAAACAGTCTCCTAAAGTCTTAACTCATTTCAGCATTAACTCAAAAGTCCAAAGTCCAAAGTCTCATCTGAGACAAGGCAAGTCCCTTCCACCTATGAGCTTGTAAAATCAAAAGCAAGTTAGTTACTTCCTACAAACAATGGGGGTACAAGCATTGAGTAAATATACCTGTTCCAAATGGGAGAAATTGGCCAAAACAAAGGGTCTACAGGCCCCATGCAAGTCTGAAATCTGGCAAGGCAGTCAAATCTTAAAGCTTTAAAATTATATCCTTTGACTCCATGTCTGACATCCAGGTCATGCCGATGAAAGACAAGGGTTCCCATGATCTTGGACAGCTTCTCCCCTGTGGCTTTGCAGGGTACAGCTGTTCTCCCTGCTGCCTTCACGGGCTGGCATTAAGTGTCTGTGGCTTTTCCAGGCACGTGGTGTAAGCCATCAGTGGATCTACCATTCTTGGGTCTGAAGGATAGTGGCCCTCTTCTCACAGCTCCACTAGGAAGCGCCCCAGTGGGGACTCTGTGTAGGGGCTCCCACCCCACATTTTCCTTCCACGCTGCCCTAGCAGAGGTTCTCCATGAGGGATCTGCCCCTGCAGCACACCCCTGCCTGGACATTCAGGCATTTCCATACATCCTCTGAAATCTAGGCAGAGGTTCCTAAACCTTAATTCTTGACTTCTGTGCACCCACAGTCCCAACAACACATGTAAGCTGCCAAGGCTTGGAGTTTGCACTCTCTAAAGCAATGGCCTGAGCTCTTCATTGGCCCCCTTTAGCCACAGCTGGGATGCAGGGTATCAAGTCTCGAGACTGCACAAAGCAGCAAAGCCGTGGCCTGGCCCACAAAACTACTTTTTACCTCCTAGGCCTCCAGGCCTGTGATGAAAGGGGCTGCCATGAAGACCTCTGACATGCTCTGGAGACATTTTCCCCTTTGTCTTGGCAATTAACATTTGGCTCCTGGTTACTTATGCAAATTTCTACAGCCAGCTTGAATTTCTCCTCAAAAAATGGGTTTTTCTTTTCTGTTGCATCATCAGTCTGCATATTCTCCTAAGGTTTATGCTCTGCTTCCTCTCGAACACTTTACCACTTAGAAATTTCTTCGCCAGATGTCCTAAATCATCTCTCCCAAGTTCAAAGTTCCACAGATCTCAAAGACAGGGGCAAAATGCTGCTAGTCTCTTTGCTAAAGCATAACAAGAGTCACCTTTGCTCCAGTTCCCAACAAATTCCTCATCTCCATCTGACACCACCTCAGTCGGGACTTTATTGTCCATATCACTATCAGCATTTGGGTCAAAGCCATTGAACAAGTCTCTAGGAAGTTCCAAAGTTTCCCACATCTTCCTGTCTTCTTCTGAGCCCACCAAACTGTTCCAACCTCTGCCTGTTACCCAGTTCCAAAGTCACTTCCACATTTTTGGGTATCTTTACAGCAGTGCCCCACTACTTCATACCAATTTATTGTATTAGTCCATTTTCACATTTCTATGAAGAAATACCCAAGACTGGTTAATTTATTTTTTAAAAAGAGGTTTAATGGACTCCAGTTCCACATGGCTGGGGAAGCTAACAATCATGGTGGAAGGCAAAGGAGGAGCAAAGACACATCTTACATGGCAGCAGGCAAGAGAGCATGTGAAGGGGAACTGCCCTTTATCAAATCATCAGATCTTGTTAGACTTACTGTCATGAGAGCAGCATGGGAAAAAAACGCCCCCATGATTCAATTACCTCCCACCCAGTTTCTGCCATGACATGTGGGGATTATGGTGAAGCAGCATCATTCATCTGGGGTAATACCTGAGGTTTGTTGCCTCTCACCAAGGAAATCAATGATGCAGACACGCAAGGAGTAAGGTTAAGAGCAAAGGTTTAATAGGCGAAAGAAAGAGAGGAGCTCTCTGCATAGAGAGGGATCCCAGAGAAAATGGGTTGCTGCTTCCTCAATGAAATGCAGAAGGTTTTATAGATGAGCTTGAGGAGGTGGTGTCTGATTTACATAGGGCAGAAAAGATTGGCCAGACCAGGTGTGCCATTTGCATAGCACATGAAGAAGCTGGCCACCCTACCCTAATCTTTTATTATGCAGATGGGTTCTCTACTTGGCTGGCACCATGTTGCCTATTCCTTTACTGTACACATGGTGACAAAGAAAAGGGAAGATGAAGCTTCCATGTTGAACATACCAGGCTTCCAGGTAGCCCTTTTCTTTTTGCACAGCTGCTGGCATTCACCCATGCAAGCTTCCAGCTTGCTTATCTATGTCTGCAGCTCGATTTTTCAGGCTGCTGTTTATTAGGAAAAAAATGATTTTGGGGATGCTTTTTTTTAAAAGAGAAGCCTTGCCGAGGACTCCTTTACCCTCACTATCTGCCTAAATAATTTCTTTCTAGCTCCTGTATCAATGAGAGCTACAATTCAAGATGAGATTTGGCTGGGGACACAGCCAAACCATATCAGATATACCCTGATGTAATTTTCTTCATGTTTCTTTTACTTGGAATTTATTAAGCTTCTTGGAAAATGTTGGGCCATTATTTCTTCAAATATTTATTTTTCTCTTAACCTCTTCTTCTAGGCCATCAATTTCTTGTGTTAGGCTTCTAAAACCTGTTCCAAAACTCACAAATACTGTTCTTTTTGGTTTGGGTTGGTTTTTTGTTTTGTTTTGTTTTTGTGGTTTTTTTTCTCTGTGTTGGATTTCAGTTGTTATTATTGCTGTGTTTTCAAGTTCACTAATCTTTTCTTCTGTAGGTAGAATCTGTTATTAATTCCCTTCATGTATTTTTTGGTCTCAAATATTGTTGTTTTCATCAATATAACTTCAATATGGATCTTCTAAAGATATTTTCTAAAAGTCTGTTTATCACGTGCATGTTTTCCTCTACCTTTTCTAGTCTACTCTTTATATTTATATCATTCTTTACTAATATTATTATTGATGTCTGCAATAGTTATCTAGGGCTGCCATAGCAAAGTCTACAAAATGAGCTTAAACAAAATAAATGTATTATCTTATAGTTTGAGAGACCAGAGTATGAAATCAAGATGTTGGCAGGGTGAGCTCCTTTTGAGGACAATGAGGGAGGATCAATTCCAAGCCTCTCTCTTTGGCTTGCAGTTGGTAATCTTCTTTCTGTGTCTCTTCACATCATCTTCCCTTATACATATTTTTCTCTGCGTCCAAATGTATCCCTTTTTAAAGGATACCAGTGATCTTGGTTTAGGAGCTACCCTAAACCTCTTCTTAACTTAGCTAATTACTTTTGCAATTACTCTATTTCCAAATACGATTCCATTCTGGGTATTGCAATTTAGGACATCAACATACAAATTTGGTGTGGTGGGGGATAAAATTCAATGCATACAATATTATTTCTGCATAGTTTCTATTGTTTTACTTTTTTCTGCTCATTATGGGTTGAATTTCCTATTTCTTTGAATGCCTGTTTATTTTTGTTTGCATGTCAGATGCTATGAAATGTACATTCATTATGGTTTGCTAGAGAATTTTGTATTCTCTTAAATATTTTTGGTCTTTGTTCAGAGACACACTTAAATTACTTGGAAACAATTTGATCTTTTTCATGTTTGTTTTCAAGCTGTGTTAGCTGGGTCCAGAACAATTTTTAGTCTGGTTCTTCTTTACCTCATTACTGTGACAATATCCTTCTGAGGATTGTACTTGATACTCTACGGGTGAGGAGGCATTTCCACTCTGGCTGGCACAATCATTGAGGATGATTCTGTCAGATCCTTTCTGCTATTTTTTCCGGGCCTGATGTAGTTTCTTCACATGCATGCACTGATCAGTATTCAGCTGAAAATTCAAAGGGATCTTCCCATGGATGTCTGGCGCCTCACTATGTAGCTCTCTCCTCTCCATTCCTCTTCCCTGTGAGTTCTAGTCACCTTGGGCCCCCTAGATTTTGTCTCCTCAACTTGGGTATATTGCTGAGCCTCTTCCTGCATTGCACCCTGTAAATGCCTTTAAGGCACCAAGCTGGGACAAGTTTGGGGCTCACTTTGTTGCTTGTCCTTTTCTGTGCTTCCCATTGTCAAATATCTGAAAAAAAAAACTCATCTATTTTGTCCATTTTTTATTTTTTTTAAGTGGGAACATTAATTTGATCCTCTATGTCCTTCTGGCTAAAGTGGTCTTCAAATTTGATTTTTTATTTTCATTTAACGGCTATTTATTGAGTGGCGACTATGTGTCAGACACTGTTCTAAATGCAGGGAAATGCATCAGTAAACAAGAGCTGATAATAATCCCAAAGAGTGTATAATGTGGGAAACCAAACACTAAAGAAACAAATGTATAAGCGAACTGTCAGATGGAATTGTGTGCTAAGAAGCAAAATAAGGCAAAAAAGGCAAACAGAGAGTGCTAATGGTGAGAGAGGATTGTAATTTAAAATAAAGTGGACAGGGAAGATGCCGCAGAAAATAATCATTACAGCAAAGATGTGGAGGATGCAAATTAGCAAGGCATGGAGATGTTTGGTAAAAATGCTTCTGTTTGGGAGAACAGGAATTGCAGAAGCCCTGAGGCAGGAGCATGCCAGGAGTGCTTAAAGAAAAACAAAGAAGCCAGTGTGGCTAGAATTGAGTGACTGAGGAAGGAGGGAGGGGAAGTGAGGTCAGAGTGTTCATGGCTGGGGATGGGGAGGCTGATCTTGTAAGATGTTGAAGCCCATTATAAGCATTTCAGTTTTTATTTTGAATTATACAGCGGAGTAAAATGCTTTCACTTTTGTTGGGCAGGATCTCCTTAGCTATTATGTTAAGAAGAGAAAGTCAAATTGCAAGGGCAGATGTCAGGAGACCTTAGAATAATCTAGGCAAGAAATTCTGGTGATTGGAGACAAAAGGGGTAGCTGAAGAGGTAGTGAAAACTAGCTAGATTTTGGATATATTCTGATGGTTGACAGGATTTGCTATTATTAAGTTTTAGACTTAAGAAATGCCTCCTCCTCCATTCAATGAAGGTTCAATATTACCTTGCAATACTACAAATAGAAGAACTAGAAGTTCATACTCTTTATTCTATTTTATTATGCTAGGCTGAACCCTGTGGGAGAGTCTAGAGGCTTCATTCAGAGACAGTGACAGAAGCAGCCTTTAATGTGCTTCTCCTAGCAGTATAAATCTGCCATTGACTTCATTTTTTATTACACACAGATCCCAATAAGCCTGTTTTGTAGTGCTTTTGACTACCTGAAACAGTAGGAAGACTATTTTTTAATCAATGTGCAAATGAAGAGGAGTTTATATTTTCTTCCAAATCTGACTTGAATGTTCTTTACAAACACCTAGGTGGTATTTTAAAACTGTCAACAAAATGAGTTCTTAAAAGTTATCCATGTACTTAAGCATTTGGGGGCCTTTCTGATTTTTTTTTTAGCTTATCTGTATTTGATCATATTTGTTTGGGGTATCAAAATGTACCACCTCCAGTTTTGCTATTTAAGTCAAATATGGCTTGTTTTAATAATATCTCTGAAGGCTTGATCATTTATTCATTTCATTTATTCATTCATTAAATAGATATTTATGGAGGGATGCGGTGGCTCACACCTATAATCCCAGCACTTTGGGAGGCTAAGTTGGACTATAGCCTGCACCCAGGAGTTTAAGACCAGCCTGGGCAACAAAGTGAGACCCTGTCTCTACAAAAAATTTAAAAATTTAGAAAATTAGCTGCATGTGGTGGTGCATGCCTGTAGACCCAGCAACTTGGGAGGCTAAGGTGAGGGGATTGCTTGAGCCCAGGAGTTCAAGGCTGCAGTGAGCTATGGTGCCATTGCACTCCAGCCTGGGTGACACAGTGTCTCTAAAAACAAAACAAAACAGACATGTATTGAACAACTACTACATATCAGCCTCTGTGCTGTGCTGTGAGAGATAAGCTATTTCTTAACTACACATTGCAAATTCCTAGTCCTCAAGGAATATGTTAATACATATAGAATATACATATATATAAAATACGATGTGATAAAAGTTAGGAAAGCTAGTAGTAACCTGCTGGCATGGGAAAATTTAGGAGTACTTCTCATGCCAGTTTTGGGGATATGAGTTTTCCAGTTGGAGGGTTGGTAGTACAGGATGAAAGAGTGAAGAATGGACATTCCTGTGACAGCAATGTGCATAAAGGCTGTGGGGTGTGGGAAATCATGAGGCACTGGGAACTGGCAAGAGCTTCAGAATGGTTGGAGCTCTCCATTAGGCTACGGAGCAGGGCTACTAAGGAGCCATGCATAGGACAGATTATGAGAAAGGTTGCTCTGACTGCAGTGTGGACAATGCATCATAGGATGGCAAGATCAGAGAAAGGGAGACCTGTTAGGAGGCTGATGCAGTTGCCTGGGAAAAGGATGCTTATAGCCTGAGATAAGGACTGCCAGGAAGAGAATTGGAGAATTTCAAAAGATAAGAGAGTGTCCAAAGAATCGGTGTAATTAGATGTGGTTTGTGGGAAAGAAAAACGTAAATAAAAATCCATGTTTTCTGGCTGAGACACCAGGTAAAATAACAGTGCCATTGAGATATTGGGCATAGATGGAGAAATACATTTTGATGACCTGTGATGAATTCAGTTTGGAACAAGTTGAGTTTAAGGTGTCTGTGGATATCTATCTGAAGATGTCCACTGGTTTTATTCACATAGGTCTGGACCTCAGGAGAGAAATCCTAGCTTGAAATATATTTGAGGGTAAGAGCATACAGATAGTCATTAGAGCTTTGAGGGTGGAAGACATCACAGAAGAGGAGAGTCTAGAGGATTGAAGATGGGCCTCTGACATTTTAAAGGATTCACAAAGAGGAACCAGCAAAAGAGACTGTGATGTATCAGCCAGCGAGGTAAAAAGAAAATCATGGTATGAGAATGGAACTGCCCAAGGGGTTCTTGCTACCTGCTGCACAAACAAAGACCACAGCATTGCAGTAAAGAAAGTTTAATTGACATGAGGCCAGCCATGTCACAGGGGAGGCAGTTAATACTCAAAGCAATCCCCCTGAAGTCCTGTCTTTTTCAAAGGCAATTTGGGGAAGGGAGTGGGAGTGGTCACATAACGCGTGCTTGCTGATGACTGGTTGTGTTGGAGATGAAATCACAGGGAGTCAAAGCTGTTCACCTGAGCTGAATTGCTCCTGGGTGTGGCCACAAGGGCAAGGTTGGGGAGTCAACGTGGAGCCATCTGATCCAGGTGGAGCCAGGGATATCAGACATGCAAAAAAAAAAAACCCTGAAAATATATCTCAAAAGGCCAATCTACAGTAGTGGTGTTATCTGCAGGAATATCTTGTGACAAGTGCACATGCCTTAGCAGAATCAGGCTCCTCTCTTCTTTGTAGCCTGGTGGACTTCATTAGCTTTGCAAAGATGGTTGATGGTTGAGTTTTAGAGAAGGGCTATTATCATTTAAACCATAATCTAAATGTCTTCCAAAGTTAGCTTGGCCCAAAAGCCCAAGAAGAATTAAGGGAAAGGCAAGACGGGGGTGGGTTAGATCAGATCTCTTTTACTGCCATAATTTTCTTATTGTTAAATTTTTTGCAAAGTCTGTTTCAAGGGCAATATGGGAGTGTGGAATCTGAAACAGGTAAGGACTTCCAGAAGTTGGGATAAGTCAACAGTGTTAAATCATGATGAAGACTCGGGTAAGAGGAAGCCTGTAGAGCCATTGCATCTAGCAAAAACAAAGTCATCCCCTGTTCTTAATACTAATGTGAATGAAGTAAGGAGCGAGGAGGCCATATTGTAGTGAACTGAGTGAACAGGCTATAAGCAAGTGGAGAGAGCTGATGTATACTGCAAATGAAAAGAGAGCACAGGGCCAAAGCTCATGTGGGATGTGAGGCTCATGAAAGCCTCTGTTGTTGCAGTTGTTTCTTGAGGTGGGAGAAAGGTGAACTTGGTTAAATGCTGATTAGAATGAGTTGTATGAAAGGAACAACTGTAGTTGTTGAGAAGCAAGGAGGTGCCTGATTAAATAGTGTTTCTGAGGTAGCAGCAATGGTCAGATTCCAGAACATCTGTGGAGGGAGTAGCCACACCTAAAAGGAAATGTACTTTTGAAAAGATCAGGCATGGGTTAAAGGTGGATACTTATTATGGATTGAACTGTGTCTCCCCCAAATTCATGTATTGAAATCCTAACGCCTACTGCCTTGGAGTGTGACCTTATTTGGAAATAAGGTCATTGCAGATGTAATTGTTAAGATAAGGTCATACTGAAGTAAGGTAAGTCCCTAATCCAATATGTTTGATATCCTTGTAAAAAGAAGAGGACAGGCATGGTGGCTCATGCTCATAACCCCAGCACTTTGGGAGGCCAAGGGGGGGCAGATCTCTTGAGGCCAGGAGTTCAAGACCAGCCTAGCCAACACGGTGAAGCCCCATCTCTACTAAAAATACAAGAATTAGCTGGGCATGGTTGTGCATGCCTGTAGTCCCAGCTACTCAGGAGGCTGAGGCAGGAGAATCACTTGAGCCCAGGAGGCAGAGGCTGCAGTGAGCTGAGATCATGGCACGGCACTCTAGCCTAGGTGACAGGGTGAGACTGTCTCAAAATATAAAATAGAACAACATAAAGCGGGAGGCTGGTGTAGTGGCTTATATATATAGAGAGAGCCACTATATATATATAGTGTGTGTGCATATATATGTATATATCACTATATATAGAGTATATATATATACACATATATGTACAATCACTATATATAGTATGTATATATGTATATATAGTATGTATATATGTATATATACATATATGTATACTATATATAGTATGTATATATGTATATATACATATATAGTATACTATATATGCATATATACATATATACATAGTGTACATATATACATACATAGTATATATATATACATAAATAGTATACATATATACATATATACATATGTATATATGTGTGTCTATATATATATATATGTATGTATGTATGTATATATCTCCAGGTGTGGTGGTGCATGCCTATAGTCCCAGCTACACAGAAAGCTGAGATGGGAGAATCTCTTGAGCCCTGGGGAGGTCAAGGATGCAGTGAGCCATGATTGCACCACTGTACTCCAGCCTGAACAACACAGCAAGCCCTTGTCTCAAAAAAAAATTTTTTTAATAGTGGGGGGTGGGAATTTGGACACTAACATGCACACATAGAGAGAAAGCCATGTGGTGAAGGTAGAGATTAGGAGATGTAACAGAAGGTGAAAAAAAAAAAAAAGCCAAAGATTGCCAGCAAACTACCTAGGAGAGACATGGGACAGATTTTCCAAGACCACCTTCGGAAGGAATCAGCTCTGGATTTGACACTTCTAGCCTCCAGCACTGTGAGAGAGTAAGTTACTGTTGTTTAAGCCACCCAGTTCGCACTTTGTTATGGCAGCCCTAGTAAACTAACTTGGTGCCAGTGAAATTAAGTTCGCCTGTTGAAGGACAGAAAGTCAAGGGAGTACTGACCCGCTGCTTTTACTTTTATTAAGAACTTGGACCCAGTGTTATCTCTGGGGAGTC
Source organism: Nomascus leucogenys (assembly GCF_006542625.1). Classification (NCBI taxonomy): domain Eukaryota; kingdom Metazoa; phylum Chordata; class Mammalia; order Primates; family Hylobatidae; genus Nomascus; species Nomascus leucogenys. The sequence goes on along the minus strand of NC_044385.1, from coordinate 122,659,553 downwards.
TTTGAGGAAGGTGGCTTGGGACACTTGGAGAGAAATGGAGAAGACTTGAAATAACCATTCTGAACAATGGAAGACAGCAGTCTAAAAGGAACTGTAAGAATGCTGGGCAGTACTGAGGCTCCAGTTGAGTTTGGACCTCAGGAATTTACTCTGTGTGGGTGTGTATGTGTGTGTGTGTGTGTGTGTGTGTGTGTTTTGGGGGGTTTTGTTTTTTAAAGAGTTCTTCCAGTGGCACTCCATAGTCCAGTGTGATTATTTTGGGAATACATTTTCCACCACTGAATTCAAAGACAACTATCTTTTTCTGCCTGCCTGACTTTCCCTAGACCCTAGTCCTTAGCAAAGTTACAAAGTAATAAAACTATTTTATTCGTAGGGAAAGCCATTACAATTATTCAGCAGGCTCTTTGCCAATGTGCCTCTCACATTCTTCCACCACCAAGAACTAATCCCTGGGGTTTAGCTTATAAAATCCATGACTAAAAAATATTTTTGTCTTTCATCATCAGCTTTGTCACAGATTTGGTGGCTCTGAGCTGTACTCTGGAGTTGAAATGTCTCCTTAAGGCATTTTTCTTCATCCTTAAGTTCAAGGATGCCGTAAGAGGCTTGTTTTCTCTTATCATGAGTATGAATCAAGCCACAGCAGGGTCTGTAACTAACCAGTACTAAGGAAATACAATAACATGGTTGATGTCAGAAAATTTTCCATTGCAAACCTCACAAGAGTACATTTTTTTTCACACATAGATCCATTTCTTAAGGTAAAACATGGCAATGGATGTGAATCACATGAAACTAGTGTGAAATACAACAGAAAAATAGGACTTTGATGTTTATGAGATTTGTATTATTCCCACTGCTAAGTAAGCCAGTTTCATTTTTAGATCCCATCCTCTGAGTAAGCAGCAAAGTTCAAAGTCCGCCAAAAAAGTGATGAATTTTTCAGATGTATTGCAGGAGAATTGTAGCTGCTAGGTGATGTTTATTACGGAAATGGAGGAAAAGGCTGGAGCCTTGGACACCTTCAGAAATTAAACAACCAGAAGTAATGGTCAGAGCAAGACAAAAACAACAGTGTCTGATGGTTTGTGCTGGCCTCAGAGGATCGTGTGAATGCTGTTGACAACATTCCCATGAATACCCCTCCCCCTGCCCCACACTGAAGAAGTCAACAACCAAAGCCCTGACATCAGGGTCTGGCCGCCCAAGGCTCCAAGGGCTCTTTAATGGGGGAAGCTATCCCATTAGAAGGTACTTAGGGATACATCCACATTCGAACTAACCCCAACCCCAGTGGAAGTAGGTCCAACCCTGCAGCAGGTTTACTTGCAACCTCTGTGTGTAAAATGTTTTCTTTTAGTGGGAGAGGGGAGATGGCTTTCTGGATTCTCATTCTTTGTCCATGATCCTGCGTGCTCATACATATACCTCAAACTCTAAGCATCCATCTTATTCACACCACGTCTCCAAACTCTAATTTGATCATCATAATAAGGCTGCAATGTCATTTAGAGACAATTTAATCCGTCCCTTCCCATTCCACCCTCTCCCTCCATACACATAATTATCACCACTACTACCATCATTATTTTATAGAAAACAAAATAAAAACTGAAGCCCAGGATTTAAATAACTCGACCACATGGCTTATTGCTGACAAAACTAATATTAAACCTATATATTTTGATTCTGTATCCATAGATCTTTCTTTTTTTTTTTTTAAAGGTAAGGTAGACTTTATTCAAGATTATTATAATGGAGTAGAGGGATTGACCTCAACTCCACAGAAATAAAAGGCAGAAGGATTTTTATTTTTATTTTTTATTTTTTTTGTTTTTTTGTTTTTATTTTTTTATTTAGAAAATTATTTTGTGCATGAGCATTACTGCAAGTTTTGCAAGAAACGTAAATTGAAAGAAACCATTATGTGCACAAGATGAATTTAATAACATCTTGATATTTTCCACGATCACAGTTTCTGGTTTTTTTTTTTAATAATTATTATACTTTAGGTTTTAAGGTACATGTGCACGATGTGCAGGTTTGTTACATATGTATCCATGTGCCATGTTGTTTTGCTGCACCCATTAACTCGTCATAGGTATATCTCCTGATGCTGTCCTTCCCCCCTCCCCCCACCCCACAACAGTCCCCGGAGTGTGATGTTCCCCTTCCTGTGTCCATGAGTTCCCATTGTTCAATTCCCACCTATGAGTGAGAACATGTGGTGTTTGGTTTTTTGTCCTTGCGATAGTTTACTGAGAATGATGGTTTCCAGTTTCATCCATGTCCCTACAAAGGACATGAACTCATCATTTTTTATGGCTGCATAGTATTCCATGGTGTATATATGCCACATTTTCTTAATCCAGTCTATCGTTGTTGGACATTTGGGTTGGTTCCAACTCTTTGCTATTGTGAATAGTGCTGCAATAAACATACGTATGCGTGTGTCTTTATAGCAGCACGATTTATAGTCCTTTGGGTATATACCCAGTAATGGGATGGCTGGGTCAAATGGTATTTCTAGTTCTAGATCCCTGAGGAATTGCCACACTGACTTCCACAATGGTTGAACTAGTTTACAGTCCCACCAACAGTGTAAAAGTGTTCCTATTTCTCCACATCCTCTCCAGCACCTGTTGTTTCCTGACTTTTTAATGATGGCCATTCTAACTGGTGTGAGATGGTATCTCATTGTGGATTTGATTTGCATTTGTCTGATGGCCAGTGATGATGAGCATTTTTTCATGTGTTTTTTTGCATAAATGTCTTCTTTTGAGAAGTGTCTGTTCATGCCCTTCACCCACTTTTTGATGGGATTGTTTGTTTTTTTCTTGTAAATTTGTTTGAGATCATTGTAGATTCTGGATATAAGCCCTTTGTCAGATGAGTAGGTTGCAAAGATTTTCTCCCATTCTGTAGGTTGCCTGTTCACTCTGATGGTAGTTTCTTTTGCTGTGCAGAAGCTCTTTAGTTTAATTAGATCCCATTTGTCAATGTTGGCTTTTGTTGCCATTGCTTTTGGTGTTTTAGACATGAAGTCCTTGCCCACGCCTATGTCCTGAATGGTATTGCCTAGGTTTTCTTCTAGGGTTTTAATGGTTTTAGGTCTAACATTTAAATCTTTAATCCATCTTGAATTAATTTTTGTATAAGGTGTAAGGAAGGGATCCAGTTTCAGCTTTCTACATATGGCTAGCCAGTTTTCCCAGCACCATTTATTAAATAGGTAATCCTTTCCCCATTTCTTGTTTTTGTCAGGTTTGTCAAAGATCAGATAGTTGTAGATATGCGGCATTATTTCTGAGGGCTCTGTTCTGTTCCATTGATCTATGTCTCTGTTGTGGTACCAGTACCATGCTGTTTTGGTTACTGTAGCCTTGTAGTATAGCTTGAAGTCAGGTAGCATGATGCCTCCAGCTTTGTTCTTTTGGCTTAGGATTGACTTGGCAATGCGGGCTCTTTTTTGGTTCCATATGAACTTTAAAGTAGTTTTTTCCAATTCTGTGAAGAAAGTCATTGGTAGCTTGATGGGGATGGCATTGAATCTATAAATTACCTTGGGCAGTATGGCCATTTTCACGATATTGATTCTTCCAAACCATGAGCATGGAATGTTCTTCCATTTGTTTGTATCCTCTTTTATCTGATTGAGCAGTGGTTTGTAGTTCTCCTTGAAGAGGCCCTTCACATCCCTTGTAAGTTGGATTCCTAGGTATTTTATTCTCTTTGAAGCAATTGTGAATGGGAGTTCACTCATGATTTGGCTCTTTGTTTGTCTGTGATTGGTGTACAAGAATGTTTGTGATTTTTGTACTTTGATTTTGTATCCTGAGACTTTGCTGAAGTTGCTAATCTGCTTAAAGAGATTTTGGGCTGAGATGATGGAGTTCTCTAGATACACAATCATGTCATCTGCAAACAGGGACAATTTGACTTCCTCTTTTCCTAATTGAATACCCTTTATTTCCTTCTCCTGCCTGATTGCCCTGGCCAGAACTTCCAGCACTATGTTGAATAGGAGTGGTGAGAGAGGGCATCCCTGTCTTGTGCCAGTTTTCAAAGGGAATGCTCCCAGTTTTTGCCCATTCAGTATGATATTGGCTGTGGGTTTGTCATAGATAGCTCTTATGATTTTGAGATACGTCTCATCAATACCTAATTTATTGAGAGTTTTTAGCATGAAGGGTTGTTGAATTTTGTTAAAGGCCTTTTCTGCATCTATTGAGATAGTCATGTGGTTTTTGTCTTTAGTTCTGTTTATATGCTGGATTACATTTATTGATTTGCATATGTTGAACCAGCCTTGCATCCCAGGGATGAAGCCCACTTGATCATGGTGGAAAAGCTTTTTGATGTGCTGCTGGATTTGGTTTGCCAGTATTTTATTGAGGATTTTTGCATCAATGTTCATCAAGGATATTGGTCTGAAATTCTCTGTTTTGGTTATGTCTCTGCCAGGCTTTGGTATCAGGACGATGCTGGCCTCATAAAATGTGTTAGGGAGGATTCCCTCTTTTTCTATGGATTGGAATAGTTTCAGAAGGAATGGTACCAGTTCCTCCTTGTACCTCTGGTAGAATTCGACTGTGAATCCATCAGGTCCTGGACTCTTTTTGGTTGGTAAGCTATTGATTATTGCCACAATTTCAGAACCTGTTATTGGTCTATTCAGAGATTCAACTTCTTCCTGGTTTAGTCTTGGGAGGGTGTATTTGTCGAGGCGTTTATCCATTTCTTCTAGATTTTCTAGTTTATTTGCATAGAGGTGTTTGTAGTATTCTCTGATGGTAGTTTGTACTTCTGTGGGATCGGTGGTGATATCCCCTTTTTCATTTTTTCTTGCATCTGTTTGATTCTTCTCTCTTTTCTTCTTTATTAGTCTTGCTAGCGGTCTATCAATTTTGTTGATCTTTTCAAAAAACCAGCTCCTGGATTCATTAATTTTTTGAAGGGTTTTTTGTGTCTCTATTTCCTTCAGTTCTGCTCTGATTTTAGTTATTTCTAGCCTTCTGCTAGCTCTTGAGTGTGTTTGCTCTTGCTTTTCTAGTTCTTTTAATTGTGATGTTAGGGTGTCTATATTTGATCTTTCCTGCTTTCTTTTGTGGGCATTTAGTGCTATAAATTTCCCTCTACACACTGCTTTGAATGTGTCCCAGAGATTCTGGTATGTTGTGTCTTTCTTCTCGTTGGTTTCAAGAACATCTTTATTTCTGCCTTCATTTCATTATGTACCCAATAGTCATTCAGGAGCAGGTTGTTCAGTTTCCATGTAGTTGAGCGGTTTTGAGTGAGTTTCTTAATCCTGAGTTCTAGTTTGATTGCACTGTGGTCTGAGAGACAGTTTGTTATAATTTCTGTTCTTTTACATTTGCTGAGGAGAGCTTTACTTCCAACTATGTGGTCAATTTTGGAATAGGTGTGGTGTGGTGCTGAAAAAAATGTATATGCTGTTGATTTGGGGTGGAGAGTTCTGTAGATGTCTATTAGGTCCACTTTGTGCAGAGCTGAGTTCAATTCCTGGATATCCTTGTTAACTTTCTGTCTCATTGATCTGTCTAATGTTGACAGTGGGGTGTTAAAATCTCCCACTATTATTGTGTGGGAGTTTAAGTCCCTTTGTAGGTCACTCAGGACTTGCTTTATGAATCTGGGTGCTCCTGTGTTGGGTGCATATATATTTAGGATAGTTAGGTCTTCTTGTTGAATTGATCCCTTTACCATTATGTAATGGCCTTCTTTGTCTCTGTTGATCTTTGTTGGTTTAAAGTCTATTTTATCAGAGACTAGGATTGCAACCTCTGCCTTTTTTTGTTTTCCATTTGCTTGATAGATCTTCCTCCATCCCTTTATTTTGAGTCTATGTGTGTCTCTGCATGTGAGATGGGTTTCCTGAATACAGCACACTGATGGGTCTTGACTCCTTATCCAGTTTGCCAGTCTGTGTCTTTTAATTGGAGCATTTAGCCCATTTACATTTAAAGTTAATATTGTTATGTGTGAATTTGATCCTGTCATTATGATGTTAGTTGGTTATTTTGCTTGTTAGTTGATGCAGTTTCTTCCTAGCCTCGATGGTCTTTACAATTTGGCATGTTTTTGCAGTGGCTGGTACCGGTTGTTCCTTTCCATGTTTAGTGCTTCCTTCAGGAGCTCTTTTAGGGCAGGCCTGGCGGTGACAAAATCACTCAGCATTTGCTTGTCTGTAAAGTACTTTATTTCTCCTTGACTTATGAAGCTTAGTTTGGCTGGATATGAAATTCTGGGTTGAAAATTCTTTTCTTTAAGAATGTTGAATATAGGCCCCCACTCTCTTCTGGCTTGTAGAGTTTCGGCGGAGAGATCAGCGTTAGTCTGATGGGCTTCACTTTGTGGGTAACCTGACCGTTCTCTCTGGCTGTCCTTAACATTTTTTCCTTCATTTCAACTTTGGTGAATCTGACAATTATGTGTCTTGGAGTTGCTCTTCTCGAGGAGTAGCTTTATGGCGTTCTCTGTATTTCCTGAATCTGAATGTTGGCCTGCCTTGCTAGATTGGGGAAGTTCTCCTGGATAATATCTTGCAGAGTGTTTTCCAACTTGGTTCCATTCTCCCCGTCATTTTCAGGTACACCAATCAGACGTAGGTTTGGTCTTTTCACATAGTCCCAAATTTCTTGGAGGCTTTGTTTGTTTCTTTTTATTCTTTTTTCTCTAAACTTCCCTTCTCGCTTCAGTTCATTCATTTCATCTTCCATCACTGATACCCTTTCTTCAGTTGATCGCATCGGCTACCGAGGCTTCTGCAATCTTCGCGTAGTTCTCGATACTTGGCTTTCAGCTCCGTCAGCTCCTTTAAGCCCTTCTCTCCATTGGTTATTCTAGTTATCCATTCGTCCAATTTTTTTTCAAAGTTTTTAACTTCTTTGCTATTGTTTTGAATTTCCTCCCATAGCTTGGAGTAGTTTGATCATCTGAAGCCTTTTTCTCTCAACTCGTCAAAGTCATTCTCCATCCGGCTTTGTTCCATTGCTGGTGAGGAACTGTGTTCCTTTGGAGGAGGAGAGGTGCTCTGCTTTTTAGAGTTTCCAGTTTTTCTGCTCTGTTTTTTCCCCATCTTTGTGGTTTTATCTACTTTTGGTCTTTGATGATGGTGATGTACAGATGGGTTTTTGGTGTGGATGTCCTTTCTGTTTGTTAGTTTTCCTTCTACCAGACAGGACCCTCAGCTGCAGGTCTGTTGGAGTTTGCTAGAGGTCCACTCCAGACCCTGTTTGGCTGGGTGTCAGCAGTGGTGGCTGCAGAACAGTGGATTTTCGTGAGACCACAATTTCAGCTGTCTGATAGTTCCTCTGGAAGTTTTGTCTCAGAGGAGTATCTGGCCGAGTGAGGTGTCAGTCTGTCCCTACTGGGGGGTGCCTCCCAGTTAGGCTGCTCGGGGGTCAGGGACCCACTTTAGGAGGCAGTCTGTCTGTTCTCAGATCTCCAGCTGCGTGCTGGGAGAACCACTACTCTCTTCAAAGCTGTCAGTCAGACAGAGACATTTAAGTCTGCATAGGTTCCTGCTGACTTTTTGTTTGTCTGTGCCCTGCCCCCAGAGGTGGAGCCTACAGAGGCAGGCAGGCCTCCTTGAGCTGTGGTGGGCTCCACCCAGTTCGAGCTTCCTGGCTGCTTTGTTTACCTAAGCAAGCCTGGGCAATGGCGGGCACCCCTCCCCCAGCCTCGCTGCCACCTTGCAGTTTGATCTCAGACTGCTGTGCTAGCAATCAGTGAGACTCTGTGGGCATAGGACCCTCGGAGCCAGGTGTGGGACACAATCTCCTGGTGTGCCGTTTTCCAAGCCCATTGGAAAAGCGCAATATTAGGGTGGGACTGACCCGATTTTCCAGGTGCCGTCTGTTATCCCTTTCTTTGACTAGGAAAGGAAACTCCCTGACCCCTTGTGCTTCCCGAGTGAGGCAATGCCTCGCCCTGCTTCAGCTCACGCACAGTGTGCTGCACCGGCTGTCCTGCACCCACTGTTTGGTACTCCCTAGTGAGGTGAACCCGGTACCTCAAACAGAAATGCAGAAATCACCCGTCTTCTGTGTCGCTCAGGCTGGGAGCTGTAGACTGGAGCTGTTCCTATTTGGCCATTTTGGCTCCACCCCCTGTATTCATAGATCTTTCTACAGCACCATGCAAAATGATTCAGAGACTGGAGATCAGTGATGAGCAAGAAGGATCCACTGAAACAGGCTCAGTAAACTCTGATGTTACAGAAACAGCTCTGATTTCTATATCACTTGTATAATGGTCTCTTCCAATCTAGGCTAAACCTTTCCATGAGCAGATATTTGAGAAGATAGATTTCACTTTATCCATACTGCATAATGTATTTGAAAATTCTTCCCTATATTGAATTTTATTTAATCCTTACTACAAACCTGTGAGAAAGAGAAGTTTGGTCTGATTTGGTGTTATTAGCTCCAATTTAGAGGTGAGGAAAATGAAGTACAGAGAAAAGTGGTAGGCCCAAGTTCACAAGGTTTATGATTATTAGGACTGAGATTGAATCCCATCATTTACTGGCTTCTAGCCCAATATTTTCCCACTACTCAACAGATATTCATTAAATTCTTACTATATATCAGGGCCAACACCAGGGGCTGAGGCATTAGGGATCTAGCTAGAAGATGTCTGATTTCAAAGATTTAGGAAACCTGGCAGGAAATCAGATAAGTAAACAAATGAATTATATTCAGGAAAAAGAGAATTATTTACTTGTGTCCACCGAATAAGTCATTTAGTTACTCGGAGCCTTTGTTTCCTCATCTGCAATAATAATTTCTTTGTAGGGTTATTTAGAATATATGCAACATAGAATATATGCAAATTATGATAAAATAATAGCCAAATTTTGAATATGTAAAGATTTCATTTTCATACCTACAATAGTATAAAGAAGCTCTGAAGCTCTGAAGCTCTGAGAGCAGGAACAAGACGCTTACATTTGAGGGCAGTGAGTGAGAGAGTTCCAGGCAAAATTGCTCTGACAAAACAGAAATTTTGCTTCACTGAACTTACAAGAACCAACTTCCCACTGATTCATACAATACCCCGTTAGCCCCTGTAATCTTTAGGGGTGGGGACCAAAGCCTGTAGGGTGCCTCCACACAGTATGATAGATCTTGGAGAGATCTATTCTGACTTGAAATTTGCTCACATGCTGAATGAATAAGAATACATTGATTACTTTCTCTGATTCTGAGCCCCGGAGGGATAGAAAAGCACAATTATCCCAATAAATAACATAGCATTATAAGTCAATAATGGGATGGCACCTTCCTGGCAGCTGGATTGTAATCGTGTGAATTCAGACCTTGAATTTGCCAAGGTGCTTGTTACTGCAGGGTTACCATGGGCTTATTATATTCTTTTGCTCTGGAACATGGCTGTCTCTGCAGCTGAGTTCATTAGGTAAACAGCTGGTGTAATTGATAGTGTGAATACCAGTTCATTTCCTGCTGCTCTAAGAGAATTTGCTTTGACGTAGAAGAAAATGACCGGTTCTGCTACTGTGAGTTCTGGCTAGTTTTCCTCAAGGAGCATACTTTAGGCTGTGTGTTTGCAAATTGTCTTCTTTCCTTTAAGAGAGAGGACCATGGGAGGGGCCCCATCAGTCACTCTCTTATGGAGGGGTGGGGCTTCCGAGGTCACATCTCACTTGGCTATCAACAGTTTGACAGAAAGCTTCCCAGACCTCTCTGGAAAGCCGTGGCAATGCCAGAATAGATCAGTAGGTCGATTAGGAAGAAAAAACATGATAAGCATTTTTACTGCTGTCAGCCCAAGACTGAGATTTCTGAATGTGGACAAAGGGTCGTCCTGTTTCATGGGGCCTAAAACACATTCAATTCAGGAGAAATTGAATTTCCTTTCAGGAAAAAGAAAGGAATATAAAATTCTACTGGATGGGAAGAAATACTTTAACTTGTAAATTAATTTATACATTCAAAGCAATTTCAATAAAAATTTCAGAACGGCTTGTTTAGCTTGACAAAATTATTCTACATCATGTCCAAAAATGTATGATATAATACGTAAATTTTGAATAATTTAAATAAGACATGACTTTCACTTGCAGAAAATAAAATATACTACCAAACAACAGTTGTTAAACAATGTGTTTCTGGAACTAGAATAGACAAACATATCACCAGAAATGAATGATTCCAAATGAAAAGAGATCCAAATTCATAGGGGAATACAGTGCAAATAACATTATTTCACATCAGAAATTACTATTTTGTTTTGCCTTCTTAGATATCAGGATAGGGGGGAACAGCAGCGTGATTGGGATAATCATATCAATGGGTAACAAATATTTATCATAAACCATTTAACAGCACAGAATGCCTGAAGGAGACTTAGAGATTTATGTTTTTTCTTTTTAGTGGAGTGAATGTGGGCATTTTTAAGAATGATACTAAAAGCAAGTTACATAAATGGAAAGATTATTTGGTCTACAAAAATAAATGGAAATGTGAGTTTCAATTTTGAAAATAATTTAAAAGTATATGATAACTTGGGAAAAATATTTGTAACATATATGATAAAGGATTCCTAGTATGCAAAGAACCTAATAGAACAACCAGGAAAAGATAATTTTCCTCATTAGGAAAAGAAAAACAATTGAATTTTTAAAATGGGCAAAGGAACTGAAGAGGAAGTTCACAATAAAAGGCATAAAAGCACAAATATTCACACGAAAAATTGGTTTAACTTCACAAAGTAATAAAAAGAAAACAATAATGACATTATTTTTGCTTATCACACTGACAAGCATAAAATATACTTTTAATAATCATTGTTGAGGAAGTAGCAGAATGCACAGCTGATAGAGGTGTAAATTGATAATGCATTTATGGGTGGCAATAAGCTGGGAATTTGAAAAATGTTTATGCTTTTTAATCCAGCAACTTCCCTGCTTGGCATTTCTCCTGTCCAGACTGTCATAGGTAATCACAAAGATTTATGTGTTAGTAATTTAAGCACAATGTTCATAATTTAGAAACAATAAAAAAGGTCTCTTGACATTGAACTGGTGGGGTAGTACAATGTAGTGCAAAGAAAACCAGGCAACTATTGTAAAGTACAGTATAGAAGTATATGTAATAATATGGAAAATATTCTTTAGTAAATTACCTGAAAAAAAGTTTACGCACCTACATGATTACAATGATTTTCTCTTGGTAGTGAGATTACTGTGATTTTTTTTCTTTTTATACTTTCTTGCACTTTCAAAAATTTCAACAGTGAACATTTAATGCATTTAAAATGTATAAACCATGATGTCCTGTTATATTTGCTTTCTAGATAACTAGTATAGAAAAATTTAGAGTGTATTACAGTCAGAGCCTGAAGTGACCATCTACCTATTCCATTACAGTGGTGGTGGTTTGTGCTTGCCCCAGGTGCTTTGTGCTAGTCCCCAGGACTACAGGGTACTTCAGGTAGAGAACATTCCAATTGCAGCTGCTAGAGTGTACCTGTACCTATGATCTTGACCTGGATCATCAGAGCATCCCTTCTCCTAGCCAAATGATTGGGTCATAAATAGGCAAGGGACATATATGCCAGCTCATTGAGTCCTGTTGGACTAATCCCAGAATTTTGCTTGGGTGACCAGAAAGTCAGTGTTCTCTTTCTTATTCAACTGGACTTAGAGCTGTGAAGTGTCTTCAACTGTCACTGAAATAAATCTTTCCAAAAATGAGGCCAAGAAGGAAAGACAGAAAGCAGAGGGATGGGGAGATAATGAATCCCCATGACATCACCTAAGTCTTTGGATGAATTCACACCTGAAACTCAATTGACTCCTCCCTGCAACAACAACAACAACAACAAAAGAAACAAAATGAAACAAAAAACAATGTTTCGGTTAAGAGAGAAAAAACAAAAAGCAATGCTTTTAACCACTTTAGGCTGGTTTGGGGTTGATGTCTATTACTTGCAAATAAGAGATATAATCAACACAGAATTCAAAGAGCTTGCAATAGATCACTCAAAAATAAACCAGAAAATGTTTTAAGGATTAGGATAAGGTGTTCAAAGTGAGAACAGTTCACCTTTACCACATACCTCTTCCAAGCTGAAACATCCAGCCAAGCTGGACCAACGTCAATAGGCTTCCCAGGCTCTAGTGCCTTCATTTAACTAGGTCTAGAAATATAAATAAGGGACACTCACCAAAAATTGTAAGAGACCTCCAGATATTTCTGCAACACTGATTGAAAAGCACCCACATTATTCAGATAAATTCTGTAATAGCATGGGGCTACAGGCTTGCTGAAAATATTTAACTAACAATGTTTCTTGTGAAGCATACGTGCAGCCTAGACCAGTGTTTCTACACGTCAATGTATTACTAACGTTCTACCAAGAAAGCAAAACCACTATGAGTAATATGGAGTAAGGGGGTTTATTAGAGGCATTGGATCCCTTAGAACTATGGAATGAGCTGGGAAGTAGAGTTGGAGAATTAGAGAAAAGTCACTAACGAACCTCCCTTCCTGAAGCTTTGACATGCAATGTCCGTTGGTGAGGACCAGCTGGAGCTTCCAGGGAAATCTTAGAAGCCAGTGGGAATGAGAAGGGGTGACAGTGAAGCCTATGGAAGGCTACTGCCTCGGTGTCTGGATGTGGGCTGAGAGTTCCTGTGATGGAAAGGATGACACTTTTGTCTTTCCTGCGAAAGAAGAGCTGGATGTAGAGTGGAAGAGAACTAAGAAAGACTGGAACTCAGGGGACTATATTTGTATGTCTCATGGCTGCTTTGGAGACCCTTGGAGAGCAAAGGGTGCTGTTTCACTTCTGCCTTGTAAATCTCATGGAGATTTCTCTTTTAGCCAATTCTAATTTGAGGCCTTGCAGCAAGGAGACCCTGGGAAATGTAGTTGTAGCTTGCCAAGGTAACACTTATAAAACCAGCATAGACTTGGATACAATCAACCTGGAGATATATTCAAATGCAGATTCTGATTCGTTAGCTCTGCAGGGAAGAGGGAGACAGTGAAGGCTGAAATTCAGCACTTTGAGTAACTTAGTCCCTTTGATGAAAAGAAAAATAAAAGCGCATTAATGAGCATCAGAAAAAGTGAGGAAGCTATTGCCAGCTTCGTTTTATTTTATTTTACAAATAATAAATACCACTTAAGCATCCCTCATGAGAAAGCAGAAAATTGGCTCATTTGTGATGAACAAAGGGCAATTTAAAAAATTCTTAATCTTTTGCTTAGTACTACGTTAAAACAGACTATGGCAACCACTCCTCTCTACTTGAGACTAAATATTTAGATTTATCTTCGATCCAAAAGACCCTTTACCATCTGGCATTACATCAGTTTTTTTTGCAGTGTGCTTGTTTCCATCTTTTCTCCCTTGGTCGAAAGCAACAAGACCAAATGCAGAAACCTACTGTTAGCAATGAAAAGGGATTTTTTTGAGTATGCATTTCATCAACTTGCTTCTTTGTGAGAAGCTTGCCCTAGATTTTGATTTGTGGAGTTCATGACCAAGTGACAAATTAGGGCACAGAGATCACATTATATAAGAGATGAGTTATGTGAGTAATAAGCACGTGTAAATAGCATTTACATATTTAATGATCATTTTATTCTATGGCAATTTTACATTAAATATTCAGAAATAATATTCTCTTTACTCATGTAAAAGCCTTTTCTCAAGTGCATTATTATTACTCTAGGAAAAGAAACTCTATTATGTCATTATGTGGCATGTGATGGTATTTAAGCCTCATTTCTGTGTTAATCACCTGGAAGTCCTCCTCTCTGCCAGCCTTATGGGGTCACCTTTTACTGCAATGGTGAGGTGAAATGGCTGGAGCTCCACTCTCACACGACGAGGAAACCCCATTCCCAGTTTCTCCATCCTCCACCTGCCATCGAGCCAAAGACTTTCAAGGGCTTTTGATTCTTCTCATCTCTTTTTGTTCCCTTGTTATATTTCAGTGTTATTCTTATTTTCCCCTGAAGCTCACACTTTGTGACTATTCCTTTCACTTCACCCCATTACCAACCTGCAGAATACTGACTCTTTTTGGTTTTGTTTTGCTTTGTCTTCAAAACCCAATTCATGAAAGCCACTTGTGGTTAGTAGAAAGATTTCTACTAACTTGGTGTACAAGTGAGGCTAGAGATAACAGCACAGCTAAGCACAGGAGATAACTTTAAATACAGCATTGGACCGCCATGCTCTACAGTGAGTTTCTGTTTCACAGGTTTCTCTCCCCAAGGCCCAACAGCCCTCACTGTGGTCTCAGCCTTCCCTGTAGTGTCTGCTTTTACCTCCACTATCCAGCAGAGCATCTCATCCATCACGATGATTTCCTGAAACTCTACAGTGTCTTCCACTTTACCAGGCAGAGTGGTGTGGCTGTCTCTCATGAGCCCTGCTTAACTAGGCCATGCCTGAGTGCTTCCTAACTCTGGCCAGAATGACCCATCAAGGCGTCTTGCTACACATACACAAATGTTCCTCATCCAGTAGGAAGGACTCTTACTACAACTGATATGTCATCAATACAGTCAATCCTTGAGCAACACAAGCTTGTACAGGTCCACTTATATGTGGGTTTTCTTCTGTTTCTGCCACTCCTGAGACAGCAAGACCATCCTTCCTCTTCCTCCTTCTCCTCAGCCTCCTCAATGTGAAGACAAGGATGAAGACTTTTGTGATGATCCATTTCTTCTTAAGCAATAGTAAATATATTTTCCTCTCCTGATTATTTTCTTCATTATATTTTCTTCTCTCTAGCATACTTTACTATAGGAATAAAGTATGTACTACATAGCACGTGTAAAATATATGTTAACCAACTGTTTATGTGATGAGGAAGCCTTCTGGTCAATAGTAGGTTATTAGTAGTTAAATTTGGGAAGAGTCAAATGTTCTAATTTTTTGTACCGTGTAGGGATCAGTGCCACTAACCTCTGCATTATTCGAGGATAAACTGCAATTGTTTTGGTTCTCTATTACATTCTTCTCTCAGCAAATCCTTTTCTCTCTCTCTCTTTTAGAGACAGAGTCTCACTCTGTCATCCAGGCTGGAGTACAGTGGTGCAATCTTGACTCATTGGAAACTCCACCTCCAAGGTTCAAGTGATTCTCCTGCCTCAGCCTCACAAGTAACTGGGATTACAGGCATGCACCATGATGCCTGGCAACTTTTTGTATTTTTAGTAGAGATGGGGTTTCACCATGTTAGCCAGGCTGGTCTCGAACTCCTGACCTCAGGTGAACCAACTGCTTTGGCCTCCAAGAGTGCTCAGATTACACATGTGAGCCACCACACTGGCATTCTCATCAAAACTTTTGCATCCCCTGCAAGGGCATCTACTCCTTAAATTTGAACCCCAAGAGATGTGTGGGAGTTCAGGAAAGACAGAAACACATCATTTTCTGAGAAAGCCTGAATTATCCAAGTTGATCCCCAAAAGAAGATAGTTTACAACAATGCACCTGCATCATTTATATGTTTTACACCATGAGCAGTGCATTTAAGCTTCACTATGAAGTGAGATTCTCACACTCCCCATGCAAGATCTCTACTATTACAGCTCTTATTTTCTTCTTCTTTCTTAGGGAACTTCATTTCACAGAGTGGGAGTTACTAGCAGGCTTTCTGAGAGGGAAGCATAGGTGTTCAGCATCCCCTTGGTGGCAGGGCTCAGAGACAAGAGCACTCCTCATTCTGAGGCTGGCAGGCTCTTTCTCTGTAGGAAGTTTTCCCACCAACACCCCCATTCAGAGCAGGGCAATGCTCCTTCTATTTTGGGCACTCTGTGCAGCTGGCATTCCTCATCAGAGCTCTGCATGCCCTTTCCATAACTGGAGCCCTTACCAGCAGGCTCTGGGACAATGCTGAGTTCCCAAAACCTGGGTGGCTTGGTTTCCATTCTTCTGTACCATTTTCTATTCCAAGCAGACTCCGGGTTCCTAAGTACAAGACGAATGAGCTGCAGCTCTTCTGTTCATGGCCATTTGCCTTAGAGTTGCAGTAGAGTGGACGGCACCGGAGTGGAGGTCAAGATTGGCATAACGTCTTGGTGTCAGGGCACAATCTCATTGCTGAATCTGACCTGCAGCGACTTCCACTTCCTGCATCTGCTTTGAACTTTCAGTGCTGACCTTGCTGTTCTAGATTTTTCCTAAGGACAGCCAATTCTGCTCTCAAATGTCTTTATCCTAATTTAACTTACCTGGAAAGAATACTTCAAGAATTCTTATAAATCTCTTGTGCCATTCCAGTTCATTTTATTCCAAAGGGTTCCCAATAAAATAGCCTCAGAAATACTTTGTTCTGCTATGTATTTGACAGCCCCTCTATACATTCCTTTGCAGTAATCACTCTAATATGTGTATCCCTCAGTGGTTTTTCTCCTTACATTTGGTCAGAGTAAAAATTTATACCCATAAATGCTGACTATATTTCATCCTAACAAATATTTGTGGGCTCTAAGTCAGAAATCTCATGGCACCGAGGCATTGGAAGTTCTATGCCCAAGATCTCAGGATACAGGCTCCTAGCTTTTCTATCTCAGAGATATGCCAATGTTGTCACAGATGCTTGGTGTATTTCTTTCCATGTTTCAACATCCTCTTCTCCAATTTCTGCTACTCTTAAGACGATCCCCAGCTTGGGGTTGTATGCAGTCTATATCAACGAGACTAGGCCACTAGGGATCCAGTCTGAAACCTTCTATTTTCAGAAAATAATCATTATTCTTCTGTAAGAAATTCTGTGTCTATAGATGTTGACATGAAGGGATTTGCTCATTAGCTTTCTTCCTCGCAATTTAATTGGGCTGTGTGTGTTCTCAACAGAACATTCTCTGCAAAGTTGGAAGACCAATTTCAGAGACGTTTTCAAGTGTCCATGTCAGGGTTGAGACTAAGGTGAGACAATGAAGTCCTTGCTCAGGAGCGAAATAGAAGAGAACACCGAACATTACACTAATCAAGATAAATGGTGTGTTTGATAAATACTATTTAATGCAATACATGAAACAATAAAAATTAATGCAGAAATCCATGGTGAAAATAATACCAAAGTTTTACATAAAGGCGGGACCAATATTACTGGAGTTTCTTTGTGCCTCAGGCCCCAGTATGGCCTGGCACATCACTGGGACGGATCCTGACTTTATTTAAAATGTTAATATTTTGTTGAAGTTGAATTTTTTGCTTTGATTTGATTTTTAAAATACTGCATTAAATATTTATCTTGTTTTGGCAGCCAAGGTAAGTATGAAACTCACCTAGCCCCAGTCTCGGATCTGATTGATTTTCCTTTTAGGTGATAACTCGGGAGCCAGCACAGCTCAGGCCCTGGCTAGTTGAACTGCAGGACATTATGGGGGAGTACTGAGACCTTAAGGTTTGAGAATAATGGCAAGGCATTGTAAAACAACGAAGCAAAACAGAAGAGTTAACATCGGACATTGTGGTTTGCATGAGACTTCTCTCTCTTCACGGTCCTCCACATACTGCTAAACTTTTGTGTTCTTCTTCCCCATCATGGATACTTTGGTAGCTATCTTTCCATGACCAAAATAGCAAATTAACACATTTATTTAACCAAAATGTTTTATTTCCTACGAAGCAATTAGAAAAACAGTTTTTAAGCAAACATTTTTCTTGCTATGGCCCTTATTTATTTATTTTTTTTTTGAGATGGAGTCTTGCTCTATCGCCCAGGCTAGAGTGAAGTGGCATGAGCTCAGCTCACTACAACATCCACCTCCAAGTTCAAGCAATTCTCCTGCCTCAGCGTCCCGAGTAGCTGGGACTACAGGTGCCCACCACCACGCCTGGCTAATTTTTGTATTTGTAGTAGAGACAGAGTTTCACCATGTTGGCCAGGCTGGTCTCGAACTCCTGACCTTGTGATCCTCCTGGCTATGGCAGATTTTTTTAGCAAAAGTTTGTGCCTACCCACTAGTGGCAAGCACTGGTAATACAAAGATAAATAAAACTTGCTTCTGGCCTGGAGGCAGTGATACTGTCTCCATGGTCCTCAATCAGGCCAAAATCTGTGCCCTAGACTGAATGTAGCTGAGTGTCTGAAGGTCGTGCCTGGCATCTATATTGTAGCTGGGTTCCCAGTTGATTCTGACTCACAGCAAGAACTGAACATTGCTGTGTTAGCTGATGAGCAAACACAAATAATTGTCAAAGAAGACAATGTGTTCTGACAAAAAGCCAAGTGGAATAGAAACAAAGTGAAAGTAAGGATTAGTTCTGCCTGGGGTTGGGAAGGTTTTTACAGAGGATGCAACACTTGAGTGAGAACTTGAAAGCTGAAAAGATATTGCTAAGCCACCCATTACACTCTGGACACTAAGGAAGTGTTTATTTAGTTTTGACAGAGCAAGGTGACTGCATGAGTTGGGACCTGAAATTACCTACAGCTTGCTCAGCAGAACACTGAGCATGCCAAATGCCTGTGTGTGTATATATGTGTGTAGTGTGTGTGTGTGTGTGTGTATTGGAGGGAGGTGCTGAGATGTGATTTTGTGGTCTGATGTGTCTTTAAAAGGCTGCATATTTATTTCCCTTTTGGGAGATGCACGTTCTATATTAGCATATTGAAGGCTCTAAGACAAGGGTCCCCAACCCCTGGGCTGTGGACCAGCCCTGGTCCATGGCCTGTTAGGAACTGGGCCACACAACAGGAGGTGAGCGATGGGCAAGTGAGCTTTACCACCTGAGCTCTGCCTCCAGTCAGATCAGCAGCTATATTAGATTTTCATAGGAGCACAAAACCTATCGTGAACTGCATATGCAAGGGATCTAGGTTGCACGCTCCATATAAGACTAATGCCTGATGATCTGAGGTGGAACAGTTTCATCCCAAAACCATCCCCCTGGACCCCCTCACCGGGCTGTGGAAAAATTGTCTTTCACAAAAGGAATCCACCAATGGTCCCTGTTGCCATAAAGATTGGGGACCACTCCTCTAAGGACCCCTATAGTGACAACTTTGACATCAAATGTATATAACACTCATTTGGTCAAAATCTCTTTTTGTTTTGCTTTCTTTTGTTTTCGCTGAATGCCTTAATGTTTTAGACCTAACTAGTGTCCTATGAAACACACTTAGAAAATATTGGCAGAGACCAGAAATTCCCAATTGCTTCTCTGCAGAACAGCTGTTTCAAAATTAGACTACACGGTAACCACAATAGGAAAAATAAAAACAAGAAAGATCATCTAAACTTCCATCAGCAACTGCTGACGGTTTTGTTTTTCCTTTCCATTCCTTTCTCTTCCTGGTTCTTATAAACAACTTTAAAATTTGTATTCAAAACATAGGTGATAGTTTACGTTCTTGTTTTCTCACTACCGTTTAACTGTAAATCTCTTTTCTTACTATTCCATGGTTTTAATAATAATAATTTTTACTAATCCATAAAGAAATTATCATCATTTATATACCATCCCTCTTTGTGTGACTCTAAGGTCAATCCCAATGGTTCAGCAAGTATAAATAATTTTGCAGCCAAAAAAACAGGTAAAATCACATCTTCTCTTTAGAGTTATTTCCTTAGAATAAATTCCCAAATGTATGATAACCCAGTTATGGGATTCGAACATTATTATGCTGATGGAAATATTTGGTCTTGATGGAATTAATACATTTGTATCTCCGGAGTGAAGTTAAGAAATGGATGAGATTCTCAAAAGCTGTCAAGCCATCCCTTACATGATTTACCTGTTGAAATCAGATTTCCCAGTGGACAGATGCAAAATACAGAAAGAGTCCTCATACTCAGAGAGAACAGAGCCTTTCCAATACCATTTATTTAACTGTTGAGTTTATAGAGATAGAGAAGCTGTATATTTGAATCTCCATAATTCTTAAACACCCTGCCAATCTCTGTCCTTGCTTTCTCCTGGTGTCCCTAACCCCAGGAGCCATTTATTTCTGGCATTGAGGTACTTAGATGTTACCACCCACTCTCCAACTCTGGAACTGGAGATAAATGCCATTTAGGATATATCTTTTAAATAGAGGACCGCCTGTTGTTGAAAAGCTTTAGCATCTCATTTCTGTAGCTGTAGAATTTTAGATCTTAATACCCAAAAGAAGAACCAAAACCAGGATAAAAATTGTAGTTTCTTGTTAAAATTCAATCTGAACAGAGTATGGGTACATGAACATGAGTACCATTACATTTTGAGTTGTCAGTGAGAAAGTTTGCAAAAGCAATGATAATTCCAAGGGGCCTTTCTGACCCTCTGGAGCAGATGAAAGTAAAAGCACCCTATCTTATAATTCTGCAACTGAGCAGAAGAATCAACAAACAGTCTACACTGCCCTCACTCTGGAATGCTGATTTTCTATAGTCTGAATAAAAATATTGAAGGAGCTACGAGCTCAGAGCTCAGGCTTTGCCCGCTGGCTTGGTGACAGTGATTTCGTACTCCTTCCATGTAAGGACTTGGTGATAATGTGGTTTTTTCCTGAAGCTTCTGGTTCAATCAGAATTTTAGAAGAAAGATTAACCTTGAACATGGGCCACTAGAGCCACAGGGGTATCACAACACATACGGCCACAGAGGGGTTACTGAAGTAGAAGAGTATTGATCATGTTTATTCCAGGAGTTTTAAAACACCCTTATAGTCTTATGGGTTTTTGTCCTGGTGCGTTTGTTGTTTATCCTTCTATCCTATCTTTTAACTGAAATGATGCTACTAAGAAGAAAAAAAAAATGCATGAACTAAGGTAGAAAGTGAGGAATAAACTTTAAAGGCAGTATTTTGAGGAGAATAAACTTTAAAAAATTATTGAATAGATGCTATTTGCAAAACACTGAATAGAGCAGTAACAGTAAAACAAAGCTGGAAAAATGGAAGAAGAAATACAAACAAATTATATAGTCAAGCCGTAACATACAACATCTAACTAAAAAAGCATTTTAAAAATGAAAAGCATTACATTTACCTTCCCACTTGCAGTAGGAATGTAAATTAGCACAGTTACCATAGAGAACAGTGTGGATGTTCCTCAGAAGAACTAAAAATACCAAATGATCCAACAACTTCCCTTCTAAGTACTATCAAAAAGAAAGGAAATCAGCATATCAAAGAGGTACCTGCATTCTCATGTTTATTGTAGCACTATTCACAACAGCCAAGATATGGAATCAATCTAAGTGTCTATTTTTGGAAAAATGGATAATGAAAATGTGGTACATATATACAATGTAGTACTATTCAGCCATAAAAAAAGAATGAAATCCAGTCATTTGCAGCAACATGGAAGGAACTGGAGGACATTATATTAAGCAAAATAAGATAGACAGAGAAAGACAAATGTCACATGTTCTCAGTCATATGTGGGACCAGAAAAGTGGATCTCATAAAGTAGATTGCTGGGGTACATTCCCACCAACAGTGAATGAGGGTTCGTTCCTCTTTTTCCACATCCTTGCCAGATTGCCTGTCTTTTTGATAAAAAGCCATTTTAACTAGTGTAATGATTAGTGAAGTTGAATATTTTCCCATATGCCTGTTAGTCATTTGTATGTCTTCTTCTGAGAAATGTCTAGTCAGATCTTTTGCCCGGTTTTTAGTAAAATTATTTCTTTGCTATTGTTTGAGTGTCAGATGGATAGTTAGCAAAATATTTTCTCCCATTCTGTGGATTGTCTCTTCACTTGGCTGGTTGTTTCCTCTGCTGTATAGAAGCTTTTTAGCTTGATATAATCTCATCTGTCTATTTTTGCTTTTTTTGCCTGTCCTTTTGAGGTCATACACAAAAATTCTTTGCCCAGGCCAACGTTCTGAAGCATTTCCCCAATGTTTTATTCTAGCAGTTTCACAGTTTCAGGTCTTAGATTTAAATTTTTAATCTATGTTGATTTTATCTGTGTATATGGTGAGAGGGGTCTAGTTTCATTCCTCTGCATATGGTTATCCAGTTTATCCAGCATCATTTATTAAAAAGACTGTCCTTTTCCTCTTATACATTCTTGGCACATTTGTCAAAATTGGGTTGGCTAAATGCATGGATTTATATCTAGGTTCTCTATTCTATTTCATTGACCTATGTATTTGTTTTTAAGCCACTACTACACTGATTTGGTTACTAGTGCTTAGTAGTATTTTTTGAAGTCAGGCTGTGTGGTGCCTCTAGCTTTGAAGTTGTTCATATTTCCATATACATTTTAGGATTGTTTTTTCTATATCTGTGAAGAACGACAGTGGTATTTTGGTAGAGGTTGCACTGAATCTTTAGATTGCTTTGGGTAGTATTGTAATTTTAACAATATTAATTCTTCCAATTTATAAGTATAAAATATCTTTCCATGTTTTTATGTCCTCTTCAATTTCTTTCATCAGTGTTTTATACTTTTATGCTTTTCCTTATACAGATCTTTCACATCTTTGGTTACATTGATTGCTAAGTACTTTATATTCTTTGTAACTATTGTTAATGGGATTGCCTTCTTGATTTCTTTTTCAGGTTGTTTTCTGTTGGTGTATGTAAATGCTACTGATTTTTGCATGTTGATTTTGTATTGTGCAACTTCACTGATTTTTTTTATTAGTTCTAATGATAGTTGGGTGGAGTCTTTAGGTTTTTCTTGGTATAAGATCATTTCATCTGCAAACAAAGCTAATTTGACTTATTTTCCAATTTGGATGCCCTTTATTTCTTTCTCTTGCATGATTGTTCTGACCAGAGGACATCTGGTGTTCTGCTGAATAAAAGTGGGCATCTTTGTCTTTTTCCAGATCTTAGAGGAAAGATTTTCATTTGCTCTTCATTCAGCGTAATGTTGGCTGTGGGTTTGTCATATAGGCGTTTATTATTTTTACTGTTATTATTATTTTTCTCATCCAGGTTCTAGAATGAATATATAGGCTTTTATTATTTTGAGACATGTTTCTTCTATACCCAGTTCATTGAGGGTTTTGTTCATGAAGGGATGCTGAATTTAATCAAACGTTTTTTCAGCATCTGTTAAACTAATCATAGGTGTTTTTTTCTTGGTTCTGTTAATGTGATGTATCATGTTTATTGATTTGCATATGTTGAACCATCCTTGCACCCCTGGGATGAATCCCACCTGAGCCTGATGAATGATCTTATTAATGTGTTGTCAAATTCAATGTGCTAGTATTTTGCCGATAACTCTTGCATCTGTATTCATCAGGGACTTGGCCTGTAGTTTCTTTTCTGTTGTGTTCTTGCCTGGTTTTGGTAGTAGGGTAATGCTGGCTTCATAGAATGAGTTTAGAAGGATTCCATTCTCTTCAGTCTTTTTTGAAGAGTTTGAGTTGAATTGGCATTAGTTCTTTTTGAAATGTGAAGTGAAGTCATCAGGTCCCAGGTCTTTCTTTGATGGGAGACTTTTTATTATAGCTTTGATCTCATTACTCATTATTGATTTGTTGAAGCTTTCTACTTCTTCATAGTTCAACTTTGGTAGGTTTTATGTGTCCAAGAATTTTTGCATTTCTTCTAGGTTTTCCAGTTTGTTGCTGTATAGTTGTTCATAATAGTCTCTAATGATTCTTTGTATTTTTGTGGTGTCAGTTATGGATTTCTGTTATGTCTCCTTTTTTGTTTCTGATTCTATTTCTTTGGGTCTTCTCTCTTTTTTTTCTTAGTCTAGCTAAAGGTTTGTCAATTTTGCTTATCTTTTCATAAAAGCAACCTTTTGTTTTATTGATCTGTATTGGGTCTTTTCAGTCTCAATTCCATTTATTTCTGCTATTATTTTTATGATTTCTTTCCTTCTACTAATTTTGGGTTTGGTTTATTCTTGCTTTTCTAATTCCTTGAGGTACATCATTAGGTTGTTTTTTTGAAGTATTTCTACTTTTTTGATATAGGCATTTGTTGGCATAAACATCACCTGCACTATGGCTTTTGCTGTATTTGGTATCATGTATTTCCCTCTTAATTTGTTTCAAGAGATTTTTAATTTTTTTCTTAATTTTTTCGTGGACCCATTGGTCACTCAAAATTGCATTGTTTAATTTCCATGTGTTTGTGAAGTTTCTGAAGTTTCTCTTGTTATTGATTTCTAGTTTTATTATATTGTGGTCAGAAAAGATAATATGATTTCTACATTTAACAATGTGTTCAGACTTGTTTTGTGGGCTAAAATATAGTTTATTCTGAAGAATGTTTCATGTGCTGATAAAAAGAAAGTATATTCTACAGCATTTGAGTGAAATTTTCTGTAAATGTCAGTTAGGCCTATTAGGTATAATGTGTAGTTTAACTTCAATGTTTGTTGATTTTCTATCTGGATGATCTTTTCTCTACTGAGAGTGGAATTTTAAAGTCCCCTACTGTTATTGCATTGCAGTCTATCTCTCCCTTTAGATCTATTAATGTTCACTTTATATACTTCTGTACTCTAGTGTTGGGTACATAGATATTTATAATTGTTATATCCTCTTGCTGAACTGACCCCTTTATCATTATATAGTGATCTTCTTAAATCTTTGACTTGTAGTGTATTTTATCTGATATAAGTATAGCTACTCCTGATCTTTTTTTGTTTTCACTTGTATAGAATATCTTTTTCAACTTCTTTACTTTCAATCTATGTATGTCTTTATAGGTGAAGTGGGTTTCTTGTAGGCAGCATATAGTTTGGTCTTTTTTCTTTATCTATTCAGCCACTGTATGTATTTTCGTTGGAGAATTCAGTCCATTTATATTTAGTGTTATTATCAATAAGTAAGAACTGAATACTACCATTTTGTTGCTTGTTTTCTGTTTGTTTTATAACTCCTTTATTCTCACTTACTGCCTTCATTTGTGGTTAAGTGAAGACAGTGGTATGTTTTCTCTGGTAGTATGTTTTAATTTGTTGCTAATTATTTTCAGTGTATCTATTATAGATTTTTGCATTGAGGTTAACATGAGGATTACAAAAAAATCTTATGGATATAATAAGTAATTTTGAAGAGATGACAACTTATTTTAGATCACACAAAAAAGAATAGAAACAAGCAAATAAAGAAAAAAATAAAAAAGGCACCTTACACTTTAACTCCATCCCCCATCCAATTTTTACTTTTATTTTTAATTTTTTCACTCTGATTTGGTATCTCCTCTGGCTAAGTTGCAGAACAGAGTTTCCAGGGCTGGGGATGGTAATCCCACCTCCTATCATTGTCTTTGGTTGTCATCAAAAATATTTCTTCCCTCAGGCACTGATGATGTCTCCTTTGGGTTAAAGCAGGGACAGGATCTCCTGCCGGGGAACCCAAGATCTTGGGGAAGCTGATTGTCCACCTTGATTTCACTTTTTCCAGTGTAGAAACCCATGAGTCAGGGGGAAATTTTCCATGTGTTTAGTGCCAAACAGATTGTGGGGAGGGGTGTTGCAGAGAGTGAAATCTGATTCTTTTGCTGTCTACTCAGAGCTTTTTTACATCTCTGTGGCCCTGGTAGTTGCTTCATCCTCATATTTGAGTTCTGGGATATCTCAGTGCTGTATATTTGTTTTCTATTTTCTGTGGAGAAGAGTGAGGCCAGCTTGTTTGTATGCCACCAGTTTGGAACCAGAAACTGAATAATAATGTATTGCATATTTCAAAATGTCTAAAAACTTAGAATTTACATATTCTCACCACAAAAATATTAGTAAGTATGTGAGGTGATGAATATATTAATTAGCTTGATTTAGTCATTCCACAATGTATACAAACATCACATATCAAAATATCACATTGCATCCCAAAAATATATACAATTATTATTTGTCAATTAAAAACAAAATTTTAAAAAATCTGTGTACTTACTAAGACATGGAGGCAAAAAATAAATAAATTCCACTCTACCCCAGTAATACTGTATTGAAAAGGAGAATTGCCCCTCTAAGTGCATTTCCAGTTAGGTGAATTTCAGGTGGGGGCGTTAGTCTATTGAGATGAAATGGCTTTCCTGGTGACTTGCCAAACAAATGAGGATAATTATTTACTACTGTCCTCTGGGGACTCTACAAATGAGAGCTTATTGAACTTGAGAACTAGAAGGAATCTTTGAGGTTTTGTTATTCATCTTCTTTATTTTATAGCTGAGAATAATGAAGCCCAAGAGGAAAACCCAATCACAGATAACTGTTTGGTGGCAGAAGCAAGGAAAAAATCTGTTTCTCTAACTCCCTCTAATGCTCTCTTTCAATGCCGTCTCCACTTCAAGACCTCAAAGTTTTTTCTTACTACAGTCTGGTATCCCTTGCCTTCCCCCATATCCTCAGAAAAGTGTTCTCATAGAACCTTATATTTGGAAAAATATTTACGTATCACAAAATGTAATTCTTCTTCTAGAAAATGACTTCAAATTACATCCTGAAAAGTGAAAAGATGGTCGTGTATAACTCTTTGTGTTTTGTTGGTTTGGTAGAGAACAGTAGCTACCAAAAATGATTGCAGTGGATAAGGGATGGCTACTAATCCACAGTCCCACTACCAGATTATAAAGAGAGTATGTTATACATGCTGAACCCCCATGCAATACATTTATTAAATAACATTAAGCCAGGAGGCAAAAATGATTTGCATAAAATGTTCTGTAAGTTTAATGAAGTTCCAGCTCTCAGTCCTTTTAAGTGTTCTTGCCTTAATTTGAAACGTTCTCTAGAACCCAGCACAACAACATTTCAGAGACAATATTTTGACTCTATAGTCAGCATCAGATAATCAGAAATCCTTCTAGCTAATTGCTGGACAAAGGACTGTTTAGGGATCTCAGGTGCCACACCTGAATGTGCAGTGTATAGGCCTTGCTGGACTTTTATACTCTGATCATTGCAAGATGTGAGGGGTGCAGAATAGGGAAAATGTCTCTAAAATATTTCAGCTCATCTACATATCTTGAAAACCTTGAATTTTGATTCCAGGGAAAGACAGACGAATAGGAACAGCTCCAGTCTGCAGCTCCCAGCAAGACCAATGCAGGAGGTGGGTGATTTCTGCATTTCTAACTGAGGTCAATGGCTTATCTCATTGGGACTGGTTAGACAGTAGGTGCAGTCCACAGAGGGTGAGCAGAAGCAGAGTGGGGTGTTTCCACATCCGGGAAGCGCAAGGGGTTGGGGAACTCCCCTAGCCAAGGGAAGCCCTGAGGGACATTGCAGTGAGGGATGGAGCTATCTGGCCCAGATACTACACTTCTCCCACTGTCTTCACAACCTGCAGGCCAGGAGATTTCCTCAGGTGCCTACAGCACCAGAGTCCTGGGTTTTAAGTGCAAAACTGGGAGGCATTGGGCAGACAACAAGATACCTGCAGGATTTTTTTTATTTGTTTTGTTTTTTGTTTTTTCGTATCACAATGGTGCCTGGAAAACCAGTGAGACAGAAACGTTCACTCCACTGGAAAGGGGTCTGAAGCCAGGGAGCTGAGTGGTCTTGCTCAGCGGATCCCACCCCCACAGAGCCCAGCAAGCTAAGATCCACTGGCTTGAAATTCTCGCTGCCAGCATAGCAGTCTGAAGTCTACCTGGGACACTCAAGCTTGGTGCGGGGAGGGGTGTCTGCCATTACTGAGGCTTGAGTAGGCAGTTTTCCCCTCACAGTGTAAACAAAGCCAACTGGAAGTTTGAACTGGGTGGAATCCACCAAAGTGCCACAAAGCCGCTGTAGCCAGACTGCGTCTCTAGATTCCTCCTCTCTGGGCAGGGCATCTCCGAAAGAAAGGCGCAGCCCCAGTCAGGGGCTTATAGATAAAAGTCCCATCTCCCTGGGACAGAGCACCTGGGGGAAGGGGCAGCTGTGGGCGCAGCTTCAGCAGACATAAACGTTCCTGCCCACAGGCTCTGAAGAGAGCAGCAGATCTCCCAGCACAGTGCTCGAGCTCTGCTAAGGGACAGACTGCCTCCTCAAGTGGGTCCCTCGCCCCTGTGCCTCTGGACAGGGAGATGCCTCCCAGCAGGGGTCGACAGACTCTTCATACAGGAGAGCTCCCTCCAGCACCTGGCAGGTGCCCCTCTGGGATGAAGCTTCGAGAGGAAGGGGCAAGCAACAATCTTTGCTGTTCTGCAGCCTCCGCTGGTGATACCCAGGTAAACAGGGTCTGGAGTGGACCTCCAGCAAACTCCAGCAGACCTACAGAAGAGGGGCCTGACTGTTAGAAGGAAAACTAACAAACAGAAAGCAATAGCATGAACATCAACAAAAAGGATGACCACTCAAAAACTCCATTCCAAGGTCACCAACATCAAAGACCAAAAGTAAACAAATGCATGAAAACGAGGAAAAACCAGCACAAAAAAAGCTGAAAATTCCAAAAACCAGAATTCCTCTTCTCCGTCAAAGGATCACAACTCTTCACCAGCAAGGGAACAAAACTGGATGGAGAATGAATTTGATGAATTAACAGAAGTAGGCTTCAGAAGGTGGGTAATAACAAACTCCTCCAAGCTAAAGGAGCATGTTCTAGTCCAATGCAAGGAAGCTAAGAACCTTGATAAAAGGTTACAGGAACTGCTAACTAGAATAACCAGTTTAGAGAATAACATAAATGACCTGGTGGAGCTGAAAAACACAGCACGAGAACTTTGTGAAGCATACACAAGTATCAACAGCTGAATCGATCAACTGGAAGAAAGGATATCAGAGATTGAAGATGGACTTAATGAAATAAAGCATGAAGACATGATTAGAGAAAAAAGAATGAGAAGGAACAAACAAAGCCTCAAAAAAATGTGGGACTATGTGAAAAGACCAAACCTATATTTGATTGGTTTACTTGAAAGTGACGGGGAGAACTGAACCACGTTAGAAAACACACTTCAGGATATTATCCAGGTAAACTTCTCCAACTTAGCAAGACATGCCAACATTCAAATTCAGGAAATACGGAGAACACCACAAAGATACTCCATGAGAAGAGCAACCCCAAGACACTTAAACATCAGATTCATGAAGGTTGAAATGAAGGAAAAATGTTAAGGGCAGTCGGAAAGAAAGATTGGGTTACCCACAAAAAGAAGCCAATCAGACTAACAGTGGATTTCTCTGCAGAAATCCTACAAACCAAAAGAGAGTGGGGACCAACATTCGACATTCTTAAAGAAAATAATTTTCAACCCAGAATTTCATATCCAGCCAAACTAAGTTTAATAAGTGAAGGAGAAATAAAATATTTTCAGACAAGCAAATGCTGAGGGATTTTGTCACCACCAGGCTTGCCCTACTGCAGCTCCCGAAGGAAGCATTAAATATGGAAAGGAAAAACTGGTACCTGCCAACTGGTATGTTTTTGGTACTGCAAAAACATACCAAAATGTCAAGGCCATCGATGCTGTGAAGAAACTGCATCAACTAATGGGCAAAATAACCAGCTATCATCATGACAGGATCAAATTCACACATAATAAGATTAACCTTAAATGTAAATGGGCTAAATGCCTCAATTAAAAGACACAGACTGGCAAATTGGATAAAGAGTCAAGACCCATCGGTGTACTATACGCAGGAGACCCATCTCACATGCCAAGACACACATAGGCTCAAAATAAAGGGATGGAGGTAGATTTACCAAGCAAGTGGAAAGCAAGAAAAAGCAGGGGTTGGCCAGGTGCGGTGGCTCATGCTTGTAATCCCAGCACTTTGGGAGGCCGAGGCAGGCGGATCACGAGGTCAGGAGATCGAGACCATCCTGGCTAACATGGTGAAACTCCGTCTCTACTAAAAATACAAAAAATTAGCTGGGCGTGGTGGTGGGCACCTGTAGTCCCAGCTACTCGGAGAGGCTGAGGCAGGAGAATGGCGTGAACCCGGGAGGCAGAGCTTGCAGTGAGCTGAGACTGCACCACTGCACTCCAGCCTGGGCGACAGAGCAAGACTCCGTCTCAGAAAAAAAAAAAAAAAGCAGGGGTTGCAATCCTAGTCTCTGATAAAACAGACTTTAAACCAACAAAGATCAAAAAGGACAAAGAAGGACATTACAGAATGTAAAGGGATTACTGCAACGAGAAGAGCTAACTGTCCTAAATATATATGCACCCAATACAGGGGCACCCAGATTCACAAAGCAAGTTTTTAAGAGACCTACAAAGAGACTTAGACTCCCATACAATAATAGTTGGAGACTTTAACACCCCACTGTCAATATTAGACAGATCAACGAGACAGAAAATTAACAAGAATATTCAGGGCTTGAACTCAGCTCTGGACCAAATGGACCTAATAGACATCTACAGAACTCTCCAGCCCAAATCAGCAGAATATACATTCTTCTCAGCACCACATCAAACTTATTCTAAAATTGACCACATAATTGGATGTAAAACTCCTCAGCAAATGCAAAAGAAAGAAAATCACAATAAACAGTCTCCCATACCACAGTGCAATCAAACTAGAACTCAGGATTAAGAAACTCACTCAGAACCGCACAACTACATGGAAACTGAACAACCTGCTCCTGAATGACTATGGGGTAAAAAACACAATTAAGGCTGAAATAAATAAGTTCTTTGAAACCAATGAGAACAAAGACACAATGTACAGAGTCTCTGGGACACAGCTAAAGCAGTGTTTAGAGGGATATTTATAACACTAAATGTCCACAGGAGAAAGCAGGAAAGATTGAAAATCAACACCCTAACATCACAATTAAAAGAACTAGAGAAGCAAGAGCAAATAAATTCAAAATCCAGCAGAAGATAAGAAATAACTAAGATCAGAGCAGAACAAAAGGAGATAGAGGCACGAAAAACCCTTCAAAAAATCAATGAATCCAGGAGCTTGTTTTTTGTAAAGATTAACAAAATAGAATGCAAACCAGACTAATAAAGAAGAAAAGAGAGAAGAATCAAATAGACACAATAAAAAATGATAAAGGGGAGATCACCACTGATCCCACAGAAATTCAAACTACCATCAGAGAATACTATAAACACCTCTATGCAAATAAACTAGAAAATCTAGAAGAAATGGATAAATTCCTGGTCACATTCACCCTCCCAAAACTAAACCAGGAAGAAGTCAAGTCCCTGAATAGACCAATAACAAGTTCTGAAATTGAGGCAGTAATTAATAGCCTACCAACCAAAAAGGCCAGGACCAGATGGATTCACAGCCAAATTCTAACAAAGGTACAAAAAGGAGCTGGTACCATTCCTTCTGAAAGTACTCCAAACAATAGAAAAAGAGGGAATCCTCCCTAACTCATTTTGTGAGGCCAGCATCATCCTGGTACCAAAACCTGGCAGAGACACAACAAAAAAAAGAGAATTTCAGGCCAATATTCCTGATGAACATCAATGCGAAAATTCTCAGTAGAATACTGGCAAACCAAATCCAGCAGCACATTAAAAACCTTATCCACCATGATCAAGTTGGCTTCATCACTGGGATGCAAGGCTGGGTCAACATACACAAATCAATAAACATAATCCATCATATAAACAGAACCAATGAGAAAACCCACATAATTATCTCAATAGATGCAGAAAAGGCCTTCAATAAAATTCAACACCCCTTCATGCTAAAAACAATAAACCAGGTATTGATGGAACGTATCACAAAATAATAAGAGCTATTTATGACAAACCCACAGCCAATATCATATTGAATGGGCAAAAGCTGGAATCATTCCCTCTGAAAACCAGTACAAGACAAGGATGCCCCCTTTCATCACTCCTATTCAACATAGTTTTGGAAGCTCTGGCCAGGGCAGTCAGTCAAGAGAAAGAAATAAAGGGTATTCAGATAAGAAGAGAGAAAGTCAAATTCTGTTTGCAGTTGACATGATTGTGTATTTAGAAAACCCCATCGTCTCAGCCCAAAACCTCCTTAAGCTGATAAGCAACTTTAGCAAAGTCTCAGGATACAAAATCAATGTGCAAAAATCACAAGCATTCCTATACACCAATAATAGACAAACAGCCAAATCATGAGTGAACTCCCATTCACAATTGCTACAAATAGAATAAAATACCTAGAAATACAACTTACAAGGGACATGAAGGATTTCTTCAAGGAGAACTACAAACCACTGCTCAAAGAAATAAGAGAGGACACAAACAAATGGAAAAACATTCCATGCTCATGGATAGGAAAAGCCAATATCATGAAAATAGCCATATTGCCCAAAGTAATTCATAGATTCAATTCTATTCCCATCAAGCTACCACTGACTTTCTTCATAGAATTAGAAAAATCTACTTTAAATTTCATGTGGAACCAAGAAAGAGCCTGTATAGCCAAGACAATCATAAGCAAAAAGAACAAAGCTGGAGGCATCATGCTACCTGACTTCAAACTATACTAGAAGGCTACAGTAATCAAAACAGCATGGAATTGGTATCAAAACAGATATATAGGCCAATGGAACAGAACAGAGGCCTCAGAAATAACTCCACACATCTACAACTATCTGATTTTCAACAAACTTGGCAAAAACAAGCAATGGGGAAAGGATTCCCTATTTAATAAGTGGTGTTGGGAAAACTGGATAGCCATATGCAGAAAGCAGAAACTGGACCCCTTCCTTACACCTTATACAAAAATTAACTCAAGACAGATTAAAGACTTAAACATAAGACCTAAAGCCATAAAAACCCTAGAAGAAAACCTAGGCAATACGATTCAGGACATAGACATGGGCAAAGACTTCATGACTAAAACACCAAAAGCAATGGCAACAAAAGCCAAAATAGACAAATGGGATCTAATTAAACTAATGAGCTTCTGCAAAGCAAAAGAAACTATCATCAGAGTTGAACAGGCAACCTACAGAATGGGAGAAAATTTTTGCAATCTATCCATCTGACGAAGGGCTAATATCAAGAATCAACAAGGAACTTAAGCAAATTTACAAGAAAAAACAACCCCATCAAAAAGTGGGTGAAGGATATGAACAGACACTTCTCAAAAAAAGACACTTATGCAACCAACAAACATATGAAAAAAAGCTCATCATCACTGGTAATTAGACAAATGCAAATCAAATCATAAGATACCATCTCACGCCAGTTAGAATGGTGATCATTAAGAAGTCAGGAAACAACAGATGCTGGAGAGGATGTGGAGAAATAGGAATGCTTTTACACTGTTGGTGGGAGTGTAAATTAGTTCAACCATTGTGGAAGACAGTGTGGTGGTTCCTCAGTCTAGAGCTAGAAATATCATTTGACCCAGTAATTCTATTACTGGGTATATACCCAAAGAATTATAAATCATTCTGCTATAAAGACACATGCACATGTATGTTTATTGCAGCAGCACTATTCACAATAGCAAAGACTTGGAACCAACCCAAATGTCCATCAATGATAGACTGGATAAAGAAAATATGGCACATATACACCACAGAATACTATGCAGCCATAAAAAAAGAATGAGTTCATGTCTTTTCAGGGACATGGATGAAGCTAGAAACCATCATTCTCAGCAAACTAACACAGGAACAGAAAACCAAACACCACATGTTCTCACTCATAAGTGGGGGTTGAACAATGAGAACATATAGATACAGGGAGGGGAACATCACACAGCAGGCCCTGTTTGGGGGTGGGGGTCTAGGGGAGGGATAACATTAGGAGAGATACCTAATGTAGATGGCGGGTTGATGGGTGCAGCAAATCACCATGGCACATGCATACCTGTGTAACAAACCTGCACGTTCTGCACATGTATCCTAGAACTTAAAGTATAATTTAAAAAATAACAAAAAAAGAAAGAAAAGAAAACCTTGAATTTTACCAATGAGATCCCACTTCTAACAGTCCTCATACTAGTCAACAGAGCAATATTTCTTACCAATAAAACACCATTTCTGACATCCAGTATACAAATTAACACAGTGTAGGTTGATGAAAATTTGTCTACCAGAAATATATATAGTAGCTGCCTCTGAAGTGTGTCATTTTCCAATGTAATGACATCTGATTTCCCCCGGATCATGCACTCTTGAGTGAAACAATCAATTGCATGTGGAGTTAAAGCTGTACTTTACTGGCACATTCAGAAGCTTTCACTCTCTAAGATGAAGTATTTAAGGTATATTTCAGATTTTGTGACAAAGTAGAATATCCTGACCTTGAGTCAAGACTCCTGGCCTCCATTCATCTAGGCCATGCCTTGTTCCATTCTTTTGCTTCCGTAATGGTTGAACGGTTCTTACTGGTTTACCTTGGTCTATGGTTTCTTTTCCTAAAGTCAGAGCATGGCCTCCCTTAGAACGCAATCCTAGAAAAGTCATCTTCACGCTCCTAGATATTTTACCCAATTGGTAATTTACCACTAGGAACTAACATAAGCTTTTAGGAAGTGGGATGTTACAATTGCTGCACTTCTATTAAGCAGCTAATTAAATTATTTTCATCATGGTCCACGTCAGCAACTTTTTGCTCGTAATGTAGAACCATAAGCAGGCAAAAGAGCAAAAGCAGAATACAGTGGCCACAGTCTAAAAGGTCTGAAAGGAACTGGCTACATCATTAGCGTCCAAGTGGTCTGTTATCTATTTCCACATGAGTATCAAATTATAGCCCAACGTCCTTGGACTTCGACCTGCCATGCTGAAGCAAGTATCTCTACTGTAGACTAACTGACGTTGAATTATACAACTTGAGATTTACTCCTGCAACTTAAACTCTTGCCATGTCTTGAAATGCAAATACCCTCAAAGAATAATATTTGATATTAAGCAATAGACCAATGGGGGGGATAGATTTTATGGAGGATGGGGATTTGGACAGAGACCTGTCCCTTTGCCCTTCAAATCAAACTTTGTATTTACCTATTTCTTCTGCTTGCTTGTAAGATTTGCACTGATAAGAAACAGAACTAAATCCTCTTACTCTGATACATCCAAATAACCTTGTGATAAGAGATCAAAAGGAGTTCAGGTGGATTTGTACTCCACATGTTTAATATTTGCCTTGTCTGATTTGTCATTTTGTGCAAACATTGGCTGTTACTTTTATGGCTAGTAGAAGGGCCGAAGCCAAAGCTCTGGCAGAAAGTAAATAAGATATTCCACAGTGACGAAAGAAGACATTAAAAGCTCATAAGGAAGAGAACTGCTGCATGTGGAGCCCATTCTTGTGATTTACAGTGTTAATGCTCGTTGCTCACAGCCCCTCCCTGTCATTGGAAGCTGACCCTTCTTGAAATGGAAAAATCGTGATAGTTTTATCAGCCTTATTTGGGATCTGTTGTGTGTGAAAATGTGCATTTGAAAGAAAGAAGACTGGGAAAATGGCATTTCTGAATCACTGTGCTCAGCAGTTTTTCTGCACGTGCCCCCACGCCCCTTGCCTTATAGGTAACCACAGGCAGAGCCTGGGGGATTGGAAGGACCAACTCAGATGCCTCACCCAGATTCAGACTCTATGCCATGCTTGCTCCACAACTACCATGTAACAGACCTACCCACTCACCAAAATCTGCCCTGGGGCTCTAACTTGTTTTGTCTAACCATTAAGTTTAAGTGTGGGAGGGGTCCCTCCTCCCCATCCTGCAGAAGTCCAAGGGATTCTGGAAATGTGCGTGTGTGGTCGGGGTATTTGGGCGCTCTGTGGGAGAAGATAATAATTGCAATAGTAGCTGACGCAGATAACAATGCTCCAGGCACTATGTTAGGAAATTTCCACGTATGGATTCTTTTATTCATACAATAATCCCACAAGGTATACAGAGGAAACAGAACATAGATGGGCAAGCTAGGAACTGAGTGGTAGAGAGAAGATTCAAACCCATGTAGTCTGGCTTCAGAGTTTGCGGTGAGTCAAAGGCTGATGGCAATGGTAGCCTCTTGCCCTCCCCCTGCAAAGCCGGCTGCCATCTCTTAGCGCAATGCTTAGTTAGGTGATGGCGGGGTGAGTTACTGATGAGGACTGACTCAGAAATTGCTGGGAACTTGAGCAAGGCCCCTGCAGCTTTTGGGGCAGTAGTAGCCCCAAGTGTGGACCACTTTTCTATCTGGAGGGCAAGTTTCCTATCACTCCTTCTCACTTTAGGCTTCCCGCCCTCCCCCCATCATCATTTAATATTAAAACCCTTATTTCCCTTTCCAGGTCTCATAAAGGGGACAGGATAAAAAGCAGCCCCCAGGCCGGGCGCGGTGGCTCACACTTGTAATCCCAGCACTTTGGGATGCCGAGGCGGGCGGATCACGAGGTCAGGAGATCGAGACCACGGTGAAACCCCGTCTCTACTAAAAATACAAAAAATTAGCCCGGCGTGGTGGCGGGCGCCTGTAGTCCCAGCTACTCGGAGAGGCTGAGGCAGGAGAATGGCGTGAACCCGGGAGGCGGAGCTTGCAGTGAGTCGAGATCGCGCCACTGCACTCCAGCCTGGGCGACAGAGCGAGACTCCGTCTAAAAAAAAAAAAAAAAAAAAAAAAAAAGCAGCCCCTGATGCCATCAGCTGGGGTGGCATTCCCCGGCATGCCTCAGGGTTTCCTTGTTGAA
This sequence comes from Nomascus leucogenys, assembly GCF_006542625.1. NCBI lineage: Eukaryota > Metazoa > Chordata > Mammalia > Primates > Hylobatidae > Nomascus > Nomascus leucogenys. The sequence continues at coordinate 122,623,104 of NC_044385.1, read as the reverse complement.
CATAATCAATCTCACAGACCATCACTTTCAGACAAGGTGAAAGGAAAAAGATAAAACCAAGGCCAGTTGGTGACCATGTCAGAACATAGACAAGAACAGGGTCACTGTGCAAACCACAAGAAATAGCCAAGCATCTCCCTCTCTTTGTTTTTGTTTGCTTGTTTGAGACACAGTCTCACTCTGTCGCCCAGGCTGGAGTGTAGTGGCGTGATCTTGGCTCACTGCAACCTTTGCCTCCTGGGTTCAAGTGATTCTTGTGCCTCAGCCTCCCAAATAGCTGAGATTAAAGGCATGCACCAGCATGCCCAGCTAATTTTTTTATATTTTTAGTAGAGACGGGCTTTCACCATGTTGGCCAGGCTGGTCTCAAACTCCTGACCTCAGGTGATCTGCCTGCCTTAATCTCCCAAAGTGCTGGGATTAGAGGTGTGAGCCACCACACCTGGCCACCGCTCTCTTAGGGAACTTGTGTGACTGCCTCTTCTTTATCAATTAAAGCTTTAACCTCTTTCCATTTTTTCTGCTTCTAGATAAAATTCATTAAGATACCCAATAATAGATTAACCCTGCTTTCTAACAATGCCTTATCCAGAACATATCCCTGCTTCCTGGAATTCTCCCAAAAAGCACCTTGCAGAAGCTCAGATCCTGAAAAAAAAAAAAAAAGCCCTATTAAAACCCTTCTTGGGATGGCCCACAGTTCCCCAGGGTGTGTGTGTGATCTCTGTTGCTGCAATGAACACGCATTAATCCAGCTTTGCATACAGTTGCATTTCTGGTGAAACAAAACAAAACAAAACAAAACACCTTGAATGAAGAGCCTCAACAGCCATTAAATCTAAAACCCAAGTCACCTGGAAGAAAAAGTACATCCATTTATGAAAACAAGATACCCAGTTCCCACTTCTCTTGAGGGCTGGGATGGTCAGTCTGCAGAAACACAGTTGCAGGGTCTCCCCTTCCCATCTGCCATCCATCACAATGAGATGCTTGAATTCTATGCAGTATGAAGAAGCCCGAAACCAACTTAATTTTCAAAAGTAAGTAGAATATTAATATCCCTGCTGCTGCAGTCTGGAAGCACTGAGATCTGAACTGCTCATTCACATACATCTAAGCTGCATAGAAATGCTGCTGGAATCCAGTGTTACCCTCTGTTCCATTGCCTCTGTTTAGTTGTTCACTTTAGTTGGGAAACTCGTCCCCTCTCTCCTAAATTATTATACTAATTTCCTACCGACTCTCCATCTATCCAGCCGTAATCCCCTCCAAGTAAGCTTCCTGATTTGGTCCAAGAGATTTTTCTGAAGCAGTTAGGTTACCCATGTTGCTCTATTGACTAAAACCTTTCATGGGGTGACTGTCCTTTCTGCCTTCAGGCAAAACCCCAAAAGCAGAATCAGAAGTGCTTCACAAGCTGCAACCCAGTCACCTTTCCAGGTGCACCTCTCAGATTTATCCTAGCACAATTCAAGACATCGAATAGTCCTTTTTAAAAAAATGCTGCTTGCCAATTGTATTCATCAGGGTTCCCTACAGGGACAGAACTAATATGATATACATATATACAAAGGATAGTTTATTAAGTATTAACTCACACTATCACGAGGTCCCACAATAGGCCGTCTGCAAGCTGAGGAAGGAAAGCCAGTCCAAGTCCCAAAACTGAAGAACTAGGAGTCTGATGTTCGAGGGCAGGAAGCATTCAGCACGGGAGAAAGATGGAGGCTGGGTGGCTAGGCCAGTCTAACCTCTCCATGTTTAGATGGTGCCCACGCAGCTTAAGAGTGGGTCTGCCTTTCCCAGCCCACTGACTCAAATGTTAATCTCTTTAGGCAACAGCCTCACAGACACACCCAGGATTAATACTTTGTACCCTTCAACCCAATCAAGTTGACACTCAGTATTAACCATCACACCAATGTACATGTGGTTGCAGCCATTTAAACGGTCCCGAACTTTCCTCTCTCTGAAGAAAACCTTCTTCTTACCGGTACTGCTACTTGGTTCAGGTAATGACCATCAGTTGGCCCACACCAAAAACTCACGGGAAACCAAGGCAAGAGTCCAAACAGGCCTCCATACCACTTAAAACTTTTAATAGTTAGAAGTCATAAATTATGATAAAAATCAGTTAAATAGAACATGTTTTGTCACACTATCTGGATATATGTATTTCTTTCTATAAACAAAATAGATATATAGCTATAGTAGATATATGACTGAAAGGCAGCAAAATACCAAAGTAACTGAATTCTATTATTGTGCAAGCCTATGCATTCTGTGAATGAACCAGCAATATTTAGATTAGTAATAAACTAGAGACAATAAGGAACTCATAATTTATTTTTTCATGAAATCTATTTTTCTTGTCTGTATTTCAGCAAAATTTGCTAATTGTGCAGTTTTAATTAATATTTTCACATAATTAGCATTCTAGTTTACAAGTAATTTTCTAATTAAAAATTAAATTAATTGCAGTAAAGTGTTTAAAGTTCGAATATATTTTATTGAAATGCAATTTAAATAGACATAAAAATTAAAAACATCATTTTTGTATCTTTTCAGTTATTTTTCCTTTGAAATATTCAGAATGACTATTAAAACTAAAAGACCAAAAAAAGAATTATAATTAATATATACCGAATATCTTTAAAGCTAAAATTGTACAATACTTTAACAATTAATAACATAATTATAAACATACTTTTTAAGATAAAATTTAAGATGCTATTTAAACTAGTGTTAACAGTTCTCCTAGTTGCCCATATGAAGAATAAGCATTGACCCTCATGCATATCACATCTAGGCATATATTTATACAAATTTAACAGGAATATGACTTGTTAGTGCTTCAAAATGTCCCTCAGCCACTCATGTGCAACTGCTGCAATATCTCATGAATTCTTGAGTATCTGCGGAACCACAAATTGGAACACCTAGAGACACAAGAAGATGAACACTTGGCACTAGTCAGAGAAAAAAACCCACTTTGTTATTCAAGAATATTGTACTCATGCTCTTTGAAAGGAAAGATTAGCATGTTCATTCTCTCTGACTTGGCAGCAGAACAACCCACATGGCTTCCAGAGGACCCACAGGGCAAAACATGGAGAAGCATTTTCCCTGGGGCCTGCACAGTTTTGGTCTCCAAAATAGATGTTTACCATTAGGTCACTGTGCTCACCCTGAGCACTGGACCCTCAGTGATAGCAGGTACCATATATTTTAATTCAATTAACTTTTATCATGTTATGTAAAACGTAGGGCCCTATCGCCCATGTCTAACGGGGCTACTGGTGATCAAGTGAGGCAAAAATTATCCTCTAAATTATGTCAGATACTGCCTCCAGTTGAAGAGGGATTTAAATTTGTTTGTTTATTTATTTTGAGACAGAGCCTTGCTCTGTCACCCAGGCTGGAGTGCAGTGGTGTGATCTCAGCTCACTACAGCCTCCATCTCCTGGGTTTAACCAATTCTCCTCCCTCAGCCTCCTGAGTAGCTGGGATTACAGGCAACTGCCACCACACCTGGCTAATTTTTGTATTTTTAGTAGAGATGGGGTTTCACCATTTTGGCCAGGCTGGTCTCGAACTTCTGACCTCAAGTGATCCATCCGCCTCGGCCTCTCAAAGTACTGGGATTACAGGCATGAGCTACCCTGCCTGGCCAGGATTTTTATTTTGATAGGAAGAATCACCCGTGTAGCATTTCTGAGGTAAATGCAAGGCAAAAAGGTAGGCATCCATTTTCATGTGGTAAGATTATAATAGAATATCTTGTGGGTTGGCAAAAGTTGCCTCTCTGAGAACTGTTTGAAACATGAGTCTGGAATTGGTATGAACCAAGTTGCCTAAAAACTTCAGGCTTTCTGGGCCTGGCGCGGTGGCTCATGCCTGTAATCCCAGCACTTCGGGAGGCCGAGGCAGGTGGATCACTTGAGGTTGGGAGTTCAGGACCAGCCTAACCAACATGGAGAAACCCCGTCTCTACTAAAAATACAAAATTAGCCGGGCATGGTGGCACATGCCTGTAATCCCAGCTACTTGGGAGGCTGAGGCAGGAGAATCACTTGAACCCGGGAGGCGGAGGTTGCTGTGAGCCAAGACCACGCCACTGCACTCCAGCCTGGGCAACAAGAGTGAAACACTGTCTCAAAAATAAAAACAAAACAAAACAAAAAAAACTTCAGGCTTTCTGGAAGGAAAAAAGACTGAAATCTCACTCCTTGCTCACTGAAATTGAAAGTCAGAAGGACTTGTAAGAGTGGATTCTGGTGCCTCTAAGCTATAAAAGACATCAACAACCCCGCTTCTCTCCAGGAAGAAATCATTGAAAAGAAAGGAGGATCAGGCCTAGCCAACCTCAACACAAACCCCTCAAGAGGGATGGCTTTAACCCAAGTTGGCATCTGACTCTAGAATTCCTCTGAACACCATCGCCCTGATCCAGACAGGGGCACTGCTACAGTCGTATACTGAGATCTACACCACGAAGTCTTTTGCTCAGATCCTTTTGGGGCTGCAGGTTATTGGAGTTTCCAGCACTCTTTCTCTTCCTAACATTTGGAAGCAGTATTATCTTCTTTGGACAGAGTAGGCCCCTAAAATTCTTAGCAGTAGAACTAGGAATTGAGGAGACACTAAATATTTTGCTAAGAAGGGCAAATGGTCTTGAGTGTGAGTCGTTGGACAAACCAAAGGGAAGTGCCTGTATTTCTTTTCCACACCGGTGTAGTGACTGACATGACTTACATTTCCATTCAACCATGTATGTAGTAAGCATTTAGAACATCTTTTATTTTCAGGAAGTTTAAGCTGGCGAGGACGAACACGATTAGGAGTGTCAGGTTTTGCAAAGGGGAGTTAGATATTTAGACTTTCCTTTATGGATTTTTAAAGTATCTCCATCTAGATTGATCAATTGTACCTAACATTTTTAAAGCATTTGACAAAGTTCTTTGTAAGTATAAACCAAGCATTGTGATACAGTGTGAGGAGTGTCATGATAAAAGTAAACACAGACAACCAGTGAGCAGGGAGGAGGGGAGCCTTCGCTGGTGCAGAGAGGCCAGGGAAAGCTCCCTACTTAAGGTGATGCTTTTGCAGAGCCCAATAGTTACTAGCCAGGCATGTGGCCTTAAAGGCATTCCAGGTAAGGGAAGCCACCCCCATAGGTAAAGGAAAAGAGATCAGGTCCCTTGAGAGAAATTCCCATAGACCAGTTTGACTTTCTTTAGAAAATTTCCAAAGCCTTCAGGCTGTGCTAATCTGGTTTTGCTTTTGAGAAGCATGTGGCATATGTGTAGGTACATTGTTCTTGGGTTATTTTCTGTGTGTCTCTGCCTTAGAAGGAATGTTCTGGAGCATTCCTGAAAGCAGTGTGATGCATGAGACTGAGAATAGGGCTTCAGTGTCAGAGAGACCTGGCACTGCCATTTATTTACCATGCCACTCAGGCAGGTGTCTGGAGGCACAAAGCAGGTGCCCAAAACCATTTTTTGAATGAATAAAGTCATTTGACTCCTTTGAACTTTAGTTTTCTAATGTGTAAAATAGGAATAATGCCCATGTGGCAGTAGAGACACCAGTGAGGGACTAATGGAATAATCTAGATAATTAATGATGGTGGCTTGGATTCAGGTGGGGGCATTAGAAATGGAGAGAAGCAGATTGATTCAGGGTGTTTTCCAGAAGAAGTGCTCTCAGAACCTTCCAATGAATTAGATATGAGGAAGAAAATAAAGAAAATGGGAAGAACTTGATCTTGTTCTTAACCCTTAGTTCCAAGAATCACTTACTGATATGAGAAAGACTGGGACATATGTTTCTGAGTAAAGCTAATAGGTAATCAGTTAGATGTAAGAGTCTGGCATTTAAAAGAGCTGGATATTTGCAAATGTGAGACTTATTTCCCTCTAAATGACATTTAAATGGGACATGTAGAACTACCTAGGGAGAGTATAGATTGGGAAGAGAAGGGGCCCCCGGTCATATCCCTGTGGACATTCCAACATTTCAGTGTCATAAGAAGCAAGACGCAGCAAGAGTCAAAAGAAGAAACTGAGAATGAGTAACTATGAAGGCATGGCCACAGCAAGTGATAGAAAAATCAGGAGAGAGTGCTATCGCAGAAGCCAATGAGAAAGAGTGTTTCCAGAGGGAATGATGTCCACCTGCATCAAATACTGCTGAGAAATCAGGTAATACAAAATATTTTGCCTTATTTTGCAAAGTGAAGGTCATTGGGAACTTCACTGAGCAGTTTTAGTGGAACACTAGTGTGTAGTGAAGATGGAAACTCTAGTAAACTCTTTCCATGATGTTTGCTTGAAGAGGGTAAAGCAGGGTAATGGATTTGTAGCTATGGGGAAATGTATCAGGAGAGTTTTTTGAAGTTCTGTTTTGTATTGTATTAAAGATTGAGGGGACTTTTGTTTTGCATTGGACTGAGCTGGAACAAAGAGGGAGCTGGTGATGCAGGAGAGAGAAGGGGCACTTACATGAGTGAAGTTCTCGGGAAGGAGGGAGAGGATGGTGAATATGTGGTTGATAGAAGCAGAGGGAGTTTATTCACTGCAGATGAAGGGAAGACAAAAAGATTAGGTTCACGTTTTGTGTGTTGGTCAATTTAGTGGAGGAAAGGGGAAGAAGGACTTCTCATTTGATAGCTTCCAATTCCTCTTAGAACTTTAAGCCAAGGTTTTCTGTTGACAGTGAGAGGGTAAAGGGGAAACAAGAAATTTGAGTAAAGAGAGTAATGTGTCAAAAGGTCATTTTAGAGAATGAGAAACAGACTCTACCAGAGATCTATAATATGATTAGCAAGAAATATTGAAATGTCTGAACCTGTATTAAAGTAAGACAAACATAAAACTGTGTGCTTTGCTAAATGAATGTGTGGCTGCTCCGCTGCAGGAATGGAATAAGTGAGTGTTTCATTTGTCCAGTGTTCGTCTTGCCCAGGCTGGTTCAGAGGAGCAAGAGAATTAAAGGTGTTTACAAAGAAAAGGAGAACATGAGTGGGGTAATAGCTAGGGCTGAATCAATGTCTGATAAATGGATGGATGATGTAGGACAGTGAAAAATTCAAAGTGAAAACACGTGTCACTATTGAGTTACTTATCCTCTAAATAAATTTTTCTTTTCTGCTGCAGTTGCTGTTGAATTTGGGTAATCTACATCCTGTTGCCTGAAGCTCGAAGTTCTCATCTGCCCCCTCTCAGCATGTACTTGTGAAAGATGCAGACCTCATCTGAGTTGAAGTAACCAAGGAGACAAAATAAATGATTCCTGCAGAAAGCTTGAGTGACATTTTCAGAGATGCAATCCCTGCTTCTTCTTAAGATGGCTATATACATTGTGGGTTGGGAGGGTCAGAAGGCTGATCATGGAAACATCTCGGAGGTAGAGTGGTATGTGGGAGTAGGCAATGAGCGAGGTAAGAGGACAAAATGTAGAGAAGGAATCAGAATGGGTTATCACCTTCTTTTGTTTCTTCCCACTGTATGTGTGTGCCCCCAAGGAAGCCCCTCAGCTGCTCCCTTCCTTGTCCCCATGACCCACAGACAGCGGTTGAACCACAGCTCTCTCTTTCTGATAACACCCTTTGATGTGAAACAGGTAAGACTCCAGATTCCTGTTTGTTCTAAAAATCTTGAATGGCCTTCTGTAATCATTACATTTTATTACTCTCATTCGATTGTTTTGTTTTCTTTCCCCACTAGGTATTTTCTAACTGCTCTTCTGCAGACAGGACACTCGCGAATGAACACAGCAAGCACACAGGCATCTGTGTCTCTATTCGGAAGTATCACAAGTGAAAGGAGGATGCCCATTGCCTGGGGCCCTTTTTATTCCACTTAGCCTGACTACTGAACTGGCAAGTGCAGGTAACAGCTTTCTCGCAGAGTCTCTGAGCACCGTGACTGTGTAATGATAGCTGTGGTTGGAGGGCCCAAAGCTGCTGCACAAATACGTTTACTGTTTCTGAGGAAATGGTATATGAATTGGGTTTTTTGAGTGTTGGAAAGAGAAGGCTAAAAGGTGCTTTAGTTTATCATTTTCAAGTATATGAAAGGACGGGGTATTTTTCCTCCTAAGGAGAATGAAAGCTTTTAATGCCTACAATGAAATATGAAGTAGTAAACTTAAAGCAGACAATCTTTCCATTGGCGTGAGAAAGCAGCTCCTAACCATCATGCCTGTGGAAACACTCAAATGTGCTACTCAGCAGATTTGCTGGTGTCTCTCTTGGATATAGTAAAACTGTGCTCAATAAACTTAGTTTTTCCCCTTTCTGAGTATAGCAGGCAGGTCACACACTCTGTTAATGTTTCTCTCAGTGCCCCCTTCCAAGTGCACTTAATATGTTGGGCAACATCCAGTTAGAATTTGCACGTCTACTCCTCTTGGAATACATATCCACCTCTGCCCATCCAGTATCACCTACTTTCCCTCTCCTAGGAAAGGAAGAGAGATGGAACATATATTTATTAAATACCTGCCATGCACCATACCCAACAGATGAGAAAACTGAGATTCAGAGACATGAAGTCATCTGCTGAAGGCCTCTAGCCAGCCTGACTCAAATGCAAGCATCATCCAGTCTGCAGCCACACATTTCTAAAGCCTTTATAATTCACAGCCTCTCATTTTGCAGAGACTCTTTCTGCCTGGCCTATTTGTTCCAGCTTCATGGCAGCTTTATTTAGGTGATAATAGAAGAATCCTGCTGCTTTATGAGGTGATAATCCAAGCCTTATGTGGATAACTATTCTTTTAGGTTGAGTGGTTTATCCCTTTGATAAAAAGAGGTAGATTATTGTTCTGAAAACCCAAAGTCTTCCTTTCAGTCTTGCATTAGATAAAGAAACTTACATATTTACTTTTAGCAGAGGCCTCAAAGGGAACCCCAAGCTGAGATGAGCAGACCCTCTGCCAGCAGAAGCCGGGTATCAGAAATGCTCTTCCTTCTTTGTTGGCTGAGATTTGAGGAAGTCACCTGCAATTTTGGGGATTTTCACCTTTTTCCTTTTATTTGTACTTTTAAAGGGCTTATAGGGTGAGCAACTGTCCCATTTTTCCCTGGGACTGTCCTGGTGTTAACACTGAAAGTACTGCATCCCAGAAAACCCTTTAGTTCTGGGCAAACTAGGATGATTAAAAACCCTGCTTAAAACCTCAGCTGGAAGAAATGATAAAAAGACAAAGTGGACAGTTAAGTGGGAACTAAAAGAGAAGTTTGTTAAAAAATAATTTACTATCTCGAGGCATTGCAGCCACTTTCAGGTTTTTTCTGGTGACAGAGTGGGGTCTTTTAGGAAAACAACCTAAAAATCCATAACTGGGGACTGGCTAAATAAAATTTGAATGCTCAATCACTGGAATATTATGCAGCCTTAAAAATTAAGAGGGTAGATGTATACATGACCATATTGAATAATTTCCAAGATTGGAACAAAAATAATCATGTATAAATATTTTGCACATACAATTTATGGAAAGATACCATATCAATTTTCTATTGCTGTTTAACAATGTCACCTTAAACTTAGTGCTTAGAACAATGCACACTTATCTCCCAGTTTCTTTGGGTTAGGGGTCTGGGCATGGCTCAGTCAAATTCTCTGCAAGGCTACCATCAGGGTGGTGGCTGGGGCTGTGTTCTCATTTGGAGTTTCGACTGGAGAAGGAGCTACTTTTTCAAACCCATGTGGTTGCTAGCAGAATCCAATATTGTAGTAGTAGGACTGAGCGCTTTCCTCTATCAGCACTGTCTGTCCATGGGAGGCCACTCTCGCCTTCTACCAGCTGCCCACAGTTTCTTGTCATGTGAAGTTTTCAGCATGGCCATTTGCTTCCTCAAAGTCAGCAAGCAAGCAAGAAACTCAAGCAAGATAGCACTACAGTCTTCATAACATAGTCACATCATCACATAATCGTCGTCACATATAGCCTGCCCCCTTTCCTGTGTTCTCTTGGTCAGAAGCAAGTCATAGGTCCTGCCCTCTTCAAGGGATGAGAGAGCTCAAGGGTGGGAAACTAGAAGTTGGGGGTCATTAGGCCACCGTAAAGCTCTGTCTGCTACAGTAACTAAGAAACTGGCAGCAGCACTTGCCTCTAAAGAGAGGGCCCAGAGCACAGAGTGGGGAGAGACTTACTTTCATTCTTTTTCACACACCAATTTTGGTTTTCTTTGCCAAGTGCATTCATTACATTTTTTTATTAAAACGAAACACACACCAAAAAACAAAACAACAAAACAAAAAACCTCCAGGCAAACACATTTCACCACTTAGTTAAGAAAATAAAAGACAAGGGACACAGCCTTTTTCCCCTGGGCAAATGCCATCGCAACCCTTTAACTCCAGCACTATATGTGCTCAGCACCAGCGCCTGGCCAATGCTGACATATAACTTCACCTATATATCAAATTCAAGGAGTGTTTCATAACAACTTTAAGACTTTGCAAAGAAATGCTATTATTGTATCTCAGCCAGGCACAGTGGCTCACGCCTATAATCCCAGCACTTTGGGAGGCCAAGGCAGGTGGATCATTTGAGGTCAGGAGTTCGAGACCAGCTTGGCCAACATGGTGAAACCCTGTCTTTACAAAATACAAAAAATTAGCTGAGCGTGGTGGCCTGCACCTGTAATCCCAGCTACTCTGGAGGCTAAGGCAGGAGAATCGCTTGAACCCGGGAGTCAAGGGTTGCAGTAAGCTGAGATCACACCACTGCACTCCAGCCTGGGCAACAGAGCAAGACTCATCTAAAAAAAAAATGGTATTGTATCTCTTAAAGACTTTGTATGGCATATTCAGTTTTTTGGAAGGGTTATACTGTGAAAAGTGGTCCATTCAGTATTAAAGAGTAAACCAGAATAATGCCATTCGTGGTATAGATGAAGAGACTATACGCATGCTGATGTTTGCTCACAGGGATGTACTAAGAAGCTCCCTGGAAAGCAAAGAGCTCTGAGATCTCATAAACGCCCAGCACGGTCCATGGACCAGCAACATTGCCATCACCTTGGCGCTTGTTAGAGAGGCAGAATTTCTATTCACATGCTAGATTTACTGAATCAGAATTTGCATTTTTAGAAAGTTCAAATGCATATTAAAAGTTGAGAGGTTTTCTTCTAAACTACCCCATACTACTCTGTAGAGTACAATACAGACCCAGAAAAACTCACCCACATTTTCACAGTAAATATCCACACAAGAATGCTTATTGCAGTATTGTTTATAAGAGCCAGAAAACAAAAAACCTGGAAAAATAAAAATAATTGATCATCTGTAGGGGACTAAAAAATAAACTACAGTGTATTTACCAAAGGAACACTATAAGAAGTTAAAATTAACAAGCTACAGCTACATATATCATGGATATATAGATAAATTAACATGTGGATAAATTTCATAAAGATAATATTTAGCTCAAGAAAAAGGGAATAAACAAAAACCCAAGTTGCAGGAAGGAATATACAATATAATACCATTTATGTAAAGGTCAAAGATGTGGTGTATGGATGCATATATAAGTAGTGAAATAAGCATGAAAAATGATAAATGCCAAATTCAAGACAGTGGTTTCACTCGAGATGAGGAAAAGGGGAATGAGGAAAGATAAACAGCATTTTCAGTATTTATTTTTCATGCTAGAGGGAAGATACATAGAGGTTTATTATATTTTCTCTACCTTTTCTATATACTAAAAGTATTTCACAATAAAAAAAGTACAGCTTTTCTAGATGATGCCAAATTTCCCTTCAAAATATACATATAGATGTGTAACCTCACAAGCAGCGAGTGGGGTTCCCATAACACCATGTCCTTACCCAGTCTCAGGTGGTCAGACTTCTAACTTTTGGCTGATCTGCTGAGCAGGTGAGAAATGGCATCATATTGTTTCTTTAATCTTCCTTTCTCTCTTTTATAAGGGAGGTTGAACATGCCCTCATGTGCTTGTTGACCATCAACTTTCCTCTTCCAGGAATTGAATTTCACACCCCTTGTGCGTTTTTTCTGTTTATTTGCTTTACCTTGTTGTTTTGTAGGAAACACTAATTAAGAGCACAGGGAATGCAAGCTGACGTCCTTATTCTGTTTAAGTTGAAAGTAGGATCTCTCTTAAACCAGTCAGAGCAAAAGCTAATGGAAGATGTCTAGATAGAAACTGGGTCATATCTTAGGTTTACCACTGAAACCATACACTTAACATTTGTGTTCATTACTGTTAAATGCATTACTATTAATGCATTATTATTAAATGTGTGGCTCTGGAAAAGTAAGGTCAACCCTAAAAATCAAAGAAGCAAAAAGTGTTACCGTATGAAGTTAGTATCTTATGGGGTCTTCAAGTTGATGTCACTCTTCTTGCATTAAAAAATATAAAAACAATCAATTAAACAAATAAATGCATGGGATTAGCAACTCTACATGTTTCTCCATGGTAACATTGTATTACTGTGCAGAGCTTCACAATTTTATTCACTTTTGCTGCCATTTTTAGGGGGAAAAAGCCAACAAAATAAATTAGCAAAAATTGTTGAAATTTTCCCAGTCAGCTGTAATTTGCATTAGTCTTGTGTGTGTGTGGGTGTGAGTAAGCATGTGTGTGATCTTTAAGAAAATGACAACCTCTGGAAATTACTTAACGGAAGAAATTTCTTTTTGTATTTGATCCTTCTATAGCTGTCACTGTTTATATCTTTAAAAAAAGACACATTTTCTTGTTTAAACTAGGAGGAATCAATTTATTTAGAATGCTGGAAAATCTTTATACTAAACAATTAAGGAATCTCGTTTATGTGATAGATGTTCCTCAGCATATTTTTGGTAGCAGCCCAAAAAGAGCTTCAGTTCCATTTACCATGGGAAAGGTAGTGTTGCCTTGGTGAACGACACAATTATTGCTTTAAGTAAAAATGGGCTTTTTCTCAGCCCCATAGTGTCAACGGGAATTTTAAGTATTGCAAAACAGAAACTTAATAGACATGCGTTATAATGCTTCAGTTTGAAGTTTAACCCTGTTTCCAGGGACTGGATGTATTGCTCCAAGACTTCAGATATATTTAAACTCCTTAAGGACTCAGTCATTTGCTCAGTGATTCTCAACCTTTCTGTGCTCTGCCAGCTCTCAGTGCACCCTGCAGTTGTGATTCAGCCCACATCCCTGCGTTGAGCCTGACATTAGGAAATGGAGGGATTGCACAGGCACAGTGACCACCACCACCAGGCAATGCCAAGCTGAGCAGGGCAGGCAGCAAAAGCACGTCAAGAACACTGTCTTAGGCTCGCCAGGCAAATGGAAGATTTGGAGACATCCCATCTGCCCAAGATAAACTTTTGCATAACAAACGGTGCCAAGATACTGGGGCCAGGAAAGGTCTGTAAAACAGGATCAGTCTGAGCATTCAAGGAAAGGGGATTCTTAGGAACTACCTTGAGTTCACCTAGCTCCCCTCATCAACTTCTTTTTCCAGCTCTGTTTGGAAATTAGTGATTGAGAGTGAAGCCCGCCACCTCTGGACCCGTGCAGTTGTGTGTTGTGGACCCACTGGCTGTGTGTGAGCAGGAATAGATGGGGTCAACCAGTGCCATGAAGCAAATAAGAACAAAGGAGAAACTTACAGAGTAAGAAACTGAGGAAGCTCTGGGACGTGAAATAGCTTGCCCACAATTCTCATGACTAGTTGGGGCATAGCAGAGATTACATCCATAGGTATGACTCTCAAGCAATTATAAGTATCTAACATGGCATAATATGAAGACTAACTCTCCCTCCCATCTCAGAGTAACAACATCTTATTGCCACACTTCTTGGCTTAATCTTAAGACTTCCAGCTCTCTCTCCCACCCCCCAGTTCACCCTGTCTCTCTCCACTCCTGTTTCTAGCTGCTCATCTATACTTTCTGGCCACCTTGTCACTAGCTCACCTTGCTTCCCCAGCTGATCTGGGGACTGCTGTGCCCCAAAATGTGAACATACACAGCCCTTCTTCTCTTACCTCCCTCATTTCTCCAAACACTTACTGCAAACACATAGTCAGGTCATGAAAGCACCAAACTTTGTCTGAAGGATTTAGCACAATATCAGTGCTGGACACAAAACAGAAGGTAAATAAAAATAACGTTAACAAATGTAGGGATGAGTATATGTTTGACAACTTATAATTGGGTGTCGGACCTCACTGGCCTGACAGTTCATTTGCTGCTTCCTGCTGCAGGGGATATCATAATGATCTTTGTCCTCCACAGGTCCCAGCTGGCTACCGTGTAGCTGATCTCTCCAGAGACCTTTCTCTCTATTTTATCACCTCTCTTCTCTGATCAGCCTTCCTCAAATTCTCCTTCCTTCTTGAGCTGCTAAGAGAAAACAGAAATTTCTTATTATTTAATTTGTAGAATAATTTTGCTTTTTTGTCTCTGTCTTCCCACTTCAGCCCTTGGGCCCCACCTGTTGTCACCAAAAATGTTGTTCACATGTTTTCCCTAAAAAAAAAAAATTTAAAGTCTCTACAATTTGTAATACAAAAACAATTCCTTCTTGTTCTTGTATTACAAATTTTAAATTCCTTTAAAATTACAGTGTTTTTATGGCTTTACATATATTACATTTAAAATCTCAGAATAATTATATTAACGTTTCCCCCAACAATTACTGAAAACAGTTTAAGTGATTTTTTTGCAGGGAATTTTTTTCCTTGGGGTATATCCCACTGGAGTTACACAATCATTTACGTTTTTTAAAATCACTTAGAACAACTTTTCTCTCCGTGGTTTTGTCACCAAGTGGATAAATGGGCAAGGTCATTTATGGAATTTTACTTTCAATTCTAACTAATTCCTTTTTAATTTATTTAAAAATGTTAATAGACTATTTACAAGCTTCCAAAGTAAAATCTGCAATGTGTGGTATGCATCCTTTTTCTCCTCTTGTTCCTCTCAAATCAATCTGGACCCGGCATTCACAATGGTCTTTGCAAAATGCAGATCCTGGGACCTTTCCCCCTTCCTGCTTGCAAACATTCACTCACTGCTCCAAACACTTTAGCATGGTTGACTAGGCTGTGTGTGAGCAAGCCCTTGCCTCCCTCTCCAGCTCCTCCTCCATCCTTACTCTTGATGCTCCAATTAAAACTGAATTCAGTCAGAGGCTTGAAAGTATCAGGCCTTTCTTTTGCTTGAGCTTTTGCCAATTTCACTCCCTTTGTCTGAAGCACTCCCATTGCTCACATACTGTGTGGTTTTACCCCCATTGCTGCTTTTGTTCAGGCATATGGTTGTGGCTAATCTGCCTTATGGAACAGGAACTGCCCCTTCTTGAATGCCCAAGCTCTCTGCCTCACCCTGGGAGAAGATCCTCTTCACATGCAGAGAACCTTTATAGTAATTAAGGAAATATGTCATTTGAGCAACAAATGTACAGGTGTCAGCCTGTATTCCGTGGTGCCACCTATAGCCGCTCCAGAAGGATTCTCTGTGGATCAAGGTCCTCTTCCATGCACCCATGACACTCCACATACATGACATTCAACACACTGTCATATACATGCCTACTAATGTGTCTGCATCCTGCACTGAAATGTACACTCTGCGAGGAGACAGACTTTGTCTATTTGATTCACCATTTTATCCCCAGAGAGAAAAACTTGTCTGACTCTAGGGCCTCTACCACCCTATACAGTTTCTTTGTGAGCAGCCAAGTGCTCTTCTGCAGGCTACACACTGCACAGTCATACACAGCAGCCCTGCCTGGCATAAAGTATTTTCTCATTAAATATATATATCGAGTTAATTAATCCTTGATTTTGACCTGTACTTCCTAATAGCTTTATTGCTGATCCTCTTTTTCTTTTTAAATTTTATTTTCGGTGTTTGGAGCATTCTTTAAACATGAATTTCTCTAAAGAAGATTGCACTACCATTTTTCAAAACAAACTTCATTTCACAAGCCACACACCCCACCCCTCTGCACCAAGATGCCCACCTGATCCACCAACAATGACACGCACTTTTTTTTTTTTTTTTTTTTTGAGACAGAGTCTCGCTCTGTCACTCAGGCTGGAGTGCAGTGGTGCGATCTCGGCTCACTGCAAGCTCTGCCTCCTGGATTCACACCATTCTCCTGCCTCAGCCTCCCAAACAGCTGGGACTACAGGCGCCTGCCGCCATGTCTGGCTAATTTTTTGTATTTTTAGTAGAGACAGGGTTTCATTGTGCTAGCCAGGATGGTCTCGATCTCCTGACCTTGTGATTCGCCCGCCACGGCCTCCCAAAGTGCTGGGATATGCACTTTTTATTTGAAAGCTGGCTTCTTCTATTTTCAGTTCTTTGAAGGAATAATGGATGGTATAGGAGAGGATGCAGCTGGAACCATTACTGATTGTTCAGCAGAGACAGCAGGCCCTGTACTTCGCCTACTTCAAAGCTTGGGAGAATTTGGAAGCAGAAAGTTCACAATCGCTACTGTGTGGTTTTACCCTCATTATTCCTTTTGTACATGCATATGGTTGCAGCTAATCTGCCTTGTGGAACAGGACCCACCCCTTCTCCTTGAATGCCCAAGTGGTCTGCCTCACACTGCAAGAAGACCCTCTCCACATGAAGAGAAGCTTCAGAGTAATCAAGGAAATACATCATTTGAGCACCAAGCCTCCTTTCCTCCACATTGTTGAGAGAATTGTCAAAATACCACTTTTGTTATAATTAAGGTTCTTCAAAATACAAAGATAGTCATGGAGAATGCTTCCTCCCACATTCTGTGTGTGCTACAATGAGAGCCTGATGCCCCCTTCACAGCCTGCATTCTAAAGACAGGGCAGCTACTCTGTCAGCCCCTAGCTGGGCCCTTTTTAGGCCCTCTCTAAAAGTCTTCAAATCTGGAAATATTGCACTGATAAAGTATTTTTAGAACTGTGCTTTCTGTTTGTCTGCTTAAAGAACAGGGAGATGCGGGCTCTTTTTTGGTTACATATGAACTTTAAAGTAGTTTTTTCCAATTCTGTGAAGAAAGTCATTGGTAGCTTGATGGGGATGGCATTGAATCTATAAATTACCTTGGGCAGTATGGCCATTTTCACGATATTGATTCTTCCAACCCATGAGCATGGAATGTTCTTCCATTTGTTTGTATCCTCTTTTATTTCATTGAGCAGTGGTTTGTAGTTCTCCTTGAAGAGGTCCTTCACATCCCTTGTAAGTTGGATTCCTAGGTATTTTATTCTCTTTGAAGCAATTGTGAATGGGAGTTCACTCATGATTTGGCTCTCTGTTTGTCTGTGATTGGTGTACAAGAATGCTTGTGATTTTTGTACATTGATTTTGTATCCTGAGACTTTGCTGAAGTTGCTAATCAGCTTAAGGAGATTTTGGGCTGAGACAATGGGGTTTTCTAGATATACAATCATGTCATCTGCAAACAGGGACAATTTGACTTCCTCTTTTCCTAATTGAATACCCTTTATTTCCTTCTCCTGCCTGATTGCTCTGGCCAGAACTTCCAGCACTATGTTGAATAGGAGTGGTGAGAGAGGGCATCCCTGTCTTGTGCCAGTTTTCAGGGGGAATGCTTCCAGTTTTTGCCCATTCAGTATGATATTGGCTGTGGGTTTGTCATAGATAGCTCTTATTATTTTGAGATACGTCCCATCAATACCTAATTTATTGAGAGTTTTTAGCATGAAAGGTTGTTGAATTTTGTCAAAGGGACCCAGCCATCCCATTACTGGGTATATACCCAAAGGACTATAAATCATGCTGCTATAAAGACACATGCACACGTATGTTTATTGCGGCACTATTCACAATAGCAAAGTGTTGGAACCAACCCAAATGTCCAACAACAATAGACTGGATTAAGAAAATGTGGCACATATACACCATGGAATACTATGCAGCCATAAAAAATGATGAGTTCATGTCCTTTGTAGGGACATGGATGAAACTGGAAAACATCATTCTCAGTAAACTATTGCAAGGACAAAAAACCAAACACCGCATGTTCTCACTCACAGGTGGGAATTGAACAATGAGAACTTATGGACACAGGAAGGGGAACATCACACTCTGGGGACTGTTGTGGGGTGGGGGGAGGGGGGAGGGACAGCATTAGGAGATATATCTAATGCTAAATGACGAGTTAATGGGTGCAGGAAATCAACATGGCACATGGATACATATGTAACAAACCTGCACATTGTGCACATGTACCCTAAAACCTAAAGTATAATAAAAAAAAAGAAAAGAAATTAGATTATATTTCAGCAAAAACATAAAAAAAAAAAAAGAACAGGGAGAACACATGTAAGTGTTATAGGAGGAGGATCTGGACATAGATCTTTCTCCTCTTCAAGCATTCTTTCCAAGTCTCCTTGTATTGCTTCCTGAAATATTTATAAGAGCAAATACCTTAACTTATCATAAAGTCTGGGATGACATAGTCAGATACACTCATCTGTAAAAGAAGATAAAAACTCGCAATGGGTACGGAGGTGGCCAACTGCCATTCAACATTTAGATCTGTTAACAGCAATAAGTAAATATTGGTGAAATCAGTTTTTTTCTTTCACTGCAAGAACTAGGCAAATACATCATCATGGAAATAATTTTCTAAAGGGCAGATTTAAAGATTTGTGCTGGGAAAGACTAAAGGTGACTTTTTCTCAGGTACCTAAAGCATGGGCAGAGTCTTACGCTGTCCAAAAAATTCACTTATTTTTTTTCCTTCTGCACTTAACAGTTTTACAACCTCGCTTTTAAAAAAACATTTAACATGATTTGTCTGAAATTATTTTTCTATTAGTTTTATATGTTTCTATCTTTTCATAGGCTTATTTTTTATCTTTTTAAATGAATATTAATTTTTAATGAACAAATCATGTTTGCCTCACTAGAGTGTAAGCTCTATGGGGAAAAACCTTTCCCCACTATATTCTCAGCAACAAGTACATAGCAGAACATCAATAAATATTTGTTGAATAAATAACTTTTCAGAACCACCTACTATGAGTAATAATGTCGTTAAAATAAAAGTGTTTACTGGGCTCTTATTCTGTGATTGATACATGCTGAGGGTTTGACATGGATTCTTTCATGCAATGCTCACAAAACTCTACAAGATAGGGATGGTCATTATTACAGTTTTACCAGATGAGAAAATAGAGGAGCAGAGAAAAACAGGTGTGAGACAAGTTACAGACAAGAACCGGCAGTCTAGTCTGCAACCAAAAGCAATTTAACTCCTGGATCAGCTAAGCCATCACCTTCTACTGCCTTTGAGGTCAGAGACACAAGGAAGGAAAGTAATCAATATGACAAAAAAAAAAAGTGGAGTCCATCCCAGAATACTCCAGGGTTCGATTATGTTTATACAGGTAGCCCTCACTGTACATGATTCCACTTTGCGTGAATTTCAGTCATCATGGTTTAGTTGAATAACGTTAGTGCCCCAACAACTTAGGGTGTTTTTTGTTGTTGTTTTTTGTTTTTTTGAGATAGAGTCTCACTCTGTCCCTCAGGCTGGAGTGCAGTGGCATGATCTCAGCTCACTGCAACCTCCGCCTCTTGAGTTCAAGTGATTGTCCTGCCTCAACCTCCTGAGTAACTGGGATTACAAGCATGCACCACCACGCCTGGCTAGTTTTTGTATTTTTGGTAGAGATGGAGTTCCACCATGTTGGCCAGGCTGGCCTTGAACCCCTGGCCTTAAGTGATCTACCTGCCTCAGCCTCCCAAAGTGCTGGGATTATAGGTGTGAGCCACCACGCCCACCCAACATCTTTGTTTAAATTTTAGTTCCCATGGTAGATTGTGAATAATGACATGAAGTACAAATTTTGCTGCAAGCTCTTCACTCCTTAAATCACTTTGTAAATAACAGGTGTACATCATGATCAATAACCAACCTAATCACTTCTTTCATAGTGTACTGGTGATCGGTCACTGTTGCATTTGTTATTTGTTCAGTTTCCACACAGACAACAAAGCATGTAGTTGTGTTCCCTCTTTGTCTGCCAGTGATAGACCCATGAGACATTTTATAAAAATAGGCAATCAAGAGAGGGAATTGGCCAACAAAGCTGCCCAACAAAAAATGAAAATTGATAGCACTGGATGTGAAATTCAAATCAAACATAATGGATTCATAGAAGCAATAGCCGGCCATGGGAATGTTGACGGTGCTGCCATTGAGAGACTCAGTATGCAGCCAGAGGACCTTAGTGAAGGTGAGCTTATCAACCTACATGAGGCAAATGGTTGTGAAGAAAAGAATGAAGATGTCGTAGAGGAAGTGAAGCTGGTAAGAAGAAAACTTCACATCATAGGAATTCTCAGAGATACTTCAAGACATCGAAGACATGAAGAATACAATGGTGAAAGCTGATCCAAATTTAGAAAGGAGTATGACAGTTGGATAAAGGATTGAAAAGATGCTGGCTCCAAGTTGTAAGTTTTATGATGAGAAGAAGGTAAGCACTGCCTATTCTCTCTTTTTCTATGGAAATTAACTTTTATTTCTATAACATATAAAAGGTATAAATAGGACTTATATAAAACCAATAATTGCACACACAAACAGGAATTATGTGAAATTAGGTTATTTATATATCTCTTTAAACCAGAGGGAAGACGAGGAACAGGATGAGGCCCAGCAGACCCACCGTTAAGTTCTCCTTAGCTTCTGTGTTCAGTGAAGCTAGCTTGCCAGGCAATGCCTCAGTATGACAGTGTGGGGAAGGGGAGTGGAGAGTGGGGGAGGAGTGATGGTGACGAGTTGTGAGGCTTCTGGGCACGGCTGTGTGGGAGGTACTTGAGGGGAAGCATGCCTGAGATGGAAACAGTCTTGTCAACACCCAGCAGGTGGGACTTGTCAGTGGGGGATGAGCCAAGGGTCTTCGCAGCTCCTAGTTGGCTCTTCTTAACATGCCTATCTAATGTGGTGCAGGAATAAGCAGGGATGAGAGGTCAGTCCACAGAAGGGAAATCAAAGGGAGCAGCCGCCACAGGTGCCTCGCCCAATGCTGGCAGTTATGTGCACAAGGGCTGTGGCTGAACGGTGCTGACAGCAGAGCTCACAGAACTCTTGCGTTCTCAAGTTTCAGATACATTCTGGAAAGGGCGAACTGGTCTATGAGTCACGTAATATGCAGAGGGGTGCTGATAATCCAAAAAACTTAGCAAAACACCTTTCGTGCCCATGATCCGGGCTTCAGGGAGCCAAGAAGAAAGCCCAAAGCCCTGCCTAGGCCTGCAGGGCTCACGTTCACTGGGAATCCTCCCCAAAGCCTCTCCTGCCGCCTGTTTTTTTGTTTTGTTTTTTGTTTTTTTTGAGACAAAGTCTCGCTCTGCCCAGGCTGGAGTGCAGTGGCGAGATCTCGCCTCACTGCAACCTCCGCCACCGGGGTTCCAGAGATTCTCGTGCCTCAACCCGGCGAATACCTGGGATGACAGGCGCACGCTACTGAGCCGGTAAATTTTTGTATTGTAGAGCCAAGATTTCGCCACGTTGGCCAGGCTGGTCTCGACCTCCTGGCCTCAAGCCATCCATCCGCATCTGCTTCCCAAAATGCTGGGATTACAGGTGTGGGCCACCGCACCCGGACCATAGTTTTGTTCTGCCATTTTGAGAACAAGCTGTCATAGTTATTTGGTGGCTGAAACGGGATCCGCTCATGATTCACCGTCATTCCGGGAATGATCACAGATATTTTCCCAGGACCTTCAGATCCCACTTCATCTGTTCCGCAGGAGACGACAGCCAGCTCCTGCCATGTGAGCCTTCCCTACCAGACTCTGGCCATGATGGGGCAGACGCCGCAGTCATAAACTGTAAACTTGGTTCCCCTGAGGTTGGATCTAAGTTTGCCAGTATACCTTTCTCCTTCACGAGATAAATCAGTTGGATCAGTGGAGATAAGGCAGTTGGATGATTTGCTCTTTTCCCGCTTTCTAGCTGTAAGAAGAAATGTCTTCTGATTTTCTTCTTTTTCCAAGTGTACACAGTAAGTGGAGCAGGGGACCCCATCCATTCCTTTTTTTGTTCCTGATTGTATGACATCTTACTGTGTCACTTCAAGGGGCAGGACTATACTTAAAAGTCCTCCAGGCCCTCCACTTCTCCCAGCCGGTTATGCAGCCGTTGGGCTGCAAAATCGAAAACGGAAGCAAAGTCCTCCATTTCCTCCACTTCTCCCAGCTCGTTATCGGCCGGTTGGGCAGCAGCATCGGAACCGGAAGCAGCTGCATCTGTGGTCGAGTGCAGGCTGGATGAGGAATTGGGTCTTTCTTTTTCTGAATATGTAGCCTGGGATCTTATTTTCTTTCCTTCTTCTTCCTCACCATTGGTCTCCTCATCAAAGTTCAGACTATCTGAGATACTACTGTTTTGGAAAATCTTCTGAAGATCTGGCTTGGAAGCAGTATCCAAGGTGTTCCCCCATCAACACTCTCTTCAGTATTTTCTCCCAGAACAGGGGAGGTGACTGAAAGAACATGAACTTTGGTTTCCAAATCTTGAGCATCTGGCTTCATGACAGCAGCTGGGCCATCAATGCCATGAAGACGACATTGCTGTGGGAGGTATGAGAGTCCACCAAAGGAGTCCGCTCCTCATTGGCCTTTGGCGTCACCCAACTTAGCCTGGCTTCTGTATTTGGCTGCACCATGAATGGCTGAAGGTGCTTTTTTCTCTGCTTCTTCTTGAGCAGTGCTCTCTGATTATCCAGCGCCAGCTGTTAAAGTTTCATCGTCTCATTGTGAAAGACACTGTCCCCACTGGAACCAAGCAGGCAGTAACAGGTGTTCATGCCTGCTGCTGTTTAAATGGCAACCATGTCCCCACTCCTAGCCACCCATGGCTCTAAACTACTTTTAAGAGCTTGTTGGCCAGGGGTGGTGGCTCACGCCTGTAATCCCAGCACTTAGGGAGGCCGAGGCAGATAGATCAGGAGGTCAAGAGATCGAGACAATCCTGGCCAACATGGTGAAAACCCATCTCTACTAAAAATACAAAAATTAGCTGGGTGTGGCAGTGTGTGCCTGTAGTCACAACTACTCAGGAAGCTGAGGCAGGAGAATCACTTGAACCCGGGAGGCGGAGGTTGCAATATGCTGAGATCGTACCATTGCACTCCAGCCTAGCAACAGAGTGAGACTCCGTCTTAAAAAACAAAAGAGCTTGTTTGGAGAGTCTAGCAGGGGGGCACAGCTACTCCTATACCATTGATCAAAGACTGGTCCTCTTCTCTGGGGGACGTCCTCTTCCACAGAGCACGCACTTAGGGAGGGACAGGAAGGATGCACATAGAGCAGTGAGGGAAGAAGAGCACACAAGCCTAGCCAGCCAGGTCAGCCAAATCAACCCTGGCGATCAATACGGTAACAGACATCTCAGCCAGATCGCCCTCATATCCTAAAGCACTCTTAATTAATTTTTTACAAATAATAAAATGCTTTCATCCTCAGTGTTTGTCTTTTCAATTATAGTATACTAAATATTAATTTTACTCTTTTCATCATTTTTAGTATGTTTACAAACTTGACAAGAGTAATGATTTCACAAAAAATTTTTAAAAGTTACAGAAAGAATTTTCACATTGACTATTAAAACCATTTTGCATGGTTTCAGCTTACATCTGCAAAGTAGGGACAACTAGTATTCAAAAGAACTTCATGAGTAAATAGTAAACATGTTTGAACTATGAACCACAAGTTTAGATGGTTCAAATTATTGCTATCTTCTTGCAATATATATCAAGGGAAAGGCTTTAAGACTCTAGGTAGCTTATAAGTCCCATGGGAAAAGCTGATTCCATGAGAATAGGAAGGTGCAAGGAGAAAAGGGGTAGCTTTTGAGAAGCAAGAATCTGAATTATATATTGGCTTATCAATTCTATAGTCTTGAGCACTCATTCAGTAGCTGAGACTTTTGTCTAATCTGTAAAATTTAGAGTAATACAGATTTTTCAGGATAGTTCTGTGTACGAAAAAAATATGCAGGCATGTGTATACATGTGATGTGGCAGAGAGCACTTCAAAAGGCAGCCTGCTGGTTTGGATGACTGTGGACGTCCCGTGCAGGGCATGGCCAGGTCTGCATGGTTAAGGTTAGGCCAATAGCTGGGGGTAGCTATGTGGCATCTTGGATTTTCTAATAAAAATTTTAGATATTCCAGAAAAGATTTGCAAACTCTGCAGTTTCTTTTCACATATACTTGTTTCTCTGATTCTACATTCATAGAAAACCTGCCTTAGGTTCTCTGTTTCTCTTTTTGTTTGAGTACAGTACAAAGAGAATCAAATTTTAATAACTACTATTATGTGTTTACATATAATGAGGCTATTTCCATGTTCACACAGATGGTCTCAAATAACTAAACATTATTACAACC
This sequence comes from Nomascus leucogenys, assembly GCF_006542625.1. Lineage (NCBI taxonomy): Eukaryota > Metazoa > Chordata > Mammalia > Primates > Hylobatidae > Nomascus > Nomascus leucogenys. The sequence goes on along the minus strand of NC_044385.1, from coordinate 122,598,707 downwards.
GGTTCTCATAAATATGGAGCTTCTCTACTAGTTTCTTCGATCTCTATCAATAAAACATTGTTATTTTGATATTCATTTTTGTAATAAACTTTTATACTACGCTGGAAATTTGCTAGAAATGTAAATTGGTTATGTTTCTTTTGTAGGAGACTCAGAAGAAGGATTTTTACATTGAGCATGCTCCTGCCTGGAGTTTGCATAAATACATTTGGGTTGGTGGTTTGTTAGCTGGGATCTGAAAGAGAGTTGAGGGATGCCAGAGTTGTCCTTGGAAAGAGTCTTGGCTACTGCTTGTCTCTCCAGCTTGAGTCTTACTACTTCTCCACACATTTTCCTCTAAACACCCTGAGTTAGGGGTCTATTTTCCTGAAGCTCATTTTTTTCCCTCATCTCTGTACCTTAAAATAATGTAATAGTACAAGAAAGATGTGACAGACCCAACTAAGGTAGTGCCAGAGTGGATGGGGAGCAGGTCTGATTGGGAAAGAGGTTAATGAACCAGATCCAAGTGCCCTGGATCCCTATGTAAATTCCTTTCCAACATAAGAAGACCTATTGATATCTGCCCCTGTATGCAACTGCCTATCATTTTCTCCCACCAGCCATAGGAACCATGAACTTTAGGCACCCTCTACCCCCTGTAATCTGCCACTTGTACTATATTCACCTTTACCAGGTCTATTGGCCTGATATAATTTTCTCCCCAATTTTGCCTCCTTTTATTCCTAGAGAAAACTTCTTGCTTTATCTGACTCTGGTGGACTGAGTATTTGTGCCCCACCCCTCCAAATTCATATGTTAAAGACTAATGCTCAGTGTGATAGTATTTGAGGGTGGAGCCTTTGGAAGGTAATTGTGTCATGAGAATAGAGCCCTCATGAATGGGATTAGTGTCATTATATAAGACACAAGAGAGATGACCTCCCTCTTGACTATGTGAGGATACAGCAAGAAGGCAGCCATCTACAAACTAGGAAGAGAGCCCTCACTAGACACAGGATCTGCTGGCAACCTGATTTTGGAAGTCCTGGCCTCCAAAACTGTGAAAAATTTGTTGTTTAACCCACACAGACTATGGTTTTATTTTTTTCATTATAGCAGCCCAAACTGACTAAGACACTGACCTCCCTTGGTAGAATTAAGCACTTTTGCCAGTTGTTCAAAAATCCCCTTAAGTATACTTCTGCTAAGATATAATATTTATAAAATATAACGTATATGTATTATTTTGTTGTTGGCATCAGAGTTACTGTTAGGGAAATAACCGTTTTTATTTAAGAAAATACACTAAAAAACTGAAGTTAACAAAAAGTAAGGCCTCAAGGGGATGAGTTAGCAGGAACACAGAGTTAGATTAAAGAACTGTGTCCCCAGAAAAGCAGTATGGAGCTGGGAGAAGAAACAGGAGAGAGAAGTTGGTAATAAGCTGCAGATATATAAAGAACATGGTAGAAATTACCAGAAGGTAGAAATTGCCAGAATCATTAAGAGATTTAAGAAGGGAGAAATCTAATATTCAGCTTAATGTCTTCTCCCATATCGTGATGACAAAATCCTCTCATGCCATTAGTCCAACTTATCCCCAGTGAAAGTCCATTTCCCATGGTGGCATCGAGAGAGTGGAATTTTGGGGCATAAAGGAGAAAGATCTGTAGCCTCTGTTTCAGTTGCCATCAAGACAGAGAAAAAGGGACAAGGATCAAAGAAAACACATAGTAGAGAAAAAGAATTCTGAAGACAGAGGGTCACCGGAGTTGACAAGGCAATTTAGAAAAAGAAATCCAAATCCCATCCTTCCTTCATTCCAGATCCCTGCCTCTACTCCCCACTGTGAACCATGTACGGTGCAGTAATTTCTCCACCTGTAAATTTAGATGGATAAACTAGATGGTCCCTCAGGGCCCCTTATGCTTTAATATTCTATGAATCTGTAAAGCTTTGCACTGAACTAGGGGAAAATAATAAAAGTTGTGTCCTATTGTAGAAAAATGTTTGGTGATACGCATTAACTTGATTAGGCACAGGAGATGATATAAATAATGACAGTCATTTAACACCTAAGTAAGAAAAAGAAAAAATTCAGAAAAGTATTCCCATGGCACCCAAAAATGGCTTGTTTAGATTCTTCTGATAGCTTTGTAGCATCTGTTCTAAAAATTATGATGTGTTTTGAAATTACTACTTGAGTTTATATGCAATGTGTGTCAGACATTTATGTAATTACGTTCTTTAAAAAAAAATAGTTCCAGTATCCATTGGATATAAACATGCTGATACAAGCAAAAATCAATTTCCCTTTCCCTCCAAACCTGGCAATTTAAAGATAGTTAACATAGGCTGTCAGGTAACAATAATAAAGGATTGATCCAATAAATTTATTAAAATGCAATTATATGGAAGGAAAATATTAAATTATTTCTGTTTATCCACCAGAAGCAATTATCTGACTGTGTTTAAGTAACTCCAGTTACAGAAAGCTACTACCTGGAAGAAGAGGAGTAAGTGTGTTGGCTGGGTCTACCCATATAAATGATGGTAGGTCTGTCTATTTTCCAATGGAGGTAGTAATGCAAGGAGGGAGGGGAAACTGTTGAAATTTCTAAAATGAGCAGATATTGATGTGACTAAGTCAATTTTTCATTAGTCATATATTAACTTGATGCATACAGAACCAGTGGCATACTGTGCAGAGTTCTGGCTCCAATGCTTAGTGTTTGTATGACCTTAGTTACTATCTGTGCTTCCATTTATTTCTGATATATTATATATATATCATATATATTATATTCTGATATATATATTCTGTATATATATTATATGATATTATATTCTGTATATATATTATATTCTGATACATATACATATGTGTGTATTATATTCTGATATATATACATATGTGTGTATTACTTTGGTTAGAAAATTTTGTCAAAAGAAGGGATTTAGAGAGGTATTAATTATGTAAGAAATAAGTGTTTTTTGTTGTAATATTGGGAGGAAAATTAAAGGATTTAGAGGCAATACAACATAATTGTAGAATGGATATAGGCACCTGGGCAAATAGAAAGGACCTGCTATGTATTTATTGCCTACTATATTCCAGACGTTGGAATAGGCCAATTACCTGTGGCAACTCATAGAAACTGTCTAACATTCTAAGTAGTTATTATTATATCCATCTTACAAGTAAAGGGATTGAGGGCTGAGGGATGCCAAGTTAATTAGCTAAGATCACAGAGCTGGTAAATGGGTAAGTCATGATCAGACTCAAGTCTGTAGACAACAACCTTATGGCCTTTGCACTACTGCATGGCACTTCTGTCATGATAAGACATGGAGCTTGTAGCCACTAAGACTAGATATCTAAAGTGGAATTTCTTAAACTTTTGGGTCTCAGGACTATTTTACACTCATAAAAAAAGTATTGAGGACTTAAAAGAGCTTTGTTTAATGTGAAATAATATTATCACTGCATAGCATTTTAGAAATTAAAATGGAAAAAATTTAAATTATTATTTTAAAATGAGAATTACAAACCCATTACACAGTGGCACAAATAATATATATTTATAAAAAATAAGACTTACCAAAGCAATAAATACTAGTGAGAAGAGTGGCATTGTTTTACAGTCTTTGTAACCCTCCTTAATGTTTGGCTTACTAGAGGATAGATGGGCTCTAATTAAGTAATTTGGATATGTTGTTTTGGTTGAAATACATGGGAAAAAAAGGAGTATATTTAGGAGTCATTTCAGATAATTTTGGACATTCTTCTTTGATACAACACCAAAACGCAACACATGGTAGTTTCTTAAAGATTAGTTGCAATGTGGAATATCTGAAAAAACATTTCATGTCTTTTAGGTTAAAATTTTTGCCTATCTTCACTTGGAATAGATCTTTACCCTTGTTTGATTTTTTAATTCTTATGCAGTGGTCATTTGGAACCTATTGGTTTATTAAGTTAAATATTTTCCTAATATTGACATAGTTCATTATTCAATGCAAAAAAATAGCATTTGCTAATAGTACCACAAATCTCATCAAAAAAGCCTTTTAAAATTGGGAAGCTGTCAGACTCATGGGACAGATATAAATTTTCCATAATTCTAATTTTCACATGAAAGCTTGAACTCTATTACTGGAAACAAATGTTGTCAGTTTTGTTCCTTGAAAGGACAGGTGCATTTTGTTGATTTTCCAAAACTCTTGGCCAAATGCAGAAGTCTGAAAAGCACAGTTTGTCTATTAGTCACTCTGTCAAAAGAAAATAATGTTCCATGAAAAAAGCAGCTAGTTCGGCTTGCAACTTAAGTAACTGCACAAGTGCGTTTGCACAAGACAGCTATGGATTGAAGAATACAGAAATGCTTTACACATACTTCCCATTTTGTCACACACAACCTTAAAGGCATGTTCATTTCAGAATCTAGATGTTTAAAAAATTAATAATAAATTTTACTGCTTCATTAAGAGCATTTTGAGTGAGACTGAAATATTCCTTTTTTGCTGTGAGTATGTGGAGGTGAAGAAAGTGATGACTATTAGCACAGCTTGGTACCACTGCCTTGGTTTGTGCTGTGGGACCAGCAGTTAGACCTACCATTACATTTGCATCAGCAGGGTAAATGACAAACACTGAGAAGAACAAAACACATTTTTTAGTAGTATTACAAAAATAGCTTTGACATCTTGGATCCCTCAAAAGAATCCAGAGAACCTTCAGAGATATGCAGATCACACTTCGAAAGCCAGGGTCTAAATGATTATCTTAATGATTACATAATTAAAAAATGTCAAGCCAATGCTCAGATAAATGTGCCAAGAAAAAGCCTTAAATGTGTATGATTTGATTAAATAGAAAACCCAAGTTTTACAGCATTTAATGTTTGCAGGGAGTACAAGAGTAGGCAAATTATGTCAATGCACACAGAGCCACATAGATCCTCCCTCAACCTTTTTTTGGTTTTGGGGTTCCTTCAGATTTGATCAAAGTCATGGAATATTATTATTATTATTATTATTATTATTATTATTTTGAGCTGGAGTCTCGCTCTGTCTCCCAAGCTAGAGTGCAGTGGCAAGATCTCAGCTCACTGCAACCTCCACCTCCCAGGTTGAAGTGATTCTCGTGCCTCGGCCTCCCAAGTAGCTGAGACTAAAGGCGTGTGCCATCATGCCAGGCTAATTTTTGCATTTATTTTAGTAGAGACGAGGTTTCACCATGTTGGCCAGGCTGGTCTCAAACTCCTGACCTCAGGTGATCCTCCCGCCTCAGCCTCCCAAGTTGTTGGGATTACAGGCGTTAGCCACCATGCTCGGCCTATGTTCTATTTTAAAATGATTAATGGGAGGAAAACTTACCTTCAGAGAAAGACCCAACCCTTTATCACATCAGCCATGTTAAATTTTCTGAACTTCTTGGTGAAAGCAAATTTTTTATGATCCTTCAGTGTTAGGACAGGTCTAGAAAAGAAAGAGGAAACAGTGGGAATGAGGAGGAGATAATAGAGGAGATGAGGTGTTGAGTAGACGACACCAGTGGCTGAACTTGCCTTCTTTACATTACTCCAAACAACTCCTTCCAGGTGACAAGAATCTGTAAAATTGTGGAGGATTCCCTTTTAACATGGTGTATTAGTAAGTTCTCTTATTGCTATAAAGAAATACCTAAGACACGGTAATTTATAAAGAGAAGAGGTTTAATTGGCTCACAGTTCCACAGGTTGTACAGGAAGCATGGCAGCATCAGCTTGGCTTCTGGGGATGCCTCAGGAACCTTACAATCATGGCAGGAGGCAAAGGGAGAGTGGCACTTCACATAACCGGAGCAGGAGGAAGAAAGAGAAGGAGGAGGTGCTGCACACCAGATCTCATGACAACTTACTATTGTGATGACAGCACCAACCGAATGTGTTAAGCAATGAGAAATCACCCTGATGATCCAATCACCTCCCAACAGACCCCACCTCTAACATTGGAGATTACAGTTCAACATGAGATTTGGGTGGGGACACAGAACCAAACCATATCACATGGATTTTCATTTAACATTGTCATAAGTAGATTTGTTTCCTTAAAATGAAATATTTGAGTTACTACTGTATATTTTAAAATACACAATCTGGATGATAATGTGTACAGATAACAAGAAGTCAGCTTCGATTTAACGTTCACCATACGTGAGGCATACTTCTTAACCTGCATAGGGATCCAAGTCAGCTGGGCTGGGACACCTGAACTACATGGGTTTACAGATTTCTACGTTTTACTCACACAATAATAAGTACTAAGAAAAATGTGAACAAAGCATTTTTATTGTGTAGAAAAGCAGCTTAACCAATGGTTAAAAGTGTAGCCCCTGAAACAGACTTGCTTGAGTTTCAGCTCCACTTCCACCATTTACTGTATATGTAACCTTGGGTGAGTCCTCTAATCTCCCTGTGGTTCAATTCAGTTCCTTCTATAATATGGACATCAAGATAATAATTTCTAATTCATAGAGTTATTATAAGGGCTAAATGAGTTAATATATGGGAAGTGCTTACAACCAAGCACTACAAGGAGTTTGTTCTCATTGTCACCAATATCATAATCATTACCATCATCATTATTATATGGTTTAACAGATTTTCTCACTTACTTCTAAATAAAATGTCTCCACCGTAGTACACTCCAAGCCAAGTAGCAAATTAAGCACACATACTGCTTTTTAGAAGGAAACGTAATCCTTGTGGATTCTGCTTACTTGAGATCCCTCTGACATCCAAGGGGATTTTACATGAGTTTTTATGGAATTCTTTGATCTATTCCTGAAGATGAGGGTTCCATTCGAAAGCTTCCAATTGCACTTCATCCGTGTTCCTATTCTCAAAGACAACATAACAGCAGTTTCCACGTTGAAATTTTTTTCCACATGCACTCAATTAGAATAGGGTATCTCTTTTGGTTCATTTTTCATTTTTAATTGTTTTTCTAATTTTCCAAAAGCTCCATTTAACCAAATAACCCATAAGATTTTCTTTTTTACTCTTTTTTCACAATTTATCTCCTGACTTCCATTCTTCTTGCAGATTTGAAACTAATGATTGCCAGTTGGGATAAACAAAAACTTCCCTAAGCATCTGCTTTCAGCCCACATACTCTGCTCCATTCTTTACTAGGCAGGTGCAGCCTCAGGGTAGGTTATTTTTTCTTTATGCATCAATGCTTATTTGAGTTAGCTTGTAGCTCACAGGGATTTTGGTAATATGGAGATATTTTGTACCTCAGCAGACACAGAAGGAATGTTGTTGGCAAGGGAAGTTGTAGCATGACCTAGAAATTCCTTTTTGTCATGAAGCAGGACCCTAAAACTGAAAAGCATTTCTTTCATTCTGGAGAGAAAGACATACAGAAGCACAAGATGAACATCACCACCAATAACAACCGCCTGTGTCAATGCAAACAAAAGCCAGAAATCAACAAGTTGAAGAATGAGCTAGCCACATGGTCATTACCTTATATCCCAACAAGCCCAGGGCAAATTAGGATTCCTAAAACAGGATCCTGCTTTTCCCAAATGAAATCTCCACACACTATATCCCACCATCTCTTTTGGTTTAGGGTTCTCTTAGAATCTTTTCTAAGCAGAATAAATTAGGAAGGTGTTGTTTTTCTAACATGTAGTCTTTAATAGATACTACATTTCTTTTTACAAAGGACTCTAATGGATGGAAAATTTTTTTAAACAGTTATCTGTGGGTTAATTGAATTATAAGGTAGGCTAGGAACTGCACCTCATCAGTGAAATAAAAATATGTATATTCACTAATTTTGCCAGCTTGGTTCATATTTGTTGGAAGACTCATATTTTATAGAAAGAGATTTTATAAAGAACCCACCCTCATGTTGCCTTTCGCAGCAATTTATTTGGCTGAGAAGGCATTTCAAGCTTTCCATTCTTTGAGGCACTTTTATTTCTAATAAGGTTCTCTGCCCTCTAGTGGTTGTTTTGTTTCTGGCATTGGCGTCAAGGTGATGTACGATTAGGAAGAAAATTTTGCCTAAGGATTTTTAAAGGAGTGGTTGTGCTCTCAATTTAATATTGAAAGTGGTTTCTGGAGGGCCGTTAGGATGCACCTCATGTTGCACAAAGATAGGTGTAAACCTCTATTTTTCAACCTATTTCTCTGTGCTGGGGGATCTGTCTCATTTAGGCTACATATTACAGTTTATTATAATAATTCATTATTTCAATTTGAAAGTTAAAAGAGAAGAGTTTATGTATGGCCTTAAATTCTGGCTGCTGGAGCAAAGGCTTGAAATTCAGTGCTCCGAAAAAAGGAAAATGAGTCCCCTCAATTTTGAAGGCCAGAGGGTAGATCCATATGGTGTTTTGTGGAGCCTGTCTTCCTGTTTTCAAGTCCAAGGAACTCTGTGGGAATCTGGTTGTACTCATGCTTGGGCTTTGAAAAAGCCAAGGTGATTTGGAAAATATGTTCTGAGATGTAACAGCTGCGGCTGCATGATCAGAGGCAGATTTATTTTGGTACAGCTGCCAGACCCTCATTGTGCCTTCTGTAAATTTTAATTCCTAGTAATTATTGGAAGTGACACCAACTCTTGTTAATTAACCCCTTTGACACAAACAGAAGGTGTGCTTCCTCCAGAGGACTGGGGGGTGAGATGGAAAAGAGATCATGGCGTAGCACTCTCACTCCCTTATTCATCAACCCTCGGAAGATTAAGATGATCAGGTGGATTGGTTTGGAACTGCTCTTTCATATTAATCTAAGAAGCTATGCTATCCATTACTTATATGATGATGGGAGGAAGGAACAGTTCTAAACAGGAAACTAGAATGAAGAAGAGGTATCAAGTGTTACAGAATAGGCCAGTGCAGTTACAGCATGACTTCAAATCACCTTTTCTACAATTCTTATGTCATATTCTCAAAAGATTATTGTTTTAAATATTTATATTGTGGAATAAATTATATATGTGTTGTGTGTATGTGTGTGCATAGTTTAAAAGAATAATGAGAAAATAAATACCCTTGTACCCACTACCTTCATGAGGTAATGCCAAACTGTTTTCCAAATTGGTGTGTAAAGCTTCTTTCCTAACAGCTCTGTAAAAAGAGTTTACTGCACCACACTGCCTCAGCAATATTTCATATTATCCAGCTTTTAAATATGTGCCAACCTGATAGATATGAAATGGCAGTTCTCTGTAGCTCAATCTTGCGTGTCACTGAATTCTAATGAGTTTAAGCAACTTTTCATGTATCTATTGATATATTTTTACCTATAGTTCCTACTGAACCATTTGTCTTTTTATTCATTTATAAAAGTCCTTTATATCTTCTGGATATGTAAAGTCGGGGTTTATATTGCAAATATCTTCTCCTGGTTTGAGGCTTGTCTTTTTGCTCTCCTTATGGTATATTTTGATGAATAGAAGTTCTTAATGCTTTCATGGAGTTGAATTTATCAATAATTTATTTGTGGTTTATGTTGTTGGTGGCTTGTTAAAAAATCCTTTTTCCCCTAGATTCTTAAAATAGTGTCCTATGTCATCTAAAGTGTTACTGCACTCTTTCGTATCTGTGGTAAAGCAGGCTAACTGTCCACCAAGTGCTTGTGCCTGTTCTCTTCAGAAGATAGAATTGTCAGGAAGAAGCTGCTCAGTCAGTGATTGGTTAACCCTTGTTTGCATCTAGAGGGGATCATGTGACTAGTTCTTGTTAATGGAATACGAGTAGACGTGATGTCATGCTTATATAAGAAGTGCATAAATTCTCTCCTTCCCCATCCACAAAGATGCAAATACTCTGGGATCCTAGGATCTGATGAAGCCACAAGTGGAAGGAACATAGATGCTAGAATGACTATGTGTAGGTAAATAGCCCACTACTATAAACTGAATGTTTGTGTTCCTCCGAAATTTATATTTTAAATCCTAACTCTCAATATGATGGTATTAAGAAGCGGGGACTTTGGAAAGTGATTAGGTCATGAAAGCAGAGCCCTCTTGAATGGGATTAGTGCCCTGATAAAAGAGACCCCAGAAAGAACAGCAAGAAGATAACTTTCTATGAACTAAGAAGCAGGTCTTCACCAGTACTCGACCATGGTGGCACCCTGATTGCAGGCTTCCAGTCTCCAAAACTGTGAAAAGTAAATTTCTGTCATTTATAAGCCACCCAGTCCATGGTAGTTTATTGCAGCAACCTTACCTAAGACACCTGCCAACCAGGAACATGCATATTCAGCAGCCACTTGAGCAAAAAAAAAAAAAGGATTTCTATTGTGTTAGCCACTAAATTTTTGGCTATTTTATTTTATCACGTAGTATTACCCTAACCAATGTGGAAATTGGTACCTACAAGTGGAAAGCTACCTTAACAAATTCTAAAATATGTGGCATTGACATAGTGGATGGGTGATAGAAAGCAAGGAAAAAGATAAAGCAAGACAGAAATATGGAGAGCTCTGTTATGCAGTAGCATAAAATGGTGCCTGCTGTAATTTTGAAAGCAGATCAAATGCCTCGTAGATATGTAGCTCTGCAGGAAGTAGTTGCGAAGAGCTAAAAATGTTACCGTGTGTTGGTTTCTACTCACTCTTATCTCAAGGTATATAAAGAAAAAGATGAGTCCAAGCAAGAAGTGGTTGTCTTGAAAGCAGAGATAGAAAGGAGTGGAGAAAGTCCAGAAATTTAGAGATTCAAGGATTGGCAAAGCTATTTCTGTACCCTAAACCATGATTTAAAAATTAGAATGAAAACATACTTAGAGCAAGAAAGACTCATTAGGAATTCTCAGTTACACAAAAGGATTAGGCCTTGTGGCAAAGATCAACTTAAGGTTGTTTCTTTCCAACTCAAGGTTATCTTATGAGATGGCCTCAAGGTATCTGCCATTACATTGAGAAAGCCAATGGTGGGATACAGGGAGCAAAAAGCAAAGACATGAATCGGATTGAGAATTATGTTGAGGGAAGAATGAATGTAGTTATTCATACATGGGATTTACTGAAATCGAATAGATGAGAAGTCTACTGTGTCCATGGGAATTATATTGTTGAATAAACTGCAATCTGGCTTTAAAAAGCCTGTGATTACAAAATAGTCCTCATGCCTCCAAACCGGCCCCAGCAAGAAGCTGGCAGTGAAGATCCAGCCCTCTCAAGGACGGCAGGCCCCTCAAAGCTCATTTCAGATGGGTTCTTAGGCAGCGGGGCTCTCCACATGTAGTCCCCAGGCCAGCAGCATCACAATCAATCAGGAAAATGTTAGAAATGTACATTACCCAGACTTACTGAATAAGAAACTCTAGGGATGGGGCCCAGCCATGTGTGCTGTAAGCCCTCCAGGTGATTCTGATGGTTGCTGAAAGCTTGAAACTGCCTTAGAGGAGAAAAAGTAAGAATCTCTGAGAGAGTGGAGAAGTGCGGAAAGGAAGTTTCTCCTAGGGAACAGACTTGAGTCTCATCAAGGAACTTCCGCTGTAGCTAGGGAATGGAGTCTTCCTGATGCCTATATGGCAGGATTTTGAAGTTCATTTGACTATTGTCTCCTGTTCTTTTCGGAAGGATATTTTATATTGCCGTTATCTTTAATCTGCTTTTTCTTTATGTTTTGAGGTTGGGGACGGTAGCCACATAAATTGTCTTTTAGTCCCTAAATAGCCATATAATAAATATCTACAACTGGACCAATGGAGAGAACAGGGACCAGTGATTGCCATTGGAACAGAAGAAGAGGTTGATGAAAAAGAAGCGTCTGAGGTGCTCGGCAGTGGAGGAGCCACGAGTTGAAAGGAGTTTGGGTCCCCGAATCATTGTGTGGACAAAAGCTACCTTCTGACCAGGAACACCTACACTGATTTAGAAAAATGAATAATAAATTTTTATTGTGCTGAGACACCTAAGTTTTAGAGTTTATATTCTTATCAGTACTAAGTAGTACCATTTAGGTTATCAATCCTCTGAGAATTAATTGTGTAAAATCTGTGATATGGGAATCTATACTTCCATATGCATGGTCAGCCTTTCCAGCACTATTTATTGTTAAGCAATTCTTTCCACACATACCTGCAGTGACTACTCTATCAGAAATCAAATTTCCAAATCCATGAGGATCTGCTCCTAGGCTTTCTATTACCTCGCAATGTTTAATTTTCATAACCCCATACCAACACTGCACGGTTGTAAATTCACATAACTTTGTAGTAGAGCTTGATTACCTCCACCCAATTATGTTCTTCAACATGTCTTGGCTATTTCTGTCTTTTACAACTTTTGTATTTTTTTTCTGCCTTTCAGCCTTATACTTTCGCCATTTCAATTTCTGGGCAGGATAGAGTAATAGACATGGATCCTGAAAACTACAAAAAAGTTTCTGAAAGAAATTAAAGAATGCCTGAATAAATGGAAAGATACACTATGTTTGTGGGTCAGAAGACTAAATATTGCTAGGGTACTGTTCCTTCTCACTTGACCTGTTGGTTAAATGCAATCTCAGCCAAAATGTCGGCACACTGTTTGGAGAAATTAATAAAATGATTCTAATATGTATATGGAGAGCCAAAGGACATGGACTATTCAAAACAAATTATAAAAAGAAGACCAAACCTGGAAGATGTTAAGTAATTTCATGACTTACCATACTACATCGCACTCACTACTCATTACTACAGTAGTGAGTGCAATGTTAGACTAAAAATAGATGTATTAAATAATAGAACAGAATAGACAGTTAATAAATACATAATAAATAAATAGACCCTTATAGACCATTAATTTTTCACAAAAATGACTAGGTAATTCAGTGAGAAACAAATGATGTAAATTGTTGCGGTAACAATTTGATATCCATATGCCAAATAAGGGCCTTTGACACTTACCTCACACCATGCAAAAAATCAACCTGAAATCGATAATTAAATGTAGGAGCTGATTAAGTATAATTAAATGTAAAAGCTAAAACTATAAGATTTCTAGAAGAAAACAGTGGAAAATATTTGTGACCATTGACTAGGCAAAGAGATTTCTTACAGGGACCAAAAGGCACAAACTATACTATCAATTGAACTTTATCAAAATTAAAACCTTTTGCTCTTTAAAAGACACTTTTTAGACAAATGAAATATCAAGTCACAAACTGGGAGGAAATATTTGCAAACTATATATATAATAAAAGACATATCCATAATATATAAAGAATACTTACAATTCAATAATAAAAGACAGATAACCCCTTTATAATTAGGCAAACTTTACAAAAGAAGATACCCAAATTGCCAATGTGCACATAAAAAAGATGCAGCATTTTTAGTCATCAGGTAAATGCAAATTACAACAATCTGCTGTCACTACACACCCACTGGAATGGCAACATTTAAAAAAAATTACAGTACCACCTGCTGGCAAAGGAATGAAGCAACTAGAATGCTTTTTCATTGCTGTTGAGAATGGAAAATTGCACAGCCACTTTGGAAAACAGTTTGGCAGCTTCTAATAAAACTAAACACACCTTTACCATATGAACCAGCAATTTTATCTCTAGGTATTTACCCTAGGGAAAATATATAGTCACACAAAGATTTGTACTCAAATATTTATAGAAGATTTATGTATAACAGCCAAAAAGTGGAAACTACCTGATTCCTTCATATGGTGAAATGTATAAATAAATTCAGTCATTTCTGCACAAATGGAATACTAATCATCAATAAAAAGGAAGGAATTACTGACACAGCAAAAAAAATTGACAAATCTCTAAAGCTTTATGCTAAGTGGAAGAAGTTCAAAAACAAGATGACACAGTATACCATTACAGGAAATTTTAGAAAATGAAGAGAACAGATCAGAGATCCTCAGGGGCCGGATGTGAGGGAAGAGAACTCACAGAAAAAGAGCACATAGAACTTTTTAGAGTGATAAAAAATGTTCTATATCATGATTGTGGTGCTGACTACACAGCTGTGTATATTTTTCAAGACACAATTAATGGTACATTTAAAGTTGATTAATTTTATTGTATGTAAATTATACCAAAGCAAAACTAACTTTTTAACTAATTAATTTGTTGTCTTTCTGCCAACCAAAGCAATGGTCTTCAAGCTCTTCCTGTAAGGGGCCAGATAGGCTTTGTTGTCCATACATTATCTGTTGCAGGTATACAAGTCTGTAGTTACAGCATCAAAATCGATGATACATAAGGAAATAAAACATCACTGATGGACAGTTAAATTTAAATTTTGTATAATTTTCATGTGTCAAAAATATTCTTTTGATTGTTTTCCAACCATTTAAAAATGAAAAAATCATTTAGTTCATGGGCCATATAACAACAGAGAGTAAACTAGATTGGGTTAATGGGCCACAGTTTGCTGACCCCAAGATAGGGAATTCTGTACAACATTGAATAAAAATAACAATAGTGAACATCATCATTTTGTTTCTGATATTAAGTAAACGCTGTTGATGACTTACAATTAAGTACTATATTTATTAGAGGTTCCTTGGTAGATAGGTAGGCTAAGGAGGTTCTCTTCTATTTCTAGTTTGCTAAGAGTTTGTATCAAATGTGTATGTCAAATTTATTAATCTTTTCCTATTTATTGAGAAGCTTGTTTTCTTGTTTAGTTCATGAATAAGGTGAATTACATAAATTGATTTTAATATTTAACCAATCTTACATTCCTGAAATTAAAAACTCATTTTAGGTATGTTGTATTGTTTTCTGCTAAAAATGCATTATTTATTTAGTTTTGCTTTTTTTCTTTTTTAGGACTTTTTACATCAGTGCCTAAGAATGAGTTCATTTTATTGTATGTAATACAATAAAAACTCATAATTTTTTCTTCCTTCTACTGTTCTTTTTCTAGCTTTTGTTAAAAGCTAGCCTATTATCCATGTTTCCATTCATAATATTTTATGGAAAACTGAAATTTCACTCTTTTTGAATGTTTGATAGAAGTTACTTGCATGTTCATATAGACTTAGTGTTTCTTAACTGGAATATCTGAAATTTCTAATTCTATTTCTTTCATCCTTATAGCTCTGTTCCATTTTTTAAATTTATTCATAAGTTAGTAAGTTGTTTTAAATGTGTCTCAAAATCTACAGACAAAAATTTACCAATGTGTCTATACTCTATATTTGTCTCTTTAAAAGAGCATACATTATACTACTTTTAGTGTAGTCTGAAAGACTTTATTTTTTTAACTGGAATATTTAGTGTTTTTACATTTATTGTGATTACTGACATATTTTTATTTATTCTTCTATCTTATTTTATGGCTTCTGTTTGTCTCTTATGCTTCTGTTTCCCTCCTCTTTCTTGATTTCATTTGGGTTAATTGATATTTATTTATTCATTCATTTATGTATTCATCTTTTAAAACTCTCAGGTAAACAGAGTTAGATTAATAATACTCCTTGGTTTATGACATATTCTCATCACTGGTCTATGCAAAGTCTTCCTTTGCCTAATTTGTTTGTTTGCTTGTTTATTAAGACAATAAACACTTGTGATCTAATAACCCAATTAAAGATAAATAATATTGACACTAACTTACCTATGTCCTCTGTGCTACTACTCCCACGCTCTCTTTTTCTTGTCCCATATTTTCCTTCGGTTGCCTTAGATTTTAAATTCTTTAAATTTATTTTTTGAGATTTTTTTCCTTGATGTTCTCACACTGAAATTTAACACAGTCAAACTTGGTCAATATGTCTACTCTCTTCCCAAATGTAAAGATCTTGCTGTATTAATTACAGTATCACTTCTCCTAAAGTAAATGCTAATATTATTATAGGAGTTATTAAGAAATTGTTGGGGGGCGGTGGTCAGCTGTACAGATTTGGGGGAGGGGGGGTCCGAGGTAGGAGGGAGAGGTGAAGTTCTAAAAAAAAAATTGGGGGGGGGGGGCGTGTAGCTTGGAGGGGGGGGAGGGGGGGGGCGGAGTGCAGTGAGGAGATGGCATGCTAGCTGGCGACAGAGCGAGATGTCTAAAAAAAAAAAAAAAAAAAAAAAAAAAAGAAATTGTTTTAGGCAGATACAGAGTTTAAGGGGTCCTTGGTAAGGTTTTTTTTCTTTTAAACCAGCTCCAGAAATGTTTCTTGTCTAGCAGAAAAGTGGCTTAAAGGGCCAGGCCAGCAAGCTTTAATATGAAAATACCAGCCATTAGAAACTGGGTCCATCCAATATGGCAATTACCGCCCTCTTCTCCTTGTCACCCTGTGTACTAAGCATCATGGCCGCCCCCAGATAACCTCACTTTGCAGGACATCATGGCGCCCTGCTTATTAAAAGGCAAGGGTGGGAGGGCCAGTTTTTTTGTGGGCTACGTGAATGGCATACCTGGTCAAACCAATCCCCTGGGCCCTATGCAAATCAGACTTCACTTTCTCCAGCCTCCTAATATAACTGACTGTTTTCCACCTCTCTTGGAGTTTCCTCTCTCAGCCTGGAGCCCCCTTCCCTATGTCTCTGTACGGGGGGAGCTTCTTTCTTCTTTTTTGCCTATTAAACTCTCCACTCCTTAAAACCACCCCACGTGTGTCTGTGTCATTTTATCTAAATCAACACGACGCAAATGATTCTGGTATTCTTGCAGTCATCAGAGCCATATCATTTTAGCGCATTGGCTGGGAAACCAAGGTACAGCGTGGTAAGTATGGGAGTGAGCTTAAAATCTGTTCTATAATTCTGAGGTGATCTTAGCTTCTATTTTAAAATCGAATCGAATCAATCCATGGGCATCCATCAGCTGGTTAAATAGGCTGATCGTGCCTGCTGTTCTAAAGACTCAGATGACAGACTTGCTGGTGAGAACATGGAGAACTCCCGAATACCTACAGGTCATCAGGAATGTTGGCCATGTTTTGAATCAGTTTCCTTTTGTGGGAAAACCTCACCACGGCTGGAAAAAGTTCTGAGGCAACTGAGAATTTCTGGTCAGGGCACCCCGTGGTGTTACTCAAAGGCCTCTGGACCAAACCTAGCCTCCAACAGCCCATTTCGGGTATTGGCAGAGAATCCCCAGCTATCCTGTCCCAAAACTGTCCTTCTTTTTCCTATCTGCAGTCTCTTACTCTCTCTGTGTCAAATATGTGGGAATTTAGTAACCAGGAGTGTAGCTCAGGAATGCTGTTCCAATCTTCTCTTCCCCTTACCCACAGTCTCTCTCTCTCTCTCCCCGCTTCCCCCACCCCCGCGCCTCCACGCCCCACCCCCACCCTGGCGAGCACATAGTATTTCTAAGCCAACATCGCCACCTGCTGGAAATAGAAATCCTCTTCATGAGGCTATGAGTTTTTTGTTTTGTTTTGTTTTGTTTTGTTTTTTTATGGAACATGAGCTTCCTTTTGCACCACTAGAAATCAGGCTGTAACCCTCTTCCATGAACGGGAAAATTCTACTCTCAACAGTTAGGAGTTAAATGTCTTCCGTAGCCAAATTTTAGTCTCGATATCGTCCCCTCAGCAGGAAAACGGCCATTAAGTTCCTGCGTTCCTTTAAGGTACCTATTCTGTCTCTGATTAAGACAGTACTTAACTAGTAACGGGATTTTAAGTCCAGAAGTTAACTAGAACCATTTTTCTAAGGGTAAATGCTTTAGTATGGGCCATAATAGCAGGATATAGAGTTCAATCTAGCATGCCTTGCCATTAAAGGGGTCTTGTCCAATTTTACAGTTTTTCCTGAGATCCATTTCATTTTTAGGGAGGCACACAGCTCACACAAGTCTAGGAGGTCAAAGGGAAATAATAGGCAGAGGACTAGAACTACCTGAGTAAGCGTGACTAGGTCTCAAAAGTCTAGTTCCTCTGGTGCCATAGCTTAGAGGATCACACCTAGAGTCATGAGCAGCATATTTAACAGGGTGCCAGGACCCAGGAATAATTGTGGGGACGTCCCCACTGTTTTCTTCTCCACCCTGGGTCACATACAGAAAGCAAGGAGACTAAAAGGACACTTTTATTCTCACTTCTCTTTCTACGTGGGTAACAGATTGTCTTCAGCATGCACTCTCCTGGAGCATATTTTAAAGCACTGGGACTCCTTCGACTCTGAGACTTTGAAGAAAAAGCCCTTCATATTCTATTGCACAAGGGCACAGCCTTCTTACCATCTTGGGGACAGACAAACTTAGCCTGTTGAGGGAAGCCTTGATTTTAATATTATCCAACAGTTGGCTCTTTTCTGCAGGCAGAAGGGCAAATGGATTGAGGTCCCCTATGCGCAGACTGCCTTTGCCCTATGAGACAACCCAGACCTTTACAAGCTCTGTACAATCAACCCAGTTCTTTTAGCAGCCATGGCAGGCAAGCCCACAGGGAATAGCTCCCCAGAGCTGAAGGAGGTTCCAGAGGAGCAATCTAAGACAGCTATTGAATGTCATAACCCTTCCAGTCCCCCTCCAATTGTACCATCAGCTACTCCAGCTCTGTTATCTCCAGTATATCCTACTCTCCTCACTTCACTCTTAGCTCTGCAGGAGATACCTGATGGAACATGGTATGGGAACACTTTCAACTGTGTAACTAACTCCTCTCGGGAGAACACTACCCCCCAGTGCCAAAGAACACTCTCCCCACACCCTCAGGCTAGGAAAAGGTGACTGCATAATGCCTCCCTCTGCTTAAAAAGCAATGAGAAAGGACCAGACTTGGGAGATCTCAGATATTGTAACATCACACTTGTAATTGCTGATAGTTCAAAGATGTGGGGGAGGAGAGTGCAACAAGGGTGATCTAAAAGGATCGGAAGACCTAGTGGGGAGCTTTCAGAATCTAGTCTTTCCTTCTGGTTGGAAGTCCCGATGGGAGTAGCATGCTCTAAGTAACCACCTTGACTATAATGTAAAGAATAGCACATGGACCTTTCCAAACATGCCCCCTCATGGAATTCCAGACCCTTGTATGATGTTTGCTAATAGTAGCTGCTTACAGATCTGTGGGCAAACTGGAGACATCTGGACTGACAGCCCTTGCCACAAGGATCATCTGAGATATTGGCCAGGGCATATTATGTCTCTAATTTTTCAAAACTCCATTTGTCAGGTGGACCCTTCTCACTTGGCATGTCAAATTCCAAACGGCATTGTAAATGACTATCTTAAATATGGATGTCCTGATCCCAAGGATGCCCTTATTACATATAAAGAAGGGAAACTTCTAAGATATGAGAAAAATCTGCTGGTGTCTCTCACAAGGCACAACTTAGGATCGTCCCTACAAGGAATGGGGCTATATTTTTTTGTGTGGCTCCTGGACACCTAATCCTCCCAAGGCATTGGAAGGTAACCTGTACTATAGGAGCAGTAGTTTCCCACTTATTATTTTTACATTCTACTGAGATGGCAGCATCATCTGGGGACATCCCTAACTTAGGCTCTTTTCTAGAAACTACACTATCTCTAATATGCCGGACAAAGAGCGCTATCATATCTATACCCTAATATGTAGATTTAACTGAAAGGGTAGACTGAGGAGGGCATGCATATGACAATCCCATCTTAGAAAAACCATGGATGGAGAATTCCATAGCCAGAGGTCTATTCCAGTTTAGAGGCATCCCTCTCCTTGAAATATCAGTACTTAATATCTCCATTATGACGCAATGAGGATGGAAGGCAATTGCAGGTGCCATAGAGGCACAACAACAATGTGTAGACTCTTTAGCCTCAGTAGTAGCACAAAATAGATGGGCCTAAGATGTCCTTACAGCTGAAGTAGGAGGTACCTGTGCACTTTTAAATTAAACATGCTGCTTCTGGATTAACACCTCTAGTAAAGTAGAGGAAAATCTACAGGTACTCAAAGATCAAATCAAAATTATTGACAGGCTAAGAGAAAATGCAGGCTTCAGCCCCGAGTGGCTACAAACCCTGTTAAATGAATTCCAGTCTTCTTTATGGAATTGTTTAACTCTTTTATTAAGCCCCCTCTTGCTTATATGCCTTGCACTAATATTTGGACCTTGTATACTCAATACTATTAACTTGAATTGTTTCATCTTGTCTAGAAGCAATCAAATGCCAAATGGGGCTGCAAACAGAACCACCTATGGACGTAACATTCTGCCGAGGACCCTTAGATCCACCCCAGGAGGAGCCCTAGCTTCTGTTCCCACTGGACGCCCCTTTGCAGCAGGAAGTAGCCAGAAAGAGTTGTGGCCCAAAGCCCCCTAACAGTAGTTAGGATGACATCTCCTCTGGGGGAAATATTATAGGAGGTATTAAGAAATTATTTTAGGCAGATAGAATGGATAAGGGGTCCTTGGAAAGGTTTTCTTTCTTTTAAAGCAGCTCCAGAAACATTTCTTGTGCAGCAGAAAAGCAGTTGGAAGGGTCAGACCGGCAAGCTTTGATATGCAAATGCTGGCCATAAGAAACTGGGTCCATCCACTATGGTGATTCCCTCCCTCTTCTCCTTGTCACCGCTTCTGCCGAGGGTCATAGCCACCCCTAGATAACCCCACATGTGCAGGAGATCATGGTGTCCTGCATTTGCATATTAAAAGGCTAGGGTGGGAGGGCCAGTTTTTTTGTAGGCTGTGTGAATGACATGCCTGGTCAAACCAATCCGCTGGGCCCTATGCAAATCAGACACTGCCTCCTCCAGCCTCCTAATATAGTTGACTGTTTTCTGCCACACTCAGGGTTTCCTCTCTCAGCTTAGAGCCCCCTTCCCTCTATCTCTGTACCGGAGAGCTTCTTTCTTCTTTCTTGCCTGTTAAACTCTCTGCTCCTTAAAACCAGTCTACTTGTGTCTGTGTCATTTTTATCTACATCATCACGAGGCAAAGGACCCTGGTGTTTCTTCAGTCATTGGAGCCATATCAATAGTTCTCAGTGTTTAGGTTTTGCCTTGTTTCTTAAAGCCACAAACTAGACATTATAATTATTGTTTTACACAGTGAATTTTGTTTAGCTTTACCTAGATCAGTATGTTAGGGGCAGAAGGTATCTGAGTTACTTGGCAGCAAATCCGTACCTATGTGCACCAGCCGCAATTCTTGCCTCCTCAGAAGAAAGAATTCAACTGAGGGGCATAAGGCAGAAAAGAAAATGTGTCCGGAATTGGTGGGTTCTTGGTCTCACTGACTTCAAGAATGAAGCCGCGGACCCTTGCGGTGAGTGTTACAGCTCTTAAGGTACCGCGTCTGGAGTTTGTTCCTTCTGATGTTAGGATGTGTTTGGAGTTTCTTCCTTCTGGTGGGTTTGTGGTCTCGCCGGCTCAGGAGTGAAGCTGCAGACCCCCACGGTGAGTGTTACAGCTCATAAAAGCAGTGTGGACCCAAAGAGTGAGCAGTAGAAAGATTTATTGCAAAGAGCAAAACAACAAAGCTTCCACAGTGTGGAAGGGGACTGGAGCCTGTTGCCACTGCTGGCTCGGGCAGCCTGCTTTTATTCTCTTATCTGGCCCCACCCACGTCCTGCTGATTGGTAGAGCCGAGTGGTCTGTTTTGACAGGGTGCTGATTGGTGCATTTACAATCCCTGAGCTAGACACAAAGGTTCTCCACGTCCCTACCACATTAGTTAGATACAGAATATGGATGCAAAGGTTCTCCAAGGCCCCACCAGAGTAGCTAGATACAGAGTGTTGATTGGTGCATTCACAAACCCTGAGCTAGACACAGGGTGCTGATTGGCGTATTTACAATCCCTGAGCTAGACATAAAGTTCTCCACGTCTCCACCAGACTTAGGAGGCCAGCTGGCTTCACCCAGTGGATCCCTCACCGGGGCTACAGGTGGAGCTGCCTGCCAGTCCCGAGCCGTGCGCTCGCACTCCTCAGCCCTTGGGTGGTTGATGGGACTGGGCGCTGTGGAGCAGGGGGTGGCACTCATCGGGGAGGCTCGGGCCGCACAGGAGCCCATGGAGGGGGTGGGAGGCTCAGGCATGGTGGGCTGCAGGTCCCCAGCCCTGCCCCGCGGGAAGGCAGCTAAGGCCCGGCGAGAAATGGAGCGCAGCGCCGGTGGGCTGGCACTGCTAGGGGACCCAGTACACCCTCCGCAGCCGCTGGCCCAGGTGCTAAGCCCCTCATTGCCCGGGGCCGGCAGGGCCAGGCAGCTGTTCCGAGTGCGGGGCCCGCTAAGCCCACGCCCACCCGGAACTCCAGCTGGCCGGCAAGCGCCGCGCACAGCCCGGGTTCCCGCTCGTGCCTCTCCCTCCACACCTCCCTGCAAGCTGAGGGAGCCGGCTCTGGCCTTGGCCAGCTCAGAAATGTGCTCCCACAGTGCAGCGGTGGGCTGAAGGGCTCCTCAAGTGCCGCCAAAGTGGGAGCCCAGGCAGAGGAGGCGCCGAGAGCAAGCTGTCATCTCTCAAAAACTGAGGCAAGTATCAGAGGAGTTATTAAAAAGCTTATTTAAAGGAGTTTATTAAAAAGCTTTAGAGCAGGAAAAAAAGGAAAGTACACCTGGCGGAGACTCAGGAGGGAAACTGGAAGGGAAAATGCAGTGCTTAACCTTGATCCTAGGACTTTCTGTTCTGGCCCACCTCTGGCTTCTTGTGCCCCTTTCCCAGGATGCTTCCCTTAGGCTGGGCTGCCTGCATGTATAATGCCGTCTTTATGCTTGGTGAGCATGCACACCGTGTTGAGGAAGTGTTTTCTCTGTTTGGAAAGTTGCCTCTCCCTGGTGCCTGTGTTCAATTAACACTTTAGTGTGACAGCTGTGGGCCATCAGAAGATTGTCTCTCCCTGGTGCTGGCTGCTAAGTTATCACTTTTAGAGAGGCAATCTGGTAACTCCTGAACCATCAACTGATGATCACCTGACGTTCCTGGTGGGTGGCTGGGGGGAGCCCTCTCCTGCCCCACTTGTGCCTGTCTAACTACCTGTAACAATTACAACCATCTCTGCACTCACTATTTCTTCTTGTCTCTTAAGACCATCCATTTGACATGATTGTCCTTCTTCCTGAAGCACGTTCCTTAGAATTTTCTTTTGGGAAAGTCTTTCAGTGGTAAACATTTTATCTCTTCTTTACCTCTAAAGGTCATCATTTCCCCTTTATTTTCAAAAGCTACTTTTTCTAGATACGGAATTCTAGGTAAACAAATATTTTCTCTCAACACACTAAAGATAATATTTCACTTTTTTATGACTTATATTTTTGTGATTATTATTTACATTTTGCAATTTTGAGATCATGTCCTTTGCAGAGACATGGATGAAGCTGGAAGCCATCATCCTCAGCAAACTAACACAGGAACAGAAAACCAAACACTGCATGTTCTCAGTCATAAGTGGGAGTTGAACAATGAGAACGCATGGACACAGGGAGGGGAGGGGAGGGGAACAACACACACTGAGGCCTGTTGGGGAGCAGGGAGGGAGGGGAGAACATGAGGACAAATGGCTGGTGCATGGGGGGCTTAATAACTAGGTGACAGGTTGATAGATGCAGCAAACCAGCATGGCACACGTTTACCTATGTAACAAACCCGCATGTTCTGGACATGTATACCAGAACTTAAAGTAAAATAAAATAAAATTTAAAAAAAGGAAAAAAAGTCAGCTTTCAGTCTTACAGATCCTTCTCTGTAGGAGATTTTTCATTTCTCTCTGGCTGACTTTCTGATATGTCTTTGATGATCTGCAGTTTCATCTGCTGTGTCTAGTTGTCAATTTGCTTTGATTTACCCTGCCTGTATACATTGGACTTACAACATGGGGGCTTAGGAGCTTTCAAAAATTCTCGAAAATTATCAGCCAATCTCTCTTCAAATGTTGCTTTTTCCTCCATTCTTTTCTATCTCTTTCTGAAAATCTTCTCGCTCTCTACTACAGGTCTAGCATTCATATATTTCATTTTCTTGTTTCTTTTTCCTTTGGGTTGTATTCCACATAGTGTTTTTGGATCTTGCTTCCAGTTCATTAATTCTCTCTTTGGTGTATCTAATCTCCTGTTTTACCAATCCATTATTTTTTTAAATTTTAATTTATTATACTTGTTATTTTTAGAAGTCTGTTTCTTTTAAAGTTTAATCATTCTTAAAGTCTCATTTTCATTGCTCATTTCAAGCCTTTTATTGTTTGAAATAAAACAAACATCCTGTTTTACAATCAGTTTCAGATCTTTCCCATCTGTGAAATCTTTGAGGTTCTAATTCTAATTCTCACTGTGCCTTTTTGTTGGCATTTCTTGTGATTTCCTTTTTAATGTGAGTTTCTCACTATACTTGGAAACTTAACCAATAGGAACACTTTGAGACCTGTGTTAAATTTGTGATCTCTTAAAGAGATTTCCGTATGCTTCTGCCAGTTGCCTGGTGGTATTGCCCATCTGGAAATCACTTTAAAATTAATTCCCCAATTGAGCTTCAATTTTTAACATGCAAGTAACAACCAGTTGACGTGTAAGCTTGATGCTGACTGATTTCTCAGGGGCAAATTTATTTTCCCTCTACCCAGTGTCAAAGTCAATGCAGGCTATTTTACGTGCTGCCCCCTTCTCTTCCCTAGCCTTATTTATCGTTCACCCTAACGTGGAGAACATGGCCTATTGACATTCAGAGTTTTGCAAGAGTCTACTATTAAAATCCCCACCTTTGTTGAATTGCATACCTCATGTCCTTTCTCCCATGTTTAGTGTGACTATATATCATTCCAGGTGCTTTTGAGAATAGAAGTAGGTACTATTAATAATTATACCAGGGCAACTGGCATTAACTAGTACTATCCTGGGAAGACCAGGGTGTACAATCATCCTACACATCCCAACACAGATATCAAGATGTAGGTGAAAAACCCACCAGGATTTTGAAGAGACTGTTGGGAAAATTGGTGCTTTTACTGCCTGCTGACTTCTAGATTTCTCACCTTTATATTTATTTTTTCCCTTTGTGGATTCTTTAGTTTCTTAGCTCAGTGAGCATTTTTATAGGGGTTTATGAGAAGATTTTACTTAGCCATTTTTATTGTTTTCAACTGGCAGGTTGTGCAATGGATTTAATCTAACATGTTACCAGAAACATAAGTCTTTTCTCTCATCATCAAAGGCAATACAAAGACTCAATTTAGGCATGAATTTTCTGTACTCAGCTATTGGTCAGGTAAGAATTGGGATTTAAAAGGCAGATATTTCTCATTCTAAAAGAGGCTCATTTTTTGCTGTTATTCTGTGTCATAACTTCTAGTGCATTATTGGGTGCTGGGACCACAAATAAATATGTGAGCATGTGTTGGAGAAGTTCATAATCTCGCAAGGAAAAAAAAAACACATTGACATGGAAGAGTGATAATCCAAGTCCTGTATGATAAATTGCCCAAGTGCTTCAAGAATACAAACAACAAAAGATGGAACTGCCCACTCTGAGCTAAGCAGTTAGAGAAACAGCCACAAAAACTGAACTTGAATAGGGGATTTAATATTGGACTTGTTTTAATTTTTTAATATGAATGCTGCCTGGCTTTACCCCTGAATTTAAATTTTAAAAAAAGCACTGTTATTTAAACTTTTTGACAGACTATGTAAATCAGAAAATGTTTTGCAAAATGATGGCTTGTTGTTTGACCATCTCTTATGGTGCATATGTAGATTTTTTGGCTTTCTTGGTGTAAGATTCATATATTTAGAGTGTTGCCTCTGATAATGAGATAATACTAAGTATGTAATACCAAATACTGTCTTATTGTTCATCTCCTAGAGGGTTTAAACAGATAAGTGGGGCATTTAACCATGTACAATTAGCACCCCAGGATATTTGTGTATACTTAGAACATACTTTAGGGTTGTTGGTGAGAGAGATTTAGATAGTTACATAAGATTTAGATAGTTACATAAGTTCCTGAAATGCACCCTTTGGGTGCACTCCTTAGAATACAAATAAATAATGATGACTGGTAATGGCAAAAAGAGCTAGACAAACATTTCACTGACTTTTGATAAGTAAATGTAGTATAACAAACACTCAACCTAAAAGGCACATATGAATAATGCAGTTAGTTTCCAAGAATGTGGTATTTTTGAAAGTAGTACTGTTTCATTATTAAGATTTATATCTCAAGGGTATAGCACAGTACTTTGCACATAGTCGGGGTTCAAAAGATGCTGGTGGTAGTTTACTCAAATAGACGTTAAGCTGATATTGTGATCCTAAACACATAAGCTATGCATTCCTCTGTTTTATAAGTTTCTGTGCTCAACAAATAAATATACTAAATAAATAATATTTTCTGCATCTGTGTTTCATTTTTCAAATGTTTGTGGAAGCTATTGTGATTAATAAAAATTATTTGCAAGCATTAATGTAGTATTAGCAAGCATTTTTGGAAAGAAAAACGATGTGTTCAGGCTATAGGAATATTTCTAAACTATGGAAAACAAATTGTTATTATGTAATCATACAAAATATATTCATATGTCATATAATACGCAGAGACAGAATAAGAAAGAAGACATATAGCAACTCTAAGAAACCTAGTGGTTTAGGTGCACTTTAAAAAAAATCTCCTCTGGCTGGGCGCGGTGGCTCACGCTTGTAATCCCAGCACCTGGGGAGGCCGAGGCGGGCGGATCACGAGGTCAGGAGATCGAGACCACGATGAAACCCCGTCTCTACTAAAAATACAAAAAATTAGCCGGGCGTGATGGCGGGCGCCTGTAGTCCCAGCTACTCGGAGAGGCTGAGGCAGGAGAATGGCGTGAACCCGGGAGGCGGAGCTTGCAGTGAGCCAAGATTGCGCCACTGCACTCCAGCCTGAGCCTGGGCGACAGAGCGAGACTCTGTCTCAAAAAAAAAAAAAAAAAACTCCTCTAAAACCTCTGAAATGCATATAAAATAAAAATGAAAGAATGCTTCACCCGAACTAAAATCAGCAAATAATTCTGGCCTCATAGTACTAGCCTCTAAGACTTTCTTCTAAATATCAAACAGTTAAAATAAATGGAAAGAGGATGCCAGGAGTGCCCCCCAGTTCCCTGGTGCAAACCTCAAGTTATAGGCAGTTAGTGGAGGGCATTAGAAATAACCCCGCTGAACTACCATGGCTTGATAACTAAGAGCTCTTTTTTATTCTTTAAAATTCATTCTTTTAGAGCCTCCTGGTCTGTTTTAAGGATGTCTCCGAGAGTCTTGTTGGTTTTTTGAAATTTTCTTATGTTCCCTACAGAGTTTTTGTTTCTCTGAGTGCTTTCTTTTTAATTTTTCTTGTCTGATCATTTTGGAGTCTCTGATTCCTGTTGTTGACTTTCCCCAGTTGCTGTGTTATTCATGACTGTCCATGCTGATATTTAAGAGTATGGCACTAAGAAGCTGAGTTGGCAAGGCAGGTCAACTGGTGGGTGCCATTGTGGGGTGGGCAGGCTGAGCTGTTCCTCAACTGTTGGTATCTAAATAGTTTCTCTTTTTGTGAAAAGCAGCATAGTGCAGTGGTTCTATACATGGGCTCTGGAGTCAGACTGTGCATTCATAAAGAAAGCAGTTAAAACACAGCCCAACACATCACTAGTGCTATATAAGTTGTATCTGTCATTGCTGTAGTTTCCATTTCCCTGGAGAAGAATGCTACAATATTCTGGCAGGAAAGGTAAGTATGAGCTGCCACTGTTATCAGAGCCAAGGGTTTCTATCCACTATTTAGGACCTCACTTTTACCATTCCTTTGACTATGTGTATTGTCCTCAGGTCAAGAATCTTTCTGCTTCTTCTTTCAACTGCTCCAGAATGAAAAGCCAAGAATTCTCCTGGTGTAGAAGAGAGGTAATTATTGGTTTGCACAAGAAAAGGGATGATATCTAGGGGCGTAATTGCTTTTTGTTCAGGCTTTACATGAAACTTCCTATTGTCAGGTCTACTGATAATCCTCTTTCAGACGTAACTGGCAGCCCTAATTCCTGAACAATTTGGAGTTAAGCAGAATGTACTACTCTGTCTCTGGGTTCTCTCTGCTACCAGCTTTGGGTCCCTTTTGTTTCACCATTTATCCGTAAGCTTTTAGCTTTCAATATATTTATAGTTATATTGAAATTGGAGAGTTCCCTGACCCCCTTGTGGGACTTATGACAGGATTGTGGCTTGTTTGCTCAGCTGCGACGTGTTCCAACCACTTAAAGGACGGGGAGCATGCAGACAGGCAGGCGCAGGAGCCAGGGCAAGTGCTTTTGGGTTCTGGCCCTACAGTAGCATCTAGGATGTGTTACAATTAATGCTCTCTTAATAGTTGCCATCCACGGACAGCCAAGTGTTAAACCAGCTCGGTGGAGAGTCAGGGTGACAGCCTTTTAAACTCTGCCCTTGTGGCAGTCAGGTGCTTATCCGGCATCCAGGAAGAATCAGATCACATGGACTTGAAGGATGGTGAACGTGGGATTTTATTAAGTGATGGTGGTGGCTCTCAGTGGGATGGATGGGGAGCTGGAAAGGGGATGGAGTGGGAGGATGATCTTCCCCATGAGTTCGACCATCTGGCAGTCAATCTCCTCTCCAACCCCTCTCAATGTTAAGATGCTCCTCTCTTCTCCCCTTCTCTGCTGTGTTGCTCTGTTGCCTTTCTGCTCTTCAACTTGTGGAGCCTGGGGTTTGGGATTTGTATGGCTACAGGACTGGGGGTCATGGCAGTCCAGGGTGGCTTTGGAAAAAGCAACATTTGGACATGAAAATGGGAATGCCTGTTCTCATTTAGGGCCATGGGTCCAAGCTTGAGGGTGGAGCCCTTGCCAGTGATCCTGCTCTCCTGCCTCCTGTTCATATCAATATTACCATTATTATTTTAGTATCATTTTAGGGGAGAAGAGTCATGGTTAAACTGCCATATTTAAATTGAAGTATGTCACACTTTAGAAGGATACATAGTAAACAGCATTAATGGGAAAGGCAGGAGGCATTCCACATAGCTTCTGCTCCCTCACCTGGAATAGATCACAGTGGAATATAAGGGAGAGCCTCTCCCACTGGTAACAATGAAACTAGATCAAATACATTAATCAAATGTTTCCAGGCATGGGATGATAGATAGAGCAATATTGTGAGCCCTACAATCATCCCACCTCTCTGGCTCATGGTCTGGCATAATTTCCTGACCAAAGCACAAAAATCTGGAATAGAAACAGAAGACAATGGTCCCTTTGAGCTGAGGAGGCAGAGGTCAGTGTTCAACATGAAGTGTCTGAAAGATTTAAAGCAGGGCACCAAGGCAGAGGGAAGCATGGGCAGAAGAGGGAAAAATTCTCTGATTTCTGTGCTAAGGGCTGTGTTTGCAGGGAGAGACGGCTTAAGGCTAATCAGAAAGAAGCTATGGGAACAGAGATAGTAGTGATTAAGCAGTGATCAAGAACATTGGAGTTCTGGCCGACACCAAGGAAAAACTATCTCATTAACATCTTACTAACTCATCTAGCTGAGGCAGCAGAAAGCAAAGACCATGCCCCAGAGTAAGCCCTACTCTAGATTCTTTGGGGAAAAAAAAGGCTAAAACCAAGTCTAAGCAAGACCACAGGAGAAATTGAATTTGGTAATTGGGCCTTACTGTATTAGAAGAGCTTGGTAAACATCTTGGACTTCTCACAAAATATGTTCTTAAAAATCACAAAACTAAGCCAACACAGTTTCAAGGTGATTAGCAAGTAATTTATCTGTCTACTAGGAAAAAAACCCAAGTCTTCAGAGATAATAATAGAATCTCTACAGTGATTTATTTATAATATCAGTAAAAAGTTGGTAGATACATGAAACAGAAAAAGGTGCCATAGCTAAGGGGAATAAAGTCATTAGAAAATGATTTTAAAGTGACCGACTGTGGTACAGTGAATAGTAACCTTCTCAAAATGTCCGCATTCTAATCCCTGGAACCTATGAACATGTTACGTTACATGGCAAAAAAGACTTTGCAGATCTAATTAAGTTATGGGTTTTGAGATGAGGAGATTATTCTGGATTATCTGGGTGGGCCCAGTGTAATCACAGGAGTTACAACAAAATGAAAACTGAAGAATCAGCATCAGAGAGAAATGTTCAATTAGAAGTGGAGGTCAGAGAGATTTTAAGATGCTATGCTATCGGCTCTGAAGATATGTGAAGGGACCATGAGCTAAAGAATGCAGGTGGTCTCTAGCAGCTGGAAAATGCGAGGAAATGGATTCACCTCCAGTGCCTCCAGAGGTAATGCAGATCTACCAACTCCTTGACTTTAGCCAAGTGAAATTGATTTAAGATTTCTGACTTCTGAAAGAGAGTAAAATTGTGTTGTTTTAGGTCACTATATTTGTGGTAATTTGTTATAGCAGCAATAGGAAACTAATAAAACCAAATGCTGGATTTAATAGGTAAAAATGTGAAAGCAGCTATTTTGGTATGTTTAGAGTTAAAAGAAAAACATTGTTTAGTGAAGAATGAAACTCCAACAGAGAAGTGGGATTAAAAATCATTACACCTTATACAAAAATTAACTCAAGATGGATTAAAGACTTAAACATAAGACCTAAAACCATAAAAGCCCTAGAAGAAAACCCAGGCAATACCATTTAGGACATAGGCATGGGCAAAGTCTTCAAGACTAAAACGCTAAAAGCAATGGCAACAAAAGCCAAAATAGACAAATGGGACCTAATTAAACTAAAGAGTTCTGCACAGCAAAAGAAACTATCATCAGAGTGAACAGACAACCTACAGAATGGAAGAAAATTTTTGCAATCTATCCATCTGAAAAAGGGCTAATATCCAGAATCTACAAATAAACAAATTTATTAAAAAAATAAACAACCCCATCAACAAGTGGGTGAAGGATATGAACAGACACTTCTCAAAAGAAGACATTTCTGTGGCCAAGAAATACATGAAAAAAAAGCTCATCATCATTGGTCATTAGAGAAATGCAGATGAAAACCACAATGAGATACCATCTCATGCCAGTTAGAATGGCGATCGTTAAAAAGTCAGGAAACAACAGATGCTGGAGAGGATGTGGAGAAATAGGAATGTTTTTACACTGTTATTGAGAGTGTAAATTAGTTCAACCATTGTGGAAGACAATGTGGCAATTCCTTAGGGATCTAGAACTAGAAATAGCATTTGACCCAGCAATCCCATTACTGGATATATACCCAAAGGATTATAAATCATGCTGCTATAAAGACACATGCACATGTATGTTTACTGCAGCACTGTTCACAACAGCAAAGACTTGGAACCAACCCAAATGCCCATCATTGATAGTCTGGATAAAGAAAATGTGGCCCATATACACCATGGAATACTATGCAGCCATAAAAAAGGAGGAGTTCATGTCCTTTGCAGGGACATGGATGAAGCTGAAAACCATCATTCTCAGCAAACTAACACAGGAGCAGAAAACCATACACCACATGTTCTCACTCATAAGTGGGAGTTGATCAATGAGAACACATGGACACAGGGAGGGGAACATCACACACTGGGGCCTGTCAGGGGGTAGGGGGCTAGGGGAAGGATAGCATTAGGAGAAATACCTAATGTAGATGATGGGTTGATGGGTGCAGCAAACCACCATGGCCCGTGTATGCCTATGTAACAAACCTGCACATTCTGCAAATGTATCCCAGAACTGAAAGTATAAGTAAAAAAAGAAATTATAGAACCAAGAAATAAAATAACTGAAATGTAAAGTTTACTCATTGAGCTTAATAGTAAATTGGAGATAACAGAAGAAATAATTAACTTTAAATAGATCTGAAGAATAGTGTCATAAGATTGAAAAGACATGAACAACGTCTTAGTGACCAGTGCAACAATATTGAGCTGTGTGACATACGTGTAACTGGAGTTTCATAAGAAGAAGAGTGAAGATGGAGTGGAATAAATATTTGAAAAAATAATGCTTAAAATTTTCTGAATTTGATGAAAAAGAGTACATTATAAGATTCAAGAATATTAGTAATTCCTAAGCATTATAAATACAAAGAAAATTACACCTAGGCACAGAATAGCCAAATTGGTTTAAAACAGCAATAAAGAGAAAATCTTAAAAGAACCAGAGGATAAAGAAAACGTATTACATACAGGAAACAATGATGACTTACAGCGAACTTTTTATCAGAAACAATAGAAATGAAAAGATAATGGAACAACATCTGAAGTGCTAAAATTAAAAGTGGCAATCCTTCATCCAGTGGCATTTCTATGTTCAGTGAAAACATCTTTCTTAAAAAAGTTAAATTATGATATTTTCAGATAAATAAATGCTTAGAAAGTTTCTCTTCAGCACACCTGCATTGTAATAAATGCCAAAGAATGTTTTTTGGTTGGAGGAAAATGGTATCAGATGAACGCTCTTATCTTTAGGAAGAAATGACAAGCATGGTATTGGTAAATAAGTAGGAAACCATAGAAGACTATTTTTTTTTACTGTAATTTTCTTAAAGGACAACTGACTAAAGTAAAAATATTTACAATGTAAACTGGGGTTTATAATACGTTTAAAAGTACAAGTTTTGACAGCAACAGAACAGAAGTTAGAGTGAGTAAATGGCATAATACTGTTATAATGTTATTACATTTTGAAGATAGAAGTGGGAAGTGAAAAATACAAAGTATCAAGTATGAAATGAGAAGAGAAAAGATGAGAGTAGGGAGTGGAAAAATTTAGGTGTGAAATATAAAAGAAACATAATTGACTCTAAATAATTTTTGATACTTGAGGTAAGATATTTATAGCCCTAGAAAATTACTATAAAATAAAAAGAATTTAAAAATATAGCTAAGAATCCACAATAGAGGAAGTAAGTATATTAAAAATATTTTATTCTTCTAATAGGAAACACAAAAGAAACAACAAATATACAAAAAAGAAGAGATAAATTAAAAAATAGCAAGACAGTAGACTCAAACCTAACCATATCAATACTTACATTAAATATAAGTGCACCAGATACTCCAACTAAGGGCAGAGATGTTAGTTGGGATAGAAACAGGATTCATCATGTACTGTCTACAAAATATATAAATGCAAATATATATGATATAATATACTTACATTTAGACACAAATATGTATATTTATATACATATATAAAATAAACTCTAACTATCAGTAACAAAGGCAAATCAGAGATAAACTGCATTGTACCAAAACTGTAACCTAGTCTCAGCCCAGTCCAGTTTCTATTTACAATTTAAAGAAATACATTCCCAAGTCTATTTTCGTGGCTGAAGAAAAGGTAAGCCTATCAAAGGATCCTCTTTGATCTTTCCATATGCAATTTCTGTTATTCAATAAAAAATTAATAGACATGCAAGAAGATAGGATCACATGACCAATAGGCATGAAGGAAATGACAGACAATAGAAGCAGACCCAAAGGTAATTCAGATATTGGAAGGACAGATAAAAACTTTAAAATACCTATGATTATTCAGTTCTAGAAAATATAGAAAGAGGTAGACAAAATAGATTGGAAGACAACCAAACTCACTGAAATAGTAGAATTAATAAAAAGAACCACATATACTTCTATAAATGAAAAAACATAATCTTTGAAATTAAGATTTCAATTGATGGGTTTAATGGCAAATTGCAGTACAAGGTAGGATTAATGAAATGAAATAGATTGATGGAAAATATTCAGACAGAAGCATAGACAGGAAGTAGAATTTAAAAAACAGATCATTGCATATTATAATTTAATTTCTTCCTGAGAACTCAATAATAGAAAGAACTCTCATGCTTCAGGCATTTTTTATGTTACCTGCCATACATTGTTTGATAACATTTGAGCTCACTGTAAAATATCAGATAGATTATATAGAAGGATGTTGCTGGATAGAATTTAAGAATAAAATTAGAGCAGGAGTCCTCAAGTGCTACATGGCCTTGTAGTTAATCAGTGTTTTATTCTGTCTTTTTCAGAGCTTTCTGGAGGAAAATTTAAATGTCTTGCATGATCCAAGAGGGTACACAAAGACACTAGGGGGGGTTTGGAGGAGAAGCACAGCAACAGTAAGGCAATTTCCTCTGTTAATCTCCTCCCTCAAGGGGGCAGCTCCAATCTTGTGGCTCATAAGATTGGCTGTTAACCGCGAAATGTTTAAAGAACAAAACCTTGGCCCATATTGAAAGGAAATGCTGTCAAAATTTCCGTCAACCCTTACTATCTCATTGAGGAAGTACTAGGAGGCAGCTTCCACATCCCTTTTCATTGCTTCCTTTGTCTTGCCAAAAAAGAAAGAGTAACTAGATTCATGGGTGAGAATTATATTAAGAATGGAGGGTACAAAATTTTGATGGGTCAAAAGATCTTTCTAGAAAATCTATAATAAAAGCAGAGGAATGTTAGAATTTTATAAGTAACCTAGTGGATCAAAATAGAAATGAGCAACTGAAAACACTAAACATAAAGCTATGAAGGGGGAGGAAGATAGGGAACTTATGATAGAAGGATCAGAATAATAAGTCCTGAAAGTTCTGCTCAATTGCTAAGCATAGGACAGTGAGACACAAGCACCTTCCTAGGTGAATTAGTGTTCCTATAAAAAGAAAAGAAAGAAGAAATGAAGGAGGGAGGGGTGAGAAGGAGGAAGAAAGAAATGAAAGAAAACAGGGAAGGAAGGGAAGGGAAAGGAAGGGAAGGGAAAGGGGGAAGGAAATAACAACAAATAATCTGTATCTAATCTAACCTCTAGCTTTACCTTCCAAATTACTGCAAATGTGCAGGTTGGAGGAATGTGATAAATCACAAAGTGGAATTAAAACAGTTGGACCTGCAATGTGAAAAATTCTACAGGACAAATAAATGACTTGACCTGATTTCTTCAGCAAATAAATGACAATTAATTAAGAAAAGGGGAGCTCTTTTAGACTAAAATATATTGAAGAGTCATATCAACCAAATGCAATGCATGGAGCTTCCTTTGATCCTGATTTGAAAAAAAAACTGTATAAACATACTTTGGGGGGAAACAGGGTTAATGAAACATGGATTAGTATTAGATAATATTGAGGAATCAGTTACTATTTTGTTTTGGTTTTGTATGTTTTGAAAGAAATCTGTGTTGAAGCATCTATAGGTAAAACTGTATGTTGTGTAGAATTTGCTTTTAAATATTCTAGCAACGAAGATGTGGGAAGAGAGAGATAAAACCTGAAGGGTGGGATGTTGGTTATTGATGAAATTAAGACATGGGTTACATGAGGTCATTTGGCTCCTTTTTAAATTTTGTGACTATTTGAAAATGTCCACAATAAAGAGTTACAAATAACGTAAGGGATTACGGTGTCTCAGAAGTTTGGAACAGGTTTTTCTGGCTTCCCCATATGCAGGTGCAGTGAGCCTGACTTGCGCTTTCGGTTCTCACACAGTGAGCAGACCTAAGTAGCTGTGCCCTGGTGGACACAGTCAGAGCTCTGCTCTTTTGTTCTCATTCTGTCTTCCTCTGCCTAGGCCTGGTTGTATGCAGCAAGGTCACACAGGTCCCATTCTAGCCTGGGAAATATCATCAATCCCTTTTTTTGGCCTCAGTTCAAAACTGCCTCCTTCAGCACAAATAACCCAGAACGCTTAACTTTGTAAAATAAAACTCATCCTTTGAATCAAATTTAGCTTGGATCTCTGTGATTCTGTTCTATTGGAAGAACCCTAGAGGGCAGACTGTCAACTGCACCCAACCCACAGCTGTGGGAAGCAGAGTAGGTAACAGAATGACATAAAAGCTTAATCAAGGGGAGGCGTTTTTCGGATAATGGAAAATTATGCATGCTCCCAAGCTAAGGTCAATTATCCAGGGTAATAAAAATATTAAAAACGTGAGAAAGTGAGATTAAGTGTTGGAGCAAGATCCCTAAGAGAGCAAAATAAAGACCAGAGATAAAGTGCAAGAATTCCTGCCAGAAGGATAATTTGTTTTTCTGTACATTGGTAGGAAGAAGGTAAAAATAAAAGAAGCTACAGAGATGAGTTGAGAAAGACATGAAGGGTGTTGAAGTGGCTTTTCTCTGGTGGGTAAACTCTTTCTTTCTTTCTTTTTTTTTTTTTTTTTTTTGAGATGGAGTCTTGCTCTGTCACCCAGGCTGGAGTGCAATGGCACGATCTCCGCTCACTGCGAGCTCTGCCTCCCGGGTTCACGCCATTCTCCTGCCTCAGCCTCCCGAGTAGCTGGGACTACAGGCGCCCGCCACCATGCCCAGCTAATTTTTTGTATTTTTAATAGAAACAGGGTTTCACCGTGTTAGCCAGGATGGTCTCGATCTCCTGACGTCGTGATCCGCCCGCCTCGGCCTCCCAAAGTGCTGGGATTACAGGCGTGAGCCACCGGGCCCAGCCAACTCTTTGGAATAAGAAGGAATAAAGATGGGGAGAGAAAGGAAAGGGGTTTGTGCCCAAGGCTAGAATAATGACAGCAGTGGAATACGGGCAAGTCTGTCTGCACTTTAGTGATAGCCTAGGGGCTGGGCTAGGCATCAGGGAAAAGAAAAAGAGCTAGCAGTTCCAGGTGGACCTCTGAATACTTTTCGATGCTGTACACAGCCAGGGCAGATGAGCGAACTGGGGTCCTCTGGTGAAATAACTTATTCCACATGTTGTAGAAAGGCTCAGAAGAAGATGGCTCAGAAGGTAGGGATTGCAAAAAGCACCATTGTCCAGAAAAGTTCATGTTCAGATCCATTGGCTTCCTCTTCCTTCTCTCAACTTGCTCTGAAGAGGTTCCTGATGAATATCCTCACTTAAGTCTAAGTCAGATGTCATGTCCTAGAAGAACTAGAACATCAGGAAGAATTTCTATGGTACCCTTCCCTCTGTGTAAGTCAACTATTTCAGCCTTATTCTATAATATTATTGATTCTTAACTTATTTTTGTTCCTAATCATAGAGAAAATAAGTTGCATGTAAATATAATAGTGATAAAACTGAATTTTCACAGAAAAATATGACCAAACAGCCTATTACATAATTATAAATAAGTTTATTTATTGTACTAACATGTTTATGAGGGTTTTAAATATCCAGACCAGGTGTTTTCTCAAATATTTATACTTACTGATAATTAAGCACACATGCAATTCAAAAATATCTTTAGCTATCACATAGACATATGTTCATTTTAGTCATAAAAGAACAAGGAGTCTAAAGAGAATTAGTGTTTCCTGGAATATTTTCCTACAAAAATCAA
This sequence comes from Nomascus leucogenys, assembly GCF_006542625.1. Taxonomy (NCBI): domain Eukaryota; kingdom Metazoa; phylum Chordata; class Mammalia; order Primates; family Hylobatidae; genus Nomascus; species Nomascus leucogenys. The sequence continues at coordinate 122,561,629 of NC_044385.1, read as the reverse complement.
AACAGTGTTAGATATGATTGAACACCCAATACATACATGATATCTGAAAGTGACTTCTGTCCTAGAAAGTTTCCCTTCCTTCCCCAGGACATGTTAATAATGATGAATACAATTTGATAATTTTCATAAATTCAATAAAAATTTTTAACAACAATAAAGACATAATACTCCAAATATATTGCAGGTACTAATTTCAGCTATTTGCATGGACGTCCTTGAATTATTTCAAGGGTATCTTACTGGCTTGAAGTAATATACAGAACTGGCTAAACCCAGTTTTATAATCTCAAAATTAAGCTTGAAGGAAACAAATTGTAGAGCTCTGAGATGTAAAAAATAAACATTAAGAAAGATAAAGTCGTGGTTTGAATTGTCTAATGGTTCAATACAAGTAGGTCCAGAGTGCAGAGAAGCATAAAATCATGAATGAAAGACTGGTTTTCTCCTATCTTGGCACTAATTTACTGAGCGATCTAGGGCAAGGGTAAGAAATTGGTTTCCATGTATATGTAATAAGTTGGTGGGAACAGATGTTCTCTAAGATGCCTCTGAGTTCCAATAGCTTGTAATACTATGTCTGAATACTTTGCTGATATGCACGCATCCCATTCTTAAATCTCCCCAATGGAGGAGCTCAATAAAGGGATTGCAAAGAACTAGAAGCCCTGCCCTGGCTTTGGCACATGATTACTTGAATACACAGTATTTACCAGGAGTTCCATTGAGGGGGACATCCTGAACGTCTTAGGAGTGCTAGGTAAAGTATCAGCAAGTGTTTGTTTTTGGTTAAGTAAATGAAGTATTTCACGGGTTGTTTGAGTAACTGATTTTCTTTGCTTGCTCAAGGTTCCCGCTTACTTTGCATCTCACTGTTGAGCAGACAGCCTGCTGAAAGTTGTCGCTGACCACCACATATAGTAACAGGTTACCAAAGGTGTTCAGAGCAGCTAATGGTCTAGAAACGATGTAAGCTTCGTGAATCTGATTCTCAGTGGAACAACTGATCGAAAGCAGGCGAGATTCGATCCGAATGACCCTCAAGATATGGAAGGGTAAAAAGCATACGTAAAATGCAAGGAGTAGCAGAATGGTTAGCCTTCGAGCTTTCTGCTTAAGGCAGCTGTCAGTTTGCAGTCCATGGGTCAGAGTGTGGATAATCGTGGTATAGCAAAGTGTCACTATCACCAAGGGGAGGCAGAAAGTAGTTGCAGTCAAAATTAGGTTGTACCACTTAATAGTAGTGAGTTCATCCGAACTGGTGAGGTCGAGACAGGCTGATCTGTTGGTCCTGTTGGTTGATGTGATCAAGAAGGTCATTGGAATGACAGCTACCAGTGAAATGATCCACACCACAGCACAGGCTACAACTGCACATCGAGTTTTGTGAATGGAAAAGCAGCTCATTGGGTGAATGATCACACAGTAGCGGAAGATGCTGAAACAGGTGAGGAAGAGGATGCTGCTATACAGGTTGAAATGGAAGCTGAAGCGGATAAACTTACACATGAAATCTCCAAAGATCCAGTTTTCGCCACTGGCATAGTAGTGAATCAGGAAGGGGAGGCTGGTCAGATACAGCAGATCTGTGCAGGCCAGGTTCAGCATAATGATGGTGCTGCTCTTCCAAGGTCGCATTTTGAAAATGTAAGTGGATATCGCTACTGCATTCCCTGGAAATCCCACGAGGAAGATAATGCCATAAATAACAGGGAGGTAGTGCATCTTGAGTGGGATGTTTTCGTCAGTGCAATTTCCAAAAGCAGCTGCATAATCGGGAAAATCAGAAGCATTTGCTAAATAGTCTAGTGGCTCATTCATGGTTGTCTCCTTTCATCTTGCAAGAAAACGAGAGTTCAGTTTGGCAATAGGAATCAAATGAGCAGTAACTCGCTGATAAAGGGAAACAGAAAACATTAATGGTAGGGTAATAAAAATAAGGATCTACTTTTAAATGAAAATTGTTCTAACATCCTAAATTTGCCACTTCTCTCTCTTTAATCTCAAAAGAGATCCTGTGGAGAAGAAATTGAATGTCCAAGAAAATGACTATGAGGCAAGTTACTAATGCATCTAATAAAAATATAAAAGTTAAATTTTCATGAGAGTTAAAATGAGGGATTGGGAGAAAAAAGCCACATGTCACTTTGGAAAACAATTTGGCAAGGTCACCATTTGGAGAAGCCATAAGGTATCATCATAAGAGACTTAACAACAGGACTTACTATTAACCAAGTGTGATGCACACCACCATCACTTACTTCTACATGTCACAAAATACTGAAAAGTGTTTCTTATTACCTCTATTTTACAAGAGACTAAGACTGAGAAATGTTTTGCGGCTTGTCTCTGGTAACACATCTAGGGGCTTAGCTGAGATCCACACTCGTGTTTGTCTGACTCAAAAGCCATTCCCTTTCTACATTACCTCTCAGTGCTGCCTCCCAATCTGTGTTTTGTTGATTTTCATCATGATTGCCGTAAATAATGGAGGGAACAAGTGTGAAGACAGGAAAACGCTGAATACTGTAAATTTTAAAAATATAGATTGCACGCATTGCAACATTGTATTTGTGGTAGATTTAATTGCACATTTCCACTCTTCCAATTCCTTTTAATAGCTAACATAATTTGTTTGTGCAGGGGGGTGTATGTGTTGGGGTGGATGGGGCGGGATCTGTGGTATAATGCAACCATCAGGAGGCTGAGCCCTGAAGCCAGATGGCTAGATTTTGATGCTCAGATTAGCCATTTAGTAGTGTGTTCCTAAGCAAGTTGATTAAGCTCTCTAGGGCTGGAAGGAGTGCAATTTTAACTTCCTTCTTCTTGCTTATTAGTGTTTTTAAACATTTTGATGGTGAATTTTTGCAATGGGAAAAGAACATCTAGAAGAAGAGTTATAATTAGCTTATTATTTGGATGTAAATAGCTGTTGGTGAAATGCATCCAAGTCCACATTTCTGGAGCACCCACTCTGTATTGGGTCCTCTGTCAAGTCCTAGAGATACAAACTGAATAACACACACAGATGTATATGCCACTGTCACAGTCTACTGGGGAAGTGGACATGGCAAATTATTTTAACAAAATATAAACCCACCTCATGGAGCTGTCAATAGTATGTTAAAAATAGGAAGAAAAACTCTTGGCACACTACTGGGCACATAAGAAAAGCTTAAAAATTATTAGGTGATTGTTAGTTGCTAAGTCATTTGATGTATGAATGGTACAAGACTACTGAGATCACAAGGGAAGGAGGAAACATCAGAGTCTGCCACCATTATTACTATTATCTGATACTAAATCTACACTATCCAGCATTTCCTGAGAGGAGTACAGAGGTATATTTCAAACTAACCCAACTTGACAAATCCTAAATTAGCAGAATCAGTCCTTCTTGACTGCCCTGAGTATACTCTTCCAAATCTCACTTATTCCAGAAGGTCTGGGGGAGTTGTAAGGAACTCAGCATGGTTATGGGATATTGGGAGATGAAGTTGGGAAGGAAAACTAGGAATTAATAAAAAATAATAGTGCCTTCTGTGTACAGAGCACTACTGTAAGTGTCTTACATATTTGAATCTATTTAATCCTCACAACAAATGGGGAGGTAGTGCTGTGATCATCCCCATTCAACAGAAGAGGAAACTGAGGCACAGAGGAGGCAGTGATGTGCTCAAGGTCAAACCGCTAGTTAGGGGTGAGCCAGGATACGACTGTGGCAGTCTTGTTGCAGGGCTGGGCTGCATCTCACAATGAGTAGGCAAGAGGGAAATCTGAAGTGCCTGTAATCACAAAGACCAGTTAGCACATTACCTCTCAGTGCTGCCTCTTCATGTGTATTTTGTTGATTTTCATCAGGATTACCCTAAATAATAGAGGGAACAACAAGTGTGAAGACAGGAAAAGGCTGATGAATATCTCAGAAAGCTCAATAAATCAAATACTGTAGAGTTGTCCCTTGGTATCTGCAGTGCATTTGTTCCCAGACCCCCAAGGATACCAAAATCCGCATATGCTCACGTCACTGATATAAAAATAAAATGGCATGGTATTTACACGTAACCTATGCCCAGCCTCCGGTAAATCATCTCTAGATTGCTTATCACACCTAATGCAACATAGATGTTAAAAGTGCTATTCATGGAACTATCATCTACACAGCACCGGAGGTCATAGGAGTCAGGGACTGCTGACCAGTGAGAGTGCTCTGAAGCCAGGCAACCACAGTGGATGGCTTCTCCCTGGGCAGAACGTCTTAAATGGACTCATGCATAAGGAGCAGGAAGTCACTTAAACTATATACCTAATGCTAAATGATGAGTTAATGGGTGCAGCACACCAACATGGCATATGTATACATATGTAACAAACCTGAACGTTGTGCACGTGTACCCTAAAACTTAGAATAATAATAAAATTAAAAAAAAAAAGAAAATAGTCACAGCCAAGGAGTCCCAGAAGCAGCACGTCCCAAAGACAGTTCTTAGATTATGTCATGAGGCCACTAAGTAGCTAATGTTGCTTCTGGAGCAATGAAGTAAAGATGGTTTTAGTAATGCCCAAAATAATTCTCCAGAGTTATTTCATTCTAATTGGGATTTGCCTCAACAGAGAAGTGAGAGGAAGAGAAGGGGAGGGAATTCAAGTCCAAGCTGCTTATTTGTCAGCTCCTTGAAAGCAAAACACAAGTCACCTCATACCCCAGGGGCTGGCACATGGAAGGTGTGCAGTAAATATTAATATTTGCTGAATGCATTAAAGAACAACCAGTAACATCAGCAAAACTTATATGGTACTGAAAGGCTACTGAAGTGGCAACTATCATTCTAAAAAAAAGCTTGGTTCTTAGGCCAGGCACAGTGGCTTAAGCCTGTAACCTCAGCACTTTGGGAGTCCGAGGCAGGCGGATCGCCCAAGGTCAGGAGTTCGAGACCTGCCTGGCCAGCATGGCGAAACTCCGTCTCTATAAAAAATACAAAAAAAAGTAGCTGGGTGTGGTGGCCCGTGCCCGTAGTTCCAGCTACTTGGGAGGCTGAGGCATAAGAATTGCTTGAACCTGGGAGGTGTAGGCTGCAGTAAGCCGAGATTGAGCCACTGTACTACAGCCTGAGTGACACAGGAAGACTCTGTCTCAAAAAAAAAAAAAAAAAAAAAAAAAAAAAAGAGCAAGCTTGGGTCTTTGATGACTTTTAAAGTAGGAAGCAAAATTACAATTCCTGTCATTGCCAAATAAACCCTTACCCATGTTATGGAGACCATTTTAAACAATAATTCTATCAGGAAAAGATGGGTTATAGGTAGAAACAACTGCCTTATTGTTCTGAAAAACAATAGTTCAATTTAGGATTGAATGAAGACTGATTAGCCAACTGTAAGGGTGGAGGGGTTGACTAGGAAGCTTAATCTCTGTTCCATAAAACCTCATAAAAGTATGAGTTTACAAAATACGTGTGATGTTAAGAACAGCACACAAAAAACCGGTCTGGGCTGTGAGCAGGTAGGATGAAGCTGTTTCTTTCCTCGCTAGCCTCAGGGTCCAGTACAATTCACTGCCACAACTGAGAACACCAGATGGTCCACAAACAAATCATTTCAACTCAAAGGACATTAAAGACAAATGTGGCACAACCCTGGGTATATTCTCTTCTCTTTCTACAGCAGTAGTTCTGAAACGTGAGGAGGTTACAAATCACTTGAAACCAATGGGTTCTTTGCAAGCAAGAAATAATGATGTATTCAGCTTTAACATAACCAAAAATATAAGTGTGAACTCAGCTAGGTTCAGCATGAATAAAAGCCAGCATCAAAGGTTGGAATAAACTTGTGAAGAAAAAGCTTATAATTTTAGTACAACCACTATGGAGAACAGTTTGGAGGTTCCTCAGCAAACTAAAAACTGAGCTACCATATGATCCAGCATTTCCACCGCTGGGTATATACCCAAAAGAAAGGAAGTCGGTATATCAAAGAGATATCTGCACTCCCATGTGTGTTGCAGCCCTGTTCACAATAGTCAACATTTGGAAGCAACCTAAGTGTCCATCCACAGATGAATGGATAAAGAAAATGTGGTACTTATACATGATGGAGTACTATTCAGCCATAAAAAAGAATGAAATCCTGTCATTTGCAACCTCATGGGTAGAACTGGAGGTCATTATGGGAAGTGAAAAAAGCCAGGCATGGAAAGACAAACGTTGCATGTTCTCACTCATTCATGGGATCTAAAAATCAAAACAACGAACTCACGGGCATAGAGAGTAGAAGGATGGGTACGAGAAGCTGGGAAGAGTAGTGGGGGACTGGTGGAGGGGATGGCTAATGTGTCCAAAAAAAAAAAGGTAGAAAGAATGAATAAGACCTACTGTTTGATGGCACAATGGGGTGACCATAGTCAATAATAACTTAATTGCACATTTTTAAATAAAGGTGTAAGTGGATTGTTTGTATTAATAACACAAGGGATGCATGTTCGAGTGGATGGATACCCCATTCTCTATGATGTGCTTATTTCGCACTGCATGCCTGTATCAAAATATCTCATGTACCCCATAATTATATATACCTGCTATGTACCCACAAAAATTAAGAAATAAAAAAATTCTTAAGAAAAAGCTTACAATTTTAGCCTTTTTTTTCTCTGAAATTGGAAAGTAGCTGTGATTGTTTGAGGCTAGCTGCAGGATGTCATTATTTGGGTAACACACAGTTCGTGGACTGCTGGCCTGATGCCAGCACACACAGGAACCTCACAGATTGGGATTCCAAGATTCTGTGGGTAAAGAAGGCAGGATCAGAAATGCTATCCAGTTAAGTGGCAGCAGATACTACTTCACCTCCGCAGAGTACTCTTGCCCATTTGGTGGGAACAAGGAAAGTGGGATTAATGATGAAATGTGATTTTCCTAAGGTGCCTGTTGGTTTTCCAGATCAGTTTTGTTGGATAAGTTAAGCTCCTTATCCAACAATGCCTGTACCTCTCCCAGCTCTCCTCCCTCTCCCCCAGACTCCCTGGGTTTTTCTCGTTCTGCTCCCATGCTGAGGTCACGGTTGGTTCTTTCCTCCTTTTCCCAAGATGCCAATGGACGAGGGAGGTGCACAGTTGGTACACTTCATCTGTTACCTTCTCTCCAGAGTCCTTGGAAGCTCCGAAGCTGGGGCCACTTTGCGTTGTCAAAAAGAAACTTAAGTAGACCTTTCATTCACAAAGACTCACTTCGATTTCCCAGTCTACATATTTGAAAACTAATTGTACTTCATACTGGTGGAAAACAGACCAATTCTTAACACAGGTAAATTTGTGACTGGGTGAGTGCTGTCCTCCCTGGTCCCTGAAGGAATCCTTCTCCTCAACCCTTCTGGGAACCTCAAGACTCTTCCCTCAATCCCCACTTTATTGTTTTTTGTTTGTGTTATTGTTGTTGTTGTTTTGGAGATGAAATCTTGCTCTGTCAACCAGACTGGAGGGCAGTGGCCATGATCTTGGCTCACTTCAACCTCCGCCTCCTGGGTTCAAGGGATCCTCCTGCCTCAGCCTCGGAGCAGCTGGGATTACAGGCCCGTTCCACCACGTCTGGCTAATTTTTTGTATTTGTATAGAGACAGGGTTTCACCAGCCTGTTGGCTAGGCTGGTCTCAAACTACTGACCTCAGGTGATCCACCTGCCTCGGCCTCCCAAAGTGCTGGGATTACAGACGTGAGCCACCACACCCGGCCAATCCCCAATTCGTTAAATAAGAATCTGCAACTCAGTTTCCCTGAAGACTATTAAGAGGTCATGTTGATGCAGCCCAAAGATATGGTTTTGCCTATTTAATCTTCGGGAGAAACAAATACAACTTCTGAAAGCTCGTTTCAGAAAAATGGATGCATGGACACATAAATATTATACATACAAGTTAGAGGTTTAGAGACCATTACAAGCCAGTTCACGAATCCATGGCAACGAAACAAAAAACAAGACAGAGAAGAAAGACATTTCAGGGGAAACATTTTCCTCGCTTGTTGGGGGTGGGGGTGGGGCAGTGTCTTTGGTGGTTTCCAACACCACACAGTGCACCACGATGCAGCGTGGGCGGTGATCAGTGGGGTGAGGGATTAGCTCTGTCTCCTAAGCACTCTCCCTGCCCACCTCCCAGACCCCTCGCTTGGGTGTGAAAAAAAGTATGAGATGAAATCAGCGATCCCTAACTCCCCCAGTTCGCTCTAAGTCAAATGTCTTCTCGCCCTGGGCTTTTTGTTCCCCAAAATGAAACTTTGCCTCCCGTCACAGGATCTGGGGTGCTTCTACTGCCTCCAAAGAAGAAGGGGGCGCTGCTCCGTCCGACCCTGCCTGCTGCAGGGACGTGCAGGGGTGCTCTTTCCCCTTCTCCTCGGGCACCTCGCGTCTCCGCTCCCGGGTCAGGGCAGGGTCCCCATACCCGCTCCCTCCGGCCGGTGGGCCCCGCTCCCCGATCGCGCGCGGCTCACCTGGCAGCCCCGGCGAGGCGGACGTGCGCCCCGCGTGCCTGTGCAGCCTGGCTGGTCCCGGACCGCAGACCTGTCCCGGGGACGCTGCGCACCGCCCCGCCCCTCCCACCCCTCCGAGGCCCAGCGACCAAGTGAGTGTTCCCGGGTCCTCGCCCCGAGCAGCCTGGCCAGCAGCATCCCGCCTCGCCCACTTCCCAGTGGACACAGGGACAGCGGCTTCCACTCCCGGGACCTCTGGACATCCTCTGTCCCGGTTTGGCGGGAAACTGACCCAGGAGAAAGTGTTTGCAGAGGTTCCAAAAAACCAGCCCGGCGGGAGGGTTGTTGCCCCAGGAGGGTTGTGGCCGCCTTCTCTGGATCCAGAAATATCACCACTCTCCTACAGCCTAGTGCCTCTTTTTTTTTTTTTTTTTTTTTTTTGAGACGGAGTCTCGCTCTGTCGCCCAGGCGTCCAGTGCCTCTTATTTAGCATGGGATGGAGGCGACTTACTGAAGCGTTGTCACTTCCCTGTATCCAATTACAATCCTGCCCTCCAGCGCTTAGCAAGGTGGCTTAAAAATAGTTTCTATCCCTGCGAAGAGCGTTTGTCTGTATCTCCAGATCTAGGGGGTAGGTAGCCTTCTTGCTACATAACTTAGGAATCGCCTTTTCTCTTCTCAACTTCAGCCACATCATCCAATATACTAGGGCCCCCCGAAGCTTTGAACTTCAAGATCTCTTCCAGCATCAAAGAGGAGTTCACTGTATTAGCGGCGTTGCTTGGAGAATGCCCCTCTTCGCTCTTCCATGGACGGGCATTGAATGTCTCTTTTGCACTTCCATGTTGACGGGCATCAAACACCATGTATAGCCTATCCTCTGGGAATGCCAGCCAGCAGGAGCAAGAATGTTAGGCTAGGCGTGCCACCAGGGCCCAGGTGGAAAGAATCCACGCTGGCTGATGGTTGGGATAGCCCTAGTTAGGCATTTTTACTATCATGCTTATCATTTTGATTATTTGAGTTCCAGCCTCTCCAGGAAAATATTTTGCATTAGGAGAAAAAATGTTCTCTAATTTTACTATGTTTAATCATCTTTTCAATTCTTCATTTGGAAATATTTGACCCTGTTTTGTTCCCACCTATTCATTCATCAGACATTTGCTGTTTGATTATTCTGTGTCAAGCACTGAGGGGATATTGAAGAATAATACACAATCTTCGCTTCCAGGAGCTGATGTCTTATAGGAAAATAAGAAATAAATTAAAGACATGATTAGGGCTTGCCACTTGTAAATAAGCGTGCTGGGAGGGCACTAAACCCAAATGAAGGCTTTCTGAAGTAAAAGACATCCCAGTGTTTTACCACAGTGAGCAGGATTTCCAGCTAAAGAGGAAATGACTTAAAGAGGTTATTTGAAAAACAAGTACTGGGTCCTAGAACTCTAGACATGGAAGGGACATTTAAAAATATCCAGTCCTGTAAAGTTAAAATTGTGCAGGTGCTATGGAAAAAAAAGTTAATGGTTCCTCTAAAAATTAAAAATAGAATTATGACACAAGCCAGCAATTCTGCTTCTGGGAATATAACCCCAAAGAATTGAAAGCTGAGACTCAAACAGATACTTGCACACCCATGTTCATAGCAGCATTATTCACGATAGCCAAAATGTGGATGCAGCCCAAGTGCCTATCAATGGATGAAAAAATGTGATGTACACATTCCGTGGACCATTATTCAGTTTTAAAAACGAAGGAAATTCTGACACATACTGCAACATGGAAGAACCCTGAGGACATTATGCTAAACAAAAGAAGCCAGCCACAAAAGCACAAATACTGTATGATTCTGCTTATATGAGGTGCCTGAGTTGTCAAAGTTATGGAGACAGAAATTAGAATAATGGTTGCCAGGAGTTGTGGGGAGAGGGAATGAGGAGCTATTGTTTAATGAGTATGAAATTCAGTTTTGGGAGATGAAAAGAGTTCTGTGGATGGGTGGTGGGGTGGTTGCATAATAATATTGTTGCACAATAATAATGCCACTGAACTACACTTCAGTATGGTTAAGATAGTACATTTAATTTTACGTGTATTTTACTATAATTTTTTAAACCGACGTTTTAAAAAATTCAGTCCTATGTATTCACTTTTCAAAGGAGGACACAGCATTAGAATGGTCCAAATGACAAGCCCGAGGTCAGAGCTGTAGAGGTCTGTGTAAAACCAATGTGCCAAGCCCTCTGTTCTTACTACCACATTCTATGGGTGGCTAGGTCACTTGATTGAAACTATTGCTTTCTCAGACAACAATATACTATAATCCAAGACTCTAAATTGGCTCGGTCAACAAGATGATTATTATGAATGAATTATGTCTTATATCTTTTAATGTTTACCTTTAAACATTACATCTTACCACAACTCAGATTCTTTCTCTACATAATAGTAATTTGCAGGAAAAAAAATACTAACCAATAAAGATCCTAGTCCCTATGTAAAGAGAATAATATATATCTTTAAAGCAACTTGCATTAGAAAGTGATGTCGCTGTTTTAGATTATATATTAAACTTCAAATTTAGGACCTTGAGGTTGTCTTTTAACAACCCTAAATCAAAGACTTACATGAGGGTAAAATTCATCTTCTATTTAAAATTGGTCTCTTGCCCAGATTCAGAAATGCACTCTCTTCCTTAAAATGAGAACCAAATAGAACAAGATTCCAGCATTTAAATTTATAGCTACTTGAGCGGCACAGGTGTCACCTGTGTGATGTGCGGCAATTGTTCCCTTAAAGCAGGAAATGGGGTTTATCGTCATGACAATCAAGAAACTCAAAACTTCTCTAACTAGGAAGCACTGACATCTTAAAACCTGCTGCGCCAAAAAGCCCCGTGGAACTCTGCATAGAAAGCAGAGTCAGTATTACAGCATTCTCCAAAGAGCCATTAATGGTTCAGTTGGGGGTTAGCCGGGGTAAAATATTAGAAATTATGTTGGTTCTTATTCAGAGTTTTATTTAGAAAGGAAAACATAGTTGATGACAACGTGGACCACTCTATTTCCTGATTGGAACCTCTGTCCAATCAGTTGAACATCGTCATACTCAACTTCCGATGATCATGCTTCCAGATAGTATTCCAACCATGACTGACCGTATCATTCCTAACCATGTATGGCCTTGTCTGACTTTTTTATAACTTTGGCCACAATATGATATGTTTGGTATAATAGCAGTATTCTCATGAGATGAATTGTCTTGATTTTTGAAAAAGTGTTAACTTATTTTCTAGTGCCTTCAAAATGAATTGCTCAGTTAAGATGTACTGATTAAATAAAGCAATCTGTGTGATCTATACTCTGTTGGCAACGAATTCAGATATTGTGATGCCTTCCAGATTCCTATAATATTTATTTGGTGAGAAGGATGACATTATGGTATAGTGGAGCAGGAGAGTACTAGAAGTTTGAGGCCTGGATTTTAGTTTTGAAAGCAACTCACTTAGCTGGAAAAGTACTTTCATTTCCAGGCATTTTTTAGTCCGTCTAGAAAAAGCAGAGTCAGACAGATCACTTCATAAGGCCAAATCTAGATTAAAGGGATCTTAATTATGAAAATTTAGAAGGGTAAAGATTTGTTTCTTCGAAAAAATAAGTATGATATTGTTGTGCCAATGTGAGCCACCTGCTATGCTTCTACGTGAACATTACTTCATGATCTTTAAATGTTCTTAAAATAGAACTGTCCTTGTGGACATTTCTTTGAAAAAAGGATTCTTCTGGGGCAGACAGAAAACTGTTGAGAAAGAGATTGGTTAGTTTGTTCTTCCTTAGATTCAATCCCAGTATAATTTGGCAGAAGCTGTTAGGATCTTCTAGAGGTGCTTAAAGAACCAGGCAGTTAATAGATCTAGATAGGAGGCACAGCTAAGAGATGGGATTGCCAGTCTGCTCAGGAAGAGTTGTAGTGTGAAGTGTGTTGACCCAGAGAAGCAGGGAGAGGTGGAAATTGGAGACTAAAGGAAGACTTAGAAGAGGTGTATAAAAAAGCCAAAGAATAGAGAAAACCATCATCGAGAAATGAAGCTCTTTGCTTCTGCTGGTTCAAGTGCCCCTGCGTGAACTATCCTTCTTACCCCACCTCTCTGATTTGAATCTTATCATTTACTTCAGGTTTAATAAAGTACTCTATGAGTATATTTTCCAAGAAATACAGTTTTCTAACTTGAATACTTGCTGTACTTGTAGTTTGTACCATACAATATAACATTTATTCATTTTGAAACCGCTTAATAATTTTTAAAATGACAATAGTTTTATAAACTTGAGTCTTGCCCATTCATCAAGATTGTCTGCATCTCAAGAGACAGCAGTTTATAGTCTCCTCTTTGGATAGTACGCAGCACGTTAAATAGGTACAAAATAAGCAATAACAATTGCCTATAGTTACTAGGTAATTATTTTTAGAACTATAAATCTGATTCCTCATTTGACCTTAATTAATATTAAGTTCTTCAGATTTTTGTTGCTAGTTGAGACTAAGCTGTCTCCCACTGGCCTCTGTCCAATCAATTGAGCATCTGAAAAGAATATGGGGAAAGAGTGGTCAAGAATTAAACAGAATGAGGCAGGGTGCAGGTGGCTCACACCTATAATCACAGTGCTTTCTGAGGCTAAGATGGGAGGATTGCTTAAGGCCAGGAGGTCAAGACCAGCCTGGGCAATATAATGAGGCCCTAGCTCTACAAAAGATAAAAATAAAAAGCAAACAAACAAACAAAAAAACCTAGCTGGGCATGGTGGCACGTGTCTGTAGTCCTAGCTAGTTGGGAGGCTGAGGCAAGAGGATTGCTTCCACCCAGGAGTATGGAGGCGGCAGTGAGCCTAATTATGCATTGCACTCCAGCCTGGATGACAGAGTGAGACCCTATCTCAGAAAAAAAAAAAAAAGGAAGAAAGAAAACTAAGCTGAAAAGATTGAATCAGGCAGTTAAGAAATCAATGGTGACATAAAAACCATTTCACTGGTAGTAGGGGCCAAAGCTTGTTTGTGCAATATGGTTGAACAGTAAAATAGGAAGTTACAAATTGCTGGAAATGATGGAAAGAAAAGAAATAAGGATGTAGCTTAAAGGGTGACATACTTAAAAGAAGGGGTTTTTAATTTATTCCTTCTTTAGGATAGAGGAAACCTAAGCATTAGTGTAGAGTGAGGGAAATAAAAAAGTCAGTGGAAAGATTGAAGAGAGGTGACTGAAGGACAATGGACATAAAATAGTTGGGAGGTATGACTCCATGAGCAATAAGCAGGTGTTCGGATCCTGGTTCCTACTTTTACAAGCTGTATAACCTCCCTCTGTAACCATCATTTTGTTTATTCCAAAAAGCATGATTGATGCAAGTCTAAATAAAATAATATATGAAAATCATTAGCATACAGCAAGCATTCATTAAATAATCACTATTATTAGTCAGGAGCACAAATGAAAGGGGAAAGGCCAGCAGTTCCTCAGAGATGGGAAAGAAAGATGGGGGAAGAGCTGCATGAACTCGAGGTGGAACTCCATTACCTCTGAGGCTAATCCAGAGATTCTCAACCCTGGCAACATATTAGAATCAACTGGGGGGCTTTTAAAAATACCAATGCTCAGATCCCACCCTAGATCAATTAAATAAATTCTGAAAGTATTAGTATTTTTTTTTTTTTTGAGGTAGAGTCTGTTGCCCAGGCTAGAGTACAGTGGCACAATCTCTGCTCACTGCAGTCTCCGCCTCCTAGTTTCAAGTGATTCTCCTGCCTCAGCTTCCCAAGTAGTTGGGATTACAGGTACCTGCCAGCACACCTGGCTAATTTTTGTATTTTTAGTAGAGACAAGGTTTTGCCATGTTGGCCAGGCTGGTCTCGAACTCCTGACTTCAAGTGATCTGCCCGCCTTGGCTTCCCAAAGTGCTGGGATCACAGGGGTGAACCACCATGCCTGGCTAAGTACTGATATTTTTAATAGTCACTAGGTTATCATAATATGCAGTTGAAGGTGAAAAAGATTAGAATGAATTTTGATTCTCAAACTTGATGGCACATTGTAAATACTTCAAAATTTTTAAATAATAACGATGCCAAACGTGAATGCATCTCAAAAGCATTATGTTTAGCAAAAGAAGTCAGCAGCAAAGGAAACCACTTCCATGACTCCATCCTGATTCCATTAAAATCAGGCAAAAAGTAATCAAAGAGGATAAAAATTAGAATAGTAGTTACTTTTTGGAGGAGAGGGAGGTTGACCAGAAAGGGCAAGAGGAAACATTCTAGATTGATGTAAGTGTCCTATATCTTGATTACAGCATTGGTTACTCAGATGAATACAAGTGTCAAAACTCATTGAACTATATGCTTAATATCTGTGCATTTACTGTATGTAATTATACCTTGCTTAAAAAATAACTCCAAAAAAATATTTGACTCAATTAGTATGAGAAGTGGGTTGTGTATTGGGATATCTATGAGCCTCCCAGGTTGTTGTAACATAAAGGAACCACTTTATGGTTTGAGAACCACCGAGCTCAGCCATCTGCTGACATTGACTGAGATGAGGTTAAAGAAGGAACCACGAGAAAACTGATAAAGACTCAAAATTAGAAAGTGGGGTTGAATAGGTACAAACTGGTTTCTCAGGATATGATTACAGATTATCTGCATCGGAGAACCTTATGTAGCTTGAAAAAAATATGAAATCTTGGGACCCACACCAGATCTACTGATACATATTCTGGGAGGGAAACCCAGGGATTTGCATAAAAATACATTTCCCCCAGGTGATTCTCACACTCTAAAGTTAGGGCACTTGCTGAATAGAGATCAGCTGAGGATGAGAACCAAGCATTTCAATGAAGAGAATTCAATGGAGGACAATTTGAGAGCAGGTGAGGGTAGCTCTAATTTGGAGCAGAGACAGTATTTGGAAAACCAATGACAACCAGGACAGGCGGAGCTGAGGAGATGATGTACAGCTATAATGTGAAAACACAAGAAGATTGAGAAATCAAAGGAAAGAAAAGGGATAATGCAGTGAGGAAGCAGTCTGGAATCTGCGGGTTACTCCATGGCTCAGTCGTCTTCTTGGGATGTACTTTTGGGCAGTAGTCAGTGCTTCCGAGAGATAATTACTCTGAAACGAACCAAAAATAAATGGCAGGATTGACAACTGTCACAAGAATCATCAGCAAAATGTTTCACTTCAAAAAGAAATACAGCATACATTTGATATATACCTTCAACAAATGTAGGTGTTTGTAAGAAGGAATTTCAGGAAAAGGAGTCCGTTTATGCAAAAATATAGTGGCTGAGAACAGAAGAAAGTACTTAGGTAATAGCATGAGGCCCAATTTTCCTGAAATACTGTTTTTTTGGTTTTTTTTTTTTTAAGTACATCTAGGAGGGCAGGAAGGATGGCTAAGTCCTAAAATGTAAAATGGGAGCATATTGTTGAGAAACTATACTCTCTCTAAACCTAAAAAAAAATAAGTGTCCTGAATCCTCCAGGGTGCAAAGCAATGGTATCTGCCAACTTCAGGGAGCTTAGAAGCAGATCCCTCCGCATTGAGCCTCTGATGAGAAACCAGCCCTGGACAATAGCTTGATTGCAACCTGGTGAGCCCCTCAGTAGAGGACCAGCTGAGCTGTGCTCGGACTCCTAACCCTGGACTCGCAGAAACTGTAAGATTATAAATATGTATTGTTTGAAGCCACGAAGTTTGTGATAATTGTGATCAAATTACACAGGCCGTGTAATCTGATACCACTGGAAGTGTTTTGAGTAGGGAAGTGTGATAAAAGCTGTCAGCACCTTCTTGTCCACTAGTTTTTCTGTTGGGCAGTATTTAATTCAAATATTATATCAGCAAGGTTCTACTAAGAAAAAAAATTCTAGAAAATTATCTGAAGAAAGAAACCTAATTGTTGTTATTACCTTAAAGATTAATCTTTCACATGTTTGATAGTATTTATATATTGGCTTATATTAATTATATATTATTTTTTGGTTATTTGTTCAGGTTTTCAACTTCTGGGGTTTACTTACGTGGTTAAAGTTGCATTTCCTTTTTATTTTATTTTGGACCTTTGAAATTATAAAAAGAGCTTTGGATGGGAATCACATGGTTCCTTAAACTATCTTCTGGTTTTTTGAAAGATAAATAGATTCAAGGGCCAGTGCCAAGTCCATTGCCAGCATAAGGAAGCTTTGCTATACCAGCATATCACCTAAACGCTCTTTCTCTTCAACTCTAAGATCATGAAGAAACTCCATTCCACCCATGCACATATTCAGACTCCCACCATAGTAAAACGATCCCCACATTCTCTCCATTGCCAAGGTACCCATAATGCAGCTTGTGATTTTTTGAGCCCCATGTGGCATTACTAACGACCAGCATAGCATGGTTAAGGTGGACAGGAATGGTAGAAAATTGTTCCAGCACTGCCGTCAACTCCTGTAGCCCTACCTTGCTCTATCACTGTGTGAACACAACATTAATCACACACTCTGACAAAAGTTCAGAACTTCACATTCTTCAGTGCTGAAATAATGATTGTCTGTATTTTCCATAGCAGCTGATGCCAGTTTCATTAACTTCACCTAACATTTACAGGATAATTTGTTGACAGAGATTCTTTTCCTACCTCTATTAGAATTTCTCCTCTTTCATTAGATTCTTTAGAGAATATTAAGTCATCATAATCTGTTGAAATTTGTTCCCATGCCCTGCTAATATCTTGTGTCACCTTTTCCTTTTAGCAACCATGATTGAGCACTATCATCTTATTTTCTTTGTCATGCTTCTGCCTTTGAATTAAAACACCTGAGAAATACACATAATAGGCTCTGGGATGTCTTTATTATAGCATTTTCAGTTTCTTCCTTTTGACCTTTTCTATTGCTTTCATGATTAATTTTTTTCCAGGGCTCTATTGACACAACAGGCCACTGTACTAACCTATTAACTTTTGAAAAATCACAGTTGAAATCTGATTTGAGTAAGAAACCCAAAATAGTTTTCAACTAGCCTGGGTTTTACAAACAATAAACCAGACAAGTTTATCTCTGTGATGGACAGGGTCTGGATGTGGAGGAGTTGGTGTGAATAAGAGGAGGTGGAAATGGAATGTGATGCAGCTAAGATGTAAAGATAGCATCCTTTGAATCTTAGAGTAGCTCATCTTAGTCATCCCTTTTAGAAAAAAATAAAGTCATAAGTTATCTAGTTTTAGTAGCTATTTATTCCTTTCCTTGAATTTTCATAGACAATCCTCAGGGTCTAGTCTTTTCTGCTTTGAGCACTGATATATGATTGTTAATTAAAATTATTAAGCTGTTCATTGTTACTTCCTTCCTAATTATAGCAGATTGATATTTCATTAAGTTGAAAAAAATTTAATCCTATTTAATTGTAAATCCTGCCTTAATCCAAATTGTGGGTTTAACTGTGTCCAAACCTTTTTTAAATTCTTACAACTATCTGTCTAGTGATAATTGGAAAGACAACGTATGCTTCATTTGGTTGATCTAGGTTTTCAGAGAGAGTGACTCACTCATCTCTACTCTGTCTTCAAAAGTGGTTTATTCCTAGCCTTTGCAAACCTCCCTAACCCTCTTCTCTATGTCAAAGGAGACTGATCACTCATCCTGTGGTTTTAGAAGTGCTTTGAAACTTTATATCTGAGCTTTCTGTTTTATTTTACGTTTAACTAAAGGCAAATAAGGTCATTATGATCTCAAAGTTACATTCTTTGAAGAAATACATCCATATTTTGTTATTTTATTACATATTTATTTGAAAAGAAAATATTCTCACTCTGTTCTTTCATGACTTCTTTACATTAACCTGAATTTTTTTTCATCTCTGTGGTTGTAACCCAGTGATTCCCATTTGGGTGGATAGCGGTGAGTTTGAGAATGTGTAAAGACAGTGTAGAGATGGAAGTGCTGGAAGACTTCCCTCCTGAAAACCAACCTTCCAGACCAATTATAATAAAAGAACAGTTCAAGGGAAGCCTTGTTTTTTAAATCATGTTCTGTACCCAGTGGCTTTGGGCTTCCGTCACTTTCCTGTTGGGAGAGCTGAGCCCCAGGACAGTGTTCTCTCTGGTCATTATTACCTGGAGTGTGCACTTAACACAGTGCTTTCCACCATAGTCCTATGCACTCATTTAGACTTGGAGCAGGGCCAGCTATATAATTCACAGGTCTTAGTGTTGAAAATTTGAGGATCTTAGTTTTAAGAGCAGGAGAAAATTTCCTTTAAAGGTGTTAAAATAAAGCTTTTCTTTTTTTTCCAGTCTTTCTCTTAACCTGTCATGGTGGGGTTTTTTATTTGGTAGGTAATATCATTCTAAGTTAAAGAAAAATTAAAATTTTAAAGTATTTGCATGAAATTTACTGTTTATATAGCGCAATGACAGTTTTAAATGCAATTACAAGAGCATTTAACTAGTATGAAGCATCTTCAGAATGACACAAGTTGACTTTCAAAACTCACACATGTGTGTGTATTCTGTTTTTCCCAGGATAATGGAAACACTCACTTTTTCATACACACATACTCTAACAACGCTGTCTCTCTTTGGCTTACTGATGAGTCAGGAAAGACTGAAAGGAAGATGAACTATAGATTGCCCTATCCTTCCCTAATTCCGTGTCATTGTTGTCAGTACAAGCCATTGGTTTATTCAGGGAAGTGACACAAGAGGGGATAGAGGTTTTTTGCACATTAATGTTTCTTAGGATGCCCTTACCTTCTTTCTGCATGTTAGGCAAGTGTTGGTTCAGACAGAAAGCAGGACCTATGAAGACTGTCAATGCCCCTTTTACCCAGGTGTAGACCTAACACACTCACCCAGCACTTGCTTTAAGTATTGCTGAACTCCATGGCCTGTGGGTCCACCAGAATTATCTGCTCATTGGGCATTGTGAATGCTATTTGTAAACAGGGCTGCAAGGAATGATGGTGAACATGCATATTACACATAACTCCTCTGTCACTCACATGCTCCATTGTCCCGTCACGTTTCACTTACAAAACACAAGCTCGAAGAGAACATGCTTAGGAATTTTAAGACAGCCACAACAGAACATCAAACCAAATGAGGGACCCTGTTAAGCGTGGGACCCTGGGATACTGCTCAGGTAGCACACCCAGGAAGTCAGCCCTGGCCTTGAGTTAGGAAGTCGTTTGTTTGACTGTCTTCAAGTGAAACCCTGGAAAAGTTAGCAAAGTTAAGAAAATTTTCAGAAGTATCAATTAAAAGGAAGCATTTAAGTCCCTATTTCTTATGTTTATAGGTGACAAGAGACATCAAATATTGGTTCATTTCGACTGAAGTCATCCAGATGGCTTCTGTTATCTCCGGTTCCCTGTTGGATGCCACAGAATGATTCTGTAAGTTATGAATGAACTGAATGGTTGCTATCTTCTGTTGTAGTTTTTTCTCTGATTGACTGCATGTACACAAGCATCTCAACTCCTTTAGTCTTAGGTGGCACAGCCATCATCTTTTCTTTATTCTGGGTCATTCTAGCTCAGAGCCCTGAGTGATGATATATTTTGGACATTGCATTTGTACATGTGTAATTTCCTAGACACTTTCATCCCAGGTGGGCTCTGTGTACACTAGATGGATCTCCATCCACACGGGGACAAATTATAAATAATTATGTCTTAAGAGACAAAAGGGGAATTGAGAAGGTCTTTGCAAATTTACCCAAAAGGAGCCATGTGGTCATTCCACAGCATTGTGTACACACACACACACACACACACACACACAGTTGGGAGGTGCAGGAAAAAGAGATAGAGAAAAAAATGAGGAGTGAAAAATAACAGTTTCCCTCCCTGAGGGCTTTGAAATAGCAAATTATCTATTTGCAACTGACATTTTTTAAAGCTGGCTGCGTGTACAATTCAAGCTTTCATTTTATTATATTACTGGAAACCAGGGGTATACTAGGACTTTGCAAATAATCTGTTCTCAGACATAACAGGCCAGCTGACAACCACTCCTTGCTTCTTTCACCTTCTTCAAAGAATGATCTTGCTGCATATCAGCAGAAATAATCATGGGTAATGTGTACATGTTTCTCTAGTGAGCTGCATTCCTGCCACATGAGTCTTTTTGTGTACTGTGGAGAGCCTAGGAAACAAGCTCTTACCCCTCAGCCATTTTCCTGGGAGCAAGGAATGATGATTAGACAGGTCTGTGGCATTCAGGAGCATAGTATGCTGGGTTCTGAGGTTGGAGTAGTAGTGTCCATCCCTCCTCTCCTTGCCCTTGTGGACTGACCCCAGCCACACATGTGTGCAAGGATAAACAAAGGCCAGTCTAGACTTGCCCATGCTGTTGCTGTCAGTCTCTCTCTCTCTGTTAGTGACCTATACTCTGCACGTAGCCAGATACCAAAGATGTGGTGCCTACAGCTCAGCGAGCCCAGTGGGCAGGGCTGAGTCTGGAGCACTGTAGAAGGGCACCATATCCTCAGTGTGTCTCAGATCCTCCTTGGGGAACTTCCCCAGGCACTCAGCATTCTCCATGACTAGCGTTCCCATCAATCAACCAAAATGGCCACAGATATTAACAGGGAGCCTACTAAAGATATGCTGATGACATGGGCAGGACAGCCATTGGGTTTGTAATAACAACCATCATATCTCAGAATTTGGCTCTGGGTATTTCTAACCGGATGGCCTCAAGCAAGTTATTAAATTCTGAAGGTTTCTATTTTCTCAATAAAAATAACTTCCTATCTACCTCCTGGTTTGTGGGAATATTGGAAAAATTTTAAAACTGCACATATAACAATATACCATAAAAGAAACTGTTAAGTTTCTTTTTCTTGCAATGCTAGGTATCACTATTAAGTGCCTAGCACCATGCCAGGCAGGGTGGAATAAAAATATCTAAGATTTCACACCTATCTAAAATAAGTTCACTATCTAGTTGGGAGGAAAGGCTTGATGCATGATAAAATATGCTATTTTATGTCTACCTATTGGGTGTTATTAATGCCAAATAACACCTCGTTCTATGAAGTTCGCTCTATCGTTATTCCCATTTTACACCTGAGATCATGAGACAGATTGAGTAACTGCCCAAGGTCCAATAGCTGTGGCAGATCCAAAATATGAAACTCAAGAAATCTAACTCCAGGGCCCAAACTCCGCCTTGATCCCATGCTTTCTTCTTTTGTGGTACTAAATGAATGCGACAGACAACAATTAAGTGGACTTAGTTATGGAGGAAATCAATATGGTAATCCTCTCAAAGATCTTACCTGAGTATCTTTCCCTCAGAGCCCTATTTTTAGCTGTATGATAAGCCATAGTAATAGCCTCAACATAAAAACTAAGGCTTCTTAATGTGGCTCCCCTTTGAAAGTCCTCAAAATCCGTCAGCCTATTCACAACATAGAGCTCTTTTTGAAGGCCTTTATGGAACACTGAAGACTAGAGACTGTCACCTTTCATCTTCCAAGAAATCTCAAAGCATGTCCTAGAGATGCCAACACCTCTGCCCACACATAGGGCTGGTTTTGCCAAGAAACACCATACTTACTGGTATATTGTATAGAAATATATTTCATCAGGCCTCCTTGCTCAAAAGTACTGGTCCATTGCATAGTTCCTGTGAAGGCGTATTGACTCCATGCGACATTGGTATGGAATAGAATTTAATAGCATTTCTCACTCTCGGTGGCAGGGGGATCAGAAGCATATGTTGGATGATAAGGGGCTTTTTTATATATATATAAACAACAGAAATTTATTTCTCACAGTTCTGGATGCTGGGAAGTCCAAGATAAATGTGCCAGCATATTCAGTGACTGGTGAAGGTCTACTTTCTGGTTCATAGATGGTCATTTTTTCTCCTTTGTAAAATTTTATTATTATTAATTTAATTTATTATTATATTTTAAGTTCTGGGGTACATGTGCACAACGTGCAGGTTTGTTACATAGGTATACATGTGTCGGTTGGTGTGCTGCACTCATCAACTCGTCATTTACATTAGGTATTTCTCCTAATGCTATCCCTCCCCAGCCCCCCACCCCATGACAGGCCCCAGTGTGTGATGTTCCCCTCGATAAGGGGCAGTTTTTAACATACCAAGGGGCACAATTCAAAAAAGAATTCCTTTGAGAAGGAATGTGACAAACGTTAAGAGTCATCCCATATTTCTTCTAATATCTGTGAGAGCTCACTGGGCCCTGAAACCTCGCTTGTAGTTTTTGGTGCCTTCCAAAATTAATAGAATCTTGGCATGACTGCCCCAATTCTTTTTTTTTTTTTCTTTTCTTTTCTTTTTTAGACGGAGTCTCACTCTGTCCCCCAGGCTAGAGGGCAGTGGTGTGATCTTGGCTCACTGCAATCTCTGCCTCCTGGTTTCAAGTGATTCTCCTGCCTCAGCCTCCCAAGTAACTGGGATTACAGGCACCCCCTACCATGCCCAGCTAATTTTTGTATTTTTGGTAGAGTCTGGGTTTCACCATCTTGGCCAGGCTGGTCTTGAACTCCTGACCTCAAGTGATCCACCTGCCTCAGCCTCCCAGAGTGCTGGGATTACAGGCATGAGCCACTGCACCCAGTTGACGGCCCCTAATTCTGACTCTGTTAATGACTATTTTGTGTTCATTTCAGCTCAATCACCCCACACTGCAAAATGAAACACTGAAGCCAGATCTTCAAAGATTTCAGATAGTGATGCTGAAATGCCATAGATCTCCTCTTGAAAATGGGGTATTTTTCTTTGAATGCCTTTTTAAATGAGTTTTTCATGAACTTTCAATTAATGCTTAAATATTGAAGACTAGTCTATTCAATCTTTCCAGCACACTTTATTGAACACCAAACTTGCGTAGTTCTCCCTGTGCTCAGGTGACCACTTCGTAGACATTTAGTATTTCCTCACCTCCCAAGGACAGTTCACCTTGGTAGGGTGGTTCCTCAAAATGAGATATCACAATGGGGTGACTCAAAGTCAGACAACTTCCAAGCACTTTGTTGAGTGAATTTCTAAGAGATATAGAGCAAGTGGACATTTGACATCAGCCAGGTATTTGGCCAAAGAGCTCCTGGAGGTCAGCAGAAGTCAGATACCTTTGGGTATGCAGCAAGTTTTGGACTTTTGTGCTCTGAAAGAACAAGTTTGAATCAAGACAGGCCCTTTCAGGATCGAATAAGGAACCACAGGCCAGTCTCAAGATGACCTGAACACAAATGTTTCAGGAAGTTCTAAATACAGCGAGATTTAGAAGGACCATCTCACATGAATTATTGTCCAGGGTTTGTCTTCTCCACTAGACTGTAAGCCTGTATCTTGTTCACTTCTGTTTTTCCAGTGCTGACTACACAATTTGGTGCATGGTAACCATAAAACAAGGCAGAGTAGTTATTTCAGGGAGTGGGCGTCTTTGGAGGCCAGGCCTGGTGAGGCATTAACAGACCTGAACGTTTTTATGCAACATGATGGCATTGGAGACCATTATCTTAAGTGAAATAACTCAGAATCGTAAAGTCAAATACTATGCCTTCTCACTAACAAGTGGGACATAAATAAGATATACACATAGACATAGAGTGTGGAATAATGGACACTGGAGACTCAGAAGGGAGAGAGGATGGGAGGAGGGTGAGGGATGATAAATTACTTAATGAGTATAATGTACATTATTCTAGTGATAGTTAAACTAAAAGTCCAGACTTCACTAATATGCAATATATCCTTGTAAAAAAACTGAACTTTTATCCCTTAAGCTCATGCAAAATAAAAAATTTTAAAAAATTATTGTAAGTTTTCACGTTGCCCTTTCCTTGAGGCAACTCTGGTGACTCCTGAGTGTGAGTCTGCTTCAGGGAAGTAGACAAGAGTATGCATTTCTGTAATCTACTTAAATATTTCCCAGAGCAAACTTCCTCCAGCTGTCTCCTAGAATGAGTCCCAATTTGTATTCAGGTGTTTTTTTTCTTTAATTTCAAAGCTAAGCTTGTTAACCAACATGGAAGAGATTTAAATAGATTCACCAGTGACCCTTAGCTTTGTGGGAAATGTGCCTGTGTGTCCAGATAGCAATAAAAATTTCCAACCCAGGCAAGTTAGAGGCGGTAGAAGGCGCTCCCTTACAGAACTAAAGCAGCCCAGTGTTTTGGTATCGGCATTGTTGATGTTTGTTATATAACATTCTTTATTTTTAATTGGCTCTTCTGTTTTCCTCCTCAAATCAATTTGTTGGTAGGGATGCTGAAAGGATTAAGGATTTATGTTAATTTAGATTTCGTGGGAGAGTTATCCCAAATGTACAGTCTTTCTGCTGGATAGATTTATAGGGGTTACAAATGTTTCCTCTCCCATCTCCAGATGCAGAGGCTTTACATTGTCATGAGAATTGAAATTTTATCACACTATTCTTTCCTCTAAAGTAGGGTAAATTCCCTCAGTTAATCAGAAAACTTTTCCTTTGGTTTCAATTCATGTTGAAAATATTAAGCATGTGAAGACACATCTTATTAAATACTTTTTTTGCAGGTACAAAACCGTAACTATGTGCATCTTCTCAGTTATTGCCACAACATCCCTATGAGGCGCCATAATATTGTTCACCCTCTTACATGTAGGGAAACTGAGCATCAAAGAAGTTTTTCAACTTAACCAAGGCCAAACAGATTGTACCAGCTATTATCTCATTTTCCCTGAGCTCCCCACTCACCCTTCTTTATCATAGTTTGTGAAGTGGGCTCCACAAATCTCATTTCTCCTCTGCCAGCCAACACAGAGCCCAGGAGGGAGGCAGCAAGACTTGCATTTCTGTCCTGGGGCTGCTGTTACAAAGTACCACAGGCTGTGGCTTAAACAGCAGAAACTTATTCTCTTACGATTTTGGAAGATAGAAGTCCAAAATCAGGGTATCTGGAGGGCCATATTTCTAAGGCTGGAGAGGAGAATCCTTTTTACAATTCCTTCCTCTTGCTTCTGGGATTGCCAGCAGTCTTTGGCTTATAGATGGGTCTCTCCGGTCCCTGGCTCTATCTTCCCTCAGGTTGTCTGTGTCTTCCCATGGCACTCTCTTTGTGTGTGTCTGATTTTGTATCTCTTCTCCTCTTCTATAAGGACACCAGTCATATTGGATTAAGGGCCCACACTACTCCAGTATAACCTTATCTTAACTTAGGTCTTAATTATGTCTGCAAAAACCCTATGTCCAAATAAGCTCATATTCACAGCTACCCGTGGTTAGGACTTCAATATATCTTTTGGGGAGACATCATTTAACACACCAGGACTGTCCTTTCTCTCTGGTTTTGTTTTCCTTCTGAGATCTACTCACAGGGCAAGTGGTGGTCCCAGCAGAGTTCACTGCAGTGGCTGAGGCTGTCAGGGTCTCAGAGCAGGTAGGCACATGGGAGTCCTTCCCCCAGGACGGGTGTTCCTCCAGCTGCTACTCAGCCAGAGGCCCCGAATCTCAGCCCTGCAGGGTCCTCCTCAAGATCTCCGCGTTCCTCCCTAATTCACGTCTCCCTCAGTCTTCACATCACTAGCTGCTGTCTACACCTGCTACTCCTGTTAAACCTTAAAGTTCTCTTTTGCCCCTTCTGCTAGCTAATCATCTTTTATCAGGTCAACAATTCTTTCCATTAAATTTTCTCCATTAAGGTATTTAGTGTCTAGCACAATTTCAAGAGAATGGGAGGATACAATTTTTTGGCATTTTTTGCTAATATTTGGAAAGCGTTTACTCTTAGGTTTATAATTAATGTGTACATGTTGTATTAAAACTGTTTCTTTCATATTGTGAATCTCTGTTTAAAAAGAATTTTCATTATCTATTGTCTGCCTATAATAATTTTTGCATTTTTGTTACATTTCTGTGTGGTGCATTTAAAAAAGTTATTTTAATTAAAATTTTAAAAATAAAATTAGAAAACAGCAAAAACCCTAGACCATGGCACACAGGTGGTGAATCAGGAATTTATACTTAAGGCAGTGTGGTATCGTGAACTGTGTCTCCTGAACTGTGTCACAGGAGAAAGCACTGGAACTTTTAACAGATTTTTTTTCTATGCCATGGTAAAATAGCGTGGAGAAAAGTCATCCCTTCTTGCTGGTTTCCTGGGAAAAGGCAAATAAATCTGAGAAGCTTCTAAACTTCTGTTGCGGTTTCTAGGCGTATCCAAGTGATGCAGAGCACCACTACTCTCCTGCTTCTACTAATCACCGTGCCGCCCACTGCTTGGTAGTCATTAGAGCTGTTTACAGGCACCTGTTTTTATCTCCTGCTGGGCACATGGCACCATTGCCTCTGTTAACCTCTTCGAAGTGAGCTGAAGCCATGGCTTCCTTTGACCAATGAGATGTGAACAGAAATGACCCTGTGTCATTTCCAAGTGGAGATTTAAGAGTGAATGCATAACTTGCCATGTCCATTTTCCCTGCCCTGTCAATCCTGGAACATCTGTCAAAACACAACATCCATCAGCCCATGTCCCTGAGTGACTACAATGAGTAGAGCACCTGGCCAACCTGCATTGTGCATGCAGCATGAGTGAGAAATAAATTCTTGTTGGACTATGTTTTCCAGCAGCATACCAGGGCCTGCCCTGCTTATTATACACAGATTCCCATGTCCAGGGGCAATCTCCCAAGCTATTTTTTTTTTTTTTTTGAGAGTCTTGCTTTTTTGTCCAGGCTGGAGATCAATGGCGTGATCGCAGCTCACTGCAACCTCTGCCTCCCGGGTTCAAGTGATTCTCCTGCCTTAGCCTCCCAAGTAGCTGGGATTACAGGCACCTGCCACCATGCCCGGCTAATTTTTGAATTTTTGGTAGAGACAGGGTTTCACCATTTTGGCCAGGCTGGTCTTGCTCCGGACTTCATGTGATCCACCCGACTCAGCCTTCCAAAGTGCCAGGATTGCAGGCGTGAGCCACTGCCCGGCCAAGCTCATATATTTTTAATAATTTTCTCACTTGTCTCAGACATTCTGCTTTCCAGGAATTCCTTCGCCCTCATTGGCTTCTCCTTTTGTGCAACTTTGTTGCATTCTTTTGCCATTTTGCTCTGTAAATGCTGAAAGGACTCAGGGCTCAACCTTCAGGCCTCTTCTTTATCTATACTCTCTTCCCAGAAAATCTTACTTAATCCCATGAAGTAAATGCATATCTGCCCAGAACTCTCCCTTAATTATCATACATATATAATGAACTACCTATTAATCATCTCTATCTGGATGTCTCATTGGCCACTTTAAATTTCAGATGCCTAAGAATTTTTGATTCTGTACCATATCTGCAAAATCTGCATCTCATATAATTGTACCAGCATTTATTCAATTGCTCAAACCCCAAACCTAGAAGTCATTCTTGATTCCAATCTTTGAACTCTTTCTCCCAGATCGCCATCTGGTTTGTAAGTCCTGTTGGCTGCAATTTAAACTATTTCCCAAATCTAATCACTTATCACCACATCTCCCCCAGTCAGAGTCACCACCAGCAGACACCTAGTAACCACCAAAGCCTCTTGTTAGGACTTTCTGCTTTCACTCTAGACTGCTAATATCTATTCAGACAGCAACTATAGTGTTCTTTTTAAAATATGAATTATATCATATTGTTCTCCTATTTCGAAAACCTCCAATGGCTTTCTGCTGCTATTGGAGGCAGCCTTGCTTTCTGTTCCAATGGATTTCTGTTAGAATAAAATCTAACTTCTGTAGAAAGAGTTAATTATAACACCGATATTTATTAATTCAAAAAAAAGTAACTATATGGGAAGCTACAGACCTCCACTCAGAGTTTAATAAGAAATCTTGAAAGAATGGAAGATTGTTGGCATGGTTCTTGAGAAAACAGCTCAATTGGCATTACTCATTTATGGATAAATAAAAGAACAGTATAGGTGATATGTATATACTAGTAACTCACAAATTTAAGTGAAATCTTTGCTTATTCTTATGCCCTCATTGGGTGAATTTACAACTGTCTACTTACAGAAAAGCTCTTAGACCTTCTTAGCAATCTCGAAAGTGTTCTTTGGTAAGATTGTTTTGGTGTAGAAAATCATGTTTGTTCACCGAAAATTGTTAACTAAGTTTTTCGTGAGAGAATTTTACCCACCAATCATATGTTACTTACTTCACTCTGCTCTCCCTCATCTATCTCTAATGAAACCAACCCCGTAAAAGGACTATGCAGATGCTTTTAAAACTAGAAACAGACCTAAGTAGTATTTTTTCCTTGTAATAATTTGCAAGCCATAATAAATTGTTTTTAAAACACGTTAGCACTAAAACACAGAGTAGAATCCCAATTTTTCACAGCACTTCTGACTTTCGCTCACAAGGCCCTATGTTATTGCATGAACACCTACCTCTGTGAAATCGTTTCCTCTTACTCTTTTCCTCCTTCACCACCTGCAGGCACACTGGCCTTGTTGATGTTTACGGAACACAGAAAGCTCATTTCAAATTTAGGGACTTTAGCTTTTTGATTCCCCTGTCTGATCTTCCCAGACTCACACCTATTTAGCATTCAGCTTTTTGGTTCAAATGTCAACTCTTCCAAGAAGTCTTCCAACAGTGCTTTATCTAGCTTTCCCAGCAACCCCCATCACCCTGGTTTTTTGTTTTTTTTTTTTCCTCATTTTAGGTATTATCGGAAATTGAGTCATTTGTTATATGTTTAATTGCCTTCTTTCACTAGAATATAAATTCCATAAGAGAAAGAAACTTGTCTGTCTTTGATATGGTTCAGCTCTGTGTCCCCACCCAAATCTCACCTTGAATTATAGTAATCCCTATGTGTTGTGGGAAGGACCCAATGGGAAGTAATTGAATCATGGAGGCAGGTTTTTCCTCTCACAAGATCTGATGGTTTTATAAAGGGGAGTTCCCCTGCACATCCTCTCTTGCCTACCACCGTGTAAAATGTTACTTTGCTCCTCATTCACCTTCCGCCATGATTGTGAGGCCTCCCCAGCTATATGGAACTGTGAGTCCATTAAACCTCTTTCCTTCATAAATTTCCCAGTCTTGGGTATGTCTTCATTAGCAGCATGAGAACAGATTAATACAGTCTTGTTCATCCATTTCTCTCTGGAGTCTTGAGTTCTGTTTAATCTGTAGCTGGCCATATAAAAAATAGTGGAATGAATAAATGTTTATAACTTCAAAAGCATCTTAATAGATAGTAATAACACAGTATTAGCTCATAGATCTAGATGGATTGGGTCCAAGGACAATTCTATAATAAGAAAATTGCCTGGTTCTAGAATTTAGGACACATCTTTTGTGGGCCACAACTTTATGTAGGTATAGCTGATTTGTGTGTTTCATATTAAAGGCCACTTTAAAATCAACCATATTGATCCACCTGTGAATTAGCAAGGACTCAGCCAGCAATCTCAAGGTTGGAAAATGATTCTTGCTGCTGTACATTTTGAAAATTAGACTGAGCTGGTACTATACATGAGTAAAATTTGTTGAAATAACTAGGATTCCGTAAAATCCTCCTGCTAAGAAACTTCTCAGCATGTCTATCTGCAGTAATAACTGTACCTGAATAAAACTTAGTGGACGCAAAAGGTTGTGGTTTCATCTTTTGGTTTTGGTTGGCTCAGGAGCTAGTGTAGGGCATGGCCAAAGACTTGTCCTTTGAATGGACCAGGTGTGAGTAAAGGAAACACAAGCCCAGCTGGTGTTAGACTCTCAGATCTAAAAACCAGCTGGAGGAAAAATTGGAGTAATCTTTCAGTATGAGTTCTAATTTACATTGTTTGTTATTTCTAGCAGAAATTCAAAATGGCTGCATTGCCCAGAAAAATAATGCCTGACTTCTATTAGCAGATGGAAATGATTAGCTGTTTCTTAAAAGCTTGCTAGGATGCACTTGTACCACATTTTTGGCCTGGGCTTTTTGGTTATTACAATGTCAATTTTTTAAGATGGTTTTTAGTTCATTTGTGTTTTCTACTTCAATTTTTTAAAATTGTTTTTGCTAGACATTTATCTTTTTCACCTAGGTTTTAAAGTTTATCGCGACTTAGTTGTATAGCCACACACACACATACACACACACATTTAGAATTTCTCTTTTATTTGTAGTTATTTCTCTCTTTTAATTTTGCATCTGTTGTATTCGTTATCTTCTATCAATCTCCTGTTCTCTTTTGGCATCTTCAGGGCTGGCCTGGATATGCAGGGAAACTGGCAGCCTGTGTGTAGTTGAACGTCTCACCCGCAATATTTTAGCTTGCTTTTAAAAAGTCTTCACAAATCATTTTATTTTTACTAGTCATTGGATATTCTGAAAAAATCAAGAGAGAGATTTTCTGATGGTTGAAGCACTGACTGCTGGAGTGTTTTGATGTGGGTTTTGCGGTCATAGATGGGCCCCATCTGTAGATACCTATTTCCCATTTTAAAATCCCGTTTGAAAATGAGTTTAGGAGCAAACAACAAATTAACACATTTTGGTATTTTACCTTGAAATTCCTTACAAATTTATTGATATTGTTTCATCCAATGTCAATACTTTTATCCACATATTGTTTACAAATGAACTAATTTTAGCTTATCAGTAAGTTGTTCAAGTCTGTCCTTGGAGCAGATTAAAATGTATTGAGTTTTTTGATGAGGCAAGCATTTTTTGATAGGCTGCCTTTTTTGTTGTTGTTGTTTTACTTAAAACAACTTCAAATCTGACTGAAACATTTAAATGTATAACATTTTTATGTTTCTGCCCTCTTATATGAGTTTAGTCTTTCAATATGATTATGAAACTGACGGAATTACTCCATTGGACAACATGGAGAAGTAGAATTCTGCTAATTTTGCTGGTACATATGTTTGATCAAAACTTGAGTATAAAAAAAAAATTCCCCATATGGTTGATACAGAAAAAGTGTTGACACGTTGCTGCTCTGTTTCTCTGCGAATCTGTGTACCTCTGCCATACTATGGCCTGACCGGGTGTGCAAACTTCCCTTTTAAAACTACAAAGAGGGCTGGGCGCGGTGGCTCACGCCTATAGTCCCAGCACTTTGGGAGGCCGAGGCGGGCGGATCACGAGGTCAGGAGATCGAGACCATCCTGGCTAACACCGCGAAACCCTGTCTCTACTAAAAAATACAAAAAATTAGCCGGGCGTGTTGGCAGGTGCCTGTAGTCCCAGCTACTCGGGAGGCAGAGGCAGGAGAATGGCGTGAACTCAGGAGGCAGAGCTTGCAGTGAGCCAAGATCGCGCCACTGCACTCCAGCTTGGGCGACAGAGCAAGGCTCCGTCTCAAAAACAAAACAAAACAAAACAAACAACAAAAAAAAACACAAAAACACAAAGAGGTATAGACTCCGTCTCAAAAAAACACACACACAAAGAGGTCTAGTCTGAATATGTACTGACCGTAGGGCAAATCATGGTTATTGTTGTCATTTTCTAGAAACACACTTGCAGTGGTTATTTTTATTAGGTAAATTTTTTATTAATGTGATTTAAGTGATGCCACTTAACATATGCTGGCCTTTGGGATCTTCTTATATTTAATCTGTAATTTAATGCCTGTTAGTTAATATTTTTAAGATATAGCTATTTTAAAATTAGAAAACAAAACCATTCATTTGGAATCCTAAAAGGACTCTGTTCTAATGCAAAAAAAAAAAGACTTTCTATTTTTTCTCTTGAATTTCTCAGTATATTCAATGGCTAGTAGAAATAGAACTAAATTAGAGATTTTTGCTTGACCAAAAGCTAAATTTTTTTTCTTCTTAATTTTGGAAGAAAGTTTATAAATTTTAGGGTTGCCTGGCAGATTCATTTTGCCATCAAGTTGGCTATGGTGGAATAACTGATATTTTTAATGTTCTTTGTTTTATTTTACTCCCACTCCTCCTCCAGATAATCATTCAGGATTAATATGAAACATTTCATAACGCTACCTAAATGTAATAATAATACTACTTAAATATATAAGGATACTAAAAATAATAATACTTAATCATTAAATAATAATAATTCTTAAATATGTATTACTTAATCATACACAGAGAGTGCTTACTATGTACCAGAGACCATGCTAAGCACTTGTACGTATTAGTTCATTTAATCCTCTTGACAGCCCTATAATATAGATATGATTGTCTTCATTCCTACCTTACAGATGAGAAAACTGAGTCACAAAGAAATGTGATTACTTGCTTAAGGTTATTGCTGTTAAGTGGAAGAGCTGGGATTCAAACCCAGCTCTGCACCCTAGAGTTCATGTGTCTAATCGCCAGGCTGTACCAGCATGGTTGACTGTAGCACAAATTTGTTGTTCATTTGTCTGTTTTGTGCCTTTGTACAACTGGTGTTTGAATCTTGTCCTACATCATGCCAAAAGCAACTAGTAAACTCCTATTTTTCCATTTCAAAATATCCTAGAAATGTGAGGTCCTCTAGGCAGTTTTCTGACCTGCTCACTCTTTTTGGTTAGAATCTTATATGTATTGTACTCAAATAGTAAATAACATATGCTCATCAGTAAGAATATGCAGTGCAACACTTTTAAAATAACATAATTGTGGCCAATAGAACCATTCTTATTGGTCAGTGTTGTGTTGACTAAAGGGTCATATAAACACAGAAGTTAGTTGTGGCTGAAAGTGCTTCCTTCCACCAGCAGATGTCACTGTTGTCTCTTAGCGCTGAATGTTTAGCGTTGACTGAAGGTTATGATGGAGAACAAGAGCTATTTTACTAAAAGTTCTGTAAGCCACTGAGTACAAGCAACGTTGCTTTGGCATGAATACAAAAAAAAAAAAAAAAAACACACAAAATGGGAAAACAATCTGTCTCCTTACTTCTACAAAGCACAGTAAGTTTCAGACAACCTAGTGTCCCTCTGACACCTCGGAGGCAGCAGCACAGTGGGTGAGGAATATGGGAAGGCGCTCCTCTCTGATCTGCATAGATCCAATCGAACTGGGTGCAGCCGGCGGGACTCCACGAGTTGAGACCACAAGGGCTGGGAAACAGAGCCGTGGCCACAGGGTGGTAGTCAACTAAACTTGTTTCTCAGCACATGCAAAGCACTCTCTATTAATTCCTGGAAATAATTGAGAGAGAATTTGCAGAGCCTGAAGGTCCTGTACTAGCAGGTGGGACCAAAAGCGATGAAAATGAGGCTGATTCAAAGGCATTCTAAGCATCTCTGCTAGACTCTGAGAGTGCAAGCATACACCAGACACAGCCCTGGGCCCTGTGCTCACCCTGAAGGCAGCAGGAATGTGCAAGCTCTTCTGGCAAGCCAGAAAAATGTGGCTGTGGCCTTTGTACACCTTTATTCCCCAAAATATCCTATTACTTTTTGAAAATAGATTTAAAAGAGGGGTAGCCTTCTGAAAAATCACCATGATATTTGCTTTCAGTAATATTTGGATAAAATCATCAATTATTTGAGCCATTCCACGATCAATGAACAGGATGTCTGTTAAACTGCATCACCTATAGATGTATATATTAACTGAGGTTTAAAAAATATCTGCTACTCCAAAATGTTTGCTTATATACTAGCAAATTCTGTTGCCTAGAATGGTCAGGGAATATATTCTGCTTAAATTCGAAGACGTTTTCTGGTTCATTAAGTAAAACTTTTCTAAGATCAACCAATACACTTTTCTAACTTGGTCCTGTGATTTCAAAAGCTCATTTGGCAAAAGGACAGGCTGTCAGTCTTTACTTCTGGATGTGGGTTACATTTTGGTCAAATTGGTTGGCAATAAGAAGGCAGCTGGAGGGTAACTGTCAGCACTAGGAGAGGAGCAAAGGGGCTGCCTTCACTTAAACTAATGTTCAAAATTATATCCTATGAGAAACACAAATTCCTGGGTCATAAATAGTTTGGAACTAAATGGTGATGCTTACTTTGTGGAATGATTCTCTAACAAAATAAGAAATTCACTGTGATTGCACTGCCCTGGACTTTCGGCCATACCTTTCTTCTGAGTTTCAAACCCATACATCCCAAATGCCTAAAGAATATTACCATTCAGATGTCTCCAGGCATCCCAAACTCATAAGGTTACCAGAACACTCATTTAAAACTGAATTTCTTTTTTGCATGTACATTCCATAAGTATTCCTCTTCAGGACATCCTTAAACTAAAAATGTATTCATTCCTTACCTGAGATTCCAATTTAGCTGGATGTCCTATTATTTTATCTGACAACCTGGCAAACTCGACATGTCTGAAATAGAACTTTTCATATTATCATATAAAGCCACTTCTCTGCCTCTGGAATTAGGAAATGGCACCACCACCACCCGCATGCCTTTCTCACACATTAAACCCATTCATTCATTAAATTATTACACATCTGTTTAATTATAATATCTCTTAAAATTTAACAAACCCACCCAGTTTTCCTCTGTTTCTACTGAACCTCCCCCTGCCCCAGCTTGGCCATCATCATATTTCGTCTTCATTACTGCATCAGTCTCCTTCTTTCTCCGTATCATAGCCACAGTGGTCTCCCCAATCTACAGCCTCCTCATACATGAAAACCTCTACATAAAACCATCAAATGGCTCTCTACGGTGAACAGTTGTTCTGAATAGTCCAGGACTATCTCAGTTTGGCACTGAAAATCCTGTGTCTTGGGAAAGCTCTCAGACCCAGGAAAACTAGAGTGGTTGGTGACCCAATTTCAGGTAAAGCACAAGTTCTTAGTCTGGTTTATAAGACCCTTTGTGCCTTCCCTGACCCCCTAATTACTTTATTAAATGTTATCTCTTGTCTCTTGCCTACTCACAATCTGTATTCCAGTCATGTTAATTTTCTGCCCATTACAAGAGAATTCCATCTAATCTTTTGCATCTCCAGGCTGTAGTACTTTCCTGTCTGAAAGATGTCCATCATCTGGCTTCCTTTCTGCTCCTCTGGTCCCCCATCTATGCCATCACGCATTCTTCCTAGGTCCTACATGTTATTTAGGTTTAAATTTAAACATTTCTTTCTCTAGAAAGCCTTTTCTGAACACTCAATATGTTACAGCACACCTCCCATAAGCACCCAAAGCTCCTGGGATTTAATATGGTAATTTCACTTATGTTCCTTATTATAATGACTGTTTGTCTTTTGAAGAAAATGTTTAGATGTTATTGTCTTTTGCCATCAGATTCCCTAAGGGAAAGAACCATGGCTATGTAGCTGCGCACTGTGTTCTCAGCACCTAGTAGTGTGTCTGGCACATAGAAATTGATCAATACATATCTTTTTAAATGCAAAAAAAAAGGCAACTGAATGACAGCCCACTGGATAGCCCTACCTGGTTCTTTCCCAGGCAAAGTCACCTCTTCTCTAGCATCCCCCTTCCCCGAACTCTCAACTTCTCAGCTTGCTCCTTCTTCCACATTCTTTCTCTCAATAAAGATATGCATCTCTTGTCTTGCCCAAGACAGACATCTAACAGGCATTCCTTTTTTATCCACCTCCTACCTTCCACCTCCAGACAATCACTACACTCGATCACTTCTCACTTTTGCATGACTCAAGAGTTTGCTTACTTCTCTACCACTACCCTGGTTCTCCCCCATCATGAACAGAACGCTAATAACCTCCCACCTGGCTTTTTACCTTTTCTACATTTTCCTTTGTAGACACCAGTTTTCACACTGTGGACAAGGTGATCTTTTAAAATTACTGCTGATCTTTTCAATTTTATCTTACTTTACACCTTCCTTCCTTCTGTGGCCCCTCTCTTGGAAGCCTTCCTGATTACTCAGGGCTGGATCTGATGTGTTCCCATGGTGAATGGTACATAGTTGTAAATGTTGCACTTATGAAATTATCATAAAATTGCCTGGTGATGCATGTCAGCTTCCTCCCCTCCAAGGTTAATTCTCTGACGGCAGTCTACAGTTTATCATTTGCTTCACAGAGTCCAATGTCCAGTGCTCAATGGGTGCTTGTAGCATGAGTCAATGAATGGCTCTTTAATACAGGACTTTCACTGCTTATCAGTGAATTATTCACATATATACAATGGAGAAAAAGCAGGAACATTGATAAGGTTAAAGTAAACATCAATCATATCATTTAGAATTATCAGACCTATTATTCTGATTCAAGTGGAAATAAAACTAGCCAGTTAACACTCATGTATTTACATAGGTAAATACAAAAGATAGTATAAATACAGAATTTTTGTTTGTTATTCTTTTTTACCTATCTGATTTAAAAGACAGCTGTACATACTATGTCTGTGTTGATGGGGACATAATGTATAAAGACGTAATTTGTGACAATAATAACATAAAGAGAGGCAGAGCTATACACGAATGGAGTTTTCGTATACCATCAAAACTAAGTTATCTGCTTTCCAGGTGAGGTTTACGTACATGTGTCACTCAATTCAGAGATTCATAGTGGAGGTAAGGAATGAAGGGTTCAGTCTGTGAAAAAAACCAATCCACGGTAGGGTTGAACATGAATCTTCCCTTAGTAGTGGTACTGCAGATGTGTGTTTTGCTTGCTCTGTTGCCACAGGCTGGAGTGCAGTGGCTCACTGCAACCTTCACCTCCTGGGTTCAAGTGATTCTTCTGCCTCAGCCTCCCAAGTAGCTGGGATTACAGGCACACACCAATGCACCTGGCTAAATTTTGTAGTTTTAGTAGAGACAGGGTTTTTCATTGTCCAGGCTGGTCTTGAACTCTCGACTTCAGGTGATCTGCCCACCTCGGCCTCCCAAAGTGCTAGGATTACAGGTGTGGGCCACTGCACCCAGCCCAGAGATGAAAAACTTCTGGTTTTTTTTTTTTGTTTTTTGAGATGGAGTCTCGCTCTGTCACCCAGGCTGGAGTGCGGTGGCGCAATCTCGGCTCACTGCAAGCTCCGCCTCCCGGGTTCACGCCATTCTCCTGCCTCAGCCTCTCCGAGTAGCTGGGACTACAGGCGCCCGCCACCACGCCCAGCTAATTTTTTGTATTTTTAGTAGAGACGGGGTTTCACCATGGTCTCGATCTCCTGACCTCGTGATCCGCCCGCCTCGGCCTCCCAAAGTGCTGGGATTACAAGCGTGAGCCACCGCGCCCGGCCGAGAAGAAAAACTTCTAAAGGAAAGAAATCATCTCATCCAAGACTGATATTCTTATATCGTATGTAATACATTGTTACAGCTATTAGCATAGCCAAATTGTAACAATATACTACATATAGATGCTAAGCCATTAATATAAATGACTTGGTATATTGCTCTCAACAATTTGAGATTTGTCTTACTGAAGCTTTTTACCCCTTGTTCTAGCAGGTACATGGTTTTTATAATCCTTGTGGATTTGAAATCTAAGACATCACAACTAAAGTCAAAAAGACATATCTAATACCAGAATAAAAGCACAGTCAGATGTCTGGAAGATGAATCAGATTTCCAGGTAACTGTCAAACAGTCTTTTTTTAAAAGATGGGGAAAAAATTCACGGGCCATAATTTTCTCTACATTAAACTTTTCTATGAGCCCTATAAGAGAAGAAAACAGCCTTGGAGAATCAAGATTATTATGGAGAAAACTTACCTGAAGAGAAAAGGATATCTACATAAGATGACTTTTAAAAATTAACACATCTGGAAAAGGTATGTAAGTTATCTCTTTCAGAGAAAGAAATTTCAAATGACGTTTCTAAAAGAATAATAACTTTTAAAAGACCTCTTGTATGCAAAAGACACACTTGGCACAAAATAACAGAGGAAAGTTGAAGATAAGTGGATAAAAACGATATATAAGAAAATTAATGAAAGCAAGCCATAGTAATGGCAAGTAAAATATAATTCCTGATAAAAGGCATTTGTGGTGGATATAATAATGTCCCCCCAAAAGACCCTGTCCTAATCCTGGAAACCTATGAATGTGTTACCTTTTATGCCAACAGAGACTTTGCAGGTATGATTTAGGATGTAGAAATGGGGAGATGATTCTGGATTATGTGGGTGGGTCCAGTGAAATCATAGTATCCTTACAAGAGGGAGGCAGCAGGGTCAGAGTCAGAGAAGAGGATATGGCAACAGAAGCAGAGGTCAGAGGGATGCAGGACAGAAGCCAAGGAACACAGGTGGTGTCTAACAGCTGGAAAAAACGGGAAAATGGATTCTCTCCTAGAGCCTTCAGGAAGCTGGCAGCCTTGTTGACTCCTTGATTTTAGCTCAGCAAAACTTATTCCAGACCTCTGACCTCCATAACTATGAGGTAATAAATTTGTGTTGTTCAAGCCAATAAATTTGTGGTAATTCAGAAATGAAAACAACCATTAGAAACTATTACAAACACCTCTATGCACACAAACCAGAAAACCTAGAAGAGATGGATAAATTTCTGGACACATACACCCTCCCAGGTCTGAGCCAGCAAGAAACTGATTCTCTAAACAGACCGATAACAAGCTCCGAAATTGAATCAGTGGTAAATAGCCTACCAATAAAAAAAGGCCCAGGACCTGATGAATTCCCAGCTGAATCATACCAGATGTACAAAGAAAAGCTGTTACCATTCACTTCTACTGAAACTATTCCAAAAAATCGAGGAAGAGGGACTCCTTCCCAACTCATTCTATGAGGCCAGCATCATCTTGATACAAAAACGTGGCAGAGACACAACAAAAAAAGAAAGCTTTAGGCCGATGTCCTTGATGAACACTGATGAAAAATCCTCAACAAAATACTTGCAAACAAATCCAGCCAAAAAGCTTATCTACCATGATTAAGTAGGCTTCATCCCTGGATGCAAGATTGTTTCAACATACACAAATCAATAAATGTGATTCATCACATAGACAAAACCAAAACAAAAACCACATGATTATGTCAATAGATGCAGACAAAGCTTTTGATGTAATTCAACACTGTTCATGTTAAAAACTCTCAATAAACTAAGCATTGAAGGAACGAACATACCTCAAAATAATAAGAGCCATCTATGACAAACCCACAGCCAACATTATACTGAATGGGCAAAAGCGGGAAGCATTCCCCTTGAAAACCAGCACAAGACAAGGATGTCCTCTCTCACCTCTTCTATTCAACGTAGTATTGGAAGACCTAGCCAGAGAAATCAGGCAAGAGAAAGAAATAAAGGGCATCCAAATAGGAAGACAGGAAGTCAAACTATCCCTGTTTGCAGATGACGTGATTCTGTATCTAGAAAACCCCATAGTCTCAGCCCAAAAGCTCCTCCAGCTAATAAACAACTTCAGCAAAGTAGCAGGATACAAAATAAATGTGCAAAAATTATTAGCATTCCTATACACCAAAACAGCCAAACTGAGAGCCAAATCAGAAAGGCAATCTCATTTACAATTCACACACACACACACACACACACACACACACACACAAACATACTACCTAGGAATACAGCTAACCAGGGAGGTGAAAGATCTCTATAATCAGAATTACAAAACACTAAAAGAAATCAAAGAAGACAAACAAATGGAAAAACATTTCATGTTCATGGATAGGAAGAATCAATATCATTAAAATGGATATACTGCCCAAAGCAATTTACAGATTCAATGCTATTCCTGTCAAACTACCAACAAGATTCTTCACAGAACTAGAAAAAAACGGTGCGTCATGCCTGTAATCCCAGCACTTTGGGAGGCTGAGGCGGGCGGATCACCTGAGGTCAGCCTGGCCAACATGTTGAAACCCCATCTGTACTAAAAATACAAAAATTAGCCAGGTGTAGTGGTCGCACCTGTAGTCTCAGCTACTGGGGAGGCCAAGGCATGAGAATTGCTTGAAACCAGGAGGCAAGGGTCACGGTAAGCCAAGATTAGGTCACTGCACTCCAGCCTGGGCAACAAAGCAAGACTGTCT
Source organism: Nomascus leucogenys (assembly GCF_006542625.1). NCBI lineage: Eukaryota > Metazoa > Chordata > Mammalia > Primates > Hylobatidae > Nomascus > Nomascus leucogenys. The sequence continues at coordinate 122,521,294 of NC_044385.1, read as the reverse complement.
CAAATATATATGTGTGTGTGTATATATATATGTATATATGTGTGTACACATGTGTGTGTTTATATATATATATAACCCAAAAAAAAGCCCAAATAGCTAAGGCAATAGTAAGCAAAAAGAACAAAACTGGAGGCATCACATGACCTGACTTCAAAATATACTACAAGGCTACAGTAACCAAAACAGCATGGTATTGGTACAAAAACAGGCAAGTAGATAAATGGAACAGAATAGAGAGCCCAGAAATAAGCCTGCACATCATTTTCACCTTTAAATTTGGGAAAAGTATGGGAGGTAGATAGATAGATAGAATATTTATGTCAAATAGAGAAATCATGTATTCTTTATGTCATTGATTATATTGTCAGTAATCTTTTGTAGGATGATTTGACACTATACATGAAAAACTTATGGTTTTGTGTATCTTTTGAACTATGACTTTCCATTTCACAATTGTACCTTAAGAAAACAACACAAACATGAGCAAAAATTTAACTAAAAATATATTCCTTACCATATTGTTTATAAAAACTTAGAAAATGGAAATAATTTAAATATGCAACACTAAAAAGTTCGCTGAATAAATTGTACCACATTCATGTAATAAAGTGTAATTTAGCCATTTAAATGATTTTGTAGAACATTTAATGTCAGAACAATGCTAAAGATTTTACTGGTCAGAATAAACTAGATAAATAGAGATAGACATAACGTAGTTCGAGAACAATTCCGAAGTTCTCAGTGCCTTACACAATGGTGCTTGTAGAACCAGGTGACTCTTCGGGGCAGCTGTCCGCCCTGTATGTGTTGGTTTAGCATTTCAAGGTATTTCCCTCTTATGGGAAAATCTCTTTCTTTCCATCTCCGAGTCACAGCAGGAAAACAGCATATCAGATCATCACTACTAAGGATTAAAATGCTTCTACTTCAAAGTAACGTATGTCACTGCAGCTTACATTTTATTTGCCAAAGTCAACGGCCACATCAAACCTCAAAGGAGAGGGAAGTAAGTCATTTCGTGGCCTTAGAAGTAGAGGAGAACACAATATTGATGAATAGTCGTAGTATTACCATTAACATGTATTGTTAAAAGCTTAATATAATAATACAACTTGTAAAAATTGTGTGTACATGTGTTTGTGTATGTGTCTCTACGTGTGTATCTATTTGGATAGAGATAGATAAAATAGATGTGGACAGACACGTGTGCATATAGAGTCAACAGAAACTCTCTGGGTAGCAGGACAATAGATGATTTTTATTTTCTCTCTTTTATTATCTGTATTTTCTAAGTTTTTTGCAATGAGCAAATGTTATTGGAATAAGACATCAAGTTATAACATTAAAAATATACCAACAAAGAAACTTGTTGGATATATTTTATTTTCCTTGGTAAATGTACATAATATGTTTATAATTGTTTGAAGTTCAAATTTTATGAGTCTTTTAAGAAAGTGAAGCTCTTTAAATTTAAAAAATGTGGGAATTGATGACAGCAGCAGTAGAAAATGAATACAGATTTTGCTACTTGGAAGTAGCATGCTACTATAGCAAGTGCCAAACACATAGACATGCTTTTAGAATTGAGTAATGAGCAAGGGTCGGAGAATTTTGCAGAATGTGGTAAAAAAGACTAGATTGCCTTGAACAGGCTATTAGGGGAGATATGGATGGGGAAGATCCTGTTGGCGAGAGGTCAGAAGGAAGTGAGAAGGCTTCTGTATTGTCTCAGAGAATACCTAAATCATCACCAACAGACTGTTTGTAGAAATTTTGTTAAAGGTGCTGCCAGTGAGGACTCAGAAGGAAAGGATTGTGTTACTGGAAGGTGGGGCAAAGGAGAGCCTTGTTAGGGACTGCAGAAAGCTTCCTGGAATTATGTCCTGCAGTTATGTGGGAAGCAGGAGCTTGTAAGAGATAAACTTGAATATTTAGCTGAGGGGATGTCTCAGCAACATGCTCAGGAAAAGACCTGCTTTTTCTTCTTCCTGCTTACAGTAAACTGCAAAAGGAGAGAAATAAATTGAGGGAACAACTAGTAAGTGAAATAAAACCAACACTCAGTGATTTGAAAAATTCTGTCTATGCAGATTGCAAAAGTTCTAAAATTAGGAGATTTACCATCAGAAAGTGCACTCTGGAGGAGAAACCGAGAGTTTGGCTACACAACATTTTGCTAGTGCCTCAGAAGGATGCAAAGATCAGAGCATATAGTCACATCAGGGCTGGTTGAAGAGATTCAAGCATGTGTGACTCATGGGAGCCCTCAGCCATCTCCGCAGAACCAAAAATGGAGATGGGTTTATTATTCTATTCCTCATTTGTAGGAGTTTTAATCACAAATTGGAGCCAGAGTTTGTCAAATTCTTTTTCTGCATCTACTGAAGTCAGAATCATATGAATTTTCATCTTTATTCTGTTAACATGCTGAATAGCATCTAGTTTCAAATGTTATCCTAACATTTCATTCCTGGAATGAACCCCATGATGTATTATTTCTTCTTTTATATTGACTGATTCAATTTGCTGATATTTTGTTAAGGATTGTCACTTGTATGTTCTTGAGTAATATTAACCTATAATTTTCTTTTCTTTTTTTATTTTATTTTATTATTATACTTTAGGTTTTAGGGTACATGTGCACAATGTGCAGGTTTGTTACATATGTATCCATGTGCCATGTTGGTTTGCTGCACCCATTAACTCGTCATTTAGCATTAGGTATATCTCCTAATGCTGTCCCTCTCCCCTCCCCCCACCCCACAACAGTCCCCGGAGTGTGATGTTCCCCTTCCTGTGTCCATGAGTTCTCATTGTTCAATTCCCACCTATGAGTGAGAACATGCGGTGTTTGGTTTTTTGTCCTTGCGATAGTTTACTGAGAATGATGGTTTCCAGTTTCATCCATGTCCCTACAAAGGACATGAGCTCATCATTTTTTATGGCTGCATAGTATTCCATGGTGTATATGTGCCACATTTTCTTAATCCAGTCTATCGTTGTTGGACATTTGGGTTGGTTCCAAGTCTTTGCTATTGTGAATAGTGCCGCAATAAACATACGTGTGCATGTGTCTTTATAGCAGCATGATTTATAGTCCTTTGGGTATATACCCAGTAATGGGATGGCTGGGTCAAATGGTATTTCTAGTTCTAGATCCCTGAGGAATCGCCACACTGTCTTCCATAATGGTTGAACTAGTTTACAGTCCCACCAACAGTGTAAAAGTGTTCCTATTTCTCCATATCCTCTCAGCACCTGTTGTTTCCTGACTTTTTAATGATGGCCATTCTAACTGGTGTGAGATGGTATCTCATTGTGGTTTTGATTTGCATTACTCTGATGGCCAGTGATGATGAGCATTTTTTCATGTGTTTTTTGTTTGCGTAAATGTCTTCTTTTGAGAAGTGTCTGTTCATGTCCTTCGTCTACTTTTTGATGGGGTTGTTTGTTTTTTTCTTGTAAATTTGTTTGAGTTCATTGTAGATTCTGGATATTAGCCCTTTGTCAGATGAGTAGGTTGCAAAAATTTTCTCCCATTCTGTAGGTTGCCTGTTCACTCTGATGGTAGTTTCTTTTGCTGTGCAGAAGCTCTTTAGCTTAATTAGATCCCATTGGTCAATTTTGGCTTTTGTTGCCATTGCTTTTGATGTTTTAGACATGAAGTCCTTGCCCACGCCTATGTCCTGAATGGTATTGCCTAGGTTTTCTTGTAGGATTTTAATGGTTTTAGGTCTAACATGTAAGTCTTTAATCCATCTTGAATTAATTTTTGTGTAAGGTGTAAGGAAGGGATCCAGTTTCAGCTTTCTACATATGGCTAGCCAGTTTCCCCAGCATCATTTATTAAATAGGGAATCCTTTCCCCATTTCTTGTTTTTGTCAGGTTTGTCAAAGATCAGATAGTTGTAGATATGTGGCATTATTTCTGAGGGCTCTGTTCTGTTCCATTGATCTATGTCTCTGTTGTGGTACCAGTACCATGCTGTTTTGGTTACTGTAGCCTTGTAGTATAGTTTGAAGTCAGGTAGCGTGATGCCTCCAGCTTTGTTCTTTTGGCTTAGGATTGACTTGGCGATGCAGGCTCTTTTTTGGTTCCATATGAACTTTAAAGTAGTTTTTTCCAATTCTGTGAGGAAAGTCATTGGTAGCTTGATGGGGATGGCATTGAATCTATAAATTACCTTGGGCAGTGTGGCCATTTTCACGATATTGATTCTTCCAACCCATGAGCATGGAATGTTCTTCCATTTGTTTGTATCCTCTTTTATTTCATTGAGCAGTGGTTTGTAGTTCTCCTTGAAGAGGTCCTTCACATCCCTTGTAAGTTGGATTCCTAGGTATTTTATTCTCTTTGAAGCAATTGTGAATGGGAGTTCACTCATGATTTGGCTCTCTGTTTGTCTGTTATTGGTGTACAAGAATGCTTGTGATTTTTGTACATTGATTTTGTATCCTGAGACTTTGCTGAAGTTGCTAATCAGCTTAAGGAGATTTTAGGCTGAGACAATGGGGTTTTCTAGATATACAATCATGTCATCTGCAAACAGAGACAATTTGACTTCCTCTTTTCCTAAATGAATACCCTTTATTTCCTTCTCCTGCCTGATTGCCCTGGCCAGAACCTCCAGCACTATGTTGAATAGGAGTGGTGAGAGAGGGCATCCCTGTCTTGTGCCAGTTTTCAAAGGGAATGCTTCCAGTTTTTGCCCATTCAGTATGATATTGGCTATGGGTTTGTCATAGATAGCTCTTATGATTTTGAGATACGTCCCATCAATACCTAATTTATTGAGAGTTTTTAGCATGAAGTGTTGTTGAATTTTGTCAAAGGCCTTTTCTGCATCTATTGAGATAATCATGTGGTTTTTGTCTTTGGTTCTGTTTATATGCTGGATTACATTTATTGATTTGTGTATGTTGAACCAGCCTTGCATCCCAGGGATGAAGCCCACTTGATCATGGTGGATAAGCTTTTTGATGTGCTGCTGGATTCGGTTTGCCAGTATTTTATTGAGGATTTTTGCATCAATGTTCATCAAGGATATTGGTCTGAAATTCTCTTTTTTGGTTATGTCTCTGCCAGGCTTTGGTATCAGGACGATGCTGGCCTCATAAAATGTGTTAGTGAGGATTCCCTCTTTTTCTATGGATTGGAATAGTTTCAGAAGGAATGGTACCAGTTCCTCCTTGTACCTCTGGTAGAATTCGACTGTGAATCCATCAGGTCCTGGACTCTTTTTGGTTGGTAAGCTATTGATTATTGCCACAATTTCAGAACCTGTTATTGGTCTATTCAGAGATTCAACTTCTTCCTGGTTTAGTCTTGGGAGGGTGTATTTGTCGAGGAATTTATCCATTTCTTCTAGATTTTCTAGTTTATTTGTGTAGAGGTGTTTGTAGTATTCTCTAATGGTAGATTGTATTTCTGTGGGATCGGTGGTGATATCCCCTTTTTCATTTTTTCTTGCATCTATTTGATTCTTCTCTCTTTTCTTCTTTATTAGTCTTGCTAGTGGTCTATCAATTTTGTTGATGTTTTCAAAAAACCAGCTCCTGGATTCATTAATTTTTTTGAAGGGTTTTTTGTGTCTCTATTTCCTTCAGTTCTGCTCGGATTTTAGTTATTTCTAGCCTTCTGCTAGCTTTTGAATGTGTTTGCTCTTGCTTTTCTAGTTCTTTTAATTGTGATATTAGGGTGTCAATTTTGGATCCTTCCTGCTTTCTGTTGTGGGCATTTAGTGCTATAAATTTCCCTCTACACACTGCTTTGAATGTGTCCCAGAGATTCTCATACGTTCCGTCTTTGTTCTTGTTGGTTTCAAAGAACATCTTTATTTCTGCCTTCATTTCATTATGTACCCAATAGTCATCCAGGAGCAGGTTGTTCAGTTTCCATATAGTTGAGTGGTTTTGAGTGAGTTTCTTAATCCTGAGTTCTAGTTTGATTGCACTGTCATCTGAGAGACAGTTTGTTATAATTTCTGTTCTTTTACATTTGCTGAGGAGAGCTTTACTTCCAACTATGTGGTCAATTTTGGAATAGGTGTGGTGTGGTGCTGAAAAAAATGTATATTCTGTTGATTGGGGTGGAGAGTACTGTAGATGTCTATTAGGTCCACTTTGTGCAGAGCTGAGTTCAATTCCTGGATGTCCTTGTTAACTTTCTGTCTCGTTGATCTGTCTAATGTTGACAGTGGGGTGTTAAAATCTCCCATTATTATTGTGTGGGAGTTTAAGTCCCTTTGTATGTCACTCAGACTTGCTTTATGAATCTGGGTGCTCCTGTGTTGGGTGCATATATATTTAGGATAGTTAGCTCTTCTTGTTGAATTGATCCCTTTACCATTATGTAATAGCCTTCTTTGTCTCTTTTGATCTTTGTTGGTTTAAAGTCTATTTTATCAGAGACTAGGATTGCAACCCCTGCCTTTTTTTGTTTTCCATTTGCTTTCTAGATCTTCCTCCATCTCTTTATTTTGAGTCTATGTGTGTCTCTGCACGTGAGATGGGTTTCCTGCATACGGCACACTGATGGGTCTTGACTCCTTATCCACTTTGCCAGTCTGTGTCTTTTAATTGGAGCATTTAGCCCATTTACATTTAAAGTTAATATTGTTATGTGTGAATTTGATCCTGTCATTATGATGTTAGTTGGTTATTTTGCTCGTTAGTTGATGCAGTTTCTTCCTAGCCTCAATGGTCTTTACAATTTGGCATGTTTTTGCAGTGGCTGGTACCGGTTATTCTTTTCCATGTTTAGTGCTTCCTTCAGGAGCTCTTTTAGGGCAGGCCTGGTGGTGACAAAATCACTCAGCATTTGCTTGTCTGTAAAGTACTTTATTTCTCCTTGACTTATGAAGCTTAGTTTGGCTGGATATGAAATTCTGGGTTGAAAATTCTTTTCTTTAAGAATGTTGAGTATCGGCCCCCACTCTCTTCCAGCTTGTAGAGCTTCTGCGGAGAGATCCACTGTTAGTCTGATGGGCTTCCCTTTGTGGGTAACCTGACCTTTCTCTCTGGTCACCCTTAGCATTTTTTCCTTCATTTCAACTTTGGTGAATATGACAATTATGTGTCTTGGAGTTGCTCTTCTCGAGGAGTATCTTTGTGGCATTCTCTGTATTTCCTGTATCTGAATGTTGGCCTGCCTTGCTAGATTGGGGAAGTTCTCCTGGATAATATCTTGCAGAGTGTTTTCCAACTTGGTTCCATTCTCCCCGTCATTTTCAGGTACACCAATAAGACTTAGGTTTGGTCTTTTCACATAGTCCCAAATTTCTTGGAGGCTTTGTTCGTTTCTTTTTATTCTTTTTTCTTTAAACTTTCCTTCTCACTTCATTTCATTCATTTCATCTTCCATCACTGATACCCTTTCTTCCAGTTGATTGCATCAGCTCCCAAGGCTTCTGCCATCTTTGTGTAGTTCTCGAAACTTGGCTTTCAGCTCCATCAGCTCCTTTAAGCCCTTCTCTCCATTGATTATTCTAGTTATCCATTCTTCTAATTTTTTTTCAAAGTTTTTAACTTCTTTGCTATTGTTTTGAATTTCCTCCCATAGCTTGGAGTAGTTTGATCATCTGAAGCCTTCTTCTCTCAACTCGTCAAAGTCATCCTCCATCCGGCTTTGTTCCGTTGCTGGTGAGGAACTGCATTCCTTTGGAGGAGGAGAGGTGCTCTGCTTTTTAGAGTTTCCAGTTTTTCTGCTCTGTTTTTTCCCCATCTTTGTCATTTTATCTACTTTTGGTCTTTGATGATGGTGATGTACAGATGGGTTTTTGGTGTGGATGTCCTTTCTGTTTGTTAGTTTTCCTTCTACCAGACAGGACCCTCAGCTGCAGGTCTGTTGGAGTTTGCTAGAGGTCCACTCCAGACCCTGTTTGGCTGAGTGTCAGAAGCGGTGGCTGCAGAACAGTAGATTTTCGTGAGACCACAAATTCAGCTGTCTGATAGTTCCTCTGGTAGTTTTGTCTCAGAGGAGTACCTGGACGAGTGAGGTGTCAGTCTGTCCCTACTGGGGGGTGGCTCCCAGTTAGGCTGCTCGGGGGTCAGGGACCCACTTTAGGAGGCAGTCTGTCCATTCTCAGATCTCCAGCTGCATGCTGGGAGAACCACTACTCTCTTCAAAGCTGTCAGTCAGACAGGGACATTTAAGTCTGCAGAGGTTCCTGCTGAATTTTTGTTTGTCTGTGCCCTGCCCCCAGAGCTGGAGCCTACAGAGGCAGGCAGGCCTCCTTGAGCTGTGGTGGGCTCCACCCAGTTCGAGCTTCCTGGCTGCTTTGTTTACCTAAGCAAGCCTGGGCAATGGCAGGTGTCCCTCCCCCAGCCTGGCTGCCACCTTGCAGTTTGCTCTCAGACTGCTGTGCTAGCAATCAGCGAGATTCCGTGGGCATAGGACCCTCTGAGCCAGGTGCGGGACACAATCTCCTGGTGTGCCGTTTTCCAAGCCCGTTGGAAAAGCGCAGTGTTAGGGTGGGACTGACTTGATTTTCCAGGTGCCGTCTGTTACCCCTTTCTTTGACTAGAAAAGGGAACTCCCTGACCCCTTGCACTTCCCAAGTGAGGCAATGCCTCGCCCTGCTTCGGCTCGCGCATGGTACGCTGCACCGACTGTCCTGAACCCACTATTTGGCACTCCCTAGTGAGATGAACCTAGTACCTCAAACGGAAATGCAGAAATCACCCGTCTTCTGTGCCGCTCACCCTGGGAGCTGTAGACCAGAGCTGTTCCTATTCAGCCATCTTGGCTCCACCACCCTATAATTTTCTTTTCTTGCAAGATTTTTTCGTTGTTGTTTGTTTGTGTGTTCTTTAAATTTTGATATCTGGATGGTTCTGGCCTCATTAAATGAGTTGGAAATATTCCTTCTTCCTCTTCTGCTTTCCAAAATAATTTGTGTACGGTTACTATTATTTCTTCTTTAAATGTTTGATAGAATTCACAGGTGAAATTATACGAACCTGACGTTTTCTTTGAGGGAAGGATTTTGATAGCAAATTCAATCTCCTTAATAAAATTTTCTGCTTATTTTGTTCAGGTTTGGGAGGTTTTATTTTTCATTCGAGTTTTTAAATTTATTGGTGTAAAGTTATTTATATTATTTCTTTATTTTCCTTTTAATCACTGGAGTGATATGCTCTTTCATTCTTCATATTTCTAATTTTTGTTTTCTTTCACTCAAAGAGTACTATCAGTTTGGTTAATCTTTTTTTTTTTTTTTTTTTGAGACGAGTCTCGAACTGTCGCCCAGCCTGGAGTGCAGTGGCGCGATCTCTGCTCACTGCAAGCTCCGCCTCCCGGGTTCAAGCCATTCTCCTGCCTCAGCCTCCCGAGTAGCTGGGACAGGCACCAGCCACCACGCCCGGCTAATTTTTTGTATTTTTAGTAGAGACAGGGTTTCACCATGTTAGCCAGGATGGTCTCGATCTCCTGACCTCGTGATCCGCCTGCTCGGCCTCCCAAAGTGTTGGGATTACAGGCATGAGCCACCGCGCTCGGCTGGAAATCTCTCAATTTTTAGAACCCTGTCCACATTTATGGGTGGGAGAGAGACATAGCATCTACCCTGACTTTCTACCTTCTTGGTCATTTGGCCTCTGGGAGATTCTTAAAAGCATTTCTACTCCCTCACTTATCCTGAAATTTCCAGCCACAGGCCATATTTTGCTAGCATGTTTTGCTTACCTGCATACACATAAAAATGTGTAGCTGTCCAGTGTTTTGAATGGAACTGAGCAAAGCTGCATAGCCAGTTTTCCTTTCTTTCTCTCTTTTATATTTTAAGAAATTGCTGGGGAGGGAGGTTGTTTTGTTTTGTTTTTGTTTTACTTCCTTGTCAGGTCTGCAAAAAACTCCTTAAAGCCTCGATCCCATTTCCAGAAAATTTAATCACAAAATTAGGCATGTCTGCCCTCTAGTGGCAGGCCTGGTGATTACCATAGAAGCCGAATATTTTGACACTGGCTTTTGATGGAATTACCTACTGTAAAACGGCCACGTCAGATTGTGTTTAACCACTAAGCCATGACCTTTACTTCGTCTCTAATCTTCACTCTACATAAAAAGAACTTTCCTTTTTCTCTGTATCAATGTTTGAATTTATTCGTTTATACTAAATGTATATTATCTTTATGGTTAAAAAATATGGAATTAAAAAATATATGTTTATAACAGCCTTGGCCTTTAGGGAGGTAATATTATGCTTAATGAAACTCTTGTAATAAAGGAGTTTTAATACTGAAAACATAACAGGTCATCGCCCAGAGGAAACAATGTAAAACATTAAGTGATTTCTTACACAGTTTGAAAATAGGCATAGGGTCCAAGTATTTGCTCTAGACCTGCCATCAACCTGCTTTCTACTAGAGAGCCAAATAAAGATTTTAAATCAGGGAGTAAAAACCAGGCATAATATCCTTTTTTTTTGGGTGGGGGGGATGGAGTCTCACTCTGTTGCCCAGGCTGGAGTGCAGTGGCATGATCTTGGCTCACTGCAACCTCCGCCTCCCAGGTTCAAGCAATTCCCCTGCCTCAACATCCCGAGTACCTGAGGCTACAGGCATGCCGCCATGCCCGGCTAATTTTTGTATTTTTAGTAGAAATGGGGTTTCACTGTGTTGGCAAGGCTGGTCTCGAACGCCTGACCTTGGGTGATCCGCCCATCTCTGGCTCTCAAAGTGCTGGGATTACAGGCAAGAGCCACCACACCCAGCCTATCCTTCATTTCTCAGAGCAGTGTTTCATGATACTTTTGATCCTTGGCTCATTTTGATAACCTTGAAAATCTCAACATCTTTCTTCCCTCCTAGAGAGTCACAGCCACCACCTGGGAAGAGTTTCCTCAAAGCTTTAAATTCTGTAGTCCATAGGACAAAATAATAATTTCTGTATTAGTTCATTCTCTCACTGCTATGGAGAAATACCTGAGACTGGGTAATTTTTAAAGAGAAGAGGCTCACCCTTTCACAGGCTGTACAGGAAGCATGGCAGCATCTGCTCGGCTTCTGAGGAAGCCTCAGGAAACTTACAATCATGGTAGTCGAAGGGGAAACACCGCTTCGCATGGCTGCAGCAAGAGAGCGGGGTGAGGTGCTGCACCCTTTTAAACAACCAGATCTCAAGAGAACCTACTATCACCATGACAGCACTAAGGGGGATGGTGTTAAACCACAAGAAACCGACTCCATGATCCAATCACCTCTCACCAGGTCCCACCTCCAACACTGGGAATTACAATTGAACGTGAGATTTGGGTGGGGACACAGATCCAAACTGTTTCCTTCGTTTCTAAAATTAAAAAATATATTGGTAATTGCTTTGCCTACCTCTGACCTGCTGCCACCCTCCACACAACCCAAGTATACTGTTCAGTGAGGATCACTGTTTTGAAATTCTAGTTTCATTAGCAAAAGATATCTTCCCTCTTGCTGATTTCAGAAGGTTTTACCCATCATTGATTCTAAGCAAAATACATGTTCATTCTCAGTTATCATGAAGGATCTGCGTCTCAAAAATCTCTGACGTCTCTCTCAACATAACATGTTTCATTCTACATTTATTTTTATTTAATATATTGATCAATGGGCATGATGGGCACATGACTACAGACTATTATAATTTGTCTGCCTGATGGTGCCTGAACCCATGCTGTTTCCATCACCACTCTGGGTTTGTGTCAGTGATGGAGTAAGTTTCAGAAGGGAGAAGGATTGAGGGCTGGCTGATATGCACAGTATTTGGTATATGTTTAAAGTGTCGAAATTTTAAATTTTATTTAGTACATGGCTGCTCATACAGAAATTTCATGTAAGTCAGGAAGTCAGTTTTTAAATAGGCAAAAGTTTCAAATGCTTCAAAACTCAACTGGTTAAATATTAAGCTTCCAATAAAAGACATAATTTGTTGGCTGGTGGTAGGGGTAGGGCAGTGGTGCGGGAGGTGTGAATGGAAAAACAAATACTCTGTGTAAACGAGGTGTTACTTAAGGTAACGTCTTACATTTTATTTTGCAAATTGTAATCTGATTACAGCATAAATTTTAGACCACTGAAATTAGAAAGGCTATAGATAGTTGAGGTCATTAATAATTATTAAGGCTGTGTGTTTGTGTGTGGGAGGGGTGAGTAGTGAATGTCAGGTGAGAGGTCTTATAGAAAGGGGACAATTTGGATAACAAATTTGAGGTTAAGACAGTGACAAATACATATACTTCCAAAGTGGACTGTGGCTCTTTATGCTCAATGTTATATATCATGGCCACAAGATGGGGACACAACATAATCTTCCCTTGTCTCATGCTGGTGACAAGCAAAAACTCAAACAATGCAGGTCTTAAGTCAAAGTTACTCTGTGTTCACATGAGTAAGAAGTCTCCTCCCATTTTCATTTGGAATTTGATGGTAAGGTTGGCCCTATATCCAGTATAGACAGTGTGTTTGTCAGAGGGAGCATATATTTATGAAAACCACTTATTTTTAAAAATAATTTGAACAGACAATATGGCAGCCAAAATTTGCTTCCCAGTTTTACCTTAGGTCCAGACTGTAGAATCCTGGAGTTACCATGTTCTGCAGGAGCCCTAGTGTATGGGAGCAGAAGCTTCAGTCCCCAGTCTGCGTTCTTCTCATAGTATCCAACTGAGTCACTGTGTCAGATGGTTTTGCAGTCTTCCTCTATTCTTTCCTTCTCCATTTTTGCATGGAATTTTTCATCTTCGATGTTTGTGTGTAAGAGTTTTGCAGAATATTGAATTTAAGCATTTCATACCATGATATAACAATTTTTTTAAACTTCTGTGACCTCCCAGAGTTAACCATTTAGAATACCTTCACTTCCATGATAAAATTTTGGAGTGTGTGCTGTATCTTATATATTTCATATATTTTTATATATGAAATAAAATAACCATTGCTTTATCTACACAGGTATCAGATATTTCTGATTTCATATGTCTGAAATCAATATTTAAACCAGGACTGACTTCTCATGTAAAGTTATATCAACAGTTCTTACTGATAAACTTCTTTTTATATAGGTATATGAGATAAATTACATCTTCACATATAAATATATAGTTACATGTAGCTATGGATGAAGGAGTATGTGTGTGTATAATGGATAAGATCTGGTATTTGATAGCAAAATAGGTTTACTATAGTCAATAATAATTTATTATATATTGAACAATAACTAAGAGTAGAATTGGAATGTTCCTAAGACAAAGAAAGGATAAATACGTGAAGTGATGGATACCCCAATACCCTGATGTGATTATTACACATTGTATGTGATACGGTTTGGCTCTGTGACCTCAACCAAATCTCATCTCGAATTGTAATCCTCACATGTCGATGAAGGAAAGTGATTGGATCATGGTGGGGAGTTTCCCCCATGCTGTTCTTATGATAGTGAGTGAGTTCTCCTGAGATCTGATGGTTTTAAAAGTGTTTGGAAGTTCCTCCTTTGTTCTTTTCTCTCCTGTGGGCTTGTGAAGAAGGTGATTGCTTCCTCTTTTGCCATGATTCTAAGATTCCTGACGCCTCCCTATTCATGCAGAATTGTGACTCAATTAAACCTCTTTCTTTTATAAATTACCCAGTCTCAGGGAAGTTCTTTATAGTAGTGTGAAAATGAACTAATACAATATGCCTGTATCGAAACATCATATGTACCCCATAAATATATACACTTATCATGTACCCATAATTTTAAAAGGAAAATTATTTTTTAAAAGATGTGTGTGTATGCATATGCATATATGTAGCTATTTTATCTATATGTTTATAGATAAATTCCACAGCAAACTTTACATTTCTCTAACTTTCTGCTTGGCATTTCCAACTGGATGTTGCATAGGCATCTCAATCTCTCAACATGTATTCTCATCCCCAACCTCTTCCTATATTTCCTGTCTTAGTGAGTGAGACTACAAGTCATCCAGTTTTCCATGGGTCTTGACACCATTTCATCCTTCACCATGACTCTACAGTCAATCACTGTCTTGTGGATTATCTTCCAAATATCTCTCAAGCCTACTAGTTCTCTTGTCCTTACAGAAACTTTCATAGAATAGGCCTTCTTCTGGACCCATGGCCTCCTTAGAGTCCATCCCAACATGGCCATCAGCCTCGCCTAAGTGGGAATCTGACCATGTCTCTACCCTAGTTTAACCTTTCAGTACATCTCTCACCCCATTACCTAGAATTCCAGGCACTTACTAGGATCTATAAGAATCCAATGGGAGGCCGAGGCGGGCGGATCACAAGGTCAGGAGATCGAGACCACGGTGAAACCCTGTCTCTACTAAAAATACAAAAAAATTAGCCAGGCGTGGTGGCGGGGCACCTGTAGTCCCAGATACTCGGAGAGGCTGAGGCAGGAGAATGGCGTGAACTGCACTCCAGCCTGGGCAACAGAACGAGACTGCATCTCTAAAAAAAAAAAAAAAGACTCCAAACTGCTGAGCTGAACAAGTATTTTTATTCCTCTAGCATTTGCTTGAATTTCTTTTTCCAAGAAAACCCTCCATGATGAATTTCATCTTAGAATTGTATTCAACTTTAAGGTTTATATCAAATGTTTTAAAATAAAGGTATTTTATACATGCATATGTGTTCATAATGTATCCATCTATATAAATTTAGATATATAATAACAAAACCTATATTGATATAGCAGTAAAGCCTAACTTCTGCTTGACCCTTGTGGTAACTTGGCACTGCTACAAATGCAGGAAGATTTGAGGTCTTTTTACCTGGATGGAATTTCTAGACCCATCCTGGGCCAGAAGAGAATTCACTGCCCTGATGGTATGGACCCAGTCTCAGTGGAATTCATTTATTCCGCAAATCTTTACTGAGTTTTCACTATATGATAGGTTCTTGAGATACATTATTAAATAAAACAGATGGAAATCCTTGCCTTGGCAAAACGTAAGTTCTGGAATATTGAACATTTATTCCTTTTGTTTAACAAATCTACTTGTGAGCCAGATGGCTGAATAGAACCCTCCAGTGATCTCTCTCCTGCAGGAACACCAATTTGAACAACTATCCACATAACAGAGTACCTTCATGAGAACCAAAATATCAGGTGAGTAATCACAGTAACTTGTTTGAACATAATATAAAGGAAAAAGGCACTGAAGAAGGTAGGACAGACAGTCTTGCATTGGCTATACCACCCGTTCCCCAACCACAGGCAGCATATGGAGAAAGAATCTGTGAGCTTGGCAGAGAGAGAGAAGTGAGGTGTGACTTTGCATTGAAGCTCAGTGCTGCCTTGTCATGGCAAAACACAACACAGAGCATAATTCTGTTGGTGCCCACCGAGGCATCATTTAGACCAGCCTGGGCCAGAGGAGATTTCTTCATTCCAGCAGGAGGAATGTGAGTTCTAGCCAGCTTCACCACTGGCTGGAACCCAGAATAAATTTGAGTGGCAGTCAGGCCACAAAGGACTGCAGCCCCTGGGCAAGCCCTGGTGCTGCACTAATTTCAGAGGCAGTGGACTTATGGTACAATCCAAAGGAGCTATGGTGGCCAAGGGAGTGCCTGCATCACTCCTCCCCCAGTTCAGGAAGTACAGACCTGGGAGAGACTCCTTCTGCTTGGGGAAAGGAACAAGAAGATTTGAGGTCTTTTTTCCTGGATGGAACTTCTAGACCCACCCTGGGCCAGAAGAGAATTCACTGCCCTGATGGTATGGACCCAGTCTCAGCAGAGTTCACTACCTGCTGATGAAAGTGGTCTTGGGCCTTGAACAAACACCAGAAGCAACTAGTAAGTAGTCGCTGCAGGCCTTGGGTGAGCCCCAGTACTATGCTAGTCTGCAAGGCTTCAAGTGTGTCCTTGTGCAATGCCAGCTATGGTGGCCCCAGGAGTGCTTGTGTCACCCTTTCTTTAACTCCAGGCAGCTCAGAGCAAAGAGAGACTCTATCTGATTGAGGAAAAGAGAGGAAAGAGAGTAAGAGACTTTGCCTGGTAACCAGGAAATTATCTGTTATCTTTCCCAGGTCCACCAAGGCTGTACATCTAGGAGTCTGAAAGAGTTGCAAGATTCCTGTGCAACTCTTAGGACAATAACCCTTAGGACAGTAGTCACTGTCCTAAGCCAGTGACCACAGGCTTAGGACACAACACTCAATCCCCTTGGAATTCATAGAAAGCCCTATCAAGAAGGATGAGTATAAATAAGCCCAGACTGTGAATATTGAAACAAATACCTAACTCATCAATGCCAAGACACTAACATATGTCCCCAAGCATCAAGAACATCCAGGAAAACATGAGCTCAACAAATGGACTAAATAAGGCACCCACTGACCAATCCTGGAGTGATGGAAACATGACCTTTCAGATAGGGAATTCAAAATAGCTATCTTGAGGAAGCTCAGTAAACTTCAGGATAACACAGAAGGAATTCAGAATTCCATCAGAGAAATTTAACAAAGAAATAGAAATTAAAACAAAAGATCAAGCAGAAATTCTGGAGCTAAAAAATTCAATTGACAAATTGAAAATTTTATCAGTTTCTCAACATCAGAATTGATCAAGCAGAAGACAAAAAGTAATGAGCTTGAAGATAGGCTATATAAAAATATACAATCAGAAGAGAAAAAAAAGTTTAATGAAGCCCACTGACAAATTCTCAAAATGCCAAATCTGAGTTACTGGCCCTAAAGAGGATAAAGAGAGAAAGATCAGAGTAGAACGAGAAGGTTAAAGAACACCAAAATGATTCAACCCAAATAAGACTACCTCAAGGCATATAATCAAACTCTCAAAGGTCAAAGATATGGAAAAGATCCTAAAAACAGCAAGAGGAAAGCAGCAAATAGCATATAAAGGAACTTTGATATGTATAGCAACAGATTTCTCAGCAGAAACCTTAAGGCCAGGATTGAGTGGGATGACATATTCAAAGTGCTGAAGGAGAAGAAACACTGACAACAACGTCCTATAGTATTATATACAGAAAAATCATCTTTCAGACATGAAGAAGAGATGAAAACTTTCGCAGACAAAAGCTGAGGGCTTTTGTAAGTCAGTAGAACTGACTTACAAGAAATGTTAAAAAGAATTCTTCAACTTGAAAGAAAAGGACGTTAATGACGCCTGGTGTAGTGGCTCATGCCTGTAATCCTAGCACTTTATGAGGCCAAAGTGGGCAGATCACTTGAGCTCAGGAGTTTGAGACCAAACTGGGCAACATGGCAAAAACCCTTCTCTACAAAAAAAATATAAAAATTAGCCAAGTGTGGTGGTGTGTGGTGTAAACCCAGCTTCTGGGGAGGCTGAGGTGAGAGGATTGCTTGAGCCCAGGAGGTGGAGGTTGCAGTGAGCTGAGATCATGCCACTGCACCTGGGATCAGGCCACTTCTCCAGCCTGGGAAACAGAGCAAGACACTGTCTAAAAGAAAAAAGAAGAGAAGAGAAGAGAAGAGAAAAGAACATTAACGAGCAACAAGAAATCATCTAAAGGTTTAAAAGGATAATAGTAAATATGCAGACAAATACAGAATAGTCTAACACTATAATTGCAGCATGTAAACCATTCATATATTTAGTGGGATGACAAACCTATCAAAAATAATAATTACAAAAACTTTTTAAAAGATAGACAATATAAAAATATATAAATGGAAACAATAAAAAGTTAAAAAATTGGCCAGGTGCAGTGGCTCATGCCTATAATCCCAGCACCTTGGGAGGTGGAGGTGGGTGGATCACCTGAGGTCAGGAGTTTGAGACCAGCCTGGCCAAGAGGGTGAAACCCAGTCTCTACTAAAAACACAAAAATTAGCCAGGCATGGTGGCGAGCACCTGTAATCCCAGCTACTCAGGAGGCCGAGGCAGGAGAATCACTTGAACCCAGGAGGCAGAGTTTGCAGTGAGCCAAGATTGCACCACTGCACTCTAGCCTGGGTGACAGAGTGAGACTCTGTCTCAAAAAACAAACAAAAAAAAAAGGCCAAAAAGTTAAAAGGGAGATGTAGTTGAAGTGCAGAGATTTTTAGTTTTATCTTTGCTCTTTTTTCCTTTTCTTTGTAATCAGAGTTAAGCTGTCTCAGTTCAAAATGGTTGCTTATGTTATTTGCAAGCCTCATGGTAACTACAAAACAAAAACCTATAAAATACACAAAACAAGAGTAAGAAATTAAAACATTTGACCAGAGAAAATTACTTTTACATAAAGAAAGCTAGTAAGTAAGGAAGAAAAAAAGAAGACCAACAAAACAACCAGAAAACAAATAACAAAATGGTAGTGGTAATCTTTACCTGTCAATAATAACATTTAATGTAAATGGACAAATTATCCAATTAAAAGATATGGAGATGATGAATGGATAGAAACCAAGACCCAACCATATGCTGCCTACAAGAAACTCACTCTACCTTTAAAGACACGCATAGACTGAAAATAAAGGGATGGAAAAAGATATTCCATGCAAGTGGAAACCAAAAAAGAGCGGAAGTTGCTACATTTATATCAGATAGAATACATTTCAGGACAAAAACTGTAAAAAGAGAAAAAGAAAGTCATTATATAATGATAAAGAAGTCAGTTTAGCAAGTAAATATATATGTACCCAATACTGAAGCATCAAGATATATAAATCAAGTATTATGAGAGCTAAAGAGAGACATACTCCCCAAGTCTCCAGATGAGAGCACTTCAGCAGATAAAAGGGCAACTCTTCCACACGAGAGCAGAAAGATTCTTTTTTGTTTGTTTGTTTGTTTTTTAGAGATGGAGTCTCACTCTGTCGCCCAGGCTGGAGTGCAGTGGCACGATCTTGGCTCACTGCAAGCTCCGCCTCCCGGGTTCACGCCATTCTCCTGCCTGCCTCAGCCTCCAGAGTAGCTGGGACTACAGGTGCCCGCCACCACCATGCCAGGCTAATTTTTTTGTGTTTTTAGTAGACACAGGATTTCACCATGTTAGCCAGGATGGTCCCAATCTCCTGACCTCGTGATTCGCCTGCCTTGGCCTCCCAAAGTGCTGGGATTACAGGTGTGAGCCACCGAGCCCAGTGGGAGCCAAAAGATTCTGAGAGGGCTGTTGCACAATGAAAAGAAACAGCATTTGGCCACAGGAGTTTTCCTGTTCCTGTGGAGAGTTTAAATAAAAATATACAGAACAGACATAGTCGATTTAGCAAGCAAAAGATAAAAGAGGATAACATAAAACAAGCCTGTTGTGATGGCTTATACCTATAATCCCAGAACTTTGGGGGACTGAGACCAGTGGATCGGTTGAGTCCAGGAGTTCAAGACCATCCTGGGCAACATAGCAAAACCTCATCTCTACAAAAAATACAAAAATTAGCCAGGTATTTGGAGCATGCCTGTGGTCCCAGTTACTTGGGAGGCTGAGGTGGGTGAACTGCTTGAGCCTGGGAGATTGAGGCTGCAGTGAGCTGTGATTATGCCACTGCACTCCAGCCTGAGCAATAGAGTGAGACCTCTCAAAAAACAAACAAACCAAAAAAAAACAAAACCACAAACCATTTATTAATTAGATAAAAACAAAAAGACATGAGACAAAAAAATACACAATATCATTCACTTGTAATATTTATGTCATAATAATAGAAACTATGAATATTGACTGAATGAATAATTATATTAGTGTTTTGAGAAAATGGGGGGAGAGAGATGGTAGAAAATTAAATCTCATCTATCAGTATATACACCTACTATGTACCCACAAAAATTAATTTTTTTGAAAAAAATTAAAAAACAGAAAACCTCATCTATCGTAATACAAATCTATAGATATCTAAAATTTAAAAATGAAGAAATAACATTATGAGACTATTATTTTAAAACATTAGGTAAATTCCCAAAAAAAGCAGAAAGATTTTTAAGTGAGGGTTAAAAATGGACAGGACAAAGAATCTTTGTTTTTCCTTATAAATCTAATAGGAAATTTTGACTTTAAAGAGCATGAACATGTTTTACTTTGATACAAAATAGTAAAAATATTTATCCATAAATAATGGAAGAAAGTATTAAAACAGATCTTTTTAGTTGTAATACAGGAAGTCTAAAAGCAAAAATGACTGTTTAATGAAGGTTTGTTTCCATGATCTGGTTTTCTGCTTGTTTCCATGGTATTTTAGCAAATATTTTCATACAGTCTGAAATGGGCCTACTAAAACCCACTATAAAAACTAGATTCTTTGAAACATTAGAAAGGTTTCTGAAAAGAGAATTTAAGCCTCTTAAGAAAAAAATGTACTGGAAAAAAAGCTTAAAAATTAGCAATCTCTATGGTAAGGTTTCAGTCACCTCAAGAAATTTCCCTCTTTAAAAAACAAAATTATAACCTCTCGAAGAAAAAAATACTTTAAATTAAGTGATAATCTTTATTATTTTATAGTTTGTCAATAATTTGATAATTTATGACTTCCACGAGCCCTCTATGACATATCATTTTTCTGGGGAAAGCTATTTATGAGAATTTAGGTATATTTTTGGAATATAATGATAATTTATAATCTTTACAATATAATATTGAAATTATGACTTTATGATTGATCTTATGTTCATATTCAAAAATAAAGTTGTGTTTTTAAAAAGGGATTGAATCTATGTGTGTGTGATGAAGATTTATGTAAATAAGTAAAATAATTTCTAAAGTTGGTCTTTCTAACTTTTTTTTTTAATTATACTTTAAATTCTGGGGTACATGTGCAGAATGTGCAGGTTTGTTACATAGGTATACATGTGCCATGGTGGTTTGCTGCACCCATCAACCTGTCATCTGCATTAGGTATTTCTCCTAATGCTATCCCTCCCCTAGGCCCACCCCTGCCAACAGGCCCAGGTGTGCGATGTTCACCTCCCTGTGTCTATGTGTTCTCATTATTCAACTCCTGCTTATGAGTGAGAACATGCAGTGTTTGGTTTTCTGTTCTTGTGTTAGTTTGCTGAGAATAATGGTAGAAGAACCCTTAATAAGCTTACCAGGAGTGTGGTATCATCCAAGTAAGGACTATGCTTATAAAAAGATGTGGCTTTGAATCCATTTATGTATGCTCCATCCTGTCTTCCTTCCCACCTCTTTTCTTCCTTCCTTCTTTTTATTCTCATGCAAAATCAAATGGTAACTCTAGAGAGGGTATGTCCAATAATAGGTTCATGTAAACAGCAACTATATTGATTATCTTAGTGAATCACCTTAATAATGACTGGGTTGATAATCCTGGTTGTATCTCTCTTGGAAAAAGTAACTATTAATACTTGTTTAAGAAAATGCTTATAAAGATATATAGTAATAAGCCAGTTTTCCCCTAAACACGGTCCCACTTAAAACCTTTGTGTCTTTGCAAGAGTTGTTCCCTCTTCTGGAAGAGTTATCTTTCTAGTCTACCTAGCAAATCTTAACCATCTTTTAAATTTGGTTTCTCATCAACTCTTCTGATACTATTATACATGGTTTCTGTTAACAATATTCACTCCTAAACTCTCTCCATTAGCCAGCCATCTCCCTTGCTCTGTAAAATGCCCACAAAACGCCCAATACAGGCTTCAACTAGGATGTTCTGCAGTGCCACAACTGGCTTTCCCATTAAATAAATGTGGGCTCATTAAAAGTCACTTCAAACCACTTATACCAGTGGTTTCTGTTGTTGTAATCATACAATTTAACTAATGCTTATCGAAGCCAAGAAAATATGCATGGGCAAAAGATATATTTAATATCTTTCTGAAAGCTAATTTGAATGTTCTTTTGAGAAGACTCCATGAAGACTAAGTTCAAAAACACACACAAAGATGTTCAAAAACTAAATAGGAAAAATAGGTTTGAAAATTTCCAAAACAATAAAAATCTAGAAGGATAGGAAACTCTGGTGTTTCACAAGAGTATCTTTTTTTGTAATTGAAAAAATTATTGTACATATTTATGGGGTACAATGTAATATTTCAATACATGTGTACAATGTATAGTGATCAAATCAGGGTAATTAGCAAATCTGTCACCTCAAACATTTATTATTTCTTTGTGTTGGGAACATTCACAATCTTAGTTCTAGTTCAATAGCACTGCACAGTGACTATAGTTAACAAAAATTTATGAGTCTTTTTCAGTTCTCTGCTCTATAAATACATTGAAACTGAAAATCATGGAAGATATGTTATAAATGTAGTTTACACAAGAAAGAGGCCTATTTTCCAATTTGTAGGGTTGGACACACAAAAAAGAATCTTTGGTTCTTTTTCCAAAGATTAATGGAAAATGAAAAAAAATTAAAATTTGATGTTTTTATTTTTTAAAAAAATGCTTAAGGCTTGTATGTCTTCTTTGGCTACCCATTTCAACTAAACTTTTGGATTAACCAATTAGCCATGATAACATAAGTTGTTTTTTTTTTGTTTTGTTTTGTTTTGTTTTGAGACGGAGTCTCTGTTGCCAGGCTGGAGTGCAGTGGCACAATCTCAGCTCACTGCAACCTCCACCTCCCGGGTTCAAGCGATTCTCCTGCATCAGCCTCCTGAGTAACTGGGACTACAGGCATGTGCCACGACGTCCAGCTAATTTTTTGTATTTTTAGTAGAGACGGGGTTTCACCATGTTCGCCAGGATGGTCTCGATCTCTTGACCTCGTGATCTGCCCACCCTGGCCTCTCAAAGTGCTAGGATTACAGGTGTGAGCCACTGCTCCCAGCTGATAACATAAGATTTAGAAATGGCTTCTATCATAATCACTTTCTCTTATGCAGTACTTTTGCTCATTAACAAATACTACGAATGTTTATGTCACCCCAAAATTCATACATTGAAACCTACTCCCCAGAATGGTAATGTTAAGAGGTGAGGACTTTCGGGGATTATTAGTGAAGCGGCTACGTTGTCTGGGGTATATACTCTGGGGTACGTTGTCATGCGCCAGGAAAATTTAGGACACGGACACACATGAGGAGTTTAGGAGCGGAGGTTGAATAGGTAGCAGGGAAGAGAAAGAGAACCAGTTTCCTCTATAGAGGAAGGGGTCTCCGAGTGGAAAGGACAGGCTGGCAGTGAATATGCCAAGTTTTATAGTCCAGTTTGAGGAGGTGGTGTCTGATTTACATAGGGCTCACAGATTGGTTCGATCAGCTATGACGTTTACATAGTGCACAGGGAAGGCTGGTCACCCCACCCTAATCTTCTTATGTAAATGGGCTTTCCAGTTGATGGGTACCATCCTGTCTGCTCCTTACAGCACATATGGCTGGCAGAGAAGGGAAGATGGAGCTGCCATCTTGAAAATGTCTAGTCCTTAGTTCCTGTCGGCATTCATCCATGCAAGCTCCCAGCTTGCAGGCTGCTCTTTGTTAGAAAATGATTTGGGGCTGCTTTTCATTAAAAAGAAAAACCTTACCAAGGACCCCCACACCCTTGCTATCTGCCTAAGTGATTTCTTCTTAAGCCCTATATCATTAGGTCATGAGGAATCTGCCATCATGTGCAGGATTAGTGCCCTCATAAAAGAGGCTTAAGCGAGCCTGTTCACCCTTTTCAGCATTTGAGGACTCAGCAAGTAGACGCCATCTTCAAAGCAGACTGAGCCCTCAGCAGATACTGAATCTGATGGAAAATTGATCTTGGATTTCCCCACCTCTAGAACTGTAAGAAATAAATTTCTGTGTTTATAAGCCATCCAGTATCTTGTATTTTACTACAGCAGCCCAAACAGACTAAGACAACAAGTTAAATACGTATTCAGTATATTCAGTGCTTTAGGCATTAGGCTAAATTCTGAGATAGAGCTATGAGAAAGGAAAGTGTGGTCCTGCCTTCATGGGGCTTAAAATTGTTTAAGTTGTATTATTTTTTAACATCTCTTTGAATTATAAATATGTTTACATATCTGTTTTCCATGCTTTTTGACAACTGCCTAAAAGGTAGGAAATATAATTTCTGTTTTTTACAGTTCCCATGCCTTACAAAGTATCTGGTACCTAGCAAAGACTAACTAAAAGTTGGTTGAGCTGATTTACTAGATAAAGGCAAAAACTTTATTTTCTCTAAAAGTCCTAATACCTATGAGCTTATCTAGATCAATATTTTGCCTTATACTTTGTATATTTGTCTGCTTTAAACCAATGGCTGGAATTGAAGCTTAAGTGCATCAGTAACTTTTTAATGAAAAAATGACTACATGATTGCACAATTACGTATTAATTGGGACATCATTTATCAAGGGAAGTATTTACACAGCAAGCACCTACTTTCGGAAATTTTCACCATAGTCTGTCCTCAGCATGTCTCCAGTACAAAAGTTCAGCAAGGAAATAACCTCACAGTCATGCAAGTGCTTGAAAGTTAATGAATTTCATCTGCACAAAAGATGAGTCAGAATAACAATTCATTTCTAGTGAGGGAGGGCCTTTGAGCTGAGATTCTTCAAATGTTGTGTTCCTCCCCACACTTAACACTTTAATCCTATAATAACAGCCTGGAATATACATAAGAATTCCTCGGAACAGCTTGTACTTTTAACAAGTTTTATTCAGCTAAAAATTCTCTTTATTCCTACCCAGCAGAGAAATCAATGAATAATCATATATGAAACCTTAATCAATATCATTGATAATTTAACCTCAAAGATCTACATTATCCTCTCTGACTCCACAATGAAATCTGGTTTTGTTTCCAGGATTCCTTGCTTAATAAAATCATCTAAATGTTGTCAAGTATATTTGCTCTGTCATGTGGTCTTAACATTAGTTTTTGATGTTTCTTTGCTACCCATGGATGTCAAGATTTCTTTAACAGATGGTGGAGTTTCACACTTCCAGTTTCTCAATATAACTGGAGCAGATATCTGGGTAACATGCGGCCATAATTTACTAAAAGTACAGTCACCTTATTGTGTTGTTTTTCTTGAGAAATTTAAAAATATAGACAAGTACAAATAACATAGCAAATATCCAGGAACCTACCACCCATCATTGAAAGCTGTTAACATTTTGACACATTTGATTTAAATCTTTTTTTAGAGAGAAAATACAATAAGCATTACGGACAAAATCAAAGTCTCTTTTGCTCTCTATTCCCAGTTTGAATTCTACCCTTCCTTCCCCAAAGGTAGCCTTTATCATGAATTTAATATATATTTTTTAGTCTCTTAAAAATACATATATGTTTGTTTTCAGGAACATAAAAGAGTATTAATTTGTATGATTTTTATTAATGTAAATTATATATATTCTGTATATTTTATATATTTTGGGATCTTTCCATCTATAAATATATATGTTTCCTTTTAGTGACTAAATGGTATTCTATCAAATCAGTATTCCACAATTCTATTATTAATTCACTTAATGGACTATTAGGTTTTTCTAATTTTTAACCATTGTTAACATGCTTTAACCATTTATGTTTCTTTGTCGACAAGGTCAAGTTTCTCGAGACTAATGCTACTTAAAGGGTAGTCCACAAACCGACTGTTCATCTACAACTTATTACAGTCCATGGAGAGATAAGGATTCTGTAATCAAATAGCATCAACTGTGTCCCAAAGGACAATTTTTAGTTCACCTGACATCTCATAGCAAGTCTTTCTCAGGGGAGGAAGTTACCCTGGTTTACATTCTGATACAAGCTCTTTATCTCCTCACGCATGGGGTAGGACTGCTTTAGATCACACACGTGGAAGTGGCATTTCTCAGTTATAGGATATGTGATATTTCATTTCAGTCTGTAATACTAAACTGCCTTCCACAGCGATTTTCTCTATTTACTCATCCACAGTCTCTGAATCTTTCAATATTTTCCGCATTCTTACCCACTCTTTTTCTGGCATTTGTTTATTATAACTTTATTAATTTATAATTTGCATACCATATAATTCACCTAAAGTATACAAGCCAGTGGTTTTTGGTATATTCATACAGTGGTGCAACAATTAATTTAGAACATTTTTTGTTTGTTTTGAGATGGACTCTCGTCCTCTTGCCCAGGCTGGAGTGCAGTGGTGCCATCTTGGCTCACTGCAACCTCCGCCTCCCAGGCTCAAGCAATTCTGCTGCCTCAGCCTCCTGAGTAGCTGAGATTACAGGTATGTGCCACCACACCCAGCTTATTTTTGTATTTTTAGTAGAGACAGTGTTTTGCCATGTTGGCCAGGCTGGTCTCGAACTCCTGACCTCAAGTGATCTGCCCACCTCGGCCTCCCAAAGTGCTGGGATTACAGGCATGAGCCACTGCACCCAGCCCAATTTAGAATATTTTAACAACCACTCCAAAAACTCCCAACATTCAACCTTCCCATCCCTTCAGCCCTAGACAACCACCTGTCTACTTTCTGTCTCTATTGATTTGTCTATTCTGGACATTTCATATACATGGAGTCATATAATATGTAGTCTTTTGTGACTGACATCTTTTGCTTAGCATAATGTTTTCAAGATTCATCCATGTTGTAGCATGTGTCAGTACTTTAGTGCTTTTTATGGTCAAATAATATTTCATTATATGTGTATACCACATTTTGTTTATCTGTTCATTAGTTCAGGAACATTTGGGTCATTTCTACCTTCTTGGCTATTATGAATAATGCTTTTATGAACATTGATGTGCAAGATTTTGTGTGAATATATGTTTTCATTTCTCTTTGGTGTATATCTAGAAATGGAATTGCTGGGTCAAATGATAACTTTGTGTTTAATGTTTTGGAGAAGTGTCAGACTGTTTTCCAAAGTGTTTACACCATTTTACATTCCCACAAGGAGTGTATAAAGGTTGTAACTTCTTCATATCCTAATCAACGCTTGCTACTACCTGACATTTTGATCATATCCATTCTAGTGGATGTGAAGTAATTTCTTGCTGTGGTTTTGATTTATATTTCCCCAATGACTAATCATGTTGAGCATCTTTTCATGTGCTTATTAGCCATTTATATATCTACTTTGGAAAAATAGCTATTCAGATCCTCTACTCATTCTTTAATTAGGTTGTTTGTCTTTTTAGTACTGAGTTACATAAGTTCTTTATATATTCTTTATATGAATCCTTTATCAGATGCAGAATTTGTAAATATTTTTCCAATTAATTTTGTCCTATTCATGTTTTTATAATTGTAAAAAGGGCATAATATGTATATGAGACTGATATGAATCTTAAGTGTACAGTTCAATTAATATATAAAAATTTAACATAAACATTTGTGTATGCATGAATATGTGTATGCATGTAAATATATGTATCTCTGTGTATGTATATACACAGATAAGTATATGTGTATATATATAAATTGTGTGTCTATATCTTGCTAATATATTGCTGAGTTTGATTTTTCTAATACTTGGTTAAGGATTTTGTTTCTATATTATGAAGAATATTGGTCTGCAGTTTCCTTTCATCATAAGGTTTTTTGTTTTTTGTGCAATATGCTGCCCTAGTAAAGTGAATCTTTTTGCTAAAGAATTTGTGAACGATTGTTAGATTTCTTTTTTAAATGATGAATAGAATTCAACAGTGAAGTCATCTGGGTCTGATAATTTCCTATGGGAAGGATTTTCATTAGAAAGTATTTTTGTATTGGATGCCGGACATAGTGGATCTTGTCTCGTTGAATTCCAAGTTTTGTTACCTTCCTGTAAAGCATGCTGAACTTTGCTTAAGAAGGTACTTATGTTACTTGTGGACCACTTGATGATTGTCAGGCTTATTTTCAAGTTTTGTTCAGTGGGCTTAAAATAACCTATATTCTAGGACTAGCTCAGTCCCACCACCAAAGCCAGACCCCTCTGCTGTCTTTATTGAATGTCCTGGGTGTGCAGTGCCCTGGCTGGATGGAACTTGAAGTTCTCTAGTCCTCTGTGAGCTCTGAGACTTGCTCAGCTTAAAGCTCCTTGGTAATTGGTCAATTCATAGAGTCTCCTACACTTAAAACTTAATATTCAGCCTAAAAGGGAACCCTACGCATAATTCTGGAGCCATGTAGCACTTTCCTCTCTGTTACGCTACCTGACAAATTTCAGAGGCTTCCTCTTTCCCACATTCTCATCTCCGTTGCCTCATCTCACAGAGAGCACCACACTCTCCTCTGGGACCCCCTCCTTGCACCATTCTCTAGTAAGTCTCTCTAAGAAAAGAGCTGTGTCCCTTCTCATTCCTTCTCCTTATCTCAGAGATCACAGACCTGTGCTTCCTGCTGTCCAGCATCTGAACATAACTACCTCAACTTTTAGTCTGGCTTTCGATTTGTTTATGATGAGAAGGTAAGTTCACATCCAGTTACCTATCATGCCAGAAGCAGAAATCTGCACATAAAATCCAAATTACTATGAATACCAGCCTTCATCCAACTAGCCAAGAGAAACCCATTCTTTCTTTTCTTGCATCCCCTTTCTGTCATCGTTTGGGGCTCTTACTCAGGCCAGGAGACCAGTACTGATTTCTGTTGCCCGAGATAAGAAGAAGAGACATGCCCCATGCCTGGAAGACTCTGGCTCTACCCAGGGTTGTCTGCTGTCCCAGGGATTGCCCTGTCATGCCCCCATCATAACAGGAGTCGGCCAGGTACCCTGGCTCACACCTGTAATCCCAGCACTTTGGGAGGCTGAGGTGGGCGGATCACCTGCGGTCAGGAGTTCGAGACCAGCCTGGTCAATATGGTGAAACCCCATCTCTACTAAAAAAAATAAAGAAATTAGCTGGGCGTGGTGGTGCATGCTTGTAATCCCAGCTACTTGGGAGATTGAGGCAGGAGAATCACTTGGACCTGAAAGGCGGAGGTTGCAGTGGGCCGAGATCACACCACTGCACTCCAGCCTGGGTAACAGAGTGAGACTCTGTCTCAAAAACAACAACAACAACAACAACAAAAACAAAAAAAACAGGAGTCGGCATCAGGGGCTTATCCCACACCTGGCATGGAGTTCTTCACTGTTTTTACCACCCCCGTCTCGGTACCACAAAATTATCGTTAGTAATAATCATGAAGTAAAATGAATATATTTCACATTTGAACTAAAACATTCATTTACCAAATAAAAATATAACCCCTTTCAGTGAGCTCTTTGTTTCACAGATTTTAAAAAATTTATATAGATTTAGGGGGAACAAGTGCAGTTTTGTTACATGGATATATTGCATAACAGTGAATTCTGTGCTTTTAGTGTAATCATCACCCAAAGAGCACACATTGTATGCATTAGGTAATTTCTCATCCCTCATCTGCCCCTACTCTTCCACCTTTCTGAATCTCCAAAGTCTATTATTCTACCCTCTATGTCCATGTGTACACATTATTTAGCTCCCACCTATAAGTGAGAACATGCCATATTTGACCTTCTGTTTCTGACTTATTTCACTTAAGATAATGGCCTCCAGTTTCATCCGTGTTGCTGCAAAAGATATGATTTCATTCTTTTCTACTATTCCGTATTCCATGTTGTGTGTGTACATATATATGTGTGTGTGTGTATATATCTCATATTATATTTTCTTTATCCAATTATTCATTGATGGGAACTTAGGTTGATTCCGCATCTTTGCTATTGTGAATACTGCATTAATAAACATGTGAGTACAAGTATCTTTTTGTTATAATAATTTCTCTTCCTTTGGGTAGATACCCAGGAGTAGGATTGCTGAATTGAATAGCAGTTCTAATTTTAGTTCTTTGATAAATCTCCATACTGTTTTCCATAGAGGTTGTACTAATTTACATTCCCACCAGGAGTACATAACATTCCCTTTTCTCCCCATTCTTGCCAGCATCTGTTATTTTTTGACTTTTTTATAATATCCATTCTGAGTGGTGTAAGATGGTATCTCATCATGGTTTTGGTCTGCATTTCTCTTATGATTAGTGATGTTGAGCATTTTTTCATATGCTTTTCATTTGACCATTCATATATCTTTGCAAAATGTCTGCTCATATTTTTTGTGTACTATTTAATGGGTTTTGTTATTTTTGTTGTTGCTGAGCTGTTTGAGTTTCTTTTTTTTATTATTATACTTTAAGTTCTAGGGTACATGTGCACAACGTGCAGATTTGTTACATATGTATACATGTGCCATGTTGGTGTGCTGCACCCATTAACTCGTCATTTACATTAGGTATATCTCCTAATGCTATCCCTCCTCCCTCCCCCCACCTCACAACAGGCCCCGGTGTGTGATGTCCCCCTTCCTGTGTCCAAGTGTTCTCATTGTTCAATTCCCACCTATGAGGGAGAACATGCGGTGTTTGGTTTTTTGTCCTTACGATAGTTTGCTGAGAATGATGGTTTCTAGCTTCATCCATGTCCCTACAAAGGACATGAACTCATCATTTTTTATGGCTGCATAGTATTCCATAGTGTATATGTGCCACATTTTCTTAATCCAGTCTATCATTGTTGGACATTTGGGTTGGTTCCAGGTCTTTGCTATTGTGAATAGTGCTGCAATAAACATATGTGTACATGTGTCTTTATAGCAGCATGATTTGTAATCCTTTGGGTATATACCCAGTAATGGGATGGCTGGGTCAAATGAAATTTCTAGTTCTAGATCCCTGAGGAATCGCCACACTGTCTTCCACAATGGTTGAACCAATTTACAGTCCCACCAACAGTGTAAAAGTGTTCCTAATTCTCCACATCTTCTCAGCACCTGTTGTTTCCTGACTTTTTAATGATCACCATTCTAACTGGTGTGAGATGGTATCTCATTGTGGTTTTGATTTGCATTTCTCTGATGGCCAGTGATGATGAGCATTTTTTCATGTGTCTGTTGGCTGCATAAATGTCTTCTTTTGAGAAGTGTCTGTTCATATCCTTTGCCCACTTGTTAATGGGGTTGTCTGTTTTTTTTCTTGTAAATTTGTTTGAGTTCTTTGTAGATTCTGGATATTAGCCCTTTGTCAGATGAGTAGATTGCAAAAATTTTCTCCCATTCTGTAGGTTGCCTGTTCACTCTGATGGTAATTTCTTTGCTGTGCAGAAGCTCTTTAATTTAATGAGATCCCATTTGTCAATTTTGGCTTTTGTTGCCATTGCTTTTGGTGTTTTAGACATGAAGTCCTTGCCCATGCCTATGTCCTGAATGGTATTGCCTAGGTTTTCTTCTAGGGTTTTTATGGTTTTAGGTCTAACATGTAAGTCTTTAATCCATCTTGAATTAATTTTTGTATAAGGTGTAAGGAAGGGATCCAGTTTCAGCTTTCTACATATGGCTAGCCAGTTTTCCCAGCACCATTTGTTAAATAGGGAATCCTTTCCCCATTTCTTGTTTTTGTCAGGTTTGTCAAAGATCAGATAGTTGTAGATGTGTGGTATTATTTCTGAGGGCTCTGTTCTGTTCCATTGGTCTATATCTCTGTTTTGGTACCAGTACCATGCTATTTTGGTTACTGTAGCCTTGTAGTATAGTTTGAAGTCAGGAAGCATGATGCCTCCAGCTTTGTTCTTTTGGCTTAGGATTGACTTGGCAATGAAGGCTCTTTTCTGGTTCCATATGAACTCTAGAGTAGTTTTTCCAATTCTATGAAGAAAGTCATTGGTAGCTTGATGGGGATGGCATTGAATCTATAAATTACCTAGGGCAGTATGGCCATTTTCACAATATTGATTCTTCCTATCCATGAGCATGGAGTGTTCTTCCATTTGTTTGTATCCTCTTTTATTTCATTGAGCAGTGGTTTCTAGTTCTCCTTGAAGAGGTCCTTCACATCCCTTGTAAGTTGGATTCCTAGGTATTTTATTCTCTTTGAAGCAATTGTGAATGGGAGTTCACTCATGATTTGGCTATCTGTTTTGTCTGTTATTGGTGTACAAGAATGCTTGTGATTTTTGCACATTGATTTTGTATCCTGAGACTTTACAGAAGTTGCTTATCAGCTTAAGGAGATTTTGGGCTGAAACAATGGGGTTTTCTAGATATACAATCATGTCACCTGCAAACAGGGACAATTTGACTTCCTCTTTTCCTGATTGAATACCCTTTATTTCTTTCTCTTGCCTGATTGCCTTGGCCAGAACTTCCAACACTGTGTTGAATAGGAGTGGTGAGGGAGGGCATCCCTGTCTTGTGCCAGTTTTCAAAGGGAATACTTCCAGTTTTTGCCCCATTCAGTGTGATATTGGCTGTGGGTTTGTCATAAATAGCTCTTATTATTTTGAGATACATCCCATCAATACCTAATTTATTGAGAGTTTTTAGCATGAAGGGCTGTTGAATTTTTTCAAAGGCCTTTTCTGCATCTATTGAGATAATCTTGTGGTTTTTGTCGTTGGTTCTGTTTATAAGTGGGATTACATTTATTGATTTGCGTATGTTGAACCAGCCTTGCAACCCAGGGATGAAGCCCACTTGATCCTGCTGGGTAAACTTTCTGATGTGCTGCTGGATTCGGTTTGCCAGTATTTTATTGAGGATTTTTGCATCAATGTTCATTAAGGATATTGGTCTAAAATTCTCTTTTTTTGTTGTGTCTCTGCCAGGCTTTGGTATCAGGATGATGCTGGCCTCATAAACTGAGTTAGGGAGGATTCCCTCTTTTTCTATTGATTGGAATAGTTTCAGAAGGAATGGTACCAGCTCCTCTTGTGCCTCTGGTAAAATTCGGCTGTGAATCCGTCTGGTCCTGGACTTTTTTTGGTTGGTAGGCTATTAATTATTGCTTCAATTTCAGAGCCTGTTATTTGTGTATTCAGGGATTCAACTTCTTCCTAGTTTAGTTTTGGGAGAGTGTATTTGTCCAGGAATTTATCCATTTCTTCTAGATTTTCTAGTTTATTTGTGTAGAGGTGTTTATAGTATTCTCTGATGGTAGTTTGTATTCCTGTGGGATCAGTGGTGATATCCCCTTTATCATTTTTGATTGCGTCTATTTGATTCTTCTATCTTTTCTTCTTTATTAGTCTTGCTAGCAGTCTATCAATTTTGTTGATCTTTTCAAAAAACCAGCTCCTGGATTCATGAATTTTTTGAAGGGTTTTTTGTGTCTCTATCTCCTTCAGTTCTGCTCTGATCTTAGTTATTTCTTGCCTTCTGCTAGCATTTGAATGTGTTTGCTCTTGCTTCTCTAGTTCTTTTAATTGTGATGTTAGGGTGTCAATTTTAGATCTTTCCTGCTTTCTCTTGTGGGCATTTAGTGCTATAAATTTCCCTCTACACGCTGCTTTAAATGTGTCTCAGAGATTCTGGTATGTTGTGTCTGTGTTCTCATTGGTTTCAAAGAACATCTTTATTTCTGCCTTCATTTCATTATGTACCCAGTAGTCATTCAGGAGCAGGTTGTTCAGTTTCCATGTAGTTGAGCAGTTTTGAGTGAGTTTCTTAATCCTGAATTCTAGTTTGATTGCACTGTGGTCTGAGAGACAGTTTGTTATCATTTTTATTGTTTTACATTTGCTGAGGAGTGCTGTACTTCCAACTATGTGGTCAATTTTGGAATAAGTGCGGTGTGGTGCTGAGAATTTATATTCTGTTGATTTGGGGTGGAGAGTTCTGTAGATGTCTATTGGGTCTGCTTGGTGCAGAGCTGAGTTCAATTCCTGGGTATCCTTGTTAACTTTCTGTCTTGTTGATCTGTCTAATGTTGACAGTGGGGTGTTAAAGTCTCCCATTATTATTGTGTGGGAGTCTAAGTCTCTTTGTAGGTCTCTAAGGACTTGCGTTGTGAATTTGGGTGCTCCTTATTGGGTGCATATATATTTAAGATAGTTATTCTTGTTGAATTGATCCCTTTACCATTATGTAATGGCCTTCTTTGTCTCTTTTGATTTTTGTTAGTTTAAAGTCTGTTTTATCAGAGACTAGGATTGCAACCCCTGCCTTTTTTTGTTTTCCATTTCCTTGGTAGATCTTCCTCCATCCCTTTATTTTGAGGCTATGTGTGTCTCTGCACATGAGATGGGTTTCTTGAATACAGCACACTGATGGGTCTTGACTGTTTATCCAATTTGCCAGTCTGTGTCTTTTAATTGGAGCATTTAGCCCATTTACATTTAAGGTTAATATTGTTATGTGTGAATATGATCCTGTCATTATGATGTTAGCTGGTTATTTTGCTCATTAGTTGATGCAGTTTCTTCCCCGCCTCGATGGTCTTTACAATTTAGCATGTTTTTGCAGTGGCTGGTACTGGTTGTTTGCTTCCATGTTTAGTGCTTCCTTCAGGAGCTCTTGTGGGGCAGGCCTGATGGTGACAAAATCTCTCAGCATTTGCTTGTCTGTATTTTATTTCTCCTTGACTTATGAAGCTTAGTTTGGCTGGATATGAAATTCTGGGTTGAAAATTCTTTTCTTTAAGAATGTTAAATATTGGCCCCCACTCTCTTCCAGCTTGTAGAGTTTCTGCCGAGATATCAGCTGTTAGTCTGATGGGCTTCCCTTTGTGGGTAACCCGACCTTTCTCTCTGGCCGCCCTTAGTATTTTTTCCTTCATTTCAACTTTGGTGAATCTGACAATTATGTGTCTTGGAGTTGCTCTTCTTGAGGAGTATCTTTGTGGTGTTCTCTGTATTTCCTGAATGTGAATGTTGGCCTGCCTTGCTAGGTTGGAAAAGTTCTCCTGGATAGTATCCTGCAGAGTGTTTTCCAACTTGGTTCCATTCTCCCCATCACTTTCAGGTACACCAGTCAGACGTGGATTTGGTCTTTTCACATAGTCCCATATTTCTTGGAGGCTTCGTTTGTTTCTTTTTATTCTTTTTTCTCTAAACTTCTCTTCTCGCTTCATTTCATTCATTTGATCTTCCATCACTGATACCCTTTCTTCCAGTTGATCGAATCAGCTACTGAAGCTTGTGCATTCGTCATGTAGTTCTCGTGCCATGGTTTTCAGCTCCATCAGGTCCTTTAAGGACTTCTCTCCATTGGTTATTCTAGTTAGCCATTAGTCTAATCTTGTTTCAAGGTTTTTAGCTTCTTTGCCATGGGTTCGAACTTCCTCCTTTAGCTCGGAGAAGTTTGATCATCTGAAGCCTTCTCTCTCAACTCGTCAAAGTCATTCTCTGTCCAGCTTTGTTCTGTTGTTGGTGAGGAGCTGCATTCCTTTGGAGTAGGAGAGGTGCTCTGATTTTTAGAATTTTCAGTTTTTCTGCTCTGTTTTTTCCCCATCTTTGTGGTTTTATCTACCTTTGGTCTTTGATGATGGTGACGTACAGATGGGGTTTTGGTGTGGATGTCTTTTCTGTTTGTTAGTTTTCCTTCTAACAGTCAGGAACCTCAGCTGCAGGCCTGTTGGAGTTTGCTGGAGGTCCACTCCAGACCCTGTTTCCCTGGGTATCAGCAGCAGAGGCTGCAGAACAGCGAATATTGGTGAACAGCAAATGTTGCTGCCTGATGGTTCCTCTGGAAATTTCGTCTCAGAGGGGTACCCGGGCGTGTGAGGTGTCAGTCTGCCCCTAGTGGGGGGTGCCTCCCAGTTAGGCTACTCAGGGGTCAGGGACCCACTTGAGGAGGCAGTCTGTCCATTCTCAGATCTCAAGCTCCATGCTGGGAGAACCACTACTCTCTTCCAAGCTGTCAGACAGGGACATTTAAGTCTGCAGAGGTTTCTGCTGCCTTTTGTTCAGCTACGCCCTGCCCCCAGGGTTGGAGTCTACAGAGGCAGGCAGGCCTCCTTGAGCTGTGGTGGGCTCCACCCAGTTCGAGCTTCCTGGTGGCTTTGTTTACCTGCTCAAGCCTCAGCAATGGCGGGCGCCCCTCCCCCAGCCTCGCTGCTGCGTTGCAGTTTGATCTCAGACTGCTGTGCTAGCAGTGAGGGAGGCTCCATGGGCGTAGGACCCTCTGAGCCAGGTGCAGGATATAATCTCCTGGTGTGCCATTTGCTCAGTTGGAAATGCAGAAATCACCCATCTTCTGCGTCGCTCACGCTTGGAGCTATGGACTGGAGCTGTTCCTATTCGGCCATCTTGGAACTGCCCCCTTGAATTTCTTTCAGGTTCTGGATATTAGTCCTTTGTCAGAGGTATGATTTGCAAGTATTTTCCCCCATTCTTTGGGCTGTGTGTTCACTGTGTTATTTCTTTTGCTGTGCAGAAGCTTTTTAGTTGAGTTAAATTTGTCCATTTTTGTTTTTGTTGCATTTGCCTTTGTGCTGTTAGTCATGAATTCTTTGCATAGACCATTGGCTAGAATTGTTTTTCCTAGGTTTCCTTCTATAATTTTTTATAATTTTAGGTCTTACATTTAATTCTTTAATGAATCTTGAATTAATTTTTGTATACAGCGAGAGATAAGTGTACAGTTTTATTCTTCTACATATGGCTATCCAAATTTTAAATCCAAATAAAAAGTCCAAGAAATCATGTGGATTGATAGAATTGGAATAACATAAATTTTCTTTGTCATTATAATCGTTGTACTATCATTGTTTATTT
The DNA here is from genome assembly GCF_006542625.1 of Nomascus leucogenys. Lineage (NCBI taxonomy): Eukaryota > Metazoa > Chordata > Mammalia > Primates > Hylobatidae > Nomascus > Nomascus leucogenys. The sequence continues at coordinate 122,484,970 of NC_044385.1, read as the reverse complement.
CTAACTTGCAGCTTAAACACAGAATATGTGGTGCCATTGAGGTTGGTGACACAAACAGCTCCTGAAGCAAACTCAAACTTTTCCAAACCAGTACAGCATTACTCTTGAAAAGAATCCCATGGGGTGGGTGGATCACATGAGGCCAGGAGTTCGGGACCGGTGTGGGCAACATGGCAAAACCCCATCTCTACTAAAAATACAAAAATTAGCCCAGCATTGTGGTGCATGCCTGTAATCCCAGCTACTCAGGAGGCTGAGGCAGCAGAATCTCTTGAATCCAGGAGGCAGAGGTTGCAGTGAGCTGAGATTGCGCCATTGCACCTCAGGCTGGGCAACAAGAGTGAAACTCTGTCTCAAAAAATAAATAAATAAAAAATAAAGAATCCCATGTAGCTAATTCTGCAGATGTTGAGGGCTGACTATATAACTGAGAGATCTCTGAAATTAACTTCATTTGAAGCACAACATTTATTAAAGAATAGGTAATGAAATTGTGGTTTACCAGGGGCTGGGGAAATGGGAAAATGTTGGTCAAAGTGTACGAAGTTTTAGTTGGACTAGAGGAATGAGTTCTGGAGATCTGTTATGTAGCATGGCAACTATAATTAGTAATTATATATAGTATACTTGAAAATTGCTAAGAGAGTAGATTTTAAATGTTTTCATCACAAAAATAATAAGTATGTGAGGTGATGGATATGTTCATTAGCTTGATTCAAACATTCTGTATTTGATACATATATCAAACCATCACATTGCCCACCATAAGTATATACACTTTGTCATCTGTGAATTCACATAAACAAATAAATACAATTTTTGAGATCTTGTTTAAAAATGTAAACCTGGAAGGAACTGATTTTTTTCACAAAGGAGCATTTTATCACTGACATTGTTTGAAACTACAGACTCATGGTGATAACATAAAGCAGACTAATGCTTGGCTGTCTTTACTGTTGTTTACAAAACTGTCCACAGGCAATGCACTCCTTATTACCTGTACTCTGGATGGATTTCTTCCACTGCCTTACCCTTGTTATGCCATCTTAGCAACCCATGGTAGTAGCCTCTCTTGAAGAAGGCTGGTGATAGTTAAGACACCACAATTTGAACCCAAGCAGTCCAATTTAGTTTCTGCCCATCCCTGGGACCTCTTTAGTACCCTTGGGCCTCCATTTTCCTCAGTCTAGTAGAGGTTATTCAGGGTGTCAGAGACGGGGGAGGAGAACATCTCCATGGCTTCCATGCAAAAGTATGCTAGGCTCTCAGTGTCCACACAGCTCTCTTGTGACCCCAACCCCCATACCCACACCCACATGGCTGGATTTGAAAGGGTGTGGCCACCTGAAAAGATTTTACTTATCATTGTTGCATCTATATTCAAAGCGATTGACAAATCTTTTTTTTGGTAGTTAATTGTCTTGGTTTGGTATCAATGATATATTGTAGAACAAGTTGGAAATTTTCTAGCTCTCTGTTCTTCCAAACAAAGTAAATACAGCTCCTTGAAGTTGTTATAGATTTCACCAATAAAATTCTCTGGATTGGAACCTTTGGGTGGGGTACTATTTGACTTAATTTTTTTAATTAAATAAAATTTAGCTTCTGTAAAAATTACATATGACACTTATAAATAATTTAATACAGAAAAGGCAAAGATGAGAAAGATGAATGTAAAATACTCAAATCCCATCACATGTGAATAATCATTAACATTCATACTTTTGTAAAAACCAAATAATGTATTTTTCAATAAAAGGATTAAACGTAACTTATCCAAATTTAATAGAAGAAAAATAAACTGAAGTAAAACCAGTGAGATCACTTCATCTTCACATAAATGTTTCTTCACTCCATGAGATATTTCCCAACAAAAGATTCTTCTATAGTCTTCCAGATTCTTTTGTGGTTCAGAGCATGATAATTGGGTTTTCACGCTATGTGTGAAATGAACCTCCCTCAAACCTTGTTAAGACGTCAGCACATTACCAATCTGACATGAAGATACCAGGGAAGATACCAAATCAAACACTCAGTGTAGAATCATTACATCTCATTAAAAACACAATATGATTTTAGGTAGTGTCAAGTGCTTACCTGCAGGGCTAGATGAATGCATTAGCAATTTCATTCTTCTTCCTATTTCAAGTATTTGTATTCTGTAACCATAATTCCCAAAGTTGTTTAGAATTTGTTTTATGTATAAATCAGTTCAAGGCTCACCACCAGTGCAGAGCCTTCATTTCTAAGCTCTTTATTTAATTTCTCTAGGTTTTTGTCATCAAGGAATTTGCTGAAGAGGGCTCACACTGTATTTCACGGGCAAGCCTGAAAGTTTCCTAAATCTTTGAAAGCAGGGCTGACTTTGTTAGCGTGCAGCCCATGCAGCAACACAGAATCTCGCGCTGAGACAAGAAGTACCCCATGCTTGGGCTAATTCATGTTCTGCTATCATCATTTTGAAATTCTTAATATATTTTGTATCTAGGGGTACCTCGTTTTCATTTTGCTTTGGGCCCCTCTAACTATGTAGCTGGTTTTGATGGAAAGACATTTGTTTTGACACGGTAGCTCTCAGTCACTCTGTCCTTCAGAACATAGTAGCAAATGCCTTCTAATAATTGACATCACCATAGAGAAGTTAGAGGTCTGCCTAATGGCTTTCTCTGTTTAGGCTATTTGATATTGAAGGTTGGATGCCTGAAGAAATCCTTTTTTACCTTTGAAGCGCAACCACTAAACCAGAATATTTCTCTGTGTTAAGCCTCCTACATTGCAGAGTTTGGGGACCATGGTGTGCCCCTGCTTCAATCTGCAGATTTGTTTCAGGGAATTATTCTTGTGTAATATATTTAGGTATTTTTTCCCAACAGTTGAGAGGCCGACCCACACCTCCATATGTTCTTGATTAAGCTGCTCTCCCCTTAGACCTCAAACTTCTATCCACAACAGCCAAGGGGAGGCTCAAACCCTCTTCCTCCAGGAGCAAGGAGAGAAGCCTCTTGAAAAAGCAAAATGAAACCCTGACCCCAAATCCCTCTCCAACTAATTTATGGTAAAATTCCTTGAAAAAGCTGTCTATTATTACTGATCCCAGCTTTGGAGCGGTGGTGGCTTCCTGCTGCTGCTAATCTCTTGGCTCAACAAAACCCATCTGTCATTGCAACTCTTCTCTCACACGTGGAACCAATTTCTTGCACTCTATTCCCCCAACCCTGTGTTAAATAATTAAAGTGGTTTTCCTTTCTTTGGGTGACTCTTGACTGATGGACACGTAGGAGACTGTTTTAGTAACAGCCATTAAATTGTGTTTATTACTCTCATTGTTTAAATACCATATATCTTTTCTGATTTTTTTTTTTTGTCTGCCTGGTCTATCAGTTGCTCGAGAGCTGAAGTTTCCCATCATATTGACAGTTTTGCCAACTTTTCCTTATAGATCTATAATTTAAAAAATACTTTACTATGGTTCATTAGTATATGCTGTTCAAGGAATATAAGATTAAAATGGTTACATGTTTCAGGTTGGAGCTCAAATCAATTTCTGCTCAAAGAATTGCATGAGCCCTTCCAGGCTTCAGTGCCCCGAAGGCTCCAGTGGGGAAAAGTGCGGTTTTAGTCTGCACATTTCTTTTCTGTGTGTAATATTTTTCTTTCTCTGGTTTCTACACCCTTCTGATCCAGTCTGCTTTTTCTTCCAAACATTGCTCAAAGTTTCTGGTTCTCTACTTTTGCACTCTTCTCCAGCAAGGTGATGGATGTAGTCCTTCTCATAGTGTGTGTGTGTGTGTGTGTGTATTTGACATAAACATACAGATATTTCCATTTCAGTGGAATGAATAAAGCAACTCTATAGGCTTTTCCTTTCTGGGACTGTTTTTGTGGTATTGAAATCATCAGTTTAAAAGCATTTACTACTAAAATAATCAGGGCTTAGCTTTGGAGAAGTAATTATTCGATAACAGTTTTAATTTTTTAATAGTTATTATTTCTATTGAGAGAAATAGAAGATTTCTATTCTTTCTCTCAAGTCATTTTGATAATACGTCTATTCTATAAAAGTGAACTTTTATCAAGACTTTCAAATCTGCTAGTGTTATTTTATTCTAATTCTGATTTAATTTTTAAAATGTAAAACTCCTTAGTTTAATTTCTTTATGTATTCTTCTGCATAACTAAGGAGAGTCAGTGGCTTATTAACTTAATTGCCACTTTTATTCTTTTATAAATAAATAATTTTAAATTAAATTTTATAAAATATATTTTAAAATACAAGATGCATAAAGAAAAAGCTAACACCCCTCCCTCATTCTACCCTGTATTTCCCTGAGATCATCCTAACAGCCTAGTGTTACTGCATTTCTGTCCTCTTCTGCAAGCCTATGTGAACACAAGTACACACACACAGGTTTTTGTTGTTTGCTGTTTGCTTTTTGTACACTATATACATTATCCTTTAACTTCCAGTTTTCAATCTTGAGGTATATTGGGCACCCCTTCAAGTTAGGATGCATAAATTTCCTTTACTCTTTTTAATAGCTGCATAGTATTCTATTGTGTGGACATATCCTAAAACATTCAATCTCTCTACTATTGAGGGACATTAGAATTTCCATTTTTGAAACTGGTGGAAATTATGTTAAGTGAAATAAGCCAGGAACAGAAAGTTAAACACCACATGTTCTCACTCATATGTGGAAGCTAAAAAAGTTGATCTCATAGAAATAAAAAGTGGAGCAAAGGATATGAGAGGTTGGGACTGATAGGAGGAAGGGAGGGACAGGGAGAGATTTGTTAAAGGATACAAAATTACAGCCAAATGGAACAATAGTTCTAGTGTTGTATAGCACTGCAGGACAACAATTTTAAGAATAATATTATATTAATAGTTTCAAATAGTTAGGAGGAGGATATTGAATGTTCCTAACACAAAAAAAGATAAATTTTTGAGATGATGGATATGTTAATTACTCTGGTCTCATTATTATCTATTATAAGTATCAAAACATCACTATGTACCTCACAAACATGAACAATTATTATTTGTCAATTAAAAAATTTAAAAAAGAATGTTTACTTTTGAATACTACAAGCAATTCTGCAATAGAGTTTTTTTCTATGTGATTTTAAATCTATATTATAGATTCTCTCTAGAACATTCCTAGGAGTGTGCACTTTTCACATTAATATTTATTACCAGATTATTTTAGTAGCAATTTAAACTTTCTCCAGCAGTGTAAAATAATGACAATTTCCTCATATCTCCTTCAGCAGTGAATAGTATCAGTAATTTTTAATTGGTACTAATCTTCTAAGTGGAAAGGTTATCTAAGTATTTTAATATGCATTTATGTGGATACTAATGATATTGACCTTTTACAATATATTAGTAGGATCCGTCACATTTCCTTCTTTATCAATGCCCTGGTCACATCCGTTCATTCCCTGGATTGTTTATATATTGTAGGCACTCTATATTTGGCAGATTAACCCACCGTGTGGGTCATTTATTCATCTGATTTATAGCCATTGAGTGCCTACTACTTACCAGGCACTTTTGAAGGTAGGGAGTGCAGTGGTAAACAAAGTACAGTATATGTTCTCGTGAAGCCTGTATTCTACTGGGAGAGGCAAAGAACAAGTAATCTAAAGTCATGTAATTTCAGGTAATGTCAAGTAGTGTGGGGAAACATCATGATAGATGGAAAATGACAGGGGTGAAGGGTTTCAAATATAGTTTGAGTAAACCTTAAAACACTTGAAAAAGTTTCCAAATGACATGAAGAAAAAGTCATGGTAAAACCTGAGGATGGCGTATTCCAGGCAAAGGAAGTACACATGCCAAGAGACACAGCTTGACATGTTTGGAGGACAGCAAGAAAGTCCATGTAGCTGGAATGCAGTGTTGAAAGTGAGCTTGCAGAGGAAAAGGCTGGGAGGAAAGCCAGGTCATTTAGGGACTTAGAGGCATGGGGAAGAGATTATGTTCTATTTTAAATGAGATGGTATTACACTGGATGCTTACAACTAGAGGGAAACCATAGTCTGATTTATGTTTTGTTTTATCATATTGGTCATTTATGGAGAATAAAATGGAGGAAGTCAAGAGTGTGATGGGGAATGTAGTTACAAGGCCATTGTAGTAGTCTAGGAGCAAGATTATGGCATTTCAATGATGAGAACAGTGTAAGGAACAGGGACAAATGGGTGTCTAGGGAATGTATTCTTTTTTTTTTTTTTTTTTTTTAGACAGAGTCTCGCTCTGTCGCCCAGGCTGGAGTGCAGTGGTGTGATCTGAGTTCACTACAAGCTCTGCCTCCCAGGTTCATGCCATTCTCCTGCCTCAGCCTCCCGAGTAGCTGGGACTACAGGCACCTGCCACCATGCCCGGCTAATTTTTTGTATTTTTAGTAGAGATGGAGTTTCACTGTGTTAGCCAGGATGGTCTCGATCTCCTGACCTCATGATCCGCCAGCCTTGGCCTCCCAAAGTGCTAGGATTCCAGGCTTGAGCCACGGCGCCCAGCCCTAGGGAATGTATTTTGAAAATAATGCAAAGCAGCTTTTTCAGTGGCTGGATGTAGAATGTGAGGTTTCAGCAGGAATTAAGGGTGATTCTCAGATTTTTGGCTTAAACAAAAGCTTGGTGTTATTAATATTTATCTATCTTAGTCCATTTGTGTTGCTATCAAAGAATACATGAGGCTGGGTAATTTATAAAGAAAAGAGGTTTATTTGGCTCATAGTTCTGCAGGCTGTAGAAGCATGGCCCCAGCATCTGCTTCTGGTGAGGCCTCAGGAAGCTTCTACTCATGGTGGAAAAGGAAGGGGAGCCTGCATGCAGAGATTGCATGGTGAGAGACAGGCAGAGGAGGTGCCAGGCCCTTTTCAACAACCAACAACCAGTTCCAATGGGAACTAAGAGCAAGAGCTCACTCATTATCACAAGGACAGCACCAAGCTATTACGAAGGATCTGCCCCCAAGACCCAAATGCCTTCACTAGGCCCCTCCTCCAACACCAGAGACCAATTTCAACATGAGACTTGGTGGAGCCAAATAAACCATACCAAACCATAACATTAGCAAAACAAGTATTGCTAGAGTGGGGATGGGGAATAGTTTTGAGAATGAAAATCAAAGGTCCTTGATTGGACATGTTGAGATGGAGATGCCTATTAAACAACCACAGGAAGGTGGTGGTTGGTGTTGGAAAGGTAAGTTTGACTGTCAGGGGAGCAGTTCAGGTGGAGATGTTAAATTGTGAATCTTCAGTGTGTAATTGACCTTTGGTGGCATGGGATCCCATGGAATCACCAAGGGGGCATCTGGAAATATAAAAAGAGCTAATAAATGAACTCTGGGGTACTCCAAAATTTAGAGGGAGAAGAGAGGAGTAAATTGGGCTGGAAAGCAGCAATCAGTGAGTGAGGTAGAAAAGAAAGCAGGAGAGTGTAGCATTGTAGATAAAATGCAAATACTTGGAGATATTTCAAGGATGATGGTGCAGTCAACTCTGTTAAATCCAGTATCTGTTTAAAATATATTTTCTGGTCCACTGTTCATCTTCTGACTCTCTTTAGGATTTATTTCATAATAATAAGACTTTTTAATATTCAAATTTTTTTTTACTTTATGGTTTTTGAGTTTCCTAATCTGTGTAAGAAGTTCTTCTCCAGCCGAGGATATGTAAATACATACTTTCTTCAAATATTTTTATTGATTTTATTTTTATGTGAAAATATTACATCATCGTGGATGTTTTTTGTAGATGGTGTGAAATAGTGGTCTGGTTTCATTTCTTTTAGATGGAGAGCCAATTATGCTAGCACCAGCATTAGAGTGTCTTTTCCCCAAGAAATTGAAATATGTCCTTTGTCACCTGTCAAATTTATACATTTTTCTGGATCTATTTCTGGATACTCTATTCCACTAAATAGTTTGCCCTGTTTATCATGACTCTAGAGTAACGATTATTATTAGCCCATCTTGGGTCAGGTGTCCATTCCTGGTCTAATCAACTCTGGCCAGGAAAAGTGGCTTGATATGGCTTCACGTCTCTCAGCTGTAGACACAAATGATCTGAGAAAAATGTGAGCAGAGCAGACAAATTGATCAACGTTTTCACATACTCCAGCAAAAATTTTCTTCTCATAAGTATGAAAGAGTGTAAGGACCACCATATTTATAAAATCTCTCTGAGTAAAATTACAGATACAATATTTCAATTCATTTAATCATACAATTCTAATCTCTGGTAACAATCAGTGAAAAACAGAAAATACTCACATATGTCAAACAATCCTTTAGTTTTTGTACCCTTTCAATCCTCTTTGGATTCTGAAATTTATTTTCAACACACAGAAAATAAATAGTACATAAGATTTTGTGGTTTTAAACAGAAATACCTTTTCAGATTACATTTCTATTAATTCCTGTTGTGTTGCTCTGTAGCTGATTCGTGTTACACTTGGAAAGCTAGTTTCATGCCCTGGAGGAAATTCACCATGACCACTACCAGTAAACCACAAGCAATTCTCTACCTTTCTTTAAGTGGGATGGGAAGAAATAATAAAATCATGCAAGGTAAACTTGTGGTTCAAAATCTAAATGGCACTAAAAGTAGCATGAGTCACACGCATAAATGAGCCATAGTGGTGTTAAAATCATCACATATCCACATAAATTCAGGGTAGCATAGAAATAGGACATAGTCGATCTTCATTATTCATAGATTCCATGTTTGCTAATTTATCTACTTGTTAAAATGTATTTGTGACCCCAAAATCAATACTCGCAGCTCTTTTCCAGTCATCTGCAGATGTGCCCATAGAGGCAAAAGTCCAACTCTCTCGCTGCTCATGTGCCAGATGAGGTGGAAACAGGGCAACCCTATCTTCTAGCTTCAGCTCTCAGACAGCCAACAGGTGTCCTTGCACAGCCTGTGGGGTGCCCTTTTTTTTTCTTTTATGTGCTTTCTGTTGGTGATTTCACTCTTCAAAATGGCCCTCAAAGCATATTGTGGACCGTCCAGTGTTTCTGAGTACAGGAAGGCTGTGATATGCCTTCTGGAGAAAATACATGTGTCAGATAGGACATGAGTTATAGGGCTGTTGGGTATAAGTTTAATGCTAATGAATTAACAATATATAGTAAGTGAATGCCTTTAAACAGAAATGCAGATAAAATAAACTTATGTATTGATCAATGAATGAAAATGTGACCCAAGGCTCACAGGAACTTAACCCTGTGTTCTTCCTAGGAGCAATGATTCAATATCTGCTAAATCAGTGTTTACAGCAACTTTATAAAACATAGCTAATGTGAATAACAAGAATCAACTGTATTTCAGACAGGTGCACTTTTTGAGAATAAATGCTCGACGGTCAAACCATTTTTAGCAGTGTTCACACAAAACAGATAGAGTAAGGTCTGGCTAGTTACTTTCTTTTAAAATCACACACACACAACCCACTGATGACCAAGTTGATGCTTTAATATTAGCTAAGAACCATCATTGCCTCCTTCTTACCGAGCCAATCCTGAAAGGAGAGTATTGGGCTATTAGAGGCACATTTCCAATGGAAACTGTAATAACAGTTGTCTTAGAATTTGGAAGGTGTTAAAGATACCTTTTTGTGTTTGTTTTTAATAGCCATTCAAAGTGGGTCTATTTCATGAATTATTCTACCATTGTATTGATGCTGAAAGTAAAGCACAAATCATCCAAGGAAATATTTTGAGATCCATTTTCTATTGAATGGGTGATACATTAAAAACACACATAGCAAATAATCCAGGCAGCCAACACAGAACTAAAATGATCACTTTTAGAATAGGAAGAGGATTGATATCTGTGGTACCTTAACATTGCAATAATAGTCATTATTAAGAACCTGAACCCAGCAATCTAAACTACTGAGTTTTCTTTCTAATGGATATGCCTCCCATTACCTTAGAAAGCATTTTATTAAAAAAGAGGAAAAATGAGAGTGCCTCATTATTTCTTAAAATATAAATACAGCACTGACTGCATATTAACTCTGAAGTGTTCCCAGGTCAGTTCTAAGGTGGGTGCTCTCATGTATATGAGCATACACAGAAATAACACTAATAATAAATTAAAAGATACAAGAGATTACTTTCCAAGCTTTAAACACAAGCTAGGTTTTTGCTTTGTTTTCATACTTAGACTTTTTCTCTCTGCTATTATAAGAATAAAATTCTCAGTTTAGATGTATCAGATGTATAGTCCACATTGACTATTAAACATAGAAGATGAGAATTTCATTACGACTACATCGATGGTCCTTTATAATCTTATCCCAGCCTTGAATCTCTTCACCACCCTTTGAACCTCCTTCGGTTGCTCTCACCTCCTGTCCCCTTTCTCTGTTTACCTCCCACAAGCCCTTACCCAAGTATTCTTTGAACTTCACATTGTCATTATCTTACCTGGGACTGTATCTTCCTTTTATATTATCCTTCCAGTTCCCATTCATTTCCTAAAGCATTCCAAGAACCTATTGAAAATATGTCCTCTTTTTCCTGACTACCAAATTGTACCTATAATTTGCCCCATCTATGTGGCATTTTAGAAAATAAATTTACACTATACATGTATGTGCACGGTTGACATAGCTGTAGTTTTGTAAGGTATTTCTACCTCAAGTAAGATTTTGTGGGCATAGGTCTGTTGTTACATTTTTTATTCTGTTTTCCTGAGCACGTAAATTTTCAACAAGTTCCTGTGAGTTGCACTGTATTTCTTAATGGGTATAACTACAAACCAGGTATGGGAGAATCAGACTAAAGATTCAGGGAGATTTTCCAGGAGGACGTTGGCAATAAGATAAAGGATTAAAGACAAAAATAATTTTACCTAAATGAATGATATAATTACTTTTATAATCATCTCTCCTGATTTTCCTACTTATACCCTACATGATAGCTGCACACTTCCCCAAATATTGCTTCCTCCCTCCATGGGTTTTCACATAGTCACCGTGAGCTGGGCTCAAATCCCTGCTGCTTGATGTAAGAGCTGCATGACCTTAGACATATAACTTAACCTCTCAAAGTCTCGGTTTCCTTATCTGAAAAACAGGGATAAAACTGATACCTAGGCCGGGCGCGGTGGCTCACGCTTGTAATCCCAGCACTTTGGGAGGCTGAGGAGGGCGGATCACGAGGTCAGGAGATTGAGACCACGGTGAAACCCCATCTCTACCAAAAGTACAAAAAATTAGCCGGGCGTGGTGGCGGGCGCCTGTAGTCCCAGCTACTCGGAGAGGCTGAGGCAGGAGAATGGCGTGAACCCGGGAGGCGGAGCTTGCAGTGAGCCGAGATCGTGCCACTGCACTCCAGCCTGGGCAACAGAGCGAGACTCCATCTCAAAAAAAAACAAAACAAAACTGATACCTATAGCATAGAATTTTTGTTAAGACTGATTGATATTTATAATGCAAAATACCCCATCCTTGCCATCTTTTAAGGCAGTGTTTATTAGATAATAGACAATAACTCATTGCATTGGGAAATAAACTTTATGGGTCCCAACCAGGATTTCTGGTTAAGTGGAAATCAATAGAGTATAGTAGAGTAGAATGGGACATAACAGAGCATATAGCCCATAATATGGGAAGATATTGTTTTGTGAAATTTTTATTCCAGATCTACATTAATGTGTGTTCTATACTATGACATAAAATGTATTTCTCACTGAGGGTATAGGAATAAAAATGTTTGAAAAACACTTAGTTAACATTAGTTTCAATTGCATGTCATTCATGAAGCTACTCCAGATTACATCACCCAGAAGTGAACTCTCCTCTTCTGACCTTGCACTCTTTTTTTATGCCACATTCTATGTCATATTAGAGCTGCTTTTGTTAAGTATCTCATTTTTACAGCAGAATCTCTTTGAGCATCTAGGGCATGCATTGTTCATCTCTGAATACTTGGCAGGGCTACTCTGAATACTCTTAGCATATTTGTTTGCACATTATAAATGCTAAGTGCATATTTTGTTAATAGATGACTAAGCTTCACCCATATTTAATTCTAGAGGTGATAAATTGACAAGGGACGCCTGAAAAATAATCTAGAGGCAAATGTGTGGGAATGTACTTCAATAGAAGACAAAAAAAAACGATATCTACTTATTTGTTGCAATGAGGAATTCCTACCTACCAATATAAAATATTTTTGAAGTTTTCAAAAGATTTTGTTACTGGATGAAGCATTTCCCTTTTAACCTATAGAGGGCATGACTTCTTAAACCGGGCTTTATGGATAAACTTTAAGAGTACATAAGCTCTGCAATTGTATGTAAAATCTGCTTATGTGTGTGTATATGCATGTGCATGCACGCACACGTGCACACACACACACACCCCGGAGTGCCAGGGTTAAAAACTTTACATCCTCTAAGCAGATATTCCATAATGCAAGAAACCACAAATATGCCTGTGACACATCTCCTTTAGTAAAACCAAATTTCTCAACTTTCTGCATTTCCCCTAAGCCTCAACCCTCTTTCCTCTTATCTTAAAAACCATCCAGCTAGGGTTAATAATCCAGTTTCTCTCCCTAGTCCAAAGGACACCCTCTGCTATGAAATTAGTCAGGGAGAGAGGCACTGGGACTCTTTCAGGCCATTAGGAAATCATTTAGCCGCTGATGTCCTATGGCCTGACCCCTTCAGTAATCTCCTATCGGCTTTCCACAGCAATAAATCACCTGTTGGCCCAGCACCTGGCCAGTTTTGGGAATATGTGATCATCATGCTCATTCGCCCTCTCTGGAGCTACAGAAACCTGATGGGTGGTGCAGAATCTCACTATGGTTCCATTTGCTTTTGATCTTGCAGCTGGATAAGGCATGTGCAACAGGAAAGCAAGTTCAACCGATGGTTATTTGGGCCCTCCTACATAATGGGGCCCCTAGGCAGGGGGGCAAGTATAGCAGCATCCAGAACAATTGGGAGGGGAGAGCATTGAGTATTTAAGTGGAATTTAACGTCTGCTCTTTGGTCTGCAGCTCTGCCTTTGGATTCCCCCTACCAGCGGGGCTTCTTCCAGCATAAACAGGAGAATGGCTGGGCAGCAGTGATTAGGGTGATGTAAACACTGTGGCTATTTAAACAGCTGCTTCCCTTCACCTTGAAGCTCATCCTCTCTCCTTCATACTAATTTCCACCGTTAAAACTGACCTTGCTCTCCAGAGATGACATGCCAGAGCCTTGGGGAACCTGACCTAAGGTTTAAAACCCAAGTAGAGATTTCCAGCCAGCCAAGAAGTATACAGACACCTTACTCTCTGATTGTTCCGGGGCAAAGTGTGCCACCTCTATATGGAAATGTTCTGATTCCAACTCAGTAGTTCTCCAAACCTGCCCTTTGCCAGCCTACATGTCATCAGCTTGCAGGAAAGTAATCCAGGTTGGATGCTAATACAAGAAGGCTGGACTCTCCCAGCAGCAATTAGCTGGAGGAAGGGAAGCGTCATTCTGGCAGGTGAAAGAAATAGATTCCTAGTTTTGTTTTTCTACTGCGTGAGATCTAAAAGCTTGGAATATTCTTCTTTTCACATGCCCCTTCCCCTTGGCCTTAATTGACCACTTACCTTCTGGACAAACAGTTTCCTAGTGAAATCAAATCACCAAAAAGGTGACTCTTTTTGGAGAAGCGGATCCTAGGACAGCAGCACTCTCCATTGTCCCTTAGCCCCTGAAGGTGCCGTTTTCTATTCTTGGCTGAGTTTTTCTTTCCCCCCACTTACCATTATACTTCATACTGTTTGATTTTGAGCAGCCACAGCCTGGGGAACATCTGAACTTGGCTACCTTTCCTCTTTGCTGTCCATAATAACTCCCTTCCTTCTGGACGGGCAGGATATTAATTCTCCACATGGTTCCTGATGAATTGGAAACAGAACAGGCGGTATCCATTCGCCAGCGGACTCCCATTGACCCATAGTCAGTTTCCAGGGTAGAATTTGCCAGTAGTCCGAATTTTTCACACAAACAGGAAAGAAGGTTTCAAATTCCCATCTCTATCCACAGCCCTCAGCAGAAAGAGGCGTAGTGGCTCTCTCCCCTCCTGATGGCCATTCCAGTCAGTAACCATGTAGTCTTGCATGGTGGGCTCATCAAACTTCCTTCTGACCTAGAAATATTGGTGTTAATGGTAAAATAATAAAGATATTTTGCAGACACTTATTCCCATTTGCCTGCTCTTAGCACTCACTTCCAAAACAGGCCTGTTTAGATTTCTCTGGAGAGGTGGTTATCATGGATGCTTGGAATTTGGGAGTTCGGCATTCCTCTAACGCAGCTGCTCTCTTAGCCTCTATTCCTGCCTTGGTTGGAGTGAAGAGAGCCTCGCTTGCTCACTCTTCCCTCCCCAGCCCTCAGCCTCACCAAAGGGTAAGCAGTCTCAGCACTCATTCCATCCTGTCCACTGCTCCACTTTACTTAAAGCATCACAAGCAGCCAGGCACATTGGCTCATGCCTGTAATCCCAGCACTTTGGGAGGCCGAGGTGGGAGGATCACTTGAAGCCAGGAGTTTGAGACCAGCCTGGGTAATATGGCAAGACCCCATCTCAACAAAAATATTTTTTAAAAAAGCCAAGCATGGTTGTGCACACCTGTAGTCCTAGCTACTGAGGAGGCTGGGGCAGGAGGATACCTTAAGTCCAGGAGTTTGAGGTTGTGGTGAGCCACGCTTATGTCACTGCGCTCCAGCCCAGACAACACAGTGCAAAATGAGACCTCTTCCAAAAAAAAAAAAAAAAAAAAAAAAAAAAAAAAAGTACCACAAGGAGTCCAAAGACCTCCATGTGCTTTAACACATGAACTTCCATCCCATGAGATCCCCAAATGACCCTATCACAGACCACCAGCCCCTCACTGTGCTCTTTCAATGAGCCACTCAGTAGCAAAACACTCTCTGTTCTCAGTACTTGTTCTAAAGGAGACGTGGTTGCCTTTGAGGGCAATTTGCTCCTGGCAGCTTCTTGCTCTCAGCCCTGTTAGTCCCGGGTCTGGGCTTCTTCCTTTGCTTTCAAACCTTTCTTCCCTTTCATCATTGAAGCATTCAGTCTCCACTCCAGTTACTCTGCCTGATCAGGTTTACTTATACAATGACCCCAGCACCATCCTCTGTCACAGAAAATTGTAGCTTCTGGCCCACTAGTTGTGTCCTGAAATAGTTCCTGCTGGTTCAACAAAAATGACCATCCCAACTCTCCAACCTCTCAACTCTTTGGCCTCCTCTTCTCCAATGACCACTGAAGAAGAGGGCCATTCTCCAATGGTACTCTGCCCTGTCTTGGCCCCCCACCCCTACAGTCACACCCTAGACCTGTGCATTAGTAAATACTGCATGCACTGTGCATTAGTAAGGCCTGATCACAATTTCAGTCCCCTTGCTTTGACATCATCACCTCTTTTGCCAGCTCACTCTCTCATGTACCCCAACTCCAAGAATTATTCTACCCTACCAGGATTTACAAACCATTGAGGCCTGGAGTTTCCACTTGCCTTACCCAACTTAGAGCCTATGGTTCACATTCATGATTACGCGTTGCTATGCACGTGCCCTTATCTTCTGTCTCCTTCCCTCCCTTTGCCATCATCTGGGAAAGCCCAGACCCTGGATTCATCCCACTTTCTGCCTTCTCCCTATCTCCACAGGAGCAGCTGGCCATGGCTGGAAAAAACATAAACCCATTTTGTCATGTCACTTTCTATTTATGATGTGAACTTTGAGTGTACCTTTGTTTGTGGTTTATGTTCTCAATATGTTTGTGAGATTTACCCAGGCTTTCGGTATAGCAGTAATACATTCATTGTCGTATAGTAGTCCATTAGATGAATATACCACTATTTTTCCATTTCACTACTCATGGACATTTGAGTTTTTACCGGTTATAAGGATTTTTGTAAATGCCTTTTTTTTGGTATATGTGAAAGCATATGAGTAGAATTCTGGGTCATAGAGTGTACCTCTGTTTAGCTTTTGTAGGTCTTACAGTACTAAAAAGCGCTATATCGATTAATACGCCCATGAACAGTGTACAAGACTTCCTGCTGCTCCACATTTTTACCAACACTTGATAATGTCAGGTTATTCCATTATAGTCACTCTGTTAGGCATATAGTAGGATCATATTTTTTGTTTTAACTTATATTTTTCTGATAACTAATGATGTTGAATAACTTTTCATATGTTTATCGATCTTTTTGGTAAAGTGACTGTTCCAATCTTATGTCCATGTTTTGTTTGGGTTGTCTATGCATTTCTTAGGTAGAAGTGCTTTCAATATTCTGGATATGAGTTCCTAGTCATTGAAAATACAATCGTGCATCGCTCAACCATGAGGATATGTTGTGAGAAATGTGTCATTAGGTGATTTTGTCCTTGTGCGAACATCATAGAGGGTACTTACACACACCTAGATGGCATAGTCTACTACACACCTAGTCCATATGCTATAGCCTATTGCTTCTAGGCTATAGACCTGGGTAGCATGTTACTGTACTGAATGCTGTAGGCAATTATAACAGGATGGTAAGTATTCATGTATCTGAACGTATCTCAAGGTAGAAAAGATGTGGTACAAATACAATGTTATAATCTTATAAGATCACTGTTGTGTATGTGGACCCAGAGTGCACTGCAATTATCTGCTTATTGTGGCTTGTCTTTTCATACTCTAAATGGTGTCCTTAGATGAAGAAAAGTTTTCAACTCGTTAGTCTTCTCCTTTATGATTAGTGCTTTTTGTATCCTGTTAGAAAATGTTTGCTTTGCTTATCTTATGGAACATATTCTTCCATATTGAAAGCTTTATTATTTTATCTTTCACAATGAAGTCACTCTTTAATCTACCTGAAATTGACTAACAGATTTTTAAGTATGATGTATATATCAGTTAAGTCTCTGTTGAAGAATACTTTGGAGTGTAGGATATTTGAAGGTAAAAGTCCTTAATATCCCATAGAGAAAGACTATGCCTACAGATACCAAAACATCTGTTCAATTTAGGGCAAAAAGTCTATTAGTTTGATGGTTTCATATCATGTTGACCAACTAAATAAATGACATTCTAACATTTTGACTAAAATGGTTCAATTGCCAGTTTGGTTTTTGTCTTGTGTAAACACAGCAAAGGGACTAAACATAAAACTCTACTTAGAAAACAGTGATCTTGAAACTGGCTTCTGGCCCAGACATAATTAATCCCAAGATACATCTGTTAACAAACTCGGGCTTGATTTCCTTAGTCACCTCTGATTATGATTATAATTTAATCATTTTCCTGGCAGAGGGCTGAATCGAATCTGCTAAGTTTCCTCTGGCTTTCGTATCCAGTGACTATCTCTTTCTCTGCTATTCCAGGCAAATCAGCTGATTAATATGAAATTAAAACATAAGTAGGTTTAAAATTGCCACAGGCCACAATGGATAATTTTAGGTTTTATGAAGGAGGCAAGATTATTTTTTAAGGTCCTTTTAGCTGTAAGACTTTATATGTATATGTGTATGCATATGTAAATACACATTTATAAATAGATATACAGAGATACACAAATTTTTATGTGTACCTTTATATATAAAACTATAAATTGTAAGAATTATTTATTAGCAATTATAGAGATTTCTGTGAAAGAATCATATTGCTTTATTTATTCAATCTTAAATCTTACCGTTACTAATGTAACCTAACATTTCATAAAATTAATAAAGTAACCATCTATAATTCTATCACTCAGATATTACCATTTTATTACTTTGGGGATATTTTAGATTTTGTGAAGGAGGCAAGATTATTTTTTAAGGCCCTTTTAGCTGTAAGAGTTTATATGTATATGTGTATGCATATATAAACACACATTTATACATAGATATACATATCTATACACAGCAGTTAGAAATCCCATGGACAGAGCAAGCAATAGTGTCTTCAGGCATGCACCCCAATCAAAGTCGTGGGTGGAGGTGACAGCACTTAGCCTGAGCAGCTTCTTGTTTGGGCAACTCAGGCACCAGCTCAGTAGCAATAGGGATTTATTTAGTCAATGGCTCTCAAGGCTTCTCCTGAGAGCCTCTGAGCTCAACAAAGGGCTGTTTAGTTGTGGAATTGTTGGATTCGTTAGGATATCATTAAGCGTTTATATTTTAAATCTTACTAGCTCCCTCTCATGACTGAATTGTCCTGACAGCATTCTCAATACCAGTTATTTTAAAAAGTAAGAATCTTAAATATTTGGGAATAGACTTGGCATCCCTCTCTCCATCCTGTTTCCCTAACATTTTATTCTTGGTCAGGAAGTAGCCAGCTCAGATAATGGGGGGCACGGTTTCCTGGGAAGAAAGTTAGATGGGATGTCCCTTACTTGTCTTACACTGTCTGTGTCTTGTTTTGTCCATTATTAGGCTTGAAATTTATGTGGGAGTGTTTACAACCATCTCAGGCTGGTAGTATGATGGAAACAAAGAAGGTATACCTTAAAAAGCTAAAGCAATTCTTTCTTCTCATCAGGACTTTGTTATGTAGCTCTCAAAACAAAAGTGACTTCCATGTTTCCTTAACTTTTTGGGTAGTCATTTATTGGTTACGTATAATAATATATATTTAAATGTTGATCCAATGTTTAGCATTTTTCAGCTTTCCACCTTACCCCTATACCTTTAGCCTCTCTGCACTCTCTAACCTCACCTGGGTCACTCAGAAGCAGGCCTGCTTCTTAGACCTGGTCCATTTCCCCCTTAGGTAGTAAATCTGCAGTGTGTACTTACCTCTTAAGGACATATTTTCTCCTAAGATTCATTTGACTGAAATATCTTTATTTCACCTTAGTCTTAAAAGATATTTTAATGAGTATAAAATTCCACTTGCAAGTTATTTTCTTTGCATATATTGAAGATATCACTCCACAAACCTCTGTATTCTATTGTTTATGTTGAGAAGTCAACTGTCAACATTACTGTAGTTTCTTTGAAGGTAATCTATCTTTATTCTCTCTCTGTATTTAAGATTTTCTCTTTGTCTTTGATTTTCTGCAGTTTCTCCATAATGCATCTAGGTGTAGATTTCTTTTTGTATATCTTGCTTTGGATTAATTGGGTTTGCGAGACCTGTGCACTGGTGCCGTTTGTCATCTTTGGAAAACTCTTAGCTATCATCTCTTTAAATATTGACTTAGTCTCATTTATTCTATCCTTTTCTCCTGGGGCTATGATTATAAAGATCTTACATGTTATTGTTCTGCCCCATATGATGAATGCTCCTTTAGGTAACTTCAAGTGTTTCTTCTCTCTATGACTTCAGTTTTGATATTTCTGTTGACCTATTCAATTTTGTCTTCACTGTCTAATCTGCCATTAGTGGTTCTTCAAATATAGCTTCTGTCCCATTCAATTATTTTTCTTTCTTGAATTCTGGTTCCATACATTTAAAATATCCTCACTTTATCTTCTGACTCTTATTCTCTCTTCTCTATTACCCATAGTTTTGTTTTGTGTGTATTTAATTTATCCTAACTTACCTTCCAGTTTAGGAATTCTCTCTTTTAGGGTGTCTAATTGGCTGTCAAAGCCATCTTTTTAAAAAAAAAAAAAAAAAACTAGGTTAATTTCTTTTTAATTTATAAGACTTTTATCTGATTATTTTTCAAACATGCAATGTTGCATTTTTAAAAATGCTTTTGTGTTTCTGCAGATATATTTAAGCTTATCTAGTGTTTCTTTATACATAGCCCAGTTGTTTTACAGTCTGTCTAACAGTGCCAATATATGAAGTATTTTAGGATATTTTGCTGTTTTCTGTTTTTCTGGTTTTACTCATGAAGACTATTTCATTGGGTGTTTGGTTGTATCTTTGGCTGTGTGCTACATTGCATGTGGAAAATTATTGGCAGAAATTAGTTGAGACATATAGTGGAGGTACTTCCCTCTAGAAAGTGTTTAATTTTGCTTCTCCAAGGCACTTGTGGTCCCTATAGTTCTATAATTGCCTTAAACCAAATTCCAGGCTTTACATTGCCTGTGTAACCAAATAATTCAAAACTAGCAGGAAACTCCCCTTGAGCTTTACTACTTTGGTTTGCCCACACCATTGAGTACATGACCACTTGGAATCTCAGCAGTTATTTTTTGGGGGCTGTGTGATAAGGGGTGCAGGGACTTGGACTGCAGAGCATTTCTTATAGCATGCTCCATCTTGTACAGGCCATTGGATTTCTGTGCAGTCTCTATCCACTGAGAAGACCATCAAAGATTATAATACATTGGGATTGCCAAACTCTCAAAACAAATATGACTTCCATGTTTCCTTAACTTTTTGGGTAGTCATTTATTTGTTATATATAATAATATATATTTAAATGTTGATCCAATTTTTAGCACTTTTCAGCAACTTACGCAAGTAGCAGAACGCTCTGTGAAATACGTTTTTTCCCATGATGTTAAGTTAAAAACTTGGGCTGGGTATAGTGGCTCACCCCACCTATAATCCTAGCACTTTGTATTCCTAGCACTTTGGGAGGCTGAGGTGGTTGGATTACCTGAGTTCAAGACCAGCCTGGCCAACATGATGAAACCCCATCTCTACAAAAATACAAAAATTAGCTGGGTGTGGTGATGCACACCTGTAATCCCAGCTACTCAGGAGGCTGGGTCAGGAGAATCGCTAGAACCTGGGAGGCAGAGGAGATTGCAGTGAGCCAAGATCGCACCACTGCACTCCAGCCTGGGTGACAGAGTGAGACTCTATCTCAAAAAAAAAAAAAAAGAGAAAATTAAAAAATAAAAACTTGGCTATATTTTGGGATACAATTTAAATGTGCAATAATTCTAAAAACACAATAAAAGGTTTAAAATACAGTTTCTGCTTGTCGCGGATGGATCACCTGATACTCCACCTGTGGTCAGCCTCTCCTTCCTTTCCCACCAACCCTCATGCTCCCCGACATACACACAGATGCATACAAACACCTTTTTTTGTTACCGTTTTTCTGTGGGAAAGTAGATGAAGAGAACTTTCCTATTTTATTTATATTACATCTCTTGGATCTATTCTTTTTGCTTTTGTATTTTTTATAGTCATTACTTGTGGGTTTTTTTTTTTCTCATTCTGAGCTATGGAGAATTTCACAAGCTGCTTATCTAATTTCTTGATTTACTATTCATTCTGTTCTTTAAGGCCTCCACTCTATTTGCCATTTTTAGTCTAACAGTTTCTCTCTGAAAGTACTCTTTCTTGTTCTCAAATTGTTCCTTTTTCATTTATATAATACCTTATGGAATCCATTGAGAATATAAATTACGTTTTAAAAACAGTTTTCTGCTGAAGTCAGCTTGGCGCGTGATCTGTCTCTTCACAGAATGTTTCCTCCGATAATTCAGATGCATCACTTTTTTTGAACTACGGAATATTTTTCCAGTATAATATTTTTCTTTGTTTTGTTATTCTTTTAGATGTTTGTGTGCATCCAATATGTGGAGCTCAAATAAGTTGTCTTGAAAAAATATATAGAGAGAAAGAGAAATAATATATTTATATATTCAAATATTTTTATCCTTAAAAAGGAAGGAAAAACTTCTCTCTCTCTATCTCTCTCTCTCTTTGTCTCTCTCTCTCTCTTTCTCTCTCTCTCATATCTATTCTTTGCCCAGTTAAGATGTTATCTACCTGTAGGAAGACAGTTGTTCTGCACAGAATTCCACTGCTTACCAAGTTTTCTTCTGTTTGCCACTGCACTGCCTTCATTAGGAGCCCCTGTGACTCAAGGAGCTCTTGCTGCAACTTCCTGATCGCTGAAGTTATGAAAACCAGTTCTCTTCCCAAGGCTACCAAACCAGTTTTTGGGCACGCTGAACATTTCTGTTAATGTCTCACAAAGCCCACTGCTAAAGAGTATTTCCACTTCTTACCTCACAGATACTCCCTCAAAGAGCCGTCCCTCCCGCCTGTTCTCTGGGAAGCCCAACGTAATCTCTTCCCCGTATTTAGGCTTTCACAAAAGGCAGGAAGAGCCTAGGGCTTTTGTGTTCGGCTCTTCAACAATTCCCTGGGCAAGAAAATATTAAGGGCTTTCCTATGTGCTTGAAATTGGAGAATTAAAAGATAAAGAGAGCAAAATACAGCTTAGCTCAAGAATGGCAAATTGCTGTAAGGTATCCAGTTATCAAAATATAGACGTCACATTTAAGTACGTATTCCTTGAAAGAAAAAAGGAAATAAGAACAGAAACAAAAAGAATAGAAGTTACTTTTTCATTTCTTCAGGAAGCTGTTTGACCAGTATTAGGACTGGTGACTGTTTTATTTCTCCTATTTGAAAAAATCAAAGCAAATGAGCACATAGTTATTTTTAAATGTATGTGCTGAGTATGATGAAGAAAATACTTTCACCAAACGTACCAAGTTTATTTCTCATCACTTGATGACATGGGATTGATGTCATCAGCAACTCTTAGGTGGTCCAGAATATGAGTTTTGATTACTGCCATGAGTGTCTAAGTTTTGATAAAATGTTAATAAAAGCTATACTTTGGGTCATTTCCATAGGAACTTGGGAAAATTCAAAATGAAACAGTGAATCAAATTTTTAATGTGGTTTTGCCATCACCATTAAAAGCTGTAGGAGATAAAGAAACCAATATATGCCAGTGCGGTGGCTCACGCCTGTAATCCTAGCACTTTGGGAGGCCGAGGCGGGTGGATCACAAGGTCAGGAGATCGAGACCATCCTGGCTAACATGGTGAAACCCCGTCTCTACTAAAAATACAAAAAAATTAGCCGGGCATGGTGGCGCATGCCTGGAGGCTGAGACAGGAGAATGGCCTGGGCGGCAGAGCTTGCAGTGAGCCGAGATCGCGCCACTGCACTCCAGCCTGGGCGACAGAGCGAGACTCCGTCTCAAAAAAAAAAAAAAAAAAAAAAAAAAAAAGAAACCAATACATGACAATACCAAAATATGCCTCCGTGCTCCTTACATACTGTGTTGGAACTCTCAAGCGTGTTTGATGGCGATGTATTTCACTTCAAATTGAAGTTAATAAGCGATCTCCCCAAACAATTATTTGAGTATTTGTATAAATAGTCTAGGATGAAGCTTTAATCTTAACATCATGGTCAAATCTAACACTACCCATCCCTGAGACAGAACAGGAGGAGGTAAAGCGAACCTTCACCAAGTGCATCTATGCAGCTATGGTGAGCCTTCTTACACAGCTTTACCAAGTAAGGTGGGAAAATCACTGAGACAGTAGGCCACCAGGTTATTTTCAAGTGGTAGCGGGCCGTTTTTGGATGGTTGTATCTATTTTGAAAGTAGAAGCTTAGTTTACCACATGGACAATTGGTAACTGCCAATTCACCTTGCAGATCTGAGAAATTTTGATTATATACCACAACTGCTAGTACCTGATATATGGCAAAGAGGATATATGTATCTGAAATACTAGGTCCTCAGTCCCAATATGGAACTGTTAAAATTGTGACTAAGTATAGCATTTAAATCACTATTAACATCACCAGCTTCATTATTAGAAAATTTAATGCAGTAATATGAAAATTTCAGTGGATAACAATAATAGCTGGTATTTACCAAGTGCTTTATATGAGCTGAACATTGTGGTAAGTATTTCACATTTTTTTTTTCTGATTTAAGCCTCCTGACAACTTTATGACCTATTTTGCGGAATAGGAAACTGAGGCTTAAAGAGGTTAGGTAAGTTACAGTTGTCAAAGCAGGGTTTTGAATCTACATTTCTCAAATGCTGAAGTTGGCATCTGTATTAGTCAGTTCTCACACTGCTATAAAGAAATAACCCGAACAGGGTAATTTATAAGAAAAGAGGTTTCATTGGCTCACAGTTCTGCAGGCCGTACAGGGAGCATGGTGGCATTTGCTTCTGGGGAGGCCTTAGGGAGCTTTTACTCGTGGCGGAAGGCAAAGTGGGAGCAGGCCTCTTACATGGTGGGAGCAGGCCTCTTACATGGTGGGAGCAGGGGGAAGCAAGTGAGTGGGGAGGTGCCACACACTTCTAAACCATGAGATCTCATGAGAACTCACTATTGTGATAACAGCACCAAGAGGGATGACGTTAAACCATGGGAAACCACCCCCATGATCCAATAACCTCCCACCAGGCCCCAACTCCAACACTGGGGATTACTGAGATTTGGGTGAGGACACAGAATCAAATCATGACAGCATCCTTTTCGTTAAACCAGGTTACTTCATGCATAGACTTTCTATTAAAAGATCCCTTTTGCTGCAGTTTATTTACATTTGAGGCTTCGATTATCTAAACTTGGAGTGGATGTTTAAAAAGGGTAAAAGGTTGTGTATAAGACTTTTTCAAACATCATAATCTATCATATCTACCCTTAAATAAGGATGAGTTATAGTCAAACTATGTGTAAGGAAAATATTGAACATGTTTTGCTTTAAAGTGTATAATGAATCTGTAATAACTTTGAACATATGAATAAGGTTGATGGATGCTTTGAGTGTTAAGTGTTGACAAACTTATCTTTGGAGCAAAATAACTGATTCAATAATATTTACTTTCTAATGACTCTAACCATGCTTTTGGAGAAAATAAATAAAGAGAGATATGCTCCTACTCTGATGCAACGGCCATGGAGAAGAGAAACTGTTTGGGATCAAGTGATGTAGTAGAACAAGATTATGCAGTCTTGTGAGACCCGATTAAAAAATTTTCAAAAATTTTATTGCATGTTCTCACTCATATGTGGGAGCTAAAAATGTTGATCTCATAAACTAGAATGATGGCTGCAAGAGGCTGGGAAGGGTAGGGAGGAGGAGGATGAAGACAGGTTGGTTAATGGATACAAAGATATAGTTAGGAAGAAGCAATAAGTTCTAGTGTTCTGTAGCACAGTAGGATGGTAATAGTTGGCAATAATTTATTGTATATTTCAAAATAGCTAGAAGAGAAGATTTTGAATGTTTCCAACACAGAGAAATGATAAATGTGTAAAGTAATGGATGACTTAATTACTCTGACTTGGTCATTACACATTGTACGCATATATCAAAATATCACATGTACACCATAAATGTGTATAACTATGTATTGATAAAAAATAAAAATAGGCCTGTTGAGGGGTGGGGGGCAAGGGTAAAGAGAGCATTAGGACAAATACCTAATGCATGCAGGGCTTAAAACCTAGATGATGGGTTGATAGGTGCAGCAAACTACCACAGCACATGTATACCTATTTAACGAACCTGCACATTCTGCATACGTATCCCAGAACTAAAAGTAAGATAATTATAATAATAATAATAAAATAAAAATTTCAAGAATTTTGTAAGTGAGTTGTTAACTGCAGCCTTTATTTGTTTATTTATTTATTTAGATAGGGTCTTGCTCTGTCACCCAGGCTGGAGTGCAGTGTCATGATCTCAGAAATGCAGTCATTATTAAAAGTAAATTATATAGTCTTACAATTAAATTACATAATCTTACAATTAAACCATGTTAAAAACACAGGTGATACATACACGTGTTACTTCCTAATTATTTTATTACATTGTAGTATCATCTATGCTCTTGCTGTTCTTTCTACTGCATATGAATGGTGGAAATATCACATGAGACCGTGCTACTGCGCGTCTTCCCAACTCACATCAGCCTGGCATTGGCCATGGTGGGAGTATTTACACCACGCAAACTGACAAACTCTACAAATCAAGGCTGGATGTATATATTTTTTGATTATCTAGACAAGGTTTGGCAAACCAAAATCAGTGGGCCAAATTGGGCCTATGGTCTTTTTCTCTAAAGTTTTATTAAAGAACAACCGTGACCACTTGTTTCTGTTTTGTCTGTGGCTGCTGTTGGACTGCAATGGCTGAGCTGGGTAGTGGCGAGAGAAACTATGTGGCCCACAAATCCTGAAATATTTTATATTTGTCTCTTTACAGAAAACATTTGCCAGTCTCTCAACTAGACTTAAAATACTGATGGAAAAATATGTTAGTAATACAGGTTAAACATAAAAAAAGGGGTCATGTGGATAGCCATTACACTGTGACTAGCATACAAACTTGGGAAAATATTCTTCCAGTATTCAAAAACTGTTAACTAATTCAGCGAAACAGTTGCTCATGTAATTCACAAGTGAGTGAAATTCTGATATATGTAGTGCCGAAGTTGAAAGAAGTTTTAGTTTAATGAATGTCATTTGTTTGAAGGTGACAAATAGTTTAACGGTAGACCATATATCAGACATAATGACGATAAATGTGTTAGAAAAAGAGTTGGCAAATTGGGATGCGGCTCTATTTGTCAAATCATGGTTGAACTGCAATGGTAATTTGGCCGTAGATGCAAGAATTTGGCAATAATCAATGAAAGCATTCTGCAAAAGACAACTGGCTGTATAAATTTATTATAAAAATATTGTATATTTTATTATTGCTCGTGAATTATGTGTTGCATATTCTTGATATCAGTAAAATTAATAAATATATGTACTTAATACATATGCATATAATTTTTCCAAGAGAACCAGTTGTTTAACATTTACCAGCATACCACCAATCAGGCTTCAATAAGTATCTAACTGGTGCAAGCCTCAGTGATGTCAGGAGACCCAATTTGTCCCTAATGATTTTTTCTATAGGCAAACCAAGCAAATAGAAGTTGGATAGTAGACAGTAGTCAAATCAGACAGGACACTTGATAATCCTTGGTCGCCATAAAGTGATAAGCATCATACCTCTCACAGCTACATCCAACCCAAAGGAGTACCTGGTACAATTAATTACCTTGAGGCCAGAGATAAAGAAAGTTCACAGTCAGGTGGTTGGTACCTGTGTTGATCAGGAAATGAAAAATGCTATGGATTACAAACAACTGTAGAAGCTCAGTGACTCAGATAGTTTTCTTTCTTGCTCACCTCACAGTCCAATGTGGTTTAACGAATTGGGGATAGAGGCTCTGCTCCACACTCATGCAGGGACCCAGGCTCCTCCCATTCAGTGGCTACACTATCCCAGGGGTCTTGAGTCCTCATGGGATGTCCTGTGTCAGGTTAACCCACAAGGAGATTGTATGGTGGTTTGAGTGGGCGGTTTTAGGCACTAGATCTGGGAGTTACATGTAACACTTCCAGTCCATATCTCATTAGCCAAAATCCAATTGGCAGTGGGGACTGGAAAAAGGTAATCTTCCCACTTTCCCAGGAAGAAAACGAAACAAGAATTTGTGAACATATGGCACTGCCTCTGCCACTACTTCCCTTTTTCTTCTTTGCCTAGCAAGTTCCAATAAACAGGACATTTTCCCTTCCAAATATGCCAATGAGGATCCTTGATTTAGTCGAACTGTGTGGTAAACTTGAAATGACTTGGATAAACTAATCAATAGTCATCTGTTGCAGACATGCAGGTTTTGGGACGGTCCCCAGATTTTGCAGTATACGCATGTTGCTGGGAGATTGTGGGAGGAATAAGATGTGAGGTCAAAAGGACAGGGATTGCTTTTATGTAATTGTTTTTCTACTGTAAGTTTTACAAAATAGTTACTCAAAGTACTTGCCCAATTAGTGCATATATCTTTAGGTCAGTGCATTCCTTTATGTTCTTGCAATCTCTTGATGTTTTTTAAGCTTTATATTTATGTAAGGGTGGGTGGGGGATAAAAAGAGATATTAGAAGTAGGTAAAGCATAGAGAATACTAAAGAGAGGTCCAGGAAGAGACCCGCATTCTGAAGAACATAATTGTGTTGTTACATTTGCAAAATGCAAAGACAAAGCATTCAAGAACATGAACTAAGGGTAAAGTGCTTGCCTGTGTGTATTGTATGTCTGCATGTGTGTTGGTGGGTGTGTGAGTGACTTGCTGAACTCTATTTCTGTAATACTTAAAGTAGAAAAAGCATGATTCCAAGGGCAGCATAGTAGGAATGTGCTCCTGGAACAGCATCAAGCAAACAGGCGACCTTCCTCTTCCCAACCTGGGTGCCAATGGTGACATATATGTGAGGGAGGTGCCTCCACATGCCTCTTCCCATCTGCTTCCTAGGTTTTTTTAACAGAATGGAAATGCTGAGAGTCACAGTAAAGCCAGAGCCACTGCTGTCAGTTGGCCCAAGGACACCTGCCCTCACGGTGTTTGGCACAACCCAAGTCACCTACACTTTAATAAGGTCAGCAATCCAGGCCCATCCACTGCAGGAACTGCACGTGCATTAGAAGGCTATTGTTCCTAGGTGTCTCTCCTTAAGAGAGCAAAGAAGCCATGAAAGAGAGAAATTTGAGGACCCAGAAAGTGAAGCATAAGGACTGTTTAGCATCGATGGGGGCCCTCTTTAGACCCTTGTTTCTGTGGAAAGGCTCCCACCTGTGTAGTTCTTGCCTGCATCTCTCTTCTGGGTCTCTCCTGGCGTAATTTTACCATCTGTCATAGGGAGTATTCTGGGAGAGGCCTTCCTATTCTTGTAACCTGCAGAGGAATGACAGATGAATGTGGGGGAAGGGGAAGCACATGTCCCCTTCTCTGAGTGGGCTTGTGTGACTTCAAGTCAAGCAGAGCTATAATTGCAAATGAGCTTTTGAAAGGAATATACTCTCAAATGTCAAGGGTTGCATCTTCCTTAACTGTCTTTCTGTTTGCCATCTATCTTTTTTTCCTGAAATTTGTTTTTGATAAAGGGGAGAATCCTACTCCCCAAAAATAAAAATATTGGGACTAGGTATAGGGGGAGAAGTTGACTACAAAAGAGCAGCACAAAAGAGTTTTGGAAGGTGAGAATTTTCTATATCCTGATTGTGGTAATGATTACCTGACTCCATGCATTTATTAAAACTCATGGAACTCCACACCCAAAAAGTGACTTACTGTTTATAAAGTAAAAAGTAAATTTGTAAACACTTCAGACATGTCAGTAGGCATTGTAGCTCCCTTTATGAAAATGATAATGATGTGAATTAAAGGGACAAGAAAACGTTTATTTAAATTGATTAAATTGTCCTACTCTATCCAATATGGTAGACATTAGCACATGTGGCTGTTGAGCACTTAAAATGAACAGACCAAATGGAAATAAGTGTAAAATACACACCCATTTCAAGGACTTCATGCAAGAGAGAATGTAAATATCTCATTAACACTTTATATTCATTACATATTGAAATGGTAATGCTTTGGATATATGGGATTAAATTGTATTATTAAAATTAATTTTATCTGGTTCTTTTTATTATGGCTACCAGAAAATTTAAAGTTACATTTGTGATTCACACTGCTTCTATTGGACACTGCTGAGTTGATACAATGTACCAAGAATAAGAGAATTATGGAATTAGTAACTAGTTTGGAAACTCCCTTGTTAGTTACCCACTCCCCTGCAATTTTATACTCATTATCCAAAGCTTGTTCTTAGCCACCAGCTATTTCTTCTCTATGTTCCATTTTGTTATGGAACTGAGACTTAAAGTATAATCTGTAATCAAATGACATCTAAATATTGATATCCTGATCCTACATCTATCTAAACCAGTGGTTTTCCAACCAGGGCTGATGTTGTGCCACCTCCTCTCCAGGGGACATCTGACAATGTCTGGATACTCTTAATTGTCACAACTTGGGGAATGAGAATACTACTGGCATCTGGTAGACAGAGGCCAGAGATAGTGCTAAGCATCTTACAGTAAGTAGGACAGCCCTCAGAATCGAGAACTACTCAGTCTAAAATGTCAATACTGCTGAGGGTGAGAAACACTTGTAAATATTTGTCAATATCCTCATTGATATAACAAATGTATATTGATAACCTATAATGTAAAACTATGCTAAGTATTTTGAGGAAATCAAAGATAAATTAGATATAGATCCTACATTTACCATATTTACAGAGATAAAATTCACAATTGTTTGCAAGAGAGTATGTGATCAGTGATGTCATAATAAGATAATGTCATAAGAAGAGATTATGATAAGTGATAGGTAAAAATATGGATGAGTTCTCACTTGTATTGTTTTCAAAAGCCGACATAATATTTCTAGTTGGATATCCTTAAATCTTACACAGCTAAAACTTAACTCACCAACTTTCCCTATCACCACAAGAAATCATTTTCTAAGTATATCATTATTCATTTAATCTCCTAGGTTTATCTCTTCTATCTTCTACATTTCTTATTAAGGTTTTTAAATTAAATTCTGTAATGTACTTAATATCAATAATCTTGCTCATTTTTCTTTTTTACCAACTGTGGGCAAACAATTTTAGGAACTTACTGGTGCATTAAAAAGTTTAAATATACAATATGGTCCCAGCAAGTAATTTAGTGAAGGAGGTATGTGAAATGCCAAAATAGGATGACTACTATGCAGATAGTAAATAACTGACAAATAAATGATAGGGATAAATATCATAGAAATTCTGGGGAAAATAATATCAATATAAAAATATGGAAGCCTAGAGCAATTTGCACATTATTCTATTTCAGATTCTCATACCTGTATTGCTAAAATAGACTCTTCTACAATTCCTGCTCTAAAACCCCCAAGTGTTATTTTTAGTTAAAATTTCCTAAAATATATATTTTATCATGGCATTTCTTCTGCTCCAAAGTCTACAATCACTTCCTCTTCTCTAAGACGTTAAACGTCTAAACTCCTCTTCTCACGTTTAAAGGCATTCTACAATTTGACCCAAACCTCTCCTCATTTCTCACCAGGGCCTAATATGCAAACACCACACCAGCCAGGTTGGCCTATTCATAAGCCCCTGCCTCCGTGTTTTTGCAGGCCTCTCTCCTCTCCTTCCCTTTGTTAATATTAATTCAAGCCATCTTTCCAGGTTCATCTCAAGCTCCTTGAAGCTTTCCCTACCTCCCCAGGGCATGCTCTTTCCCTTCTTTGAATTTGTTTGCACTCATAATAAATACTGTTCAATTTTGAATATTCTTATTCTCTAGAATTTGCACTTACAATCAATACTGTTTAAGAGTAAATTTTCTTATTCTCTGGGGTGAAAGAAGCCATGTTGAAATGTCCTTCTGATACCTGAGTTCACTTAACGGAGTCCCTAGAAGATACTCAATGTCTATTTGCTGGTCAAAGAAAGAGTTATTGATGTTGTGCAACTGGAAGAATACTACTATGATTCTTCTATCAAAAAGGTATATAACTGATTCCTTTAAACGAACACATCAAAAATCTCTTACATGTAATAAGTGTTACATTTCAAAGCAATTAACTTGAGGACAAAACACATTCTAATTTTCACATGTTTTTAGTACTCCTCTTTAAGAATTTCTTTGAGAGCCTGTAACACATCCTTTAATATATTCAAAGACTATACATCTTAATTCTGTGAAGGTTAACTTGGCTTTTCAAACTGGCATTTAGAGCCAAGTTGGGGGATTAAGATGGGTGAAGCTGGGAATATCGTAAGTGATTTAAAAAAGATGTGCAAGGGAGATCAAGAGACTCAGTTTTCCTGTTGATTTTAAACTGTCTCTGAAGGCAGTTTTAAATAAATCCTAGAGTTCTGATTTCACTTGGGATGTAGAAATCTATAAAAGATGTCCTTTCAAATCCAATAATGAAAAAAGTTTAAAAATTTATAAAATAAAAACTTTTTTGAGCCAATCAAAAAGGTAAGTTGTTGTAGCAACCAATTAAATTGAGTTCCAATGAGTTACAAGTCCCTCCAAGGTAAGATGAAACACATAAATGGCTTCATCTTTAGCAGAGTATGGGAGGAAGAGGTGAATATAAGTGGGTGTAAAGAAATAACCTAAAATGGTACATGTTTAAAGGCCAAGTATAGGTAACTAAACAAGATAGGTATAGCCAGTGGACCCAGATATAAGGGTAATTCATATACACTTGCAATCTCTTTTTCATGTGCTTCCATAAGATGTTCACAAGAAATATTGAGGGCAGGGAAAAAGACCCAAGGGACACCTGCTTGGTGGCCCAGGTATTCATGAAACAATTGTACTTTAAGTACAGAGAAACAAAGATAAGAGTGACAGTATTTTCTCATCAGGAACAATGCAACTACAAAAAGATTTATAAAGACATGAAGAATGCCAGGAAGGCTAGAAATGAAGGTAAATATAAAATACTTTCTTTTTCTTTCTTCACATTAAAATATAATTAATTTTATAAAGTAAAAATAGCAACACTATATTGTGAGGCTTATAATATGTAAAACTAAAATGTATGATAACACTAGCCCAAATAATAAAAGAGGTAAAAAGAAGGAATTAAGCCTAGAAATCAATAATGAAAACATATCTGGAAGTCCTCAAATATGTGAGAATAAAACAATGCATTTTTAAATAACAAATGGGCCAAAGAGGAAGTCACAAGGAAAGTAGAAAATATTTTGAATTCAGTAAGTAAGAACACAACATCAAAATGTGTGGGACACAGGTAAAGCAGTGCTTAGAGGCAAATTTATAGCATTAAATACCTGCATTAGAAAACAAGAAGACTCTCAATAATCTACATCAGAGGTCAGTAAACTTTCTCTCTAAAGTTTACTGAAAATGGCCAGATCATCAATATTTGAGGCTTTGTAGATCATATAGTCCCTTTTATAACTACTCAGCACTATGTTTCAGTGTGAAAACAGCCATAGGCAATATATAAACAAATAAGTTATGTATGTTTCACTACAACTTTATTAATGGACACTGAAATTTGAATTTTATCTAATTTTCACATGCCACAAAATATTATTCTTTTAATTTTTTTCAGTCTTGTAAAAATGTAAAAATGATGCTGCAAAATTTAACAATACCAATCAACATCTCAGCAGGAATTTTGTTGGTAGAAATTGCTAAGTTCATTCTAAAATATATATGAAAAAGCAAAGGACCTAGTGGAGAATTCATAGTATGTAGTTTCAAAGTTTACCAGAAAGATGTACTGATCAAAATGCTCTTGTATTGGCATGAGGATAGACATAAATCAATGGAATAGTATACAGTCCAGAAAGAGAACCAGACATATACTTCCCTTGAGTTTTGACAAGGGCGTCTTGGTAATTTATTGAGGAAAAGATAATTTTCAACAAATTATATTCAAATTAGATATTCAGCTAGAAATAATAAATATGTCTCAATCCATGTATCATGTTATAGATATGAATTAACTCAAAATGAATCATAGACTAAGTGTAAGAGCTAAGCTATAAAACATCCATTAGAAGAAAACACAGGAAAAAATCTTTGTAATCTTTGGTTTGAAAATATATTTTTAGATAGGGCACAAAAGGCACAAACCATAAAAGAAAAAATTGAGTAACTTCACTTCATTAAAATTAAAAACATCTGCTCTGGAAAATACTGTTAAGGAAATGAAAATACAAGACAAAGACCGGGAGAAAATAATTTTAATTTTAAAATACATACCTGATAAAGAATGTGTATCAAGAATACATGAAGAACTGAAAGTAAGAAAAACAATACAACTAAAGGACAGCCAGAAGATTTGAGCAGGCACTTCATAAAAGAAGAAATACAGGATGGGTGTAGTGGCTCACACCTGTAATCTCAGCACTTCGGGAGGCTGAGATGGTAGGGTCATTTGAGCCCAGGAGTTTGAGACCAGCCTGGCAACATAGGGAGTCCTCATGTTTAAAAATCAAAACAAAAATATTAGCCAGGTGTCGTGGTGCATGCTGGTAGTCCAAGCTACTCAGCAAGCTGAGATGGGAGGATCACTTGAGCCCAGGAGGTCAAGGCTTCAGTGAGCCATGATCATACCATTGCATTCAGTCTGCACAACAGAGGGAGATCCTGTCTCAAAAAAACAGAAAAAAAGAAAAGTAAATAAAACAAAAAAGAACAGAGATACAAAAGGCATATAAACCAATGAAAAGATGCTCAATGACATCGAAAAACTATTAATACAAATTAAGCCACTATGAGACACCACTACAACCTATTAAAATGGCTAACATTTAAAAATAGGCCAGGTGTGATGGCTCATGCCTGTAATCCCAGCGCTTTGGGAGGCCAAGGTGGGCAGATCACTGAGGTCGGGAGTTCGAGACCAGCCTGGCCAACATGGTGAAACCCTACTAAAAATTAAAAAAATTAGCCGGGCGTGGGGGCGGGCACCTATAATCCCAGCTACTCGGGAGGCTGAGGCAGGAGAATTGCTTGAACCCGGGAGGCAGAGGATGCGATGAGCCGAGATCACGCCACTGTGCTCCAGTCTGGGTGACAGAGTGAGACTCCTCAAAAATAAAAATAAAATGGCTAACAGTTAAAAACTAATAGCTGACAATAGAAAAGACTAGAAAAGATGCATCACATCTGAAACTCTCACACATTGCTGGTCATAATGCAAAATGTCACAGCAACTTTAGAAAATGGTTTAACAGTTCATTGTAAAGTTAAACCTACACTTAATGTACAACATACAACCCAGCAATGCCACTCCTGAGTATTTAGCCACAAAAAAAAAAAGTGGCTACACAAAGGCATACCTGCAAAATTTATTCAGAACTGCCAAGAACCAAGAAACAACTATCAACTGATGAGTGGATAAACAGATTACTTTACACTAATACAAGGAAATATTACCCAGTGGTAAAAAGCAACCAACTCTTGATGCGTGCAACAACGTGGATGAGTCTCAAAAGCATAAAACTAAGTTTAAAAAGATAGATGCAAAGACTACATACTGCATGAGTCCATTTACATGACATTCTGCACAAAGCAAAACTATAGGGTAAGGAATCATATCAGTGATTTCTCAGTGCTGGGGAGTTGAGGAATTGTTGACTCCAAAGGAACACATGGAAATTTTGGGGTGAAGGAAATATTCTCTATGTTAATTGTGGTATTGGTTTCCTAACCATATACACATCTCAAAGTTTATGAAATTAAACTCTTAAAATGATAAATTCTGTGTTATGCAACTTCTACTTCAATAAACCTGACTTTAAAAAAATATTCTAAGTAGGAATAAAGCATAATTAGAAAAAAACATACAAACTCGATGTGCTCAATCTGCATTACCCTTATTTGACTACATTAAAAAGGCAATGTTGACCCAGCATGGTGGCTCACACCTGTAATCCCAGCATATTGGGAGGCCAAGGCAGGTGGATCACTTGAAGTTATTTTTTACGTGTAATAGTGGGGTAGCTTTGAGGTAGCAGAATACTCAGTGATAAGAGCCTCGTCCTTCCAGGCAGATCCCACAGATAGCTGTTAACTGGCAAAGCCAAGGTTTCTGTGGAAATCTTCATCTGTCCTGTTTGCCGCTATGTGCTACTCTCAACTGCAATTTTCCCTCGCTGGTCAAGCACACTCTTGGGCAAGATAAATGTGTGGTCACAACACCTGTAAAAGCCCCGCTCCTTCCAGGGAAGCTATGATGATGGGGTGGTGGGAGTTGACTGCAGGTGATCTCCCCTCAGGTTTTTATTGGCAAATTTTAGGATGCAGCGTCCTCTCAGTGAAGCTAAAAGATGGTAGAAGATGGTCATCAAGTCATCAGAAGTAGAATGAACGCTATTGGAAAAGCAGAGCTACCTTAGCTGGGGAGAATGAGACTGAAGCTCTCTCTTTCTGCCCCTCTTTGTGTGTGTGTGTGTGTGCACGCGTGTGTGTGTGTGCTCGTGCACATGGGTGTGTGCTGGAGGGTTGAGCAGAACTCAGAGATAAATGGGCCAGATCAATTAAATAAGACCTCAATGCCAACATTTAGACTTTTAGCACTGCCCGTTCGTATTCATATTCAGCAACCCATTTGTCAAACTCCCATCACAGTTGGCTGTGTTGGTGTATAATACTAACTTGATTTTAGGCACTACTTGACATCTGGGTCTTTTGTGAGCATTGCCCAGTCGTATGAGCTGGCATAGAGGACTCCAGCAGCAGGAAACAGGTGCTTTCTTGTGCAGTGATTTCTTTTTCACACACTATCTCTTTCAATCCTCACAGCGATGATCTGAGGTGAATGCAATTGTCCTTATCTCCAAAAATGGGGATCTTGACCAAGATCAGGCACATCATAAGTTATAAGTGAAACCACAGATCGCCAGGCCAGGCCCCCAAGCCTTCTGATTGTAAGTCCGAATGTGTGAGTCTCCCTGGAAAACCTGCCAGTGCACTCTCCCCGCAGGAGTGTCTATTTCTGCTGGGTCTTCTGCAGAATCCTGCTCTGCCCTTTGCATGATGGTCTGCCAGGACTCAAAACTTCTTTGAATTGGGGGCTCTTTTCATCCAACTGGACATTGTCAGTTCATGTCTACTGGTCCTTCTTGTTTTCTAAGCTTTAATGAAGATCTTTATGTCAAGTGAAATAATCCAGACACAGGAAGACAAATATTGCATGTTCTCACTCATATGTGGGAGCTAAAAAAGTGGCTCTCATGGAGATAGAGAGTAGAGTGACAGTTACCAGAGGCTGGGGAGGGAAGGAGGAGGAGAGGATGAAGAGAAATCTGTTTGTGGGTACAAGAATAGTTAGAAGATATTTTTTAAAAGACAAAAAAATAGTCCCTTTCTATATTTCCAAATCTTCAAACAACCCCCTAGGACAAAGGCTTTGGCATGATAGTTGACATAGATAGAGTGATAGCATGTAGTCTTTTATGTCTCTGTGTTAACTGAGGTTTCCAAGTTTTGAGAACCATTCAAGTTGTGTATATCACTCATTTGTTACTTGTTATTGCTGAGAAGTATTCCATTGTATAGATACACCACCATTTGATTGTCCATTCACCAGATGATGGACTTTACCCACTATTTTTATCAGGTTGTTTGTCTTCTTTTATTGAATTTACAAGTTTTTAGTATACTCTGAATACCAATATATGAAGTGTATGTATTACAAAGTGTATTGCAAATACAGTTAGATAAAAGGAATAAGTTCTAGTATTCGATAGTATAGTAATCATAGTTAACAATAATGTATTGTGCATTCCAGAATAACTAGAAGAGAATTGTACTGTTCCCAACACAAAGAAAAGATAAATGTTTGAGGCAATGACTATCCCAATTACCCAGATTTGATCATTACACATTGTATATTTGTATCAAAATATCACATGTACCTCCCCTATTTCTTAAGTGGCATGAAAATAAAGAGATAAATGAGAGTGAACAATGCAAAATCACATTGTGATATTCTGTGGGTTTTCTCGGCTTCATTATGCCACTAGGTATGTTGTTGTGTGAGAGGCAACGTATAAGCTATTTGCTAAGTACATGAAAATAGGCTTATTTTCCTCTTTACAATTTAGAAAGCATTTCACATGTGGCATCTAATTTGAGTTAGCCTTGGCAAAAGAGACCAGGCACTGGGGCCAACCATTTCCACAGCAGGGGTTAATCGAGGTTACTTCTTTTAAATCATTATTACTGATCTCTGTACTAAAAGATAGGCATGAAAGAGAAATTCCCTTAATAACTTACTGATGGGGTAAGCAAGGAACTATAAGCAAACCATCTTAAACCAGAGTTTCTCAACCTACTTCAAGTCATATGGGGTGCTTGTTAAATATTCTGGGCTCCCATCCATGACTTACTAATCCAAACCTCTAAAGGCAGTGTCTGGTGATCTGCATTATTTTAATAAGCTGTCCCATTAATTTTTTGCATAATAATTTTTATTTTTATTTTGTTATATTGAGACTGAATCTCACTCTGTTGCCCAGGCCAGAGTGCAAATACAGCTCGCTGCAGCCTCATCCTCCTGGGCTCAAGTGATCCTCGTGCCTCAGCCTCCTGAGTAGCTAGGACCATAAGTGTGTGCCACAACAATTGGCTAAAAATTTTTTCGTATTTTTTGTAGAGACGGGGTCTTGCCATACTGCCCAGGCTGGTCTTGAACTTCTGAGCTTAAGCGTTCTGCCTGCCTCAACCTCCCAAAGTGCTAGGATTATAGGCATGAACCACAATACGTGGCCAATAATTTATTATTGTTATTATTGTCCAGCCAGTGGTAATAGGTTGGCTGACTTTGTACAAGATGATGCTTTAATGTCCTTCTGATATGTTTTCCATGGTCTGCAGTATTCAACTCACTGAGACCGAGGGAAATATTCTGCCAGACGCCTTGAAAGAGTTAATTAAAATAATTGATTGTGAGGCTAGGTTGAGTGCAACTGTCTTTATGAAGCCACTGACATTGATTTTTTGTTAGTTTTGATTTTTTTTCATTCATTTATCCAAAATTAACACAACTAGACTGCTTCAGAAAATAAAAATATTTAGATTTTGAAGGAAAAAGTGAAATCCTTAATCACTGTGACATTGATACACATTCCATCTTTGCACAAGGTTTCCTCAGTAATACAAAATGAAACACTTTTAGCTCTGTGACTCCTGGAGAGTTAGGCAGCTAAATTTGGTCACCATCTGAGCCAACAGATGAAGTAGTGGAGGACAAAACGAAAGTTTCAAATAAGGCATTCTACGAGGTAAAGCGCTCGTTGACTACTGAGACACATAAATAGCTTTGACCCATTTGGCTAACTACACAAGGAAAGAAGGCTGTCATCTGAGGAAGAACCAATGAAGCTGATGCACAGTCTAAGACTTTTATACTCAAAACAATAAAAAGGCTTGAATATCAATCAGCTTTATCTTCACTGTTAGTCTGCACCAGGGAGTCACACCCTCTGCCTTCCTGATATTTGGGACTAAATAAGTCTTTGTTGAGGGGGCTGTCCTGTGTGTTGTAAAATGTTTAGCAGAACCCCTGGCCTCCACCCATTAGGTGCCCACCGGAGGCCCAGTTAGGACCAAGAAAAATGTCTCCAGACATTGCCAAATGTCTCCTGGGGAACAAAATCACCTTGGTGTGAACCACTGATTTATACCCACTAATTTCTTTAATTTTAACTTCTGCGATAAAAATTCTAAAAAATTAAAGGAATTCCTTAAGATATGCTTAGCTTAAACATATATTTAAATATTTGAAAGCCACTCAGGAACTATGTCAAGATCAATGATGCGGTAGCAGGGCTAAGCATTCCTATTTCATGTGTAATGAAACAACTTCCATAATGAGCAGGCGCAAATGGGTATCGGTGGTAAGTGAAGTCTGAAACCGTTAAGATTCAAAGCAAGATTGGTTTCAGCATCCTAAATGTCTTGCTTCTAAAGCACTAAAACAAGCTCTTACATGCAAAACAGACTCTGATACAATCCAAAAAGTTGAAAAGGCCGTTGTTCTCCTCCTTTCACATGAAATCCCTTGTAATTCAAATGTATGAATTTCAGAGTGCATTCTGTGTTATCCCGAACTTAACCTCTGTGAACATCAATTCTACTGTGCCAGGAGTATATTTCTTTACCCATTTCCACTCCATTCCCCAAATCAGTGGAACCAGTGATTTCACTCCTTATGAACTCACTCTTTCCCAGTTATTTCCCAGTTAGGTGGTGTGTAAACTAAGACTAAGTCCCAAAGCCTCAGATGGTGGCCAAAAGAAATAAAACTTCATCAGGTGCGGTGGCACTCCCCCGTAATCCCAGCACTTTGGGAGGCCAAAGCGGGCAGATCATCTGAGGTCAGGAGTTCCAGACCAGCCTGGCCAACATGGTGAAACCCTGTCTCTACTAAAAGTACAAAGATCAGCCGGGCATGGTGGCAGGCACCTGTAATCCCAGCTACTTGGGAGGCTGACTGAGGCAGGAGAATGGCTTGAATCTGGGAGGTGGAGGTTGCAGTGAGCTGGGATCACGCTAACGCACTCCAGCCTGGGTGACAGAGCAAAGACTCAGTCTCAAAAACAAAACAAAACAACAACAAAAAGTTCATGGAAAGGAGAACAAGAAAGAGGGAATAAGAAACCTTGGTAGAAACTCCAGGATGAGGGGCAGGAAACGGGACCCTTGGGAACGAAAGCGTAGAATTACCAAGTCCTCCTCTTAACAAAGAAAAAAAAAAGAAAAAAGAAAGAAAAATACTCATCAGAACACTTTTTCTTATTGTATAGGCAATGCATACCCACGGTAGGATCTCTGGTGGCTAAAAAAAGAAATGTAAAAAGAAGATACAATTATTTCACCTTTCTGCATAGTATTACCATCCATGTGATATACATCGTTTGGGTTTGCCTATTTTTGACTTTTATATACACAGAATTCACTGGATATATTCTTTTGTGATTTGGTATTTTCAATCAACATGAAATTTTAAGATTCATCTGTATTGGTGCTTGTAAAAAAATTATTTTTGCTGCTGTTTAATATTCTACTCTAAGAATATACCACATTTATTTATTTATTCTACTGTTGATTTTGGCTGTTTCTCGCATTACCTATTACAGATAAGGCTTCCACAACTATTTGTATGTGTCCATTGAAGCATATGTTGAAGAGATTTTCTTAGGGTGAAAATGCTGGGTTTTAGGTGATGTGCTTCTCCAAATGACTATACAATGCCAAAACATTTCTTAAATTGTTTTTACCATTGAATTCCTACCAGATCACCATTCTTATCAACACTTGAAATTGATCAACTTTTTTTTTACCAGTTTGATGGTATGTGATATGGTTTGCCTGTGTCCCCACACACGTCTCACCTTGAATTGTGCTAATACCCACATGTGAAGGGCAGGGCCAGGTGGAGATAACTGAATCATGGGGGTGGTTTCCCCCATACTGTTCCTGTGGTAGTGAATAAGTTTCACAAGATCTGATGGCTTTATAAATGGGAGTTCCCCTGCACAAGCTCTCCTGTCTGCTGCCATGTAAGACTTT
The DNA here is from genome assembly GCF_006542625.1 of Nomascus leucogenys. Taxonomy (NCBI): domain Eukaryota; kingdom Metazoa; phylum Chordata; class Mammalia; order Primates; family Hylobatidae; genus Nomascus; species Nomascus leucogenys. Next base: position 122,444,222 of record NC_044385.1, on the reverse strand, counting down.
GCTCCTCATTCACCTTCCACCATGATTGTGAGGCCTCCCCAGACATGCTGAACTGTGAATCAATTAAACCTCTTTCCTTTATAAATTACCCAATCTTGGGTATGTCTTTATTAGCAGCATGAGAACAGACTACTACACTATGAAAAGATAGCTCACTGTAGTTTTAATTTGCATTTCCATGATTACTAAATAAGCTGAAATCTCATAGTTAAATGAATATTTATGTTTTCCCTTTGGTCAAAATTTTAGCTATTTTAGATTTCATTATTTTTTCTTTTCTTATTAATTCATGTCTGTTTGTATATGTCCATTCAAAAGATAGGAATTCTTTTTCCAGTTATACATATGTTCATGTGGTGTGCGTATGTGTGTGTGTATACCAGTTAGTGCTCTGTCTTCTTAAGGTCCTTTACGGCTTATATAGGTATCGAAGCTCAGCTGTAGTTTCCAGATTCCAGGTGAAGAGAGAGGAAGGAGGGGAAACCAAAGGGTCATTCCTGGCTGAGGCAGCACCCTTTAAGGATCTTTCTCAAAATCCCACAGTGCATTTCTACTCATATCCCATTGCCTAGGATTACTCTCGGGATCACAGCCAGACCCAGAAAGGCTGGGAGATGGAATCATATAATTAGGCACAACTATTCCTAAAGAAATTCAGGCTCTGTTGTTGGAAGAAGGGGAGACTAGATATTGGGTAGCAACTAATGGCTTCTGCCAAACTGACTGACTTTCCTGATTTTAGCTAATTTTAACAACTGTTGCATAACACTTTTCTTCCCAATGGTTTTAAGATACTTTCTTTGTTATTTATTTACATCTTATATATAACAAACCTATAAGATACTATTCTGTTTCATTTGTCTGTATGTTTTTTCAATACTGGCATGCTGGCTTATTTATTATAATTTATAGTAAGATTTTGCTTGGGGAGCAGGTTAATTCATTATCATTATTTCCTTCCTTCAGTTTTTCTTGGTTATTTTCACTTATTATTTCTTTTTCTATATAGTGCAAGATCATTTTGATAAATTACAAAGAAAAGGCTTGGCTTTTATTAAAATGCTTTAAATCCTTATTAGTAATCCTATCCAGAAATGTAAGCTTCTCCATTTATTTAATTCTTAGAATCACAAATTCATATGTCTTGTGTATTTCTGATGTCACATTATTTCTACATATTTTATGATTTTCTTGATATTATGAAGAGAGATTTATTTCTTGTATTTGAAGTTATCGGTGATATATGTGAAAAATAGATGTGTTATTTGTTTTTTAAATTTGGAAAACTTTTTCTTTTAACTTTTATTTTAGGTTTGCGAGTACATGTGAAGGTTTGTTACATAGTTAAACACATGTCATGGGGATTTGTTGTACACATTATTTCATCATCCAGGTATTAAGCCCAGTACCCAGTAGGTATCTTTTCTGCTCCTCTCCCTCCTCCCAGCCTCCACCCTCAAGTAGAGCCCAGTGTCTGTTGTTTCCTTCTTTGTTAAACTTGGATAACTTTTTTAAGGACTCAAAATAATTTTATTGTATTAGTGTTTCTTGGATTTTTGGATTAACTTTTGGATTAATTTACATATATATCTATGACTGCACATTATATAATATATGTATATATAATTTGATAATACAAATAATTGCTTCTTGAAATAAACTTGTTTTATTAGTTTATATTTTTTCTATTTGGGAACCCTGGATAAAAAGTCTTACGTTTCTACTACTCTTTGATTTCCTTCTGTGTTTTATTTATATTTTTCTTTTCTAGAAATGATATTATTCAATAACTTACGTTAGTATTTTCTCTTTTATTGAGTCTTACTTTTTTTTTAATACTTTAAGTTCTAGGGTACATGTACACAACGTGCAGATTTGTTACATAGGTATACATGTGCCATGTTGGTTTGCTGCACCCATTATCTCGTTATTTACATTAGCTATTTCTCCTGATGCTATCCCTCCCCCAACCCCGCACCCCATGACAGGCCCCGGGGTGTGATGTTCCCCACACTGTGTCCATGAGTTCTCATTGTTCAATTCCCACCTATGAGTGAGAGCATGCGGTGTTTCATTTTCTGTCCTTGTGATAGTTTGCTCAGAATGATGGTTTCCAGCTTCATCCATGTCCCTGCAAAGGACATGAGCTCATCCTTTTTTATGGCTGCATAGTATTCCATGGTGTATATGTGTCACATTTTCTTACTCCAGTCTATCATTAATGGACATTTGGGTTGATTTCAAGTCTTTGCTATTGTGAATAGTGCTGCAATAAACATATGTGTACATGTGCCTTTATAATAGCACTATTTATAATCCTTTGGGTATATATCCAGTAATGGGATCGCTGGGTCAAATGGTATTTCTAGTTATAGATCCTTAAGGAATTGCCACACTGTCTTCCACAATGGTTGAACTAGTTTACACTCCCACCAACAGTGTAAAAGCATTCCTATTTCTCCACATCCTCTCCAGCATATATTGTTTCCTGACTTTTTAATGATCCGCATTCTAACTGGTGTGAGATGGTATCTCATTGTGGTTTTGATTTGCATTTCTCTGATGAGCAGTGATGATGAGCATTTTTTCATGTGTCTGTTGGCTGCATAAATGTCTTCTTTCGAGAAGTGTCTGTTCGTATCCTTTGCCCACCTTTTGATGGGGTTGTTTGTTTTTTCTTGTAAATTTAAGTTCTTTGTAGATTCTGGATATTAGCCCTTTGTCAGATGGGTAGATTGCAAAAATTTTCTCCCATTCTATAGGTTGCCTGTTCATTCTGATGATAGTTTCTTTGGCTGTGCAGCAGCTCTTTAATTTAGTTAGATCCCATTTGTCTATTTTGGCTTTTGTTACCATTGCTTTTGGTGTTTTAGTCATGAAGTCCTTGCCCATGCCTATGTCCTGAATGGTATTGCCTAGGTTTTCTTCTAGGGTTTTTATGGTTTTAGGTCTAACATTTAAGTCTTTAATCCATCTTGAATTAATTTTTGTATAAGATGTAAGGAAGGGATCCAGTTTCAGCTTTCTACATATGACTAGCCAGCTTTCCCAGCACCATTTATTAAATAGGGAATTCTTTCCCCATTTCTTGTCTTTTTCAGGTTTGTCAAAGATCAGATGGGTGTAGATGTGTGATGTTATTTCTGCGGCCTCTGTTCTGTTCCATTGGTCTCTGTCTCTGTTTTGGTACCAGTACCATGCTATTTTGTTTACTGTAGCTTTGTAGTATAGTTTGAAATCAGGTAGCCTGATGCCTCCAGCTTTGTTCTTTTGGCTTAGGATTGTCTTGGCAATGCGGGCTCTTTTTCGGTTCCATATGAACTTTAAAGTAGTTTTTCCCAATTCTGTGAAGAAAGTCATCGGTAGTTTGATGAGGATGGCATTGAATCTATAAATTACCTTGGGCAATATGGCCATTTTCATGATATTGATTCTTCCTATTCATGAGCATGGAATGTTATTCCATTTGTTTGTGTCAATAAACCATTGAGCAGTGGTTTATAGTTCTCCTTGAAGAGATCCTTCACATCCCTTGTAAATTGGATTCCTAGGTATTTTATTCTCTTTGTAGCAACTGTGATTGGGAGTTCACTCATGATTTGGCTCTCTGTCTGTTAATGGTGTATAGGAATGCTTGTGATTTTTGCACATTGATTTTGTATCCTGAGACTTTGCTGCAGTTACTTATCAGCTTAAGGAGATTTTGGGCTGAGATGATAAAAATTGGATGTATTTTTATACATTTGTTCATACCCATTCACTTTACTTTCTCTCCTATGCATGCTGAAAGAGTGTCCATGATTTATTTTGGGTAATTTGTATATCCCACAAGTAATTATAACTTTTTCCTCTTTCTCGAAGGATAGTTAAGTTTTATGAATTAGTGCATTAGCCACATCTTGCAGAATACTGTAAATTAATCATTATGATAGTGTGCTCATTACTCTAGGACCTGATTTTAGTAGCCACGGCTCTACTTTGCACTGTTAAATATGCTGCTGCCTGTTGCTTTGAGGAAAACTTTATGTTTTTGAGAAGTATGCTTCCATTCCTCTTTCTTTTTAAAAAAAGAAATGTTTTTTGAATTTAATTGCATGCCTTTTCCTATATACAGATAAATATTTCTGTTATGACTTATTAAATATGTTATATGATTTTAAACTCTGATGATGTTTTTGGTTGTAGTGAATTATTTTACTACCTGTTAAAAATACAGTTTTCTTGTAGTTTGGTGGGACTTGTGTAGAAATTTTTGAGCTATCAGTTAACTTCGGTTGATAGTTGTTTTTCTGTGTGTGAGAAAGAAAGAAGGAACGGGCACAGGGAAGAAAAGATAGAGAATCAGAGGAAGATGTTTCAGGATTTATTAACAGAATTATTCTGACTTAATAAAATAAATTGGGTTAATCTAAATTGGTCTGCATCTTTCTATGTTCTTAGATTCTTTATGAAAAATAGGAAGTACATCCCTGAGGATTTGAAAAAATTCACCTAAAAATAATTAGTTCCCAAACTGTTCTGGGAGGTTTGGTAATGTTTTAAGAGTGTCTAAGATAATTGAATTGTTTGGGACTTCTACTTTTTCTAATGTCAGTTTTGACAATACACATTTTCCAGCAGCACATTTTAGTCCAGGCCCAAATCCCCCTCCTTTTTCTCCCTATAGTTTACTTCTCTTTTTATTGCTACCTACAATTGTCCTCTTCTCTTGGTCAACTGCATACAGAAGTCTATCTTAATTTTCTCCTATCCTCCTGACCCTGTGGTTTCTCAATAGCTTTTACAGCTTTTAAAATGGAAGTAAGAAACTGGAAGTAAACTATTTTTGCTTGACACTCTCATTTCTTTTTTATCCTTACCTCTGTCTTTTTCTACCTTATTGGTAAGAACAATATCATCAAAGTTTCAAGCTGAATCTAAACTTTTGATGGTATCCAAAACTAAGGTTATAATTGATCTGTGTATCATGGGACAAACGACAAACAGATTTACTTGAGATCCTGGGTTTTTCATTATAGATATTGGGCTGTGTTCCTTACTCGACACACACACACACACACACACACACACACACACACACACACAAAATTCAGATTTCAAATTTGAATCTAACCTGCTGTAGTCATAACTGATTCAGGCACTGCTCTGCCCATTTGCTCTTCCTTCTCCAAGGAATCACTGTATACCTCAGAACTAGTTTGAAAAGCTAAGAAAAGGAGTATAGTGAAGAAGAAAACAGTGGTAAGCTTTGTGGAATATCAGTTGTGTTGAAGAGAGGGAGGGGTCATAAAATTGGGAAAGGAGGAGGATAAAAATTCCTATTGCCTCCAGGTCTTTCAAAAGTGGCAGCTATTTGGGGACTCTTTTTTAAAATATAAGGGAAATAGGTAGAGGTGTAACAATACCAATGCATCAGAGTCACTTGTGGAAATATATATAAATACATACATATATGTCTCTCTAGCTAGCTGGCTAGATTGATATAGCCACAGGTAGGTCTATATAGCTGTATAGAGATCTATGTATTCTGAGTCCAGTGATTCGGTGTGTAGCTCTGGAGTCTATATTTCTGAAACTGCCCGACAGAGGCAGCTAAAGAGAACTTCTACAGAATAAGCATTCTGGGATAGAATCCAAGCCCTACTCTTTCTTTTAACCTTAGAATGTTTAAAATGTTATTTTTTCACCCACCTAAAATGTAAAATTCAGTGGTTTCAAGTATATTTACAGAGTTGAACAATTATCACCACAATCAATTTTAGATCATTTCTATTGCCCCCAAAAAGAAACCCCATATCTCTTAGTCATCACCCCCAAGTTTCCCCTCCCTTCCTCCAGGACTAAGCAACCACTAATCTACTTTATGTTTCTATAAATTTGCCTATTCTGCACTTTTTATATAAGTTGAATCATACAATATGGGGTATTTTGCGACTAATTTCTTTCATGTCACATGTTTTCAGGGTTCATCCATGTTGTAGCATGCATCAATACATCATATTTTTTATTGCTAAATAATATTTCATGTGTGTGTTTATATACATTTTCTTTATACATTCATTCATCAGTTGATGGACATGTGACTTTTTCCCATTTGACTATTATAAATAAGGTTGCTATGAATATTCATGCACAAATGTTTATGTGGACATGTGTTTTTATTTCTCTTGGGTGTATATCTAGGAGTGGAATTGCCAGATTGTATGACAACCCTGTGTTTGACCTTTTAAGGAAGTATCAGACTCTTCTCCACAGTAGCTGCATCACTGAAACTCCCACAGCTGTGTATGGGGTTATCTCCAGCTCTTAACATAGTATCTGATGCATAGAACATTCTCAAAAAATATTTGCTGAAGGCCAGAAGGAAAGGAAGGACAGGGGAATCAACATTCATAAGTGAGTGCTGGCTGTGAGAAAGTTGAGTTTAGAGAGAATCCTGATCATGGCTTCCCCAGCATGGGATAGGGGACAGGCCACAGCGCTGACTCCAGGAATGACATAATGGCTTTGTGCATGCCATCCTGCTCTGATTCAAATTGTACTTTTTCTCTTTAATCTTCAGGTTTCTGCTTTTGTTTCTTGGGCTCATGCGTGATATAGGTAAGCAGGAATGTTCAGGCCTCTTGGGATTCTTGTTGCCCCAATAATTCCCAACACAGAAAGTCTCTCTCTCTCTTTCTGTCTCTCACTTTTTCTCTCTCTCTCTCCCTGCCCCCCCTCACACACATACATACACACACTGTGATTGTATTAGTCCATTTTTGTATTGCTACAGAATAATACTTGAAGTAAGATAATTTATAAAGAAAAGAGGTCTGTTGGGCTCACAGTTCTGCAGGCTGTACAAGCACGGCCTCAGCCTCTGCACTGGTGAGGCCTCAGAAAGCTTTCACTCATGGCAGAAGGTGAAGGGTAGCTGGCATCACATGATGAGAGAGAAAGGAAGAGAGAAAGCAGGAGGTGTCGGGCTCTCTTTAACAATCAGATCTCTCAGAAAACTCACTCATCACCATAAGGACAACGCAAAGCCATTCATGACAGATCCACCCCCATGATCCAAACACCTCCCACTAGGCCCCATCTCCAACATCAGGGATCCCATTTCAACATGAGATTTGGAGGAAACAAATAACCAAACTGTATCGGTAATAAAAGTTGTTGAGCTCATGAAGATGTAGGAATGCAGCGAGAAGCGAACATGGGAGCAACCTGGCCCTGTCTGGGTGCTCTGCTTCCTCTGAGGCCCGTTCCAGGGTGGGTAGCTGACAACTCTCCCTCCCCTGGGTCTAGCCTTGGATAGGGCTGGGAGGCCAGAACCTCACTGATATGATTTGGCTGTGTCCCTACCCAAATCTCTTCTTGAATTGTAGCCCACAATTCCCACGTGTTGTAGGAGCCACTGGGTGGGAGATAATTGAATCATGGGGGCAGGTCTTTCCCATGCTATTCTTGTGATAGTGAATAAGTCTCATGAGATGTGATGGTTTTATAAAGCAGAGTTTCCCTGCCCAAACAACCTTCTCTTGTCTGCCATCATGTAAGACGTGCCTTTCACCTTCCGCCATGATTGTGAGGCCTCCTTAGCCACGTGGAACTGTGGGTCTGTTAAACCTCTTTCTTTTGTAAATTGCCCAATCTCAGATATGTCATTATCAGCAGCATGAAAACAGACTAATACACTCGCTTATGTCTTATTAGGAGAAAACTGGATGCCAGGAAAACAGCTACGAGCAGCTTTATGTTTTATCACACAAATTGTCACACCCCCAGCAAAGGAGAGTGTGTCTATATGACAGCCCCTAATTACATCAGATCATAAGTTATAGTGACAGTGGAGAGTGGGCCTGACCTATTCAGCCAAAAACGATGAGGACCAACCCTGAAGTGATGATGTGCCAGCTCCTCTGGGATGGGATGTCACTGGGAATGCAGATTTGCATTCCCACCTCTGAATTGTTTTTACTCACAGTACTTTTGACACCAAAGGTGTGAAGTTTTTCCTCACACCAATCAATTCTCCAACTCTCTGGACACCAACTAGGTATCCTACAACTCAATTCAACTCTGACACTAACTACCTGGAGTTAGCACAGGCCCCACAGGTAAAGGGCTCGGTCCCATGAGACTGCCTACTCCCTAACCCCCCACCATGCTTCAGATGCCAATTCCAAGTCTAAGCCACCCATGCTCCTGACCAACCAGCTACAAAGTCACAGGCTGCTCACAACTCCCTCCTCAGGCTTGAAATTTTGCTAGAGTGGCTCACAAAACCCAGGGAAACACTTTACTCACATTTACCTGTTTATTATAAAGGATACAACTCAGGAACAGCCAAATGGAAGTGCCACCTAGAGCCAGGGATGAGGGAGGAGTGCAGAGCTTCAATGACCTCTCAGGGCATGGCACCCTCCCAGCACCTCCGTGTGTTCACCAACATGGACGCTGTCTGAATTCTGTTGTTTAGGGTTTTTACAGAGGTTCCATTGCATGGCTTGATTGACTAAATCATTGGCCATGAGCGGTTAACTCAATCCCCCACCACTCTCTGTTCCCTGGAGCTCAGGAGGTGGGGGAAAGTGCCAACCTGCAAAGCCTGTGGTTGGCTCCTCTGGCAACCAGGCCCCATCCTGAAGCCATTTAGGGACCCCAGCCACCAGCCATCTCATTAACATATTAAACTCAGATAAAGGGGCTTATTGTAAATAACAAAAATAGTTCTTCTCACCTCTATCACTCAGTAAATTAGAAGACTTTCAGGAGCTCTGTGCCAGGAACTGGCGACAAGGACCTATTACATTTTTTTTTTTAACTGTATCCCAGCCACCCTTGCTGGAACTCCAGGCTCATCTCTCTCCATTACCTTCCCAATATTCCACCGTCCAGCATTACCCAGTGGTTTCCAGGTTCTGCTGCCCCTGCCTGCAACCCTGTCTCCATCACCACCATCTCATGGGTCTGCCTCAGCTCTCAGCTTAGACCCTTCGCTTCCTCCTGAGGTCTCTTCCAGTTCCCAAGGTCTGGCCTAAAATCTGTTTTTGGGGCCATGCATCAGTCTCTATTTCACTTGGTTGAGCTGCATTGCATTTGCTGGTTAATCTGCCTTCCTCCCTAGATGGAAAGTTCCATGGTGGGCAGGGACCTGACGGTGGTTGTTCATCATTATATCCTCAGTGCCTAGCAGAGTGCATACCACCTGGTAGGAATTCAGTAACTTGTTGAATGAATGAACGATGTTCTTTTCCAGTTAAAACAGACTGAGGGTATCAAATCTATTGGAAACACCAGCAAGTGCCCTCACAGAACCCAGAGGAGAAAATAGCGGACGCCTGTGTCACGAGTATCACATTCAGACCTCCGTAAATAAATGCTCCTTCACATCTGGGACTAATCAGACCAAAGAGAAGTTTTCTGTTTTCATAAATGAAAAACTGTCCAAATGGTTTATTGCCATAAATAGGCTAAATTAGATCTTGATCCTTGTATTAGTTTGTTTTCATATGGCTATAAAGAACTGCCCAAGACTGTATAATTTACAAAGGAAAGAGGTTTAATTGACTCACAGTTATGTGTGGCAGGGAGACCTCAGGAAACTTACCATCATGGCGGAAGGGGAAGGGAAAGTAAGCACCTTCTTCACATGGCGGCAGGAAAAAGAGAGTGGTGAGTGAAGTGGGAAGAGCCCTTCATAAAACCGTCAGAACTCATGAGAACTCACCCACCATCATGAGAACAGCATGGGGGAAACTGCCTTCATGATCCGATCACCTCCCACCAGGCCCGTCCCTTGACATGTGGGGATTACAGTTCGAGATGAGATTTGGGTGGGGACACAGAGCCAAACCGAATCACCCCTGGAGTGCCACAGATAGGTCACATGTGTGGTATTGGTCCCTTCGGTTCCTAGGGTGGTGCAGGAGGAGAAGAGGGGAGAAGCCTGGATTCAGACCTCTATAAATGAAGGAGCCTTTATTTATAGAGGTCAGAATGTGACACTCATGACACAGGTGTCAGCTATTTTCTCCTCTGGGTTCTGTGATGGCACTTGCTGGTGTTTCCAATAGATTTGATGCTCTCAGTCTGCTTTTAACTGGAAAAGAACATGATCCATTCATTCAATGAATACTTACTAAATTCTTTATTGAAGAGAGCAGATGCCTGGGGTAGCTGGACCCCCATCCCAAGGCCACTGGCCATGTACAGCCTCGTCTGTGTGCCCCAGCATGTCCTGCGGATGTTAGTGTGGGGCATCTGGGGTGAGTTTGCACAAGCTTGTGAACAGTGATGGCCACTATGTCAGCAAATACTCTGTGTTGTTATTATCTCTTATTATTTTTAGCCATCAGTACTTCTTAAATAGATATTTCTTTAGGCGGGAAGTCAAGGAAAGCACTGTATTTTCAGGCTCTGCAGAACCTAGCAGTGGTCCTGTCTCCCTGGAGACTAGGGTCTTTTCCAATTTTTAAAAAAGGAGAGAAAGGGAGCAAGTAGTAGTAGTAGTAGTAGTAGTAGTAGTAGTAGTAGTAGTAGTATGACTCTCGGACAATTTAACAGGAAATTTAGTGGTAGAATTTGTAGTGGTAATTGTGGTAAGAATAGTAATTAGTAGTAGTAGAAGTAGAAGTGGTAGTAGTAGTAACCATCTTTCCAAGGCAAAAAATAGGTAGGATTAAATATCTGTATTAGTTAGGGTTCTCTAGAGGGACAGAACTAATAGGATAGCTGTATATATAAAGGGGAATTTATCAGGGAGTATTGACTCACACGATCACAAGGTGAGGTCCCACAATAGGCCATCTGCAAGCTGAGGAGCAGGGAAGCCAGTTCCAGCCCCAAAGCTGGAGAACTTGGAGTTCGATGTTCGAGGGCAAGAAGTATCCAGCACGAGAGAAAGATGTAGGCCAGAAAACTAAGCCAGTCTAGTCTTCCCACATTCTTCTGCCTGCTTATATTCTAGCCTTCCTGGAAGCTGATTAGATTGTGCCCACCCAGGTTGAGGATGGGTCAGCCTTTCCCAGTCCAGTGACTCAAATGTTAATCTCCTTTGGCAACACCCTCACAGACACACTCAGGAACAATATTTTGCATCCTTCAATCAAGTTAACACTCAATATTAACTATCACAATATCTAATCTTATATTTTCCATATGTGGGCCCCCAAGAGGTTAGAGGCCAAAGCTGGAAGCAACCAGGTACAAACAAGAAATTTTGTTTAAAATGTAAAGAAAATGCTTAAAAAATTAAACAACATTTTAGAATATTGTGCTTCATCCTAAAACCCATGCAAAATTTACTTGCTACTTCATAATATTTCTGTGTCATCTCTCCCCTCCCCACCCCTCAAAAGCTGAGTTATAAATGTGCTCCTGGGGCCAGGTGCGGTGGCTCATGCCTGTAATCCCTGCACTTTGGGATGCCAAGGCAGGCGGATCACCTGAGGTCAGGGGTTCGAGACCAGCTTGGCCAACATGGTGAAACCCTGTCTCTACTAAAAATGCAAAAATGAGCTGGGCATGGTGGCAGACGCCTGTAATTCCAGCTACCTGGGAGACTGAGGCAGGAGAATCACTTGAACCCGGGAGGTAGAGGTTGCAGTGAGCTGAGCTCATGCCATTGCACTCCAGTCTGGGCGACAAGAGGGAAACTCTGTATCAGAAAAAAAAAAAAAAAGTGCTCCTGGAACATGGGCCAAGTTCATCCTGGGACTTCATGACAATCCCTCCTGCCCTCTCCTGCCCAAGCCCTCAGGGGCTGCACATTCCTCAGCTGAAGAAGGATCACTGCCTGTTGGCCCAACTCGATTCTTACATAGTTTCTTCACTGGATGGTATGAAATAAAAGACAAACCACAGAGGTTCTAAGTTAACAGAGAAAATGGTGAAGGGGACCAAAAATAAAGAGAAATGGTTATTATTGTCATTATTTTGAAGTGAATAGGAATAGGAGTTTTCTCTGGGCTAGGATGACAGCATTTGGGGGATGGAGCTGGCCTCCCAGGTATCTCGCTGCAATTTCAGAACGGTGGGGAACCCCTGCCCTGACAGCATCACAGACTGTCAGTGATCCATCACTGTTTATCATACTCACATTAAATTATGCTTGGCGTGTACTATAAGTCTGGAAACCCTGCCAGATTCGGTCTCTGGCTGCAACATGGCTGCCTCTGACTAACGAGGCTTGATGGGTATTTTATCATCTTTTTAGGGATGGACGTCGCTTGGGCCTTCTTAGGTAATGTGAGGTATGTTGTTTCCATGAGACCAGAGTAGTTCTCAGGGCATCATATTCTTCTAGGGGAAGAGCTCTGGGAAAGGGGCTGATGTATTTTTGGCCCTAGACCTGACTTTTTTTAGCTGGTGAATGTGATAAACAGGCTGAATCCTAACTTTCTGGTGGCTGCCCTGATTCTTGCTGACTCAGCTTTCTTCGCAGCTTCCTGCCAATGCATGTCAGGTACCATCCAAAGTCTGGGAGAAGATGCTCAGTCATCTTTTTATTGTTTCTAGAGAAATGTCCTTAGTGAACAGATAACCCTGATTGACAGCCATAAAATAAGAGAATGATATCATATAATGTCTACAGTGCTTTCCAGTGTGTGCATTTTTAAACTTTGAAATTCCCGGTTAAATTGAGAGGAAGAGATGCTTCATAGCCCCACAAGAGGTGGGGAGGGGCAACCTTAAAGTATTTCCTGAGCTGAAGTTTCCAATGAAGCAGAAGCATGTTATAAGTCAGTATCCAGACTAGACAAGACTAAAGTGTCCACTCCCTTTATATCAGAGAAGAATCAAACTAAAACTTTTTGAGGGAAGTTTCAGATTGAGAGCTAGTTTGCTTAATAAGGGGTAAATGACCCCACCAGCTCATTAAGTGGAACCTCAGGGACTCACCCTGGAGAATGTACAAATGTGCATCTCTCTCTCCTGGACCCTGATAAGCATAGGATAAACATGCTTAATTTGTAATATTCCTTTCTCTGCAACATACATGGCGTATCTCGGGCAGGCAAGGCTGACTCTTTGATATATTTCACCCATGGTAGGATCTTTAAAACATGAAAGTTTGTTCAGAGACCACAGCTCTAAGCCTGTAGATCATTTTGGAGAGGATGGAAGCCAGGTAGCCTTTGGCAGGGCCCCTGGCATGCTGGGTGCTGTCTTGCTTGATGAGAAATGCATGGTTCTACGGTCGGGGGTGGGCGGGGGGCATTATCCAACCACTTATTTCTACACAACAACGGCACATAATAATTAAAAAAAAAGGCTTGGCTCAGAATGTGAGAGCTGAAATGAACCTTCAGGGTCACCTCCATCAACCCCTCTCTCCGCAAACAAAGAGAACCAGGACCCCACACGGCTAAGTGGGTGGGTCCCGCTCCCATAGCTAATTAACGGCAGAGTCAGGTATAGAAACCTGGTATCTGTAATCAAAATGGCCCTAATTCAAAACCTGGTTGGGCCACTCAGTAAGCCACGTTCCCCTCGGTAATTTATCCAGTCCCCCCTGAGCCTCACTTTGCTCAGCCACAAAACAAGAATGACCCTCCTTGCTTTTTAGGGCTCCTCTGCAGATTAAATTCATTCTCACTGCCAGCACCTCGAACGTTGGAAAGACATAATATTTTCTTGCCCTCCCCTCCTCTTATCAGCTTGAATCGATGCGTCATGAACTCAGTGATTTCCTCTTCGCAAGCCTGCTCTGGATGCAGTCTGGTGTTACATAACCGGCTGGCTGAGGACGCAGGTCCCCTGGGCGCTGCCGGCGCGCTGTGATCAGACACGCGGGCACGGGTGGGGGGTTCCGTCCAGCAGAGGGCGGCAGAGGACGCCCGGCGTGGTCCCAGGGCCCTGCGGGCGAGCAGCAAGCTACTGCGTTCCCTTCGGGAAGACCTAACGAGCTCTTCTTCCTGCACCGTGTTCTTTTCGGTAGAAGCATTTTTCCTGCCTCACTTAAGTGAGTACACAGTGTTTTGGCAACTGCCATGTGTCCACATTTTTTTTTACTTTTTGCTTTGTTTGGTTCTGGTTTGCTTGAGGGGCGCTCATGACATTTGCTAAGCATCTCCGCGCTTATGGTCATCTCGCAGTTTGATGCCTCCAGTGCCCCAAAAGGAGTCATTTTTATTCCCAATTTACAGATGACGACGGCGCTATTCAGATAAGTTTAGTGACGTGGCAGAAGCAGATGCCCTTTCTAAACCAAGGAGGGGGCTGGGGTGAGGAAGGGGAGGTATTTAATTTGACCTTTTCTTCCTCCTTCTGTCAGACATATTCGACAGGATTTATTCAGTGCTTGAGGTAAGTCAGGCACTTTTATAAGTGCCTGGAAACATGAAACAAAACGGAGGTGGCAAGTCTTCGATTTAATTCGAAAGACTGCATAATTTTTTGGACCTCTGAAAGTGGTTTGGGAGGAGGTAGAGGCTGGACTTCCTGCAGTGTAGACAGAGTCTGTTACACCCGCTCCCTCCCAGAACTGCTGGATCCTAATCTGCAGTTTCTCAAGCCCCCAGGTGACTTATCCACGCACCTTAAAGTGTGAGATGCGCAGCCCTGGAGGGCACCCAGGAGCTCCATTCAAATATTTGGAAGGCCAATATTTGAAAGAGTAAGTGTATTTGTTTTGTTTTGCTCTAAAAGATAGGTTTAAGTTTAATTAACATAAGCCACAAGAAAACAAGATTTCCAAATCCTATAATGAACAGGGGATTTGGAGTGGGGCCTTCTCCCAAACCTTACTAGCTTGTTACTAGTTGCCAGGCGAATTGAAGCTGGAGGGACTTGGTGAAACTTCTTCTCTCTGATTCTTATGACTCCTAAGATGGGAATGTTGTTCTCTAGCCCCCACTGGGTGACTGCTGTTGGCTTTTCCCCATCGAATGAGATAGGAAATTTGAAAGTTGTAATTATTAACTGCCCGGGTCCAAGATAGAGCGCTCTGCTCTGTGAGGTAGTAAGTGGCTCGTCACACATTGAGGAACAGTGCAAATGGAGGTGGGGATGTATATTTGGGGCTTTTATGAAATTTAGTGTGGTTGGGGCATGTAGTGGGGATGGAGGTGGAATGCGATGAATGCGAGAGCTGATGGCACAATTAGGACTAGAACCAGAAGTTCACTCATTTCATAGTTATTGTGTTAGAAGTAAGAGTAGTCCCCACTATGCCCCACCCTTAGTTTGGCTTCCCCGCCCCCCCACCTCCCTTAGAGATAGGGGCTTGCTCTGATGTCCTGGCTGGAGTGCAGTGGTGCCATCATAGCTCACTGTAGCCTTGAAACACCCCTGGGCTCAAGGTGTGAGCCACTACGCCTGGCCTGACTCCTTAAAACTAATGCTAAATGACATCTGCTCAGTTGGGAGCATCACAGACCACGTACCAGGGGTGTCCAAACTTTTGGCTTCCCTGGGCCACACTGGAAGCGGAAGAATTGTCTTGAACTACACATAAAATACACTAACACTAACAATAGCTGACACGTTAAAAAAAATAAAACAAACTCATAATGTTTTAAGAAAGTTTAAGAATTTGTGTTGGGCTGCATTCAAAGCTGTCCTGGGCCACATGCCGCCCGTGGGCTGCAGGTTGGAAAAGCTTGACCTGGATTCTTCTAGCTAGTTGTGAGTATAGGAGAAGGCCGTCTGTTTACTGCTTCTCAAGCCCTCTGCATAAGTGCTATTAGGAACAAGTGGAAACAATGAGGAGGGGAGCATCAGAATAGCTTGGTTGTGACCACTGGAACCCAAAGCAGCACTTGTCTTGTCAGTGCTGTTATCAATCAGGAAGGCAGCCGTGGCTTCTCCCGGGAGGCAGGCGCCAAGATGAGGAAGCCTGAAGTTCTCGGCCCTGCCGGGTCCTCTCAGTGTAGGGAGGCAGAGAGAAGGAGCGTGAGGAGACCCACATGGGAGGCACGCAGGAGGCCCTCCATGTATGTCTATGGAATGGGCCCTCGAGGAGCCACTAAGCAGTGGGAAACTCCACCCACCGGCTTATTCTCTCCCCTGGGCTCCTCCATCCACTCAGCCTTCAGAGAACCCAAAACAAAGACAAAACTTGTGCCAGCTTCAAAAAGGTCAGTTCTAGTTTAGACCTTTGGTCTGACTTGAACAGCATCTCTTAAATACTGAGTGAATTAAAGAAAGGGCACAATCTACAGAAACCCATTCTATCGAGTTCTGCCTCAGAGAACGCCCATTAGCCTGACATAGGATGTTTCCTTAGTGTTGTCGTTGCCTGTTCTTGGGCCCTCCAGACAAGCTCAGCGCCATAGTCGCTCCATGTTTGAGCTCTGTTTGTAAGCCATCTAGCATTTTGCTTCCAAGGGTGGAAGGCTGGAGTGGCAGAGGAGCTGAGAGATGGAATATCAGCCAGTGAGGAATGCAGACTGGAACCTGAACCACCTTTGGTTTACATAGTCTTGGTTGAAATGACGTGGTCATCTATCTCGATGGATGTTTGTTCTATTCGGACAGTTTCTTCCTAAACCAGGGCAAGACTTTCCCCCTCCCCTCCTTTCTCCGCTTCTCTTCCATCCCCTCAGCATTGAATCCTTCCAGTGCCCAGGAATTCCTCCAGATTCTATACGTTCCAGAAACAGGCAACCTCCTGCTCATTCAAGGAATGCTGGAATTCAATACTGTCTGCGCCACCTTTTTTTTGCCCTGAATGACTGAATGAGTGAATGAATGAATGAATCACATAGAAAACACCTTGTCGTTTCAACTTAATTCTGAAAATACAGTCAAATGTATTTTTGTGCTTTTTGCTGAGTTTCTACCTGAAACAGATGCCCATCCTTTTCACACCATTGGCAGTTTCGTGTGATTTTATTTTTTCCCTTCCTCAGATTTCCTGGTTACTTTTTTTTCAAAGCATGAAGCTGTAAAAAGAGTGTGGGATTTGGAACTGGGCTGCCTGCATATTAGTCCCAGCCTTGCCCCCGACTCGCTGACAAACGCTGAGCATGCCACTCACCCTGTGAGCCTCAGTTTCCCCACCAGTGAACAGAGACCCAGCCAAGCTCCCGTGAGTTCTGTGAGGATGTACAAAAAAGAGCTTTGAAAAGGTGACATGCAAATGACTCTCTTTCTTTTCTTTTCTCTTTCTTTCTTTCTTTCTCTCTCCCTCCCCACCTACTTCCCTTTCTTTTTTCTTTCTTTCTCTTTCTTTCTTTCCTTTCTCTTTCTTTCTTTCTTTTCTTTCTTTCTCTTTCTTTCTTTCTTTTCTCTTTCTTTTCTTTCTTTCTTTCTTTTCTTTCTTTCTTTCTTTCTTTCTTTCTTTCTTTCTTTCTCTTTTCTTTTCCTCTACTGTGTCATCTCCGTTTGCTTTCTCTAATGTTCTTCTCTTTTCTCTCCTGAAAACTGGCATTTTAAAACTGTTGCTGTTGCAATGAGTACTTGCCTTTTAAAAATCTTCAAGTTGCTAAGCAGCGTCAGCCCCCCCCGCTTCCCCTTTTGTGCAGCCTGGTTGCCATAGTATCATCTGAGCATGGTAACAAGAGGCAAAGAGCAATCATTTTTCACTAAATAGGGCTGGGCAGACAGATAAACATGCTGCAGTGTTTCCTTACAACCTGTCTCGAGGAAGGGGGGATGCTGCTCTGTAGTACACAACTCTGTTGCTTTCATCAGCCACTACCTTGGTTTCCTGTTGGCTGAGAGCGGCTCTTCTCACCTGTAGCTCCTGGCATGTCATCCCACCCCTGGCATAGCACTTCCTAAAAAAGGCTTTTGAAGGGATGCTGCTGCTACTCCCTTATTTGTAGCTATTTAGGGCTAAATGCAGACTCAGATCCTTCTCAGATAGTTGCTAAACATAGAACATTGGGTGTGAATCAGTACTGTGACTGAAGTTGCTTGTGTCATTAGCAGGTTTGGAGAAGATAATTAATAAACGTCATCAGAGTCACATCAAAGGGTGTTCTTCAAAAAATGGAAGAGATTAAGAAAGAGATGAAAATAAAGAACCTACTTGAAATCTAACATGTATTTGAGAAATTTAAATCCAGATTCCTGTTCTTCAGCTCACGAGGTCAGATACATGATTAGCAATGTTATGAACTGAAGCACGGGACAGAGTGGGAAGTTTTTCCCCTTGGTCCATGTAGGCAGGGAATGTCCACAGGTATGGGTTGACTCATTAAAATACTGAGACATTTCCCTATGCATTGCTGCTGTTCTAGCTCACAGAGTGTCCTCTTAGTGCCCGGCCACCCTCACTCCAACCCCAGGACCCTAGGGGGTCCCCGCAACCCACTGTCTAAAGGGTTAAGGCTGGCACAGCATAGGGGTTCTCTAGGAGCCTGCAATACCCCCACCCCAACCCCTAGATCTGAGGCCAGCAACAGTTCTGATGGGTCAGGGTCCCTGACTTACTCCCTTGTTAAGTCTTAGGAATATCAGCTCCTAAAGCTACCCACATATACGCCAAACCTTTTTCTAAATAAGTCCATTTTTCTTGTGGAAGCAAAATTTACTCTTCCAGATTAAGCCATCAGCGGAGTGTGCCGCCCTCTGCAGACACTCAGCCTTCTTTGGGAAGACATTCCCTTTGAACTTGGGTCACAGGATTGAGATGAACAAGCACTGTCACCCCTACTCTCATGCTCGGCTGCCCCATGACAATGACACACAATTGCCAGGCAGCTGCTTAAAATGAGGAGCTCACTCCATGGCTTCAGGGGGCTGTGTGTGTCAATCCTCTGAGCTGATTCCCTACATCTTAAACACGCACGGCTCAGAGGGACCTACAAAGAGGCCTTTTCAGGCAAGGGCAGGGCTATCCCCAGACTCCTTTAAACAAATCAACTTCTCCCTTAAAGCGGAACCAAGTTTCCCCTTCCGTGAGTTTTCCAGGACCTTTCCTATTCTTGTGTTTAACAGTTTCTGCCCTTCGTCCTTCCTGCTGGAAGCCACGTCAGGGCTAGTAAAATGTCTTGTCAGAGGAATCCTGGAACCCAGGAAGGGAGAGAAGAGATTCCGCAATCTGCACTGGCCAGGCAGGAGCCTCCGACATCAGAGACAGACAGCATCCATCCAGCGTCTCTCAGAAGGAACTGCAGCTGCCTCCCTCAGTTACCCCACCCAGGGTCTGCTGAGCCTTGCTCGAGGAAAGTGCTCTGTGATGTCTAAGGAATGCCTCGTGGAATTCTGATTTGCTTTTGTCTAGACTCCGGAGGAAGCAGAGGTTAGCTGTCAGAGTGCCCTATATATATGCCCTTCTGAATCCCAACTTTCTCGATTCACCCACCCTATTCCTCTGTTTGGGCTCCCTGGTCAAATGAGAAAAGTTTCCCTGTCCATGTGAGTGGTACCTACCACACCCTCCTTAGCATATTGACTGGTAGGTCCCTTGTCTATAGCCTTGTCTGACTGTATAACAAAGCTGTGTTTCCCAAAAAGAACTCCTTCCCCGTTTCCAGATTCTGCAAACTTCCACGCTATCCCTAACTTGACTGTGCCTAGGAGGCCATTGGTCAGAGCTTCACAGGGCTTTGGCTGTTTTGCTGGCCAAGTTATTTTTGGATTCAGTCCCAGTGGTGTGCTGATAAATGTTTTATAACTGACTCTCGGGGTATTGAGGGGGGGCAGCAAAAAACAGAAGAAAAGTCCTGATTTGTGGCATCTGGTGATTTATTTATTTATTTATTTATTTTCTCTTTCTTTCTTTTTCTTTCTTTCTTTTTTTCCTTCCTTCCTTCCTTCCTTCCTTCCTTCCTTCCTTCTTTCTCTCTCTCTCTCCCTTCCTTCCTTCCTTCTTTCCTTCCTTCCTTTCTTTCTTTTTTTTTTGATGGAGTTTCTCTCTTGTTGCCCAGGCTGGAGTACAATGGCACAATCTCGGCTCACCGCAACCACCGCCTCCTGGGTTCAAGCAATTCTCCTGCCTCAGCCTCCTGAATAGCTGGGATTACAGGCATGCACCACCACGCCTGGCTGATTTTGTATTTTTTGTAGAGACGGGGTTTCTCCATGTTGGTCAGGCTGGTCTCGAACTCCCAACCTCAGGTGATCTGCCCTTCTCGGCCTCCCAAAGTGCTGGGATTACAAGTGTGAGCCACCGTGCCCGGCCACATCTGACAATTTCTATGGTGTAAAAACTCCCACCGTGGTCAACAATAAACTACCAACCTGGAGTCAGTGAATGCCGGACTGTGGGGAGATGTGCCCAGTTGGTTCTTGTGAGCTGGTGCGAGCTGGCTCTAGCAAACCACTGAAGTAAACCCTTCTTCACGGGAACGTGACTGCCCATCTTTTTTCGTGTTTTCTTCCTGTACCTTGTTTCCAACTAACATCTGTCAGGTGTGCCAATTCTTTCAGCCAGTGGTTTCCAATCTGTTTTTGGCCAAAAGTCTTAATGTTCATATAAATAAGTGAAGTACATAAATGCAACAGCAGCCTGATTGGGAAATTGGGGAAGGTTCTGGGCCCTACACTTTCCTAGAACCAGGGAGAACACTAGGAATCACCACTTTAGGGTATTTTCCTCCACTCATTGATGACTTGAAACAATCCCAAATTCTGTGGCGTGTATGACATAGCTCTTGACACGTGATTGTTGTGTTGAACTCTTTGGCATTGTTGAAATGAGCAATCTTGTGGATTTACTTGGAACCATTTGTAACACCCATTGTTTTTGGTCAGGAGGGGTTCTCAGGAGCTTCATTAATCAACATAACAATGATGACCTTATATGCACTGCAGGACAGGCAGTTACAGTGGGAGCCCTTGCTCTACCAGGACGCCTAATTTAAGTGTTTGTCTAAAGCTCTGAATGTTCTCTGGCTTCAGCTGTCTACCAAAAACCGAGAGCTATGAGTCACACCACTTAGCTGGCTGCAGGTTTCCAGTCCTGCTTTTTTTCTCAGTCAATACCTTTCTCTCTCTCTTGTTTTCTCTCCGTGTTTGGTATTATTTCATGTTAATTCAGATAGCCCTAAAAGATTTTTTAGTATATTTCCCCTCCAACAGAGTACTTCCATTTTTATTAATCTGTTTTATGATATAAACCATAGTTTAATGGGAATGCATCATTTAATGCATTTCTTTCATTTTGATGGGAGAAATAGGCTTGGAATTTCCTGAGGCTTCAACAGTCAAGTTACTAATAGGGAAATAAAGTAAAAATTATAAAGCAGGAAGGGGGCCTATAAAGAAAGACAGGAGATGGAGTTGCAGGAAGGTTTTCCCAATCTGTGAACCCTTGATATCTCTCTGACCCATCGCTGCATTATGTAGGATCCAAAGGTTCTTCTTGTCCCAGTTATTCAAGGCCACGCTCTTAACTCTGAGAGCAGTTGTAACTGGGACATATCGATGTTTGGGACTGTCTTCAGGCTAAGTGTGACTTAAGTGGCCTTTCCAGTCTCCCACGCTGTAGGGAGGTACTCACATGCAAAAGCTTAATAGGCTTTAACTTTATGCTAACAGTGTGAAAGTGCTAATAGTTGGATTTCAGACATCAAACTGGTTTAGGGCATAGAATTAGGAAACAACTTCTCTAGATGGATGGCCCTTATCAGCGCCTCCACAATCACACGTGTAGGTCATTTTTACTTCCATTTGCATGTGTGGCCAGCCGTGTTGGTCCGTCAGGAATGCAGAAGGCCAATCTGCCCCACATCTCCATTGTTGCTGGACTTCTCCATTTAGACATCCTAATGGGCTTCACATAGAACCTATCCAAAACAGAACCACACAAGTTCAAGTTGTATTCCGTGCTCCACATCTCAATGAGCAGTGGTTACTCAAGGTTACCCAGACCACAGGTTGGTGAGTCCCATCTGGACTCCTCTCTACCTGCTGTCCATTCAGTTGTCAAGTTCTATCAACTTGTTTTTCAATTTCCTTTCACATTTCTCTTTCTTTCTAGCTCCAACACTATTGCTCTAATTTAGGCTACTTTAATTTTTTCCTAGTCTGGAAGAACGTTTTATTCATAGAACATTTTCAATAACTATCAGTTAAATGGCTGGGCGACTATAGAAGCTTCCTTTTAACTGGCAATCCCGCCTCCCAGACAGTTGTGCTACGTGCCTTTCATTTATACCCCATGCTTTAATGAAAGTTCTAGAACATAAAGTGGATCATGTCGCTCTTGGAGGTAGTAGCACTGCACACACCATACACTCCGTCTTGCTTGTCTTACCCAACGTGGTCTCACCCGCT
This sequence comes from Nomascus leucogenys, assembly GCF_006542625.1. Classification (NCBI taxonomy): domain Eukaryota; kingdom Metazoa; phylum Chordata; class Mammalia; order Primates; family Hylobatidae; genus Nomascus; species Nomascus leucogenys. The sequence continues at coordinate 122,422,064 of NC_044385.1, read as the reverse complement.
CTTCAATCTGTCCTTCCAAGCACTTACGTAGCATCTGCTGCCTCTGCAGGATCTACTGGACTTTGTTCCTCAGTGTTCATCCCATACCCCAGCCTTACCAAATTCCTGTTTCAATCTGACCCATTTCAGGGAGTTATTTTAGTATCACATCTTTGCCTCCACTCGGGATATTGTTTTTCACTTAGGCCTTGTGCCAGATTATCTCTTTCTCCCTTTCTGTGTTCTGGATCACAGGGGCTTCAAAGCCTGGGAACTACATTTCCCAGAAGCCTCCTTCAATTCTGTGAATAGGAAGATCTTAAGTGAAACTCAGAGGTAGAAGAGGAGACAGAAATATTGTTCCTGTGGCAGCAACAGGCAGGTTTAGGGACTTTTGCAAATGGCCTACGTGAGATTTGACCATGACTTCCAAGAGTCCTTTTGTAAATCACCTATAGGGCTGCTGCAGGCATCTGAGATCTTGATTAAAGTTTCCTGCAATTCCTGAACTTCCTAATTTCCTAAATTCTTTTTTAACATTTTTACTTTATTAATTGACAAATTATAGTTGGAAGTTTCCTTAAATTCTAAAAGCAGCTCTTAATGACCTCTGTTCCCTTAACCTCCCAAAGGTCTTGTGAAACTTAAACTCCCTGCATCAAATCTTTTCTGCTGGAAATATCTGCAGTGGTTTGTCCTTTCTCAACCAAACCTTGACTACCACAAATCAGGCAGCCAATTATTTGGAAATGATTTTAAGCCAAGTATCAGCTTCAAGCTTGTTAAGATGTAGCCTTTTTGTTCCCTCTGTGGTTGCAGAAATCTGTAAGATTCCATGCCTGCTTACATTCCTGGCTTGTGTTTTGGGTCCTTTGCATGAATTCAACCCCACGTGGTGGATCCCAGCCCACTTGGCTAAGACTTTGGTGCCTTTCCTAAATTTTACTGGCCTGTCACATGAGGGAACTTAACTCTCACCCCTTAACTCTCATGCCTACTCTACCTCTTGAAGTCATGCTCTGAATTGGACAACCTTTCTGGAACCAAAGGGCTGCCATCACTCAACTTCAATATTTACTACTGCCTGGAAACATCTGCTCTAGTTCTTTACTCATTCTTTGGCTATAATCTGCTTTTTGGTTCCAGTCAATGTGATTAACCATTAAATCCTTGCCCCCTCTCTCCAGGTGACAAATCATACGCCAACTTTGCTGTTGTGACCTGGTCACGTCTCATCCCTCTTTTGTTCTAGTCTCTTTTCTTCTATTCTAGTCTGGACTTGAAGTCCCAGCACACTCCTCAGTTGAGCCTGTCAAGGTGATAGCATTAAGCTAATAACATAGCAATTCCTTAAAAGCATAGCATTTTTCTATCCTGTTATTTCACTTCAAGTCCTCCTTGTAGCCAGCCTCAAGTTGGGATATAACTTATAATTACAAAAGGAAGTTACTAGGATCATAATGCATATATATTATATTATTGAACATAGAAGCATTACTCTGGTCAGAAACACTCATGGCAGATCTTCAAATTCCTGATGGCACCTGCTCTTTTCTTGCTACATATAATATTATATCATGGTAACTTGTTTTACTTTTTTCTCATATACAGTATTTCCAAGAGCTTATTCATTGTCCTGAGGAATCTCTCATTCCATATTTCAGGGATCAGTAGTATGTGTATACTCCACTTTTGAATCAGCCCTCTGTAGTTTCCGTGTGATGCTGAAAGAGTTCTTTCTTTTCTCTGGCATTCTCTCAGCTTTTTCTCTCTGGAAAATTTTTGTAACCACATGTGTGCATTTAGTACCACAGACTTTTCTTTAAGTGATAATTTATGGAAAACCCATCCATGTGCATTTCGAGTGCCAGTGTTGTAAGTCCATATAATCATATAATTTCAGGATCAGTTTCAGCCAGAAAACAGAGAAATCAATCTTTGGTATGCTGGCACAATCCTCATATCCACATTCAGAAGGGGATACTGAGTGGGAAAAATCATGGCAGTAATCATTTTACCTGCCTCTGCTCTTAATATTTCAGTGGAGAAATAATTTCTGCTAAAAATTAGGTATGGACATGCTACCTATTCTTCTTGGAAATATTTTAAGAGATTCCGCCCACCTATCACATGGTTCTGCAGGATGAATCATGAGCTCTGTAATGCCACCAAAAGGCAGATTCTCACACATTTCCTCATGGACCTCCTGGCTGGAGAGATTAGCCTTTCAGATCCATCATGTTTAGTCATGTACCAGTGATGTGCACTTTCCTTGGCACAAGGGCAATGGGGTCATTCCATTCGTCTTCAATGTCTGACTTCATTTTAGGGCTTCATCCTTTTCTCCTCTCTCTTGCCATCAAGTCTTGCTTCGGTCAGTTTCCAAAATCCAATTGCCTGCTTGCTGATGAGGGTTTCCATGGCAACTTCCATTGGTGGCATTATTGCCTCCATTGGTCCATTTGGTCTCTGCTTTGTGGCACTAAGCTCTTCTTTCCAGGTTAGACCTAAACATTCCTGATTCTCTTTCCAGCCTCTTTGTCCTTATATTGTGCTTGACTTGGATCAGAGCCTCTCTGAGTTCAATTTCCATATTGAATTTTGTTCTCAGACCAACCAGAGAGAATCAGAATTCCAGTCCACCCTGCAATAAACATATACCCATTCTTGGACCCCACCTAGAAATAATTCTACATGTTAACTACTTGAAAACTCACTTAATCATCATTTCTTTCTTTTTGTCTTATATATGTCTTTTTTCAGGTGCATTCCTCTGATTGGAAATGTTTATTAGTCATTCATTCCTTAGTATAAAATGACTTTATCACCCAATGAGAAATTGGCAGTCCTGAATAATGGTGGATGATTGAGAAGTGGGGGTGTGGGGCAAGAGGTCATTTTTAAATGTAAAAAACTATGAAACAAGAAGGGAGATGATTCTTTCTGTAGGGAGATGTTCCAAAAACATAAAGATTCTAGAGCTGGAGGAAATGAGACAGCACTTTGAGGAACAGAGCTTGGCGGTGCTGTTGATAAAGGAAGGTAAAAGGACAAAATCATTCATTTTGTAGACTTCTTCAGCACATTGGTGACAGTGCCTGCAACTGACTACTGGAAGCCACTGCCTTTTGCCCTTGACATGCTTTGGTAGGTTGTGTTGCCTATGTTTGTGCTGTATGTTACCAGATACAAATTTAAATCTTCCTCATGTAGTATTCTTAAAGAAACATCAGACGCATTTCAGATCTATTCCACTCTACCTAGAAGATGGACTTCATTCCTTCCTTCCACATTCTCATTCTCTTTCCTCCTCTCCACTTTAATCTCTTCAGGAAAAGGCACATCAGTGGCCAGGCACAGTGGCTCATGCCTGTAATTCCAGCACTTTTGAGAGGCCAGGGAGAGAGGATTGCTTGAGCCCAGGAGTTCGAGGCTGCAGTGAGCCATGATCACTGCACTGCACTCCAGCCTGGGTGAGAGAATGAGACTCTGTCTCAAAACAAACAAACAAAAAGGCACATCAGTAACCATTCTCATAAGGCTTGTTGGCTTACTATCCAGAAGCATATAGTTAACAACATAAACACAAAAAGGAGAAATAAACACACAGTCTACTTAGTCACATAGGATGAATAGGTATTTAGAAATTTTTGAAATACCAAGCATCTTTCTCTTTACTCTCTTATTGTAGAGAGTAAAGGTTCTGTCTGGACTTGGCGTGATCAGAGTGTGGCTCCTTCTCCTGCCTCTTATCTGGCCAGAAGCCCTTGAGGAATTTATTTAACCTCTTGGAGCCCAAGATTATCCATCGAAAAAGAGAACAAAAATACCTCTCTCAGGCTTGTGAAGATTAAGAGATAAAATTTGTAATGTGTCTGGGAGTGTTAATCCAAATTAAATTTCAAGAAAGGTTATATTTAATATACACTGGTGAAAAAAATAGACTCTTTAGTTCTCAAGATCTTTTGTCTTGAAATTTTTCTATCAATATTCATCTAAAAATTTATCTAACAAAATAATTATTCAGTGACTCATGTGGACCAGCCAGTATAAAATTTGATATCATTCCTTTTTATGGATTTCAGTTGAGTATGCGACTTAGACTTATTTTGAAACCAAATCACAGGAACAGAGTCACCTTCATTAGACTCGTGATATTTGTGCTCTTGTTGGCTGGTTTAGCATTCTCTGCTTGCTTACTGTATTTGAAAAATCAGTCATGATTCATCGTAGAGTCTCAATTGTCTTGAGAGCCCATTCATTTCAATGCAATCAATATTTATGTGCCACTTTCTGTGTGCAGAGGGTTGTGCTAGACACCCAAAGGCAGGGAGTGGTTAAAGAAGAAAGAATAAAACACTGTTCTGTTTCAAGGAACAGTAAATATGGCTGAGAGCCAAAGCATCAAGCAGATGACTAATAGCAAACAATGAAGTGAATGCGATGAGCAAGTGATATGAAAAATATGGAGAGAGAGAGGTTCATTCTGGCTGGGGAAACCAATTAGTAGATGAGGTAGCATTTCTACCTAACCTTGAAGAATGAGCAGCACCTGACCTGGGAAGATGGAAAGAGAGAGACACCTGTGTAGACAAACAAGGTAAGCATCTATTAATGTCTTGTCATATTCAGGGAAATAGTGAATTTAGCCTAAGGTATAGCTTTGGAAGCACAGAATCACTAAATTTTATAGCTGAAAGGGACTCTAGTATCTGATCCACTCATTTTAAAAGCATGTGTTCAAGGAAAGTATGGAGATATGTTTAGAAAAGCATGCTGGATTAATTCATGGAGAGCCTGGAATGTCATTTGAAAAGTCTGGACTTCATATCACAGGTGATGGATATTTTCCAGAGGTTTCTGAGTAGTAGAATTGAATGCATTTATAGCTCTTATTTCTGCTTTGGATCCTTCTGTAACAGTGGTTCTCAAAGCTGGGCCAGTATCTGGAAAGTTTGTTAAAATACTGATTGCTGGCCCCCAATTCTAGGGTTTCTGATTCAGTAGGTCTAGGTGGGGCCCAATAATCTGCATTTCTAACAGGTCTTCAGGTGAAGCTGATGCTGGTGGCCTAAAGACCACATTTCGAGAACCACTGCTGTATTGCACTCTACTGGTTCTCAACCATGGATGTTCATTAAGGTCATCTGATGAGCTTCTAAAAAGTACTCAGGCCTGTGCCCTGCCTCAGACCAGTTGACCGGGAAGCCCTGAGGATGGGAAATAGGTGGAGGTCATTTTTCAAAGCTCCCAGGTGATACCCCAGGTCAGCACTTCTCATATTCTCTCGTGCATAGGAATTTTATCAAGATGCAGGTTCCTTTTTAGTAGGTCTGGGTTGGGGCCTGAGGTTATGTGTTTCTAATGAGTTCCCAGCAGATGTCAATGCTCCTGGCCAGTAGACCAGCAAGGCTCAAGGAAATTCAATACTCTTCTTCCTTTTTCTTCTCACTTTTCTCTCCAAGTTTCTATTTAGTGCTTGATTCAGTCTCTCTGCCCCCAATGCAATGTCTCAATGCAATGCTGCCCCAACACACCATCCCTGAACCCCAATTTCAATTATGCCTCAGAAAAAAATCAGAGCAGGCTGGCTGCGATGGCTCACGCCTATAGTCCCAGCACTTTGGGAGGCCGAGGCAGGCAGATCACTTGAGGTCAGGAGTTTGAGACCAGCTGGCCAACATAGTGAAACCCTATCACTACTAAAAATACAAAAATTAGCGAGGCGTGGTGGTGCGTGCTTGTGCGTGCTTGTAATCCCAGCTACTTGGGAGGCTGAGGCACGAGAATCACGTGAACCCAGGAGGCAGAGGTTGCAACAAGCCAAGATCACGCCACTGTACTACTCCAGCCTGGGAAACAGGGCGAGACTCCAGCAAAAAAAAAAAAAAGAAAGAAAAGAAAAAAGAAAGAAAGAAATCAGACTGACTTGGGATTTGGCCAGCCATTGAGTTGACCTGGAGATGGGACTCTGGGCAGACACTGATGCAATGCAGGTGAGTGTGCCCCCAACAGCCCAGGCCTAGACGAGTCCTTCTGTCCCCACCAACTCCTGCATGTGGTGCTTGGCAGGCCACCCACACGCCTTCGTCGAACCTTTTCCTTACAAGCTCCTGAGCTCTGCCTGCCCACCTTCTCTCAGCAACTTGCTTTTTTTTTTTTTTTTTTTTTTTTTTGCACAAATTACTCTTTTTTATAAGCATAATTCCCAAAGAGAGAATAAGAAGCTTTCTGGCATATCTATTAATCACGAGGGAGATTGGAAGCTGGGAATAAGGGAGAAAGAGACCTATAAACTAAATAGAAAATGCCCATCTGAAACAAGCCTTCTCTGACAGGCCCCCTGGTAGGACCTGCACTCCTGTCCCTTACCTTAGATGCCTCTTCTCTTTTCTTGCGTGTGTGTTGGGGCGGAGGACGGACGGGGGTAGGCGGGGGAGCAAAGAGACTTTTCCCCTTTTATTTTTTTCTGTGAATTCTGGTTTGAAGTGCTCTTGCCTAGAAAACTGTGCTTGGAGGAGTGAAAATGAAAACACTTCAGGGTTGTAAGGTGAATCTTCTTCTCTTACAACCTTGGGTAGATCAACACCAGGACACCCAAATTATTTCGATTAAAGGAAGATATCTGAGTACAAGCTGCACTGTGCTGTTAATGAACAAAGAAAGAAAACAGTAATTGTTTTGCTAAGCTGTGTTTATATGAACAAAAGCCTCAAAGAGTTTAGCCCTGGAAATTCTTCATGGGACCTTGCATCACCACTTAGGAGGGGGAACTGATAATGTGTTTGCTGATTATATGTGGGTGAGGACATTTTTGCAAGGGTTCCAGGGGCGACTTCCAAATGGACATGAATATAGACTCATGCAGAGGCTGCAGGAATTCAGGCCAATTGTGATACTCTGTGATACTCACAAATTTGGGTCACTCTCTCAATTAGTTTAGCTCCTCATCTGTGTGAGTACAGAAACAAAAGCTACTTGGAGGCCTTGTGGGTTGGCAGAGCATCTTAAAATACCCTCCTAAAGAGGCAGTGCTGCAAATTCAAAACAGACTTTCAAAATAAACTCAGCAGGGCAGCACTCCGGGGGTGCTTCCAGAGCCAGCCCCCACCCCACCCCCAGTTCTCAGTTCTAGGTGTTTGAAACTGCAGTACCCTTGGCTGTTACAATCCTCCTCTCCCCCATGAGCCTGTTTCTCCCTGGAGGAATCAATCATTCTGCAATACAGCTGAGATTTCTACCAGTCCAGATGCAAGCTTTCACAAACCCGACACGCCCCCCGTCTTCTGTTAGTCATTATCAATCTTCCCGTTGTGGTGGAGGGAATTAGGTGTACTTAGTAAGCTCTTGAATAAGTGGTCATGTGAAAAGCCAGGCATATGACACATGCAGTCAGATCAGGACTTTAATCTTGGAAGTCGTCTGGGACATGGGGTGTTTTGCAGTAACAAGGACAATTCTCTCAGAACTAAATCCAAATTCTGTCCTGTTTGTCTCAGGCATTTCTGCCACCAGAGCAAACTTTTTATGCTTTGGAGCATAAGTACAGATCATCTGTTGTGCTTTAAAGTGGGTGTTTTTTTTTTTTAAGGAGCTAATTCGGTTGTGCAATACCATCAAGAGGCGCCACTTGTAAATTATATTTAGGTGTGTGTGTGTTCCTCCCCTCGCGGGGCTGATGAATCATATCCATCTTCATGTCATTATGTAACTCTACACTTGCAAGAAGGGCTGCAAGCCCCTGCCATACACCAGAGGCTCCTGCCCATCTGTGCTCCAAACAGCGGGAGGGTCTCTGCTCTTCCAACACCAGCCTTGGCCTCTCTGCGGAAAAGCAAGTAGAGTGGCTAACTCATCCTCTGTTCCCAGTTTTAACTGAAGGGCCTGTGTTCAAATGTGATCAGTTGGCCACACTACCTGGTCTGGCTCTTTGCCCATTTCTGGCCTCAGGCACTGAGGGTGTGGACATTAGCACGGGTCCTGTGGGCTTGAGGTTCCATCCAGGCCTTCCTGTTCTAACAAGAAATCTGGAAGACTCCACGCCCCGGAGGTAGGAGGCAGGCCTGGGGTACAAGATCTGCTGTGGGCATGGAGAAGAGGACAGCACTCCCTTTCCTCCTGGAAGTATGGACAGGTGTGAAGGAGTTCCCTGTGCCAAAGCAGACAGGGGCCCTACAAGTGAAAGGTTACTATTTCTATTACATGGCAGTAAGAATGAAACCAAGAGTCATTGTGTATGCGGGGGAAGAACACAAGCTTGGGAGCCAAACTGGGTTTACATATTAGTCATGTCACTCATTTATTCTTTTTCTGGGATGAATTATTTAGTCTCTGTCAGCCTCAGTTTCCTTGTCATTAAAATAGAAACCGTAAGTACTAGATTCAAACCTCAAGACAGTATTTTCTGTATTAAAAGGCCATCAAATTCTGATTTGCTTCTCCTAGACTTCAGAATAAGGGAGTAACCTTGGCTTTTGGACCAGGCTTGCTTAGTCTCTGGAATCTTCCCTCTTCTTCCCTCCTCCTGCCCCACCCTGCCGTCTCTTGCAAATCTAATGTGCTTTGGCATTCAGGCAGTTGTTACTCTGTGTGCTCATTAAAGCAAAACAGCTGCTATAACAACCCCCAAACTTCAGTGGCTTGTTGTAATAGAAGTTCTCTCAGAAGTTTGATGCAAGTGGGGAATGGGGTGCTCAGCTCCACTTGGACATTCAGGGACCCAGGAACTCCATCCTCCTCAGCACATGGCCTCTAAGGGTGAAGAAGGTACATCCACTTGTCTTGGAAGGGACTCATATCACTAGAGTTCATTGACAAAAAAGGCAAACTCTGTAAAATGTTGGAAGAGATCTATTCTGGGCCAAATGTGAATGACTGTGGCCTTTGACACAGGCTCAGGAGGTCCTGAGAATATGTGCCCAAGGTAATTGGGTTACAGCTCGGTTTTATACATTTTTAAGGAGACTGAAGTTATAGGCACAGACATAAATTATTAATGGAAGGTATACATTGGTTTGGTCCAGAAAGGCAGGATCTCTGGGTGAAGGAAGCAGGTGCCTCACAGGTCATAGGTGGATTCAAAGATTTTCTAATTGGCAATTGGTTGAAAAAGTTAAGCTTTTCCTAAAGAAGTCGGTTGAAAGAAATGTCTGAGGTAAGATAAGGGTGGTTGTGGAAGCCAGAGTTCTTGTTGTATAGAAGAAGCTCCCAGGTAGCAGACTTCAGAGAGAATAGATGGTAAATGTCTCTTACAGGATCTCAAAAGGTGTCAGACTCTTAGTAAAATCTCTCTTGGATCCTGGAAAGGGAAGGGGATGCTCTGCAGAATGCAAATTTCCCCCACAATTTGCATGGCCATTTCAAAATAGGTCAAATAAATATATTTTGCAGTACAGTACTTTGATTTCCTTCAGGGTTTGTTATCTGTCTTGTGATACCGTACCAGAGTCAGGTTGGAATTTTGTATCTTACTGCCACAAAGAGTCTGTGTTGTCAGTCTTAGGATCTGTTGTACTGTTAACCCTGGTTAGTTGTGCCTGAATTCCATAGGGAGGGGGTACAATGAGGCATGCCTGACCCCCACCCCCAACTCTTCTGTCATGGCCTGATCTAGATTTTCAGGTTTCTGTAGGATCCTATTGGCCAAGGGAGTAGGGGTGGGAGTGTCCATTCAGCTGGTTGTGGGCCTTAGAATTTTACTTTTGGTTTACAAGTTCATACTCAGTTGGAAAAACTAGTCACATGCCCCCACCTGGAGGCAAGAGGGTCTAGTTGTGCAACCACTTCCCAGCCACCATTCTAACTAGGAATTGTCCTTTCATGTCCTAACTTTTTCAGACTTCTAGATTGTGTGGGGCACTGTGCTGGGCATTCAGAATAAAATACATGATTAAGACACAATCCTTGAAACTGTCCCCACAGGATTGACAAGAACTGCATGCTTGGTTCTGGACAGAAAAATAGTTACAATCAATCAGGCTGCACTCTGGCCCACTTCCTTGCTGCCAAAAGTCACATGGCACTGGATACTATTTGCATACCGTTGTTCCTCTGGATAGGATTTCTGACATTAGAGTCATAAGATTGCTTAAGAATTGAGTTGCATTAGTATTGTTCCTATAGGCAGGATCTCTGAGATTAGAATCATATAAGGCTTTTTTTTTAAGGGTGGTCACTTAAGATGTTTTCCAGACCCTGAATTCCAGCAACCAGTTTGAGGACCCTCACAGAGGAATGGGATCAGCATGAGAACACAGCTTCTTCCCCTCCCTGTCCCATGACTTCGCCCTGCACTCTTCGACTAATCAACCGTCTTCACACTTCAGCCCACTCCAACCCCTAAAAATGCTAGCCCCAAATTCCTCAGAGAGATGGATTTGAGGTTCCCTCCCTTCTCCTTGGTCAATGACCCTACAATTAAGCCGCTTTCTCCGCTGCAACTTGGTGTCTTTGCATATTGACTTGCTGTGTGCATCAGGCAATGAACCCATTATGGTTACACCCATACCTCCAAGGAACTTGCCGTTATGTGTTGGTAAACTATACTCCTCTTCCCTGGCTTGCAGCAGGAAGATTCAGCCTTTTGGCATGTCTTTTGATATATAGGATAATGAATACAGAGTACCGGGGAAAAGAAAATCAGCTAGTAACCAAATTTAAAGCTGGGAGGGATCTTGGAGGTCATCTGTACAAAAAAAAAAAAAAAAAAAAAATTTGTCAATGGATAAAAAACATGAGACCAAGAGAATTTAAATAACTTGCCCAAATTCTTCTAGTTGATTAGTCCAAGAATCAGGTTAAAATCCCGCTCCTTTCATCTTCCAGTCTGAAATGCTTCCTAATATGTCAGAATCTTTCTGATGACTGTGCAACATGTAAGAGTTTATGAGTTCAGTCCTATTTTAGTATGTGTTTAGGCAAAAGGGGCTAATGGTGAGTCCCAATGTGGTGCCTTTTGTAGATAACACAGTCAACATTCACCATCATACCTGCAGAGCATGTGGACATCATTGCCTCATTGGGAAATTATGTTGCCTCTTTGAAGTATGATCTTTGCCTCTTCTTTGAATTCTGCCTGCATTCAATAACACCTCAGCTCATGTGCCAAAAACCTGTCCAGTTCACCTCAGGTAACACTACCTGTCAGGTTTCATTTGTCCCATTTGAAGCCTAATGAGCCTCAAAAGTTTGAATAATGTTTTGTTTTCAACACACAGTGCTGTCTACCATGTACCCAAAGCCAATGGCCATATGTATAAATTGGTTTAGCTTGTTTCTAAAAGCATAAATCCCAGAGGACCCAAGTGTATGGGTTCAAATGGCCAAGTCAGTATGATCTATCAGCTCTGGTTAGATTGGCATAATCAGCTTTGACATAGAGATATAAGGGGCACTTGGGGACTTTTAAGAGTGAGTGGTAATCCTGACCTTCAAGTCCCTGGTCAAGTGGCATATCCAGTATGTAAGGAAGTCATTTTTCTTAATGGAGATTTCCTTTCGTGGAGATGCTCCTGACTAGAAACCTTTTACTTCCAGGAGCTCTCAGACTGGAGTATACTTCTCAGATACACACTGACCTATGAGCCTGAAAGTCAGGCTATTCCTGAGGATTCCAAATCTCCTTTCTGGAAAAGTAGGAGTAGTGGATATATTTAAGTGAAGTGAGAAAAAAGGGTTTACCAATGTATATATAAGCTTCTTGAGCGTAAAGGCCATGTCTTCCTAATGTCCTAGTCTAGAGCTGTTGAGTGAATTCCACTTTTAGTCCTAATGAGTCTGGCAATTGAGACCCTGGAGAAGCTTGGTAAATGGTTCTGAGACTAAGGAGAAACTGTATATGCCCTGCAATTCTGAAGCTACTCTTCTCAGACAGTAGGTTTACATCATATCAGAGCACGTGACCGTGGCATTTCTATAATAAACCAGACCAGTTTAAGGGCCTTGGAATAATCTCCCTCTCTCTCTCTCTCTCTCTCTCTCTCTCCCCCTCTCCCTCCCTCCCTCCCTCCCTCTCTCCTGCCCCACCCCAAAGTGCCCATATCCAACTGGGAAAGGCTAGAAACTCTATAACCTCTTTCCCAATATGAAGATGTATGTGTTTTGGGACATGTGACTGAGTTTAAATTCCCTGGAGAGTCTCTGATTCTACTGCAGTCTAAAATTCATGCACTCAGCTGTTCAGCTGGAAGAAACAGGGCTGGATGGGAAGACTGATTTCTTAATATATAAATAAAATGAAGTTTTTCTACTATCCTAGTCTTGGAAATTTTACCTACAATTAAGTATTTACCTACATTTCTCCAGAAAGCTACCTAGACACTGATTTATCTTCTACAGACATGTTTTAGATTGTGCTGAAATGGCCAAGTTTTTCCTAAGTTGGCAAAAAAAAAAAAAAAATCCATTCCATGTGGCTGGAATCAGGCCCACTGAGATTTTCACCAAGGGCAAAAATACCTTGTGTGTGTATCAAAAGCAGTTGGAAAAAACTGGCTCTATTTTTCTGCATCAACATCATCTGACTAATGGCATTCCAGTCAGTTAGTTGGCATTGTTCTCTTTGGTGTGCGTCAGAAGGGCCCAACTTAAGCTGGACTCAAAATCCTGTCCCTTCTGGATTCTAAATCTGAATGGATAGTTTATGTTCTTGTCCTCTCATATGTTGATCCTTGAAGACTGCATACTACTGTTCATTCAGTCATTCAGCAAAGATTTATTATGAGCTTACAATTCATGAGTCACTGTGTTGGGCATTAGGAATTCAAAGATGAATAAGACATGGTCTTTATATTTAAAGAGCTTACCTTAATGTCTAGAGAAGGAAACAAATATCTTCCCAGATTGACTTCATTTTGGGAGAGAGATCAAGTTCACTTAGGATGGTATGCAGTACTTCCCTACTGTACACCTCTAGCGGGGTTTTGTATCTGATATTCTACATGACTTACAGCCCCTAGGATACAATGTGAATAATATTCTGGACATGTGCAATGAAGCTGCTCTGGGAGGGGTCCCCATCCTAGAGGATGAGCTTTGAAAAGATTAGTACGTAGACAAAACTTAGAAGGACATTGCAGAGAATAATCTAAGCAAAGGAACACAAATATGGAATGATCGATAAGCAAAGGTAGAATTCAGTGGATGAGAAGAAGTGTGGTAGGAGATGAGGTTGCAGAAGGAGGCAGAAGCCAGATAGCAAGTGTCTTGCATGCCATATCAAGGAGTTTGAAATGCATCTGGTTAGTGCTGGAGAGAGTCTTTACAGGGCTGTAACTGTGACTTGCATTTTTGCATGTTCACTTTGGAATCAGTGTGGAAAATGAACTTGTTTATGAAAGGAGTAAAGGGGTGGGCTGAAGAACAGGGAGATTAGTTAGGAGGCATTGAAATAGCCCAGTAGAGAAGTGATGGAAATTTGAGTTAAGATAATGAGTTGAAGATTGACTCAAGACCTTTAGGAGGTGAAATTCACAGGTCTGTATGACTAGTAAGACATAAGAAATAAGCAAAGGGAGTTGCTGGGATTGAAAACCCTATGGGTGGATGATAAATCATTTAACCAGGATAAAGGACCAAGAATGAAGGTGCCCTTGGTAACAGAAACCATGAGTTTGGCTTTTGAGTATCATAAGTTGGAAATTGGGACCACCAGGAGGGCTGCAGAGGTAAGTCTGGAGTTGGGGAGAGAGGTCTAGGCCACAAAAAGCAATTTAGAACAATCGGTGTCTAGGGCATGGTGGAAGATACTCTCCTAAATTCCTAATTTCTTCCCTTCTCTGCACTCTAAAATGACCTCTGATGAACTTTCCTGATGATTTAACTTTTTCAAAGCCACCACTGGCAATCTATTCAGTTTAGCTGTCAGATTGAATTACCACTTACATGGCCCTCTACTCGGTTTTTGCAACTCCAAGCCCCTTTCTGAGCTCCTCGCTCTCTCTCTCTCTCTCTCTCTCTCTCTCTCTCTCTCTCTCTCTCCCTCTCTCCCTGATTGCTTCTAGTGAGATAGTTGAATAGCCTTTCTCCTGGGCTCTGGCGCATCGTAATCCAGCAAAAGATCGAAAGTCCGATTTCCCATTCTCCCACTTTCGAGCTTGTGGTCTTGAGTAAATTCTTAAACTTCTCTCAACCTCAGTTTACTTATCTTTACAAGGCACTCCAGTAAAAATCTGAAAGATGCACTTTTTTGAAGTTGAAATGAGATAAAGTATAATAACATTCAGCATGCCACACCAACAGATACTCCACATTGCTCATTTGATCAACAGTTCTATCAATCAGAATCTATTAGAGTTGAAAGAAAACTTAGAGACCATCTCAACTCATTCTATCAAATTCAAGAGAGAACTGGGTCCCAGAGAATGAAAATGACTTGACCAAGTTACATAGTCAGTTAGTGACAACTTTAGCCTTCATATTCTCATGTTTAACATTATACTGTGCTCCAACCTTCCAGGTTTTTTTGTTTGTTTTTTTAAGGGGATCTGTATCCCAATATGTCACACAACTATATTGGGATTCCTGTGGAAGATGGGAAGATGAAGGCTCTATTAGTTATCTCTCATGGCACAACAAATTCCCACTAAATTAGTGGCTTAATGCAACATATATCTATGGTCTCACAATTTATTGAATCAGAAGTCTCAGCATGGCTTAACTGGACCCTCTGCTCAGCTCTGACAGGGCTATAATCAAAGCGTTGGCTGGGCCGTGTTCTCATCCAGCAGCTTGAGCAAGGGAGAATGCACTTGCAAACTCATTGTCAGGTTGCCGACAGAATCCATCTCCTTATGGCTGTAGGACTGGGTGGCTGTTTTCTTGCTGGTTTTCAGCTGGGGGAGCCACTCACCCTGGGTGCCATCGGCCCTCTGACTGGTTCTCCATGATGTGACATCTGACTTCATCAAGGCCAGCAAGAGAGCATCTCTTTCTCTACTTGCAAGTCATATATATATATATAAATATATATATATATATATATATAATATATATATAATATATAATAATATCATATGTATATTATATATATAATATATATATTATATATATAATATTATTTATATAATATATATAATAATTATATATAATATATATATATATAGTGATGGGACATCATTATGGAAGTGGCATCCCATCTCCTGTGCATATTCCATGGCTTGGAAGCAAGTCCAGGTCCACCAGCCCTTAAGGAGAAGAATCACATAGGGCAGGACACTGTAGGCCAGACCCTGGGTGGGGGGCACCTCAGAATTCTGCCCTCTGCAGATGCTATGGTAGATTTCATTGTGAAAGTGTCACAGGGCACAGTCCGGTTGGCCCTTGGTCTCCTGTAATCACAACCAAACACACGGCATTGCTTTCAGGAAAGCTGCATCTGCAAGGGCTCTGGGATGAGTGTGAGAGCAGAGCAAGGTGTCCTCAGGAGATGCTGTCAGGCCCAGACTGACACCACAGGTCGGAGTGGTGCTGGTGCCACCGAAAGTGCATGTGTGTGAGTGTGTATGTGAACGTATATGTATGCATGTGAATGTATAAGTGTGTATATGTGTGCATGTATATGTTTCCATGTATATGAGTGTGCATGTGTCCGTGCATGTGCACGCATGTATGTATATCAAGTGTCAGAGGGGTCCTTCCTGGAAGCTCATCAAGTGACTGCCTGCCATTCGGCATTTTCTGGAGTGGCTCTTTCCGGAATTGTTGGTACACTCTGTGACATGAGTCACGCTGCCTCTTTATTAAAAATCCATCTTCTCCAGCTGAGGCAAAGCAAATATTTACCCACATCTAACCCTGGTCCCAGCCTTGGCAAATGTCTGTGCTTCTCCATGGAGCTGTCCATGCCCTCAGGTATGGCTAAGTGAAGGAGACATTCTGCTTTTCCTCAAGTTCCCTGGAGACTGAAAAATCAGAGGCTTTCTCTGCCTCCAGGCCCCTGCCTCCAGTGAATCCTGCCCACCATCTGCCAAGGCTTCTTGGAAGTATGCTTTCACCACGGCAGTTGCTTGATCAAGGTGTTCGGTGGCTTCTTCTTCCTAAATCCATATGCATTATCTTATCCTTTAAGGTCTACCAAGCTTGTAACCCTTCTGCTCCCCACCTCTCCCCCTTACATACCGTAATTCCCCAATGCTACTCAGCACCCACTCCAGTGAGGCCAGGCGTGTTAAAACTGAATGACACCAGCTGCCGCATATCTGTTAATGTGGTTCTGCTGTACCCCTTCCACCCTACCACAGTCCCCGCTTCTCACAGTACCTCCCATCAAAAGCATAATGCTTTCCAAGCCCACCTGAAACCACACCGCTTCCCTGATTATACACAGTGGCATTCATCTGCCCCAGCTTTGACCTCTCTTAGCATTTGCTAACTGAACCTGAGTGACTGTTTTAGGCAACTTATTGTGCTGTGTGTTGCATTATTTAATTATTTCATGAGAGTGTGTCTTGTTGCTCTAGAGAGGTTATAAGTCTCTTAAAGATGGCCGGATGCGGTGGCTCACGCCTGTAATCCAAGGACCTTGGGAAGCCAAGACAGGTGGATCACTTGAGGTCAGGAGTTCAAGACCACCCTGGCCAACATGGTGAAATCCTGTCTCTACTAAAAATACAAAAGCAGAAACAAAAATACTTGGCCAGCTGTGGTGGCATGCACCTATAGTTTCAGCTACTCAGGAGGCTGAGGCAGGAGAATTGCTTGAACCCAGGAGACAGAGGCTGCCGTGAGCTGAGATGACAGCACTCCATTCCAGCCTGTGCAACAGAGTGAGACTCTGTCTCAAAAAAAAAAAAGTCTCTTAAAGATAACACTTACATTTTTCCACTTTTTCTTTCTCTCTCCCTATCTTTTGCCTTTTCTTTTCATGGTGTTTACAATTTGGACTTTGGGCCTAGATGGACTTGTATTTAAATATCAGCTCCACCACTTTCTACCTGTGTGAAACCTCTGTGGTCTTCAATTTTCTCGTGCTTAAGTGAGGATAGCTACCTCATATTGTGGTTTAGAGAAGCCAGTGAAATAACATAGGGAAAGAAATCCCTGGCACATAGTAAGCATTCAATTAATGAAAGAAATCATAGAATCCTTCGTTTCACATTAATGACCATTTCTGTTAATTCCCGCAAGAAACAGCTGAGCACCTTCCGTGAGCCCAGAACTGTGCTTAGGTGATGGAGAGAGATCAATAAATAAAATGATCATGTTCCAATGGACTGTGCAGGCTAGTGGCTATTAAGGCTTCCAGGAGTCTGCAGAATGTGTGATCAGAAGCCCTAAAAGCGACCAAAGTAGTTAGTGATTGTTATAAAAAAAAAATTGAAGGAAACCACTCACAATGAATCATTATTTTAAAAAGGCCTTTTCATTGGTAGTGTGTGCCAGCATACCTGTAAGCATTCATGGCGAGAGTGGCATAGGACTCCCAGCCACTGGTTTCCCCCACTATCCCCTGCTCCATGCAATGCTGTTAAAAATGGAAATGGGGGCTGCCTCTGCAAAACAGGTGACCAGATGGTGCTGTTTTGATGAGTTGTTAATGAGATGAAGACGGATGCCTTCCCAATATGCTGGAGGTGGGGAGAAGGGCTGATCACCTTCAGTGTCCTCTTTCTCTCCTCCAAGCCCTTCACCCTCCCCACACACCTTCTTCATGCTTTTCAGAGATGGGGGAAATGTCTCATGATTCAAGTGCCTTCTAAAGCTCCTGGGAGACATTCACCTAAGGCTGGTAACTAAGGTTGATAATGTCATAAGTGCCTAATAAATATCTGCTGACTTGTATCTCATTCTTTCGAGAGCTATATCCTATAGAACCTGCCCCAAATGAAGGAGATCAGTCTCCTGACAAGCTGCACTGAAAGTTAAAAGTGGAACTCAGGAAAATTATCTTAAAGCTGCAGTGTGAATGTTTGGTTGTTTTGCTCAAATGTGGGCTTTCTGGGGAGTTCAGTGCTTCTCTCTCTCCCTTTTGTGGGTGGCTCAATGAAATGGAAAAGCTTCAACTTTAATTCCTATCAGAGTAAAACTGTAAGTGGTAGAAGTTATTGACTTTCCCTTTTATGGAATACAAAGTGCCTTGATTATTGAAATGCAATACCACATTATGAAAGTCCCAAAGGAACAGGAGGTTTCTTGTTTGAGAGGCACGCACTGAGCCAGGAAGTCTAATGCCAGTCATTGCAGAGGAGAAGGAAAGCATCCTATTGCCTGCCAAACCCCCTAAGCACCCTGCAGTGGGCACTCCCACATCTCTCCCTGGCATTTGGCATCCCAGGCTGTCTGAGCTGAGGAGTCATTCCATTGATGTTGGTGTGTGCCATACGTCACCCATAGGCCTGCTGAATACCGAAAGTGTTCCCCAAGGAGATTAAAGGAAAAGAGAGAGCTTCAGGCCCCTAGAATCCCCATGGTGGAAAAGAGCAAGAGGCAATTCTGCATCTGGGAAGCCCCCAGCACCATGTCATTGAAGAAGAGACAGTTTTCCATTCTAGCTGTTCTTGCACCTATCTCTGACCCACACTTGCTGTGTAAGTCTGTTTTCACACTGCTATAAGATACTACCCAAGACTGGGTAATTTATAAAGGAAAGAGGTTCAATAGACTCACAGTTCCACATGGCTGGGGAGTTATCAGGAAACTTGCCATCATGGCGGAAGAGGAAGCAAGGCATGTCTTACATGGCAGCAGGAGAGAGTGAGAGTGAGCGAGCAGGGGAAATGCCAGACACTTATCAAACAAACCAGAATCTCATGAGAACTCCCTCACTATCATGAGTACAGCATGGGGGAAACCCCCCCCCTCCCCACGCACCCCCGTGATCCAATCACTTTCTACTAGGTACCTCCCTCAACACCTGGGGATTACAATTGGAGATGAGGTTTGAATGGAGACACAGAGCCAAACCATATCACTTGGATCAGGTCGGACTGGGGGAATTTCTGACCAAAACTCCTGACCTCCATACGACTGCTTCTGATGGGTTTCCCTCACTCCAGACTTTCCCAAGACATCTCTTGTGAGAGTTTAATGGGAAAATAGGCACCAGCAAATGACTGCTGAATGCCTTGCTGGATTTAGCAATAGTAGCAACCTCTGTATGGTGATCTTTTCCTGTGTGCCTGGCACTATGCCAAAAACTTTACATACCGTTATTTGCCAAGGAGCCAGACTAGGAAAGTCTCCTTAATCTGCAGTTACTGATGAGAAAACAAGGCCCAGTGATGTTACATTAGGTACCCAGGAGCACAAAGCCAGAAAAGACGACAGCTGGCGTGTCAATCCCAGTCTCCTGATTCTAGAGTCTCAACTCTTAGCTACCATACTACATCACGCTATAAGTCTAAAAAAAGTCTCCAAAAATGTGGGCTTTCATCCCTCCATTTCCCATAAAATGTCCACTCCTTTGTGTTCTCTTTCCTGCTTTATGCCCTCTGTCTGAGTCTGTTCAGGCTGCTCTAACAAAAACATCATAGACTGGGTGGCTTACAAGCAGACACTTATTTCTCACAGTTCTGGAGTCTGGGATGTTGAAGATCAAGGCATCGGCAGATTTGGTGTCTGGTGAGGGCCCACTTTCTGGTTCCTAAATAGCTATCCTGTCTGTGTGTCCTCATATAGGGGAAGAGGCCAGGAAAGTCTCTGGGGTCTCTTATCAAGGCATTAATCTTACCTCCATGACCTAATCACCTTCCAAAGGTCCCTCCTCCAAATACCATCACGTTGGAGGTTAGGTTTCAACATGGACATTTTTTTTTTTTTTTTGAGACAGATTCTCATTCTGTCACCCAGGCTGGAGTGCAGTAGTGCAATCTCAGCTCAGTGCAACCTTTGCCTCCTGGGTTCAAGCATTTCTTATGCCTCAGCCACCTGAGTAACTGGTATTATAGATGTGCGCCATCACGCCTGGCTAATTTTTGTATTTTTAGTAGACACAGGATTTCACCATGTTGGCCAGGCTGGTCTCGAACTGCTGACCTTAAGTGATTGGCTTGCCTTGGCCTCCCAAAGTGCTGGGATTACAGGCATGAGCCACCTTGCGGAGCTTCAACATGGGAATTTGGTGGGAGACACAAACATTCAGTCCATAGCACCGTCCACTCTCCCATCAAACCAAAGATTAGCCCATATTAATTAGTTCATTCTTAAATATACCTACTGTTTTGGCACACTAGGTGCTGGAGTTCTACTCGACTTCACTGGATACTTACGATAGCCCTTATTGCTGCCAATCATTCCACGAGCACAAGAAACAGAATAATGGTCTCTTGGTCTAGCCCGATGGGGAGGGTCCAAGAAAGGGGAGAGAGGAGGGGCATGGAAAAAAGGAGCCAAGGGAGACTTTGGCCTGGGCTTTGTGACTGCTGTAAGCATAGAAAACTCTGCCGGTGGGCAGTTTATTTGGCAAGTTTGAGCATTAAGAAGTAGGATTATGCTAGCTGTGTTGATCAGGTTACCATCACCTTATCCCAGCGATCACTTTCAGCATCACGAAAAGTAGGACCACCTGTGGATCCTGATGCAATTTGCTATGACGTATGCAGCAGCATCTGTGCAGTCATTTTACCAAAAGCATATAATAAATGTTACCTAACTTCCAGTTTATAGAAAATATAGGGGTTAGAGAACCAAGATAAATGACTCAATGAGCAATACTCAGACAAATCCAAAAGGTAGAGCATTCCCCCAAGACCCCTGCTAGTCTCTCCTGCTGGTCAAGAACATGAAAAGAAACATGCAGGGAAGGAGGTGTGGATGGGGCTGATCGAGGTTAAAAGAGAATAAAGAAATAGAATGACTAAATGCAATTTGTGGACACTGATTGGCTTCTGCTTTGAATAAATGAGTCATAAAACTCACTGGGGCAACAACTGGGGAAATTTGAATAGAGAACAGGAATGATATGATGTGCAGGTCTTACTGTGTTAGGTGCCGTATGGGTGTTGTGATTATATAGAACAAGGTTAGTTTATAGAGATGCTACTAAAGTCTTCAGAAGTAAAATGTAGTATCTTGAATTTACTTTAAATACTACATTAAAAAATTAAAGCATATCCAGCAAAATGCTAACACTTTAAAATTCTAGGTGATGCGTATATGGTGTTCATTATATGGAACTATCATAACTATGATAAATCTAATGAAATGGAAAATTACAACCTTGGTTTGGCAGTGTGAAAGCAACGTAGTGATTTATAAAACCTATTTAGGGGATAATTGCCATGAGGACAATGGTTATTAGGGACATTGTGAACATGTCAGATTCATTTTGGGGAGTCTTTTTGATTTCCAAACCACCATGTCCAAGTGCACTCAGAGGGCTTCTGTGCATGGAGCAGACAGAATCTCCTTGTGTGGCATGGCCCAGCTTCAGACGTGCATGGAGGGAATATTGCCTGAGACTCCAAAGATCCCCATAGCCAGAGGCCTCCATGAGGCAGGTTTGGGAGGCTGATCAATCCATTTCACTACCAATTCAGCCCCATCACAGCAGGGAGAGGCAGCAGCTGTGGTGGGCAGGGAGGATGCCACATCCCTGGCCTTCAGCCATCACTTCCTCTGGCTCTCTTACCTCTTGGGATTTCTCAAGTGGCTGTTCCCTTCTTCTGCTTTCTTCCATAGGCTGGACCCATCCTCTTGCCTCCCTTACAGGTCCATGGCATCTGTCACTCAGCATTTCTCCCACTTCACTTTTCCAAGCTTGCTCCACTTCCTGATGCTTTCCACCATTTCCTCCACTGTTTTTTTCCCTTCAAGCTTTTCTTGCTGAATTTTTGTATGATTCTCCTGTCCCATTTTTACTCAACTTAAGAATTGTATCACGATTTATATTGCGGTTCTCTGTTTGTCAGCTTTTTTTCCCTGGTACCATCTGCCTCTTTGTGGAAGACTGGTGATATACAGGCAGATACACACACACACACCCACCTTTGGTAGATGTCAAGTTTGAGTTTGTGCATGTACCGAATGACGCTTAGGAAAATGCTTAGTGAGGAGTGAATTTGTTCTTCAAAACCAGAGCATACATTTAACATTTGGATCATATTTGTGAGTTTCATTTTTGTTTGCAGTATTTTTCTCCCAGTGGTAAGAGCAGCTCATATTCACCTTTCCCTAATGCTGAATTCTCCACTTACTTCCCTTATGTTGCATCCCGGTTTGTTTGGGGTAATTTAGGTTTTGAGCCATTCTTCTCTTGTTGGAGTCTATAATGCCTCTTCTAAATTGAAATTCTTCCTTTAGGGAGCCAAGAAATCGGATGCTTCTAAATTTACATCTGGGTAACAGATTTGCTACAAAGTTGGACTACTGGGGAACAAATTCAATGTTTCAGAAATTTTACAAAGAGTTACATTCCTCAAGGTCTCATCCAGTGAGTTCCATCACTGGGGACAGATGGTCTACTTTAAGTATAATCAGGAAGTTTCAGAAACATGACATAATGTTTATCTCTCCTAAGATTTTTCTCTTTGATTTGGCATCTGAGAAATACTCCTTGTGCCCATCTCTCTCTCTCTCTTTGGCAGATTCTGACAAAAAATAATGTCTAGAAAGGCTTTTGCATTGTCTTTTATAAAAAGAACATATTTGCTTCTAATAATACATATTGGCTATACTTTAACACTTTTAGATCGCATAAGCTCGGTTTCTTTTTCTCTTATGAAAAATAATGTGCTTTATTTTGAGCAAACGAATAAGCCACAAGCTCTCTGAAAAAAGATGGTTATAGGAGAAGAACCCAAAAGGTAATCATTTTGGCCCAGAGTTGTGATCAAAGTTGTCCTTTATATCTGTCCTACATCTGACATTTAGACACACGCTCTCAGTGCAGGGAGTCTCATGAGAGCGTGTCTAGGATGGCAGGAAGGATGGCATTTCATGAGATGGGTCTGACTACATGATGTATGTTCAGTAATCTACAAAAGTGTCTGAAATGCAAATCAAATGTAAACCATCTTCATAAGAGTAGGAAAATGCTCCCCGCCCCCAGCCAACTGTGCCAGTTCTTTTGAGGAAATAGTATTTATTGAGAGGAGATAATCCGTGTTTGAATTTTTCCAATTGTTCTTTATGCTGAATATTCTTCATTTAAAAGTAGCACACATATTTTTTCTGCAGTCTTTAATTGCAAATGAGTTATGTCTACAACTTCTTTGGTACCTCTGTGCACACTACAGTTTGCACACACACACTCTGTCACTACTCTCTTATATTCTATAGGATTGTTTTATGGAGTTCAAAGTCCTCAAAGCTTGCAGGGAAGGGAGGAGGGCTAGGGAAAAGAACGATTGTGCTAAGCCTGAGTGTAAACTCCCCTGGAGCAGAGAATGACTCACATTCTCTGTGACATGAGTCACTCCCATGCAAAACTGGAGTTGTGAGCTACTACTTTGCCTGTAGCTGTTTGTTTGTTCAGAGGCAGATGGAAGGCAGAGGCTGTGCAGAGAATGGAGAGCTGTGTCTGAGGAGCCTTGGAGCATTCACCCCGGTAGAGGAAGGCCACCTTGTGATCACCTTTTCTCCTTGGCTATAGCTCAGAATATTCAGTTCCCTAAACTAAGGCAATGCTAGTACTTTTTTACCTAAGGAACTGAACCAGAGAGAAGGTTAAACTGCAAAACAAAAAAGAAAAAAAATTGACTAGCAACCGGTAGAAATTAATAGAGAGGGAAAAAGGAAAAACAAATGGGGTAAAAACTCAAAGCGTTTCTCTATCAATTAAATTAAAGCTTTCTCATTTAATGAGAATTGATGCTTATTCTAACTGTGCTTATTTATTCTTAGCTGTATATAAAACAGTAGAAAGTTGTTGATTTAATAGGAAACTTTAAAAAAGATAAGGTATTAATTCTGCATTCTAAAAACTCATTAACCAGGAGTGCTTGATTTCCTAGAAAGAGTGGAACTTCGCCTGTCATAATTATTGAGATGATAGATTCACCTCTGATTTCTCAATTACAAATAGAATCATCAAATGCTGAAGGCAAGGACCTTGTCTAAACAATCTCCACTAGGTTATATATTTGAAAGTGTTTGGAATTACTGTGAAAACTCGACAGTTCTCAGGTCTTAGTTCATCAAAACCTAAAGTGAAACGTACCTCCACACATAGTGTGGCTGTTCATCCCTACACTTTCCACCTCCCCACACTGGCCTCCTCGAAGGAGGCTTGGAAGAGTCTATGGCTGGCTCTGCATTGGTCATGCACGCCTCCATGGCTGCTTTGCTCTGTGCCCCCTGCTTTCCTAGGCACCTCCTCTCAGCCTGACCTCTGCTTCTGCTTCCTGTCCCACATCTCCAACCAACAACTTAAAGGGACCCTACCCAAGGAATTGTAACCTGTGGACTTTCCCTAAGGGGAAATCTCAGATATAGCTAGGAGTTCAGGGAATGCAACTAACATGCAACTTTGGGAAGATGGGTTTTGCTTTTTTATCTTAGACATTTTTCTAGTTTGCCTTGAGAAAAATCAGAGCTGTTCTTCAGAAAAAAAAAAAAAAAATGAGAAGGTGGCAGGCCTTGTCTTCCAGTCTTTCCCATTTCCCAAGAAGCACCGGCTCAGATCCTCTTAGGACCATGAACTCTTCACTTCCTACCTAGCTACCTAGCCCAGATTTATTATGTCAGTTACCTCTGTAACATGGTGTTAGTTTATAATAGCTTAAAAATGAGCATTGTGGCTCCCTGCTATATTTGCTTTTTTACTGGTTCTTCTTGAAAACTAAAAAATAAAAATAAAAAATCCTAAAGGAAGAATTCTCTAGTTGTAAAGTTGTGTCAACATAGTCAACACTGAGGGAAGCATTTGAAAAACCTTCCCTATGTCCTTTGTTTTCTCGTATAATCAGCTGTTTATCTGTAACCACTTCCAATATTAGGCCAACTTGTATTTGATCATACCACATAGCCATTAGCTGATTTGGGTCTCAGCACTCTTGGCAACACGTTAGAATTCTTTGAAGGACCTTCCTGCCATCAACACTTCCTAAATTCCCAAAACCCCCATGCCATTGAAATCTACCAGGAAGGGAGTCTAACATGCAAAACTGCATGTGACTCTTCAGCAAGGTGGAGAACAGGAGGCAGGTATGATAGGTTTGCTGGCTTCTGGTTCACTAGTCCCTGGTACAGATGAAATGAATAATGTTTGTACTCAAATAAACGTACTCACCTTTCTTTAATTCCCAGATAATGTTTTGTTGACAGTGAAGATTTAACTTTAACTTACAGATTTCCGTATAATTTTACAATGCAGTTACTTCCTAGGATTCATTCTAACTATGATTGATACTGAGTAAACTCTCTTTTATTTTTGCTTCGTTTAATTACTCTATATGTATAAAATGTAATGGGAATGGTTTTACCCTGACTTATTTTTGGATAGTTCAATGAGGGCTATGGAGGAAGAGTGTTTAAATGAGTTTTTTGGTTTGTTTTGATTTCTTTTGAGACAGAGTCTTGCTCTGTCGCCCAGGCTGGAGTGCAGTCGTATGATCTCTGCTCACTGCAATCTCTGCCTCCCGGTTTCAAGTGATTCTTCTGCCTCAGCCTCCCGAGTAACTGGGATTACAGGCTCCCACCACCATGCCTGGCTAATTTTTGTATTTTTAGTAGAGACAGGGTTTCACCACGTTGACCAGGCTGGTCTCGAACTCCTGACCTCAAGTGATCTGCCTGCCTCGGCTTCCCAAAGTGCTAGGATTACAGGCATGAGCCACCGCGCCTGGCTGTGTTTAAATGCTTATTAATGTGGTGCCATGTGGAGTGGGAAAAGGGAGCGGCTGCTCTGACTGAGCCTTGAGAAACCTCGCCTTAGCAGCAACGGGTGGGAATGAGCAGTGTCTGCTAGGATCGCACCTCCGTGAAGGAGGGGTCTGAGCTAGGGCCAGATATCTGTAGGATCCTGATACTGCCTTCTTTTCTGCTTAGAGGACTATAACCATGTTATCCCAGAAATTATGCACTAAAAACCATGAAGCTCCTCTCCCTGCCTCTAGACGTGATACTTCTTTTTTTTTTCTTTTCTTTGTTGTTTTTTTTTGTTTGTTTGTTTTTTTGAGACATAGTTTCGTGCTTGTTTCCTAGGCTGGAGTGCAATTGTGCAATCTCAGCTCACTGCAACCTCCGCCTCCCGGGTTCAAGCAATTCTCCTGCCTCAGCCTCCTGAGTAGCTGGGATTACAGGCATGTGCCACCATGCCTGGCTAATTTTGCATTTTTAGTAGAGATGGGGTTTCTCCATGTTGGTCAGGCTGGTCTTGAAACCCTGACCTCAGGTAATCCACCCACCTCAGCCTCCCAAAGTGCTGGAATTACAGGCGTGAGCCACCCCACCCAGCCTAGTGATACTTCTTATAATTACTCTTGGTGCAGCCACCACATGATGGCGGAGGATGAGGAGGAAATAAGGAAGATCTCAAACAGGAACAAATAAGGAGGTCAAGGTGCAGGGCTAGAGGGAAAGAACATTAGAAACCAAGTATTGGGAAGGACCCTGACATAGAGCTGTGAAGGTTACATAATGAAGGTGGTACTCATTAGATGAATTTCAAAAATTTGAACCCTCTAACCTCACAAGCACATGGTAGCATTGTGCTTCCCCTACCAATTTAAATTGTGTCTGTGTAATTTGCTTTAGCAATAAAATATGTGGGAAGTGATGCATATTTCATATCTAGGTAGAAGCTTTGGGAAAGAACGCAGGCTTCCCTACATGCTCTCTGCAACATTTGAGAAAATGGCTGCTTCATCAGCCTTTGTCCCTGAGCAACTCCAATGAGCAACCTGTGACAGGCATGTGGAAGGACCGTACAATTAACTTTGTTGCTTTAAGCATCTGATATTTGGGAAATGCATGTTATTGCACTGTAACCTGGCCAGGCCTGACTGATCCTGAAGGAGCAGATAGAAGCTAAACAAAGGCTAAAAGCAACATGATAAGAAAGAAAAGAGAAAGAAAGAATTGACAATGAAAGAGAGAAAAGAGGGGTCAGGGAAGATGTGGAGAAAAGGAGGGAGCAAAAGGGACTATAAGAGACAAGAGAGAGGATGGTGAGAAGAAAGAGAAAAGTGTCCAAGGAAAAAGAACCTAGGTGACTGAGGATGCAGGTGCCCAGTGGCTTGCAGTGATAACTTGCCACATGAAGTGAGGGCATGGGCCTTGATGTTAACTTCATACTTTATTTCATAACTAGTTGGCAGCACGTATTCTGTTACTTATTCCTCAAGCTATATATTTGAAGCCATCATTATTTTTTCATTGAGAAAAGCTAAAAGATATGGGCATTGGATGGTGTTTGGAACTGCACAGTGTAACTATATTATGAAATAATAATTTGTTGCAGAAAAGAGCCTGCCAAGTGGTCTAGTTCTGAGTTCTTGAGCCCTTGCCCTCTGGTGCTATAAGGCTTCTTCCTGGTTCCCTCGGGGGCTGCTCCCTGAAACAAGGCAAGGCAGACCAAGCAACTGATCTACCTTGATTCTCACCTGAGCAGTTGCATTTTTGTCGTATGTGTAGAGCAGGCTTCCATGTCAGGTTTTACTTGCAGAAAGGGTTCTAATTTCTTTTCTTTTCTTTTTTTTGAGATGGAGTCTCACTCTGTCACCAGGCTGGAGTACAGTGGTGTGTGGCATGATCTTGGCTCACTGCAACCTCCACCTCCCTGGCTCAAGCAATTATTCTGCCTCAGCCTCCTGAGTAGCTAGGACTACAGGCATGTGCCACCACACCTGGCTAATTTTTTTTTTTTTTAATATTTTAGTATAGATGGGGCTTCACCATGTTGGCCAGGATGGTCTTGATCTCCTTACCTCGTGATCCACCCGCCTTGGCCTCCCGAAGTGCTGGCATTACAGGCATGAGCCATCGTGCCCAGCAGGTTCTACTTTCTAAAAGAAAAGAGAGTTGCCAACAACAGATCCAGTCCATTGTGAACAAAAACCCCACAACGCTTCACTAATATTCCATCCAAGCATTAGGCATGAACATATCTATTTGTTCAGAATGAAATGAGGTTTGCAGCTTACAGATATTACCTATGAATGAAAAATGAGCACAGAAAGAGTGCTGTTGGCCAGGGATCTCACTTGATTGGTGGGCTTTCAGAAAGCACACTGGGGAACAAAAGACCTATGGAGAGGATTGTATGGAAGGAAGGACCTTAATCTTGTGGGGATAATTGAGACAGAAAAATTGCCTGAAGTTCTGACTTTAGAGAAGCCTTTCCCCTGTTCAGAATCCAAAGCCACATTCTAGAATTTTCATTATAATGCATGGCTATTCTTCCCTCCTACCCAAAGCCAAAAAGCAGCTATCTGGGATGCTCAGGATGTGTTGTTCCCAGGGGACCATGGCCAGTCACCCAACAAGAGCACTGATGGATGAGGTGGGCCAGACCAAATAGAAGCCCTGCAGGCTACTTCTGGCTTGGATGTTTCTTTCTCAAGAAAAGCCATACTGCCATCCCTCAGTTGAAAAGGCAACTCCCATTGGATCTGTCTGTGAATGGCATGGGGAGTTCCTGCTATGCTATGGACCACAGCAGACCTCTTTTTGTTTTGTATACTTTGGTAGAAATATGGCAGAGGTCAACAGTATCTGGGAGAGAGTGTTAGATACAGGATTACATTGGAAACAGAACATAATGGCAGTTATCCAAACAGAGACAAGAACAGCATCTGGAAACTTGAAAAGGTTAACGAACTACTATGGTTGGCTCTCTTGCTCCTTTGGTTGCTGGGAAAGTAGGCAGGTTGCAGGAAGCATGAGAAGTACTGAACAGTGTTTGTGCTGAATGCACTGTCTGTTCACTTTATATTATTCCAGACATAGACACTTAGAGGACTGTTTTTTGTGTGTCGATTGGTGAGATTTTTAAGTTCAAAAATATATGAAGGTAACTTGAGCTGTGTTTATAGAATGTATGTTCATATTGGCAGTTGTCCTCTGTGTTTCCATAATCATTCCTCCCCACCAAGCACTGTAACTTTGGCTGAGTATAAAGCAGTAGCCCACCAGTGGCTAGGAATGGTCCTGCTTTGATCATCTGGAATGATTTTTTTAACATACTGACTAAAGAAATGCTCATATTTACCTGATTCTTCATCTTGTAAATGAAATAGTACATTTCATAACCATTTCTCATG
Source organism: Nomascus leucogenys (assembly GCF_006542625.1). Lineage (NCBI taxonomy): Eukaryota > Metazoa > Chordata > Mammalia > Primates > Hylobatidae > Nomascus > Nomascus leucogenys. The sequence goes on along the minus strand of NC_044385.1, from coordinate 122,392,947 downwards.
TTGTTTAAAGCTTAGGAGATATCTGGTATTGTAAAAATATAATAGAACCAATGAAAATGACAGCTTTCTAAGTCCTTAAAATCTAGAAAGGAAAGAAATAGCATTACAGCCAGAGTCTATGTAGGTATCCAGGAAGGATGGCATTGAGCTGACACAGTGGAGATGCAGATCTTGGTTTACCTGATGTCCAAGGCTTGTTTTCATGAAGGTAAAAGAAGGAATTTCATGAGGATAAAAGAAGGCAAGAGAGGCAGCTGATTGTGAATAAGGAGGTAAGAAAGTGGGTTCCAGAGTTAGGGGGCAGTAATAAAAGACAAGACACAGAATGCAGGAGCCAGGAGAGTAGTGAGAAGAGGAAGGCGGGGGACGCCCTGGCTCCGGGCAGCAAAGGGAGGCAACTAGAAATGGCAGCAGAGTCAGACGCCAGTCAATGCTGTGTTCAGCCTGAGCTGCCAACATACAGGTTTCTCCTTGGAAAGAAGAGGAGTCAGCATGGTTAAGGATACAATGTTGGGAAAGAAGATGCTGAGCAACTGGTTACGTAAAAGGAAAAGAGTAACAAAGCACAGTCAACTCCTGACATAGACAAGTGTTTATTCACAATGTCCAGTTGAGACCTCTGGGAAGGAAATTTCAAAAAATAGAGGCTTCTTATATGATTAGCAGATGTTCTGCCTAAAGAGGTAGCTCTGCATTTCTTAGCTGAGACAATTCTGCCTGTAGAACCTGAGAAGAAGGACAATCTCTATTAGAGTGCTTTTTTTTTTAATTTTCAATTTGGTAAGGCCCAGAGAACTATTAAAACAACCCATGGTTACATACCATTCATTATATATTTGTCCAAACCCACAGAATGTACAACACCAAGAGTTAGCCTTTATGTAAACGATGGACTTTGGGTGATAATGATGTGTCAATGTAGGTTCATCAGTTGTAACAAATGTACCAGTCTTTTGGGGGTTGCCAATAATCAGGGGAGGCTGTTCATGTGCAGGGGCAGAGAGTATATGGGAAATTTCTGTACCTTCTGCTCAATTTTGCTGTGAAACAAAAACTGCTCTAAATAAAGTCTATTTAAAAAGAAAAAAATGATCATGCAGACTAAGAGGCAGCATCATAGAAAAGACAAATCACCATTATTGTCTTCCATGGGAAATTTCAAGATATTTATGCTAAGGTATACCTTGTATTTTCAGAGTTAGTGAATGTTGTTCATAAGGTGTGATGGAATCCAAAATGAAATTCCATAGTAATAATTACTGGTATTCAAAGTAAAAGTGGGTTAATTAGTTCTATTCCTAGGGTGAATACATGTACATTTGCGTATGCACTAACATACACATACTTGTACACATGCATACACACAAGAACATTTCCCTTTCAAAAAAATGCCTAGACAGGAGCAGAGGCTCCAACCCAACTCTGAACTTGGGGACTTTCCACGCAATATGTTTGCTGTGTGTGTAGATTTGATGAAACAAGCCTGTGCTAAAGCCGAGATCCACTGTGGCTGTGGCTGTTTATCTTGGAGATGCAGGGCTTTGCCAGTGAACTGTGTGGGTGTAAAACAGAGGGGAGAGAAAGTGATAGGACAAGATTCAGCCCTGGCAGCCATTACGGAAGTGTAACATTATGCTTCCTAAGGTACCTTCTCACTAGTGATTAAATGAGGATATGTTCGGGCTTCAGATGGAAGTTTAATGCCCTGTCTTCAGTGAAGTGCTCCTGGAGCTCCTGGAGATAAATCCGTCTGCTTTCTTGTACACTGTGCATGCTTAGTAAATATTTAATGTCAACTCTGCATCTTCCTCAGGTTCACTAAGTCATTCTCTGCTTGCTAGGGGACAGCCCCAGTGCTCCCCTAAAACCTTGTTGGGCTATAGCTTCATAAGTAGCCACCTTGGTATGACTCTAGCTGACTAGGGGCAGACATGCTACCCACAGTCATAGCCAATAATAGCAAACACTTAGGAGCTTATGAGTTAGCTGTGGGCTAAGAGCTTTTCCTCCTTTTTTACCTACTTTCACAGCAGCTTAAACAGGTAGTTCTTGTTATTACCTCCAATTTACAGAAGAGAAGGAAGAGGTTTAGAGAGGATCAGCTGCCCAACACAAACTAATACTAGAACTTGGTAGAGCAGAGGTTGGGACCTGCAGATTTCTAACTCCAATTGTGTAGACTTAGATCATGGACAGACAGCTTACTCTTCCACCCCTACAATTTTTTCTAATGGCGTCATTTGTCTGTTTTGGTTCCCATATTTGAAAGTTATTTCCTAAGAGGGCAGATGCCTCTCCCTCCTCTCTCTGCAGGGGAGTTGTTCTCTCAGAAGTGAAATTAGGAAATCCATTGAATGATTGGCCTGAAACACCCCACCATATCACACATCAGTTCTCTGTGAACAAAATCACCTGAGGGTCTGGGCTGACAACTTAGAGCGGGTTTTCCAGTTGTGCTCTGGCACTGCATGGCTGCCTGCAGCAACAGGCATGCTTTTGTCTCAGAAATTGTTGCCAATCTCGTAACCAAAAATGGAAAGTTTTTCCAATCCACAGTAATCAGCCATCCTACACTCACTGCTGGTGGGTGCACAGAACACAGAATAAAAGGAATCAGCAAGGCTTTCTACTTGCCCACCATATGTTTACGTTAAGTGATCTGCCCAGAAATGCCATTTGTTCTTCAGAGTTATTCATGCTGAGATGCCTCCTCACTTTGTGGAGTTGAAAAGCCGAATTTAACAAGATGAATGGTATGACCTTTGAGGCTACATGAAGCAGGAGCAAGATTATCTATTTCTCAATTGCCAAGTACATTCTAACGAGTTTTTAGACCATGGGTCAAAGCCACATGGTCTCTTCAGGTTGCCCTGATACATGAAAAATTTTCTAAGACAAAAAATACATGTATTTTACAAAGGCCAATGAGAGTAAAATTTCAGGAAGTTAAAGAGTTACCAAGTTTCTAGTAGTTGGTGAAGACTTGAATATAGTCAGGCAAATGCTTACCTATACATGAGGACTTCATTTTCACTCAATGCAGTTCTCACCCTGCCCTCAGTTTCAGTCTTGACCAATAATTGGGGCTGTTTATACCTGGCCTGACAAAGCTACAAGTTATTGTTAGAGACGAGGTCTTGCCATGTTGCCCAGGTTGATCTCAAACTCCTGGCCTCAAGTGATCCTCTTGCCACTTGCCTTAGCTTCCCAAGTATTTGGGATTACATCTGTGAGGCACCATGCCTGGCAAAGTTATTAACTGTAGTTCAAGACAGGTAACCTTGACTGTGGGGCTGCCCAGGGCCCAGGGAAGTTGGAGTATTTCTGAACTATTCAGGACTTTTGGCCTGCCCCTACCACAACATCCACCTTTCAGTTAGACTTTTGGATAGCAAAGGCAGATTGACCTTGCATTTTCATCACTCCTCCCTCAAACTACTAAAAGGACTGTAAGAGGTGAAAAAAGACAGAAACCCTCAACAAAGAGGAGCAGGGGCAACAGAAGCCTAACTTTGCAAGTTGGAAAGCAGGTGGCTGAATGGTCACTGCCTTGGCAGATCCCAGAAAGATGAAATCTAAGCTATCAGTGGGTGAAGCCAGGAAGCAAACTGAATTGCACTTCAGAAACCAAGAATGGCGGTGGCAGATGCTTTTCAAAGTGGGGGTGCAAAGAGGGCTGCAAATAGAGGATGATTTAAAAGTATGTTTAAAATACAGTAAAACCCTGGATTCCCTCTCTCACTCTATACAACCCTGTGATCATGTTTCCTTTCCCCAACCCTGGCAGATGATGACAAGTATATCTCTTCAAGGGGGTTAAAAAAAAAGAGGGGTTCTAGCATGGGAAAACACCATACACAGCAGATATAGTGTGTTTGGTGGTGCTCTGCGTATGTTTAACTATCAGCTTGGAAGCTGGGGAGCAACTAGGGCTCTAATTTGTAGTCATTGCCAATTGCAGTGGTGTAAATACTCCCAAAAAAGCTAATTTCAAATGAACAGCACAAAGTCTGTGGTCATGGAGTTGGGAAGAGATGCACACAATCAGCTTTTTGTGAGCCTGTGCAAGCTGGTTTCAGGTTTGATGAAAATCAAGAAATTAAATGGAAGTTTACACACCAAACTATCAGACAGCCTCCATTTTCATCCCCCTTCTTTGATGCCCATGTTTAAGCAGCCAGGATAATACCTTTTAGGTAATAGGTTACAAGATTTTTCCCTGAAGAACCTGAATGGTTGGAGAAGATATGGGAGACCTGGAAATACTTATAATAATGAGTTACCTCATGAAATACTCAGCCAGATTACTATATAGTATATTTCATCTAACAACAAGCCCACCTACAAAGATCTTCCAACAGCACTTTATCAGCCCGCTCATCTGTAAGCAGACAACCAAGGATAACCAATTAGGAAATCTGCCAACCTGAAAGTCAGAGATGAAAATAAAGAGAGATAAAGAAATTTGAAATTAAAAAAGACAATGCAGTGAGGTCACTTCAAAAAGATTGATTACATTCGTGAAACAAGAAGATGAAGTCTTTTTAAAGGAACATTCAGAACATTCTTGTAAAAGGAATCTAGAGATTAAAAAATATATAAGAAAAAGGTAAAGCTCAATAGATGAGTTATAAGATAGGGTTCAGAAAACCTTCTAGAATGGTGAAAAGGCAATAAATGAATGAGGGAAAAATAGTTTTAAAATATGGTGTTAATCCAGAAGGCTTAAAATCAAATGATAGGAGTTTGATAAAAAAAAGAGAAAACAGAGGAAAAAAAATCCAAGAAATACAACAAATAAAATTTTGAAAAGTGACGTACATGAGTTTTCACATTAAAAGTACTGCCAAGTGTGAACACAATGGATAAAAAAGGCCCAAGCCCCAAGCATATCATTCTTAAATTTCAAAATACTAGAGACAAAGAAAAAATTGTATAAAGCTTTCAGAAAGTAAAGAAATAATCAACATTCAGAATAGCATTAGACTTCTCAATACCGCACTGGAAAGAAGAGATAAATAATCAATGCCTGCCTTCAAAATTCTGAGGGTATGATTTTGAATACACTATTCTATACCTAGCCATATCATCAATTAATTGAGAGGATAAAATAAAGACATTGTCAGACATTCAAGGTTCAAAAATTTTCCTTTCTTGCACCTTTTCTCAGGAATGTAATGGAGAATAAGATCCTCTCAAATGAGGGAGTATATCAAGAAAAAAGACATTGGATCAAAGAAACAAGTAATCAAGTACAGACAGGCACCAAGGGAATCTCCCAGGATGCTGGCAAAGAGAGGTCCCAGGATGACATGTCAGTGGTAAATCTAGAGAATATTAACTCTAGATTGGAGCAGGAAGACAGAGCTCTGGAGAAATCTCTCAAGAAGAATAAATAGCAGACCTAGTGTGTCTATATAAGAAGATTTACATTTCTGGTAAAGAGTTTGTACAATTAGCAATTGGTACATAGAAAACTAAGCAGCACCCCTCCAAATAAAAAAGTAAAAAATTACTAACTCCAGGGACATAAAAATGTAGTATAAGAAAAGAAATGTAATAATAGTACACTACATGGCTCAGCTGTGAATAGTGTGTTCCTGACTCAGCACAATGTAAAACATTGTCTCTCAATCCAAACATCATAATATAATTATGTAGAAAGAATGTGGAAAGAGGAGCACATGCACATGTGTTTGAGTGTGTGTGTGCGTGTGTGTGTGTATTAGAGGGGGAAGTGAAAAATCAAAAGTTTAGTCTTCTATAAAGAGTTTAAAAATTAAGAAGAAACAGTGCAAGCAAATTATTTAGGTAAATGTAGATATAATCCAAACAAATAGTTAAAAGTTAAGGTAGCTAGCAATAGGTGAGAAAAGATTGTTGGGATTTTTAAAAAATGAACCTCGTAGAACAATTTTCATTTTTAAACCAAGAACGCATGTAATTTTGATTAAAAAGTAAATATATGGTAAGAAATAAAAAGACTATTGAGGAAAAAAACAGAAAACCTCTTATAAGGCTACAATTATCGTGAAGGTCTAACTAATCTCAGAATGATTGGATCAAAGCATAATATGTACCTCTGGCAGCCACAAATCTTAAAGCACTGCACCCAGCCTGGAGTCCTGGTGCCCATTTACAAGGGAGAGAGAACAAAGTAGACAACTACTTGACCGTGTCTACTTTACCAAGAGACTTCCTAAAATTTGGACAGTTTGTCAATGTGCTGGCTTCCAAACATGTGCCTATAAATTTCTCCTATATGTCACTCCTATCCTTTGACATGCTTCTATGTAGAAGAGACTTTCCAAACTCTCTTCCAATGATGAGTTTCTAAGTCTGTGCTATCCAGTAAATGTTAACTTTATGAATTGTTTACATGTAGTAGTATTTCTGTAGGATAAATATTCTGCCAGACTGTGCAGTATGCTCAGGAATAAAAGGCATTCATTCACTCCTTCATTCATTCAACATTTCTGTCTAACATGTCTAGAAGTTGGGGAGACTTGGTAAGTGAAATAAACAGAATTTCTTCCTCTGGAAGCCCAAAGTCATAAAAGGGAATTTGATGTGTAAAAAAAGTTAGACTGGAGATGGACTGATTCTTCCCATTCTCATAAAAATTTCAAATCAGGCTTTTAGCTTTCAGAGGCTTTTAGCCCCATTTTTTACCCTGCGGATTTTTTTTTTTTTTTTTTTTTTTTTTTTTTGAGACAGAGTCTTGCTCTTTTTCCCAGGCTGGAGTGTAGTGGTGCAATCTCAGGTCACTGCAACCTCCACCTCTCGGATTCAAGCAATTCTCCTGCCTCAGCCTCCCAAGTAGCTGGGACTACAGGCATGTACCACCACACCAGCTAATTTTTGCATTTTTAGTAGAGATGGGGTTTTGGCATGTTAACCAGGCTGGTCTTAAACTCCTAGCCTGAAGGAATCTGCCTGCCTTGGCCTCCCAAACTGCTGGGATTACAGGCTACCCAGCTGATTTTTTAAATATATGGATTAGCAATAGGAGTACAAAAGAGGGAATGATTAAATTTGTTTGGATGATGCAGGGAAGGCAACACAAACTAGAATTTGAGTCTTGCTCTGCCTTTATCCCTCATGTCTAGCAGAACTAGATACATGGTTGATAGTATGTAAATGTTTCCTGAATAAATAAATGGTATAAGGATGGATGGATGGATGGATGGATGGATGGATGGATGGATGGATGGATGGATGGACAAGCTGATTCAACTAAAATTCACCTTGGCTAAAAGAGGTGATTCTAAGATTAGAGGGACCAATATTGGGTACTGCATAAATAGTATTGAGGAGGTGATGCTAAGAGTATTGGGGACTTTTTTGATTAAAAAGCCTTTTGGACAGACTTATGACTCCTATGCAGTTAGAATTATGAGTAATCGTTCCTTCAACCATGATATGTTCAATTTTGAGATGAGCCCAAACTCCCGGGGGACCACGCTTTTTAAAAGCTCATTTTTAGAGCTTTTTGTTTCCTTAGTTTAGATTTCAGGGAACCATGAAACTAATTACACACATGGACTTTGGGATTTTTTTGTAGCTATTTTCCCTTGAGTTGGAAATATATTTTCCATTCTCTCATTCTAAGTTGTTCTCTTTATCCATGGTTAATATATATTTTTTATATCCAGATTTTAAATAATTTTTTTCAGTACCAAACTAAGTCTTGCTTCATTCATACTCACCCTTGTGTAATTCCAAAGTCATTATATTTACTGAGAAAAAAGTAATTTTCTTATGTTTAAAAAACAGTATTGCTGTTACAGGAAAGATCTCTGTTGTAACATTAATTCTACGGTGAAAGAAACTTCTGCAACGAAATGGTTGCCTGTCAAGCCAGTTGTGTCATTTCAGCTGAGTTGTAAGAAAATTCCAAACTGCATTTTGCCCACCTTGTGAGCTGGCTGCTCTGTGCTTTCTGCAAAAAGCAAGAAGAAGCCCCTCCAATAAATCTCAGAGTGCTTTTGCTGAAAGAAATTTTTGCTGCAAGTTAAGTATAAGTCCACTGAAACAGGATGCCACCTGCTTACTAGAAATTAAGAACAGATATGGCCTAATTTCTTTGCTTTTGTTTAACTGCATTTAGTTTGTACTTAACTCTTTGAAAACTCAGTATAGAAAATGAGGTGACACTAAATTTAAGTAGCTGGATTATGAGGCACCTAGACATGCACACACACACACGCACACACACACACGCACACACACAAAATTAGGCAGGGAAGCCCATAAATTTGCTTTCAGTTACATGGCTACTCATTGCTTTGTTAAAGCTGAGCTAACGCATATTTATTGGCATTGGCTTTTCATTCTTAAGAATAAACTCCTTAGAATGAGAATCAGGAATTCTGGCTTTCCAAACTTGTTCTTATTAGCATGGGTGCAGCCAGAGAGTTGTTGATTTTACAGCCTTCTGAAGAGGGATTTATTTTATTTCACTAATCAATAGTTTACTTCTTTAAACTTACCTTTTACTAACACTATAGTTTGGGCAAAAGTGGAAAGAGTTAATTCTCAATTTTTCAATTGAGATAGATAGTGTCATGCCAAGTTCTGTCCAAGACTAAAGATGGAATTTTCTGTGGTTTGTTGAAGATATTTGTTGGTCGTCAAATTGTGGCCTATGGACAACAGCATCAGTTCACCTGGAAACTTTTAGAAATGAGGAATTGAAAGCTGAAAGTCCCCCCTGAGACATACTGAAGCCCTTTATCTTTTTGAGAAAATTCCAGGAGATTCATTTGCATAGTAAGGTCTGAAGAGCACTGGTTTGGATGTTGTCTTTTACTGAAGCCAATGCAGAGTGGTTCCCAGTGGCATTTAGCATCGAGAGGAAACTCAGTCCTGCTGGAGTGCATACTCTGGCAGCTAAGAGCTCAGCACCTGCTTTTGCCCACCACCTCTACAAGCTTTGGGGTCCATTCTCATTGCTTACCCATTAGAATCATCATCTCAAATTTTTTTGCAGCTACACTGAAACTCACCATTGAGGGTAAGGATAGTCTTTGAGTAGTTTCCATGCCAGGGTTGGACTTCAAGTCTGAAAGTCCCAGAACATGTTGGAACTTCCAGCTATTCTAGTGACTTTTACTCTAGTGTGAAAGTCAAAGGTACTGCACTGCCCTTAGTGCAGTAACACCTTGGGCTCAGTTTCAGGATAAATTTATACAAACAACTCTGAGTATTCATTATAATTAATACTATAACTGTAATTTATGAATGAGCAGAAAGTTTAAGCATCACCTTGGAAGTGTCAAAAACACATATCTATCATAGAGTAGTATACTCTAGATGATCATGAATTATATCATTACACCGATAGAATATAAATATTCCTGAAATAACTGGGAACTTGAGAGCAGCTGACAAATGAGTGCTTGCTATGTCTTCAGTTGCTGTGAGCTGTACAGATTACCTAGAAATGGTACACACACTTGCATGGTGTTTGGGATTTATTTTTGAACACATAGTTATTTCTTACAAAGATAAAAAATTTAATGCAGGATACAAGGTCTGAGGAGTACATCTGTGTTAGTCCATTCTTGCACTGCTATAAGGAAATACCTGAGACTGGGTAATTTGTAAAGAAAAGAGGTTTAATTGGCTCATGGTTCCACAGGCTCTACAGGAAGCACAGTAGCATCTGATCAGCTTCAATCATGGAGGACAGCAAAGAGGAAGCTGACTGGAGTAGGAGGAAGAGGAGAGAAGGTGGGGAGGTGCTACACACTTTTAAATAACCAGATCTCATGATAACTCACTCACTCTCACAAGAATAGCACCAAGGGGGAAATCCGCCCCCAAGATTCAATCACCTCCCACCAGGCCCCACCTCCAACGCTGGGGATTACAATTTGACACGAGATTTTGGGCAGGGACACAGAGCCAAAGCATATCAACATCCAACTAAGATCTACATCAAATCGACTCTAAGAATGAAAAGTATGGTAGGAGAAGAGGAAAGAGACGGCTTACCGGATTGCAACCTTGCATAAGTGGAAATGTTAGGTCCATGAGTCAGAGCTTATATACTTGGGTTCTTGCGAAGTAACCTCTCCTAGGTGGAGAGGTGGGTGTATTTTTCTATTTCACACCTGTTACTTTTAACATGCGTACGCATATATGTAGGTTGCTTTGTCTTATGACTGCAGTTCCTGCTGCTTATAGCTAAGGGAATTATAAAAATACGAAGAGCAGGTTCTAAAGCCCTGGGATAGATGTGTATCTAGTGCTCCTCACTGTTTCTTCACTGTTCCCAAGAGGAAGTCAGCAGTCATTATGGAAGAAAAAGAACATTGTGCAGCTCAGCCTCTCTCCACCAGCACAGACTGGCTGGAGTTAACATATTCATCTGTGCATACTGCTCACAGGAGTGTAAACCTATGAAAGATAATGTTTTTTAGTAATTTATCTTTTGAGATCTATCATAAAACAGGTTTATTTTTGAATGCCTAGCTAAGATCTATGATGGGAGAAGACTATAGACTGAGTGAGAGAGATAGGAGAGTCAGGAAATTTGGGGAAATGATGGCAAGAAACAAAGGTTGTGAGAATCTTGTTTCCTAGGAACCAGATTCTGAGGTTCAGGGGAAGAGGAAGGGATCAACACTGAGATACTCGAGAAAACCATTTCCTTTGTCAACCTGAGCTGCAGAGTAATGGGATTTGTAGACCACCACCACTCTCAACAACACCAACAACAAAGAATGTGCTGTGTGCTTTAAGGTTTGAGGGTAATAAAGCAAGAAGCAGAAAGAGCATTGCAGCATCAGGGTGTAGGGTCTGGCTTGAAGGATAACATCTTTGGTGATCTGGCTCCACTCTTCCTTTCTTGTTTTTCTCCAGGCTATATTTGTGGTTTGGAAAAAAGGACAAATTGAGGTACAGATACCATGTATTCAAACTTGTAAACAATAAAATGAGCAGTCCAGCAGCTAAAGAAGCCAGGCTTTCCCTAGAGCAGCCTTGCCCTGTGGAAGCCTGAGAGGGAGGTAGCCCTCACCACCTAACTGGGATGGGACAGGGTAGAAGCTGGTCCGGGCACAGCACTCCTCAGCTGCAGTAGAATTTGCCAAATCTGGGAAGGGGACCGATCTCCAAAACTCTATGGGGTGGCAGGCCAGGCTGTTGCCCCTTCTCCGCACCTTGTATTTCCAGCTCAGGATTTCTCAAAACTGTTCCACCTGAGCAGATGGTGGGAGGAGAATTGCAGCATCAAGAGAGCCTAGTTTACCTGAATACCCACTGGGTGATTGGGGGTGGCCGACTTTATGTAAAAGCACCTGCTCTTCCTCTCGCTCACACGGCAGAGGCTGCGATTGTAATCTCCCTGCACACACCTGCACACACTCTCAGCAACCACCCCCTATCGTCAGGGAAGGGGTGGGCCCTTAATCCACTGTGATCGGTGTCTTTGTAAGAAAAAGGGAAATTTGGACACAGGGACACAAACAGACACAGGGAGAAGATGCTCACATGACCACAGAGGCAGAGATTGGAGTTTTGCATATACAAGCCAAGCAATGCCTGGGGCTACCAGAAGCTGGACTAGGCAGGGAAGAATCCTCTGCAGAACTTTCTAGCACAGTTCCTTGGATATATTTTATTTTTCTTTTTACGTTTTTACTTTTTTCTTTTTCTGAAACAGGGTCTCGCTCTGTCACCCAGGCTGGAGTGCAGCGGCACAATCTTGGCTCACTGCAGCCTTGACCTCCTGGGCTCAGGTGATCCTCCCACCTCAGCCTCTCAAGTAGCCTGGACTATAGGTGTGCACCACCATGTCCAGCTAATCTTTTGTATTTTTGATAGAGATGGGGTTTCACCATGCTGGCCAGGCTGGTCTTGAATTCCTGGACTCAAGCGAGCCACCCTCCTTGGTCTCCCAAAGTGCTGGGATTACAGGCATGAGCCACCGCACCCAGTTGGTTATATTTTATCAAGGCATTAATCAGACTGGCATATTAGGATTTTTATGCCTTTTGGTTCTTTTGAGCGCCACAGCTCTGCTTTATTAACTGGTGTCTCTTAGCGCAAGGCCTGGCACATAGAGGTCCTTAATAAATAAGGAATGAGCAGATGAATGAATGAATCAATCAATGAACAATTAAAAAGATGTGTGCAAAAGAAAACAATTTAAATGCTTAATTGCAAGTTTAGGTGAAGCAGCAGCCAAAATGCAAAGAGAGAGGTGAAAATGGCACCGTGTAAATATCCCTATTGTGCTGTAGCCTAACAGAAACTTTTTTTTTTTTTTGGTAAGTTGGTATATTAATGTTTATATTATCCTTCATTAAGACAGAGCCAAATTTATACAAATTTTTACAATTAAAAAGCAGGTGATTGATTTTCTCTGTTTCTAAATAATGCCAAGAGGAGACAAATGTCTCTCAGTTCTGGAGAAACCCTGTTCCGATTTTGCTCCTGGTCTGATGCCTGTCCATCAGTGACCAGGTCTCCTTGGCCACATATGAAGATCTGGTGTGGCCTTCCTGTGGGGCTGAATCAAGCAGTTTTCATTAAGTTTCCATTCTTAGGAAAAGAAAACAAGGCTGGGCATGGTGGCTCATGCCTGTAATCCCAGCACTTTGAGAGGCCAAGGTGGCAGATCACTGGGGGTCAGGAGTTCAAGACCAGTCTGGCCAACATGGCAAAAACCCATCTCTACTGAAAATACAAAAATTAGCCAGGCATGGTGGTGATCACCTGTAATCCCAGCTACTCCAGGAGGCTGAGGCATGAGAATTGCTTGAGCCAGGAAGGTGGAGGTTGCAGTGAGCCGAGATCATGCTACTGCACTCCAGCCTGGGCAACAGAGCAAGACCCTGTATCCAAAAAAAAAAAGAAAAAAAAAAGAAAACAAATTTCATTTTCAAAACAAATTTTAAGGGGCTATGCTAAAATATAGCCTGAAGGAAATAAGGAGAAATGAATGTTTTTATAATAGTTCTTTAAAAGGGGACTGTCACCATAATTCAATTGGGGCTTTGCTATTACATTTCATCTCTATCTGTGACACAGTTAAACTCTATTATCTAAAGCACTGACCCAAGATGAGCTACTTTTTCTTAAAAAATCATGCTGACATCATTTTTAAAATGTCTTTTATGAGTCCTTTAGTTCTGAATTAATTATTTGGAGGAAGGGAGAGTGAATCAAAATTTCAGTTGGGAGGTTTAGGGTTTGCATAGTTTGAAAATCATATTCAACATTGTAATATGGACTTATTCCTAGAAAAAATTAAAATGTTTTAATAATGCAAATTATGAAATGTAAAGGGTAGTGAATCCTCACTAATAGAGACACTCAACAAGTCAAACATCTTCTGAGTATTAGTGACTCCCTAACATCCAGAATGCTCCCTCAAGAACAATGCTATTTATCAGAATCTAGAACTCGAAAACTGTGTGATATAGTTATGCTTATTGAAAAGAGGTGTATACTTCAAAAAGCATGCCACCTTGTCTAGTCTCTTTATTTTCTCTTTATATAATTCAGACTGGCCATGACATACAGAATCTCCTTTGTATATCAAGAGCCTTGAAGCCTGTTTCCAAACTCAGGAGCTGTAAGCTATTACTTTGTGTAGACTTTCTCCATCATTGAAATTGTGCTTGCCTCCTCTTTGGCTACTGTTGATCAAGGTTTTCTGATAAGTAAATAGAAAATCTTTCTGGGTGGAGAATGGTTGCTATGCAAACACAAAGTAACAGTTGCAGTGTTTGTTAAAGATCTAACAGGAGTGGAGAGAATTGTATGAGTCTCTTTGGAATATCAACATAGCATTCCATGTTGGGTAAAGAAAATATTAGGGGCAGACATGGACTTTTTTAAAACTTAAAGGATGTATTATTTGGGATATTTCCTTCTCAATTAAATAATCAGGTAGGCACATGAATAGTATGAATTGAAAACAATCCTTGTGGTCTGTTAACATATTCATGCACATAACAGTAGTGGATCCCCTTTATCTTTACCTTAGTATAGGTGTGGATGAAACACGTAGATGAGGCATAAGGTTGCCACAGAGTGAGAAGACACATGTGATGGTTAATACTGAGTGTCAACTTGATTGGATTGAAGGATGCAAAGTATGGATCTTGTGTATGTCTGTGAGGGTGTTGCCAAAGGAGATTAACATTTGAGTCAGTGGGCTGGGAAAGGCAGACTCACCCTTAATCTGGGTGGGCACCATCTAATCAGCTGTCAGTGAGGCTAGAATATAAAGCAGGCGGAAAAATGTGAAAAGAGGAGACTGGCCTAGCCTCCCAGCCTACATCTTTCTCCCATGCTGGATGCTTCCTGCCCTGGAACATCAAACTTCAAGTTCTTTAGTTTTGGGACTCAGACTGGCTCTCCTTGCTCCTCAGCTTTCAGATGGCCTATTGTGGGGCCTTGTAATCATGTGAGTTAATACTTACTAAACTTCCCTTGATTGATAGATAGATAGATAGATAGATAGATAGATAGATAGATAGATCGATCCTATTAGTTCTGTCCCTCTGGAGAACCTTGGCTAATACAACACAGTTCTTTCCAATTCTGAGTAATTCTGATTTGTAGCATTCAGGGGAGAAAAACTCAACAACCTGAAATTTGCACTACCCAGGTCTTGTTCTAATCTGATTCTCCCCATTGGGCTCTGCTTCTGGTAACAAAGTTGAGAAAAGGGAAATGCCTTGAATATTACAGAGCACAGAGTAAATGCTCAGTAATATTTGTTGAACTAATGAATAAATAAATGTAAGGAATTAGGCAGCTGCTTGTCTATATTGAGAATAGCAATTAATAAAATAGCAGAGAGTCATTCAACTTAAAATCCCAGGAATTGAGGCCAAAACCAAAATAGCAAAATAAATTACAAAGAACATATGCAAGAGGGTGCCTTTAGCTTAAAGAGGTAGATGAATTGCTGTCAGAACTGTCTCTTGATTGTATGAATTCATTTACATGCTCCACAATGTTGCCATCATCGTTGTCCAAACATGGAAAGATTCATTAATGCTTTATGTAAAAAAAAGAAAAAAAAGTGTGTCTAATAAATGAAAACCAGAAAGTAGATATTTTTATAGGAAAACCTAGAAAGTAAAGGGGATAAAGTGCAGGCAAAGAAAACTAGAAGAAATTAATTTCCTTTATTTATGAAAGTCTATTGTTTTCTAAAAAGTAAAATTAACCTCAAATTGGACTTATCCATTTTATTTTCCTTTTTAAATAAATCAGTTCCTTTAACATATTTAGATGGGTAATAGCTAATTACCAATCTAATTTAATCATAAAGGAGAGGATTTAACTAAAGGTCTCCATTCTATATATATCATAGGCCTGGTCTTAGAAGTAATGACATTCCTGTCTTTCAGAGTCTTTTGTGCCCCATTGAGTTAAGACCATTTTGAAAATAGAAAATGAGGTCAGGGGAATGAGTGCATTTCATTCTGTCTCAGAAAGGGTCTGTAGCATGTTTAAAAAGTTATTTGTCCCTTAACCTATATATTTGTCAAATTAAATTAATATATTGTCACATCAACACACTTGGTAACAAGAAAAGAAAAAAGACAAGGTCTATAATTTTTGCTTGCATATTTTTTTTTTTTTTTGAGACGAAGTTTGGCTCTTATTTCCCAGGCTGGAGTGCAATGGCACAATCTTCACTCACTGCAACCTCTGCCTCCCAGGTTCGAGTGATTCTCCTGCCTCTGCCTTCCAAGTAGCTGGGATTACAGGCATGTGCCACCACGCCCAGCTAATTTTGTATTTTTAGTAGAGATGAGGTTTCACTAGTTGTTCCGGCTGGTCTTGAACTGCTGACCTCAGGTGATCCACCCACCTCAGCCTCTCAAAGTGCTGGGATTACAGGTGTGAGCCACCATGCCCGGCCTTGCATATGTTTTAATTAAAAACAAATGTAATCCAGAAGTTTAAAAAGATCAGCTTCAAAACTTGTCAAATCTAATTCCTAAATTAAATTTCATTTCCCTTGTGGCTCTCCAAAACTGTCAATAAATCAAGAACAATGAAGAAGAAACAGATATTATATAAATAAAAGAGAATATTATATAAATTTTGCACTCCCCATCCATATCTCTCTTTTGTGCTTTATTTTTTCCCCTGGGATTTACTAGCTTATCATATTCTAAATAATTTTTAACTTGATTTGTTTTCCTGTGCCCCCACTAGAAAACCAGGCATGAGAGTCCGGATGTTTGTTTTATTTTCCAGTGTCTCCCCAGTGTTTAAATAGTGCCCGGCACACAATAGGCACTTTATGTATTTGTTGAATTGATTAAGCATAATGAAGAGATACCAATATAATGTAAACAAATAATCACTCAGAGTCCCAATTTTCTATCTGCATTTAGTTAGAACAGAATATGGTGCAGTGTTTTTTCAAGGACTGCCAAGTCATGTTTTACAGAAACAATAAATAACATTTCTGTGGCACTTCAGCAATTTACAAAGTGCTTTCTCATGCCTTGTCTCATCTGATCTCTCAGAAGCCTCTTGGGGACCTTTTTCTATTCTCACCATGTTACATAGGAGGTATCTGAAATTTAGACAGGTTACAGAAGGTGTCCCAAATCACCAAAGACAGAAAGTGCTGGAGCCTAGACCTGCAGCTGTGTCCTTTGAGGGCAAAGGTTGTCTACTCCCCCCTTTGTTGCATAGCTTCTCATTTCCGGATTTCTTTCAGAAATGTACAGGGTGTGCCCAGAGATGCCCTCTACACAGCCTCCCTGTCAACAGCCATTTTAGGGACCAATAACTTCTTACTGATGTATCCAAGTCAGATTGCTGAATACTCCATAATCTGGGGTAACTCTTACTTGATTACTCTGTTCCTGTAGTTCTTACTGGACACTACTTTGTCAAATGAAATGAAGGGGCTAATTAACTCAGGTGGTTTCATTTTCTTACATTCAGATCCTCCAAGAGTGGATTGAAAACCAAATAATGCAATAGGGTTTCAGACACTCTGCTGGACACAAGACATAGAGTGGTGACAAGAGGGCTTGAAAAATGGATGGTTTCATTTCTACCTATCAATGTTCGAATACTTCCTCCAAATGTCCCCAACCAGAGGCAAATTAGGTTGGAAACTTCACAAAAGCAAGATTTCTCTGATCTCATAGTTTTCTGAGAAAACTCAAGCTAGCTGAAGCCAAATGTTTTATTTTGAAAGCTTTTTGTGTTTCTAAATGGCATCATGAATGCAGAAATGACCATGTAATAGTCTTTCACATTTGAAGATCTTCCTCCTTCCCAGGGCTTATGGTTGTATGGGTGAGAAGGTCAAGTTGAGAAGTATACACTACTCTTGCAGCCTGCCCTTCCATTTATGACTGTGCCAATCTTTCCAAACCTTGTCTAATGTGTATGCTTAAAAGGAGCTCCATCATTTTATTTAACTGATGATGGGGTGGTTTTCTGGGAGGTTATTTCCCTACAATGCTGCCACATTGCTTGATGTGGCCCTTCAGCATGGAACTCACAGTGGTGCATTTGATTTCTTGACTTTAATCCAAATGTGATGGTTTCAATTTAGTGCATTTTGGGGAAAAGATCCAGTTGCTAATAAAAAAGGATCTCGTCATCCTTTACTTACATTGTGACTTCATCCAAACAACCATCACCTTACTGCATGACTGAAATTATTATCATCTTAACAGTAGTAATTCTGGTCATTCTGACACTGCACTTCATAGGGTTACACTGACCCCTTTCAGTTTTTTGTGACTAGAATGTCAATTTCCTTACTTGCCTGAGTTCATCTTAAATTCTACATGCTGAAAGACAAGAATTATATGTAAGCTTGTGATTATATGTAAAGCATGTGTATATGTGTGAATGATATTGATAATTACCACTCCCATTTATTATCAACTGCGAACCAGTCATTTTGCTAAGTGCTTCACATGTGCTATCTCATTTAAAACTCTTAGTAATAATTATGGAACATAAGTATCCCATACTTGTAACTGCCCAATGAGTTTCCCTGCCAGTTGCACAAACAAAGATAACAGCATTGCTGTAGAGAGAGTTTAATTGACGTGAGTCCAGCCACCCCACGTGGGGAGATAGACTTATTACTCAAATCAATATCATGGAAAGCTCGTAGGTGAGGGATTTTACAGAGGAAGTTTGGGGGTGGCTAGGCAGCGGGTGCTTGCTGCTGATTGGTTGGGTTGGAGGTGAAATCATAGGAGCTGAAGCTGTTCTCTTGCATTCAGTTGCTTCTGGGTGGGGGCACAGAAGCCACTGGTTGGTGGATCCAGGTGGAGCCATGGGTATCAGACATGCAAAAACTCTGGAAAAAAAAAATCTCGAAAGGCCAATCTCAGGTTCTACAATAGTGATGTTATCTGCAGGACCTCTGGAATAATGGCTGGCAATTGTTCATGTCTACAGTTTAGCAGAATTCAGGCTCCTTTCCTCTCCCTAGCCTGGTGGTCCCTCATTAGCTTTACATAGGTGGTTAAGTTTTTAAGAAGGCTTATTATCATTTAAACTATAAACATGTCTCCCAAAGCTATCTTGGCAGATTGAACGCTAAAGGCAAGAGGGGGATAAGCTGGATCAAATCTCCTCCATTGCCATAATTTTCTCACTGACATAATTTTTGCAAAGGCAGTTTTATGCTGCATAAGTAACTCACCCAAAGTTGCACAGTGGAGGTACTGGAATTAAAATGTAGGTTTGTCTGATCTCATGCTTTGCACAGAACTGTCTCCCCACTTCACTTCAACCCTAGCTCTTTCTCCAGAGTTCAACTATGCCCTCTTAAGTGTAATAATAGTTCATATATAACACTTCCTATAAGCCAGAAATTATTAGAGCTTATATGTTATCTCATGTAATATATATAAGGCAAGTGCTGCTATTGTTAAGGAAACATAACTATAGAGGCATAGAGTCGTTGGGGATCTTGCCAAAAGCCACACCATTTATAAGTTATAGAACTGGAATTGGAAAGCTGACAGTGCCAGAATCCTTGCTGGCAACTACTGCATTATATTGGTTTCTCAGCTTATTAAATTCCTTTGAAGACAGTTTTGCAAAATCATTAGAGCTGTAAAAAAAATTTTTTTGAAGCCACCTAAATATATTCATGTGTACATACAATATACCACACACACACTGGCATACTTCATACACTTTTCTTGATATCCTCATTATATAAATCATTTAGAGTTGAAACTTACCAAGCCAAATATATGCCATCTGCCTACAGAGAATACATTTAGAATTATGCCCCTTTTCCCACCCAAGTCTCCTAGATTCCTGTGGTCAGCAAGTCAAACAGGATAGAAAGGAGGATGGACCTATGTAAAATTCATTTTGGGTCTTGATATGGTTTGGCTGTGTCCCCACCCAAATCTCACCTTGAATTGTAGCTCCCATAATTCTCATGTGCTATGGGAGATAATTGAATCATGGGGGCAGTTTGCCCCAGTCTCTGCTCATGGTAGCGAATAAGTCACATGAGATTGATGGTTTCATATGGGGAAACCCTTTTTGCTCGGCTCTCATTCTCTCTTTGCCTGCTGCTATGTAAGATGTACCTTTTGCCTTTCACCATGATTGTGATGCCTCCCCAGTCACTTGGAACTGTGAGTCCATTAAACCTCTTTTTCCTTATAAATTATCCAGTCCTGGGTATGTCTTTATCGGCAGAGTGAAAACGGACTAATACATGTCTGCCACTTTATTTTCCTTAGTCCATTTCAAGATGAGGGTGAAGAGCTTGTTTTTGTGGTATCCACCAGGATCATGGGCAGTGGAGCAGAGGTAACCAGGGTGACCCCAGCCACAGAGTGCTCAAGGAGCTCTGTTCACTGAGTCCTGTGTGTGGACTCTAAATAGTAGTACTCTTGTTCTGGGGCTGTCTTCCACCTAGCCCTGGGCACATTCCTATTTCCTCTATTTTGTTCTCCAGGTAAAGTGCTAGCAATCTATTTAGGGCAGCATTCTGATTTGGATGTCAAATAAAACTGATTGATTTTATGATTCTGTAAAGGTCACCTGAAAAGGTGAAACGATTTCTGCTGTGGAAGAGCACCCATAAATCCAAGCTATTTGTGACAAGTATTGTCCCACTGTAGAAAGATGAATTCTTGGGTCTTCATCTAATCCTAGAAGAGACTGCAAATTTTCCACTGGACTTAGCTCAGGAGCTCACACTCTTTAGATATCAAGGCAGCTTACATATATGAAGACAGCATGGTTAAATGAGAATCTGTTATCAAATTGGTCGTAGCATAGAACTGTAAGAATGAAAACTTAATCACACTATTCAAAGGAATAGTGTGTAAATAAGAGGACACCTTTCACACCTGTTGGTGGCTTCATCACCATCAGTTAAGAGCCTAGAACATGAGGCATCCAAACGACTGAAAAGGTCAGCATGTAACTGTAAGTCTCCCATCTCTTCCACCTCTTCCAGAGCTCAGTGAAGGCAGAGAGTTTTCTTCTTTGGTGCTTCCTATTTTGCACAGAAGAGTGTTTGGCACAGAGTGGAGGCTCAAAAATATATATATATATAGATATATATGTAATTACACAAGTTGCATGACCATGACATCTTTGATACATCTTAAAATTTCTGGGTATCGTCAAAACTCATTGGGGTTCTTCATCCATCAAATGTAGGAAAGGAGCAGTGGGAAATGAGTATGGAAGAAAAGTGAGGAAGAAAAGGGATGTGTTGTGTGTATATGTGTGTGTATGTATACAAGCATCTATAAAAATAATATAATGATGAATGGATGGGCTTTGTTCCAGGCTAGTCTAAAGCAAACAGATCCACTGAGACTGTTTCCTTATCATTCCAATTTTCTTAAAACAACTATGAATCAAAGGTAAGACACTGATGGGAATTGGAAGTTACTTAGAAATGTGGAATGAGGAAAGGGATAAAAACAACTGCTTATGTGCCAAGTGCTATGTCAGGCAAATATGGACTAGGTCACTGTCTTCTCTAATACAAAGAACTAACCAAAAGGCAGAGACTGTGGTTCCCACTATACAGGAAGGAGGCTGAAGGACTTAGTGCACAAATGATTGGCAGAGGAGTGAGGTCCAGCCTAGTCTCTTGGCTCCAATGACTGCCCTTCATTTGTCCCAGTTTTTGGCATCACCAACATGGTTCAGGCCATCATTTCCACTTGCCTGCCTGCCCTGGTCTCTCCTTAGTCTTTATAGCCTGAGTGATGTTTCTAAGACCCAAATCAGACATGTCACTCCTCTTTAAGTGGAACCAAAGAAGCCCATGATCCACCCATTTCCCATTTCCAGCATCCTTTAAGTCCACTCTAAGACCTCCCACTTCCTCCTCTTGCCTCTTTGTTCCCCACAAACAGCAGGATATGTCTCACCTCCACATGCTAGCTAACCCATCACCTGTTTCTGGAATATCTGCACCTTCTATCTTTGCCTGGCTAATGTAGAATCATCTTTCAGTACTTATCGGATACCTCAATTCCTTTAGGAATTTTGCTTAAGTTCCGGGTTGATGTTGGGACCCTCTTCTGCATTTCCATGGAACTCCCTAAATTCATGTGCCATAAAAATTTATCACATTCTGCTAAAATTGTCATTTTACATCATCTGTCTCACTAGTTTATAAGTTCTTTAAAGGCAGGAGTCAGATACTGCCCATTTTTGTACCTGTAGAGCTTTGTACAAGGTATCTGCAGTAAAGTAAACTTTTAGAAGTTGCTTTTCTCTATTCTAAGGTAAACACAAAGAAAAATGAGATTTCTCTTAGGCAGGGTGAAAAATGCCATCATTAATATAAACTGCTTCTGGAATGAACTGGTGGCTGGGCAGCTGGGCATGAGAGAAGACAGGGCATTCAGGAGGGAATGTCTTCTGGTTACACAGAAAAGTTGACCCTTCTCTTGACTACAGTTGCATCTATTCCTTACCTCTACTCGCTCCTCCAAACCCATAAGAACAAAGGAATAAAAATTATACAGACTCATTAGGACAAAGAAAACCAGAAACAAAGTCTACAATGAATGAATAATGTCAACCAAATTTGGAAGATAAAAAGAGGATGGATAAGTGGTGATTGACTTAGCAGAGGGAAAAGAGCTGAAAGCTACATGTCTTCATGGGGAAATGCTAACAAAAAGCAAATCAATATGTGCTGCAAACCCCAAGACAAACTGAGGGATCAAAGGCATTGAGGTATTTTGGAAGGCAGGCTCGCAGAGTATGGCTGAAAACAGGATTGGCTATAGAAAAAGCAGACTCCTAGATCCCATCTGCACACTTCAATGCCAATTAATGATCTCCCTTATCTCAGCATCAGAAGTTTTCTTTTCTGGAAAAACGAAAGCAGAGACTCTCTAGACTTGGGAATACTAAGGCCAGTGGAGGCAGGTGGTGAGTCACTACCATGGAAAGAAAAAGACTCAATGACAGTCCACAAACTGATGATGGTATCTTCAGTCTTTTCTCCCACTTCAGCTCACGCATTACTGGGAACCAGACTTGGATCCCTGGGAAGGAGACTATAGAATTCTTATGTTGAGAAAATAATTACCTGTGGCAGCTGTGGAGGTGTGCCTCAGGTTTCCTTTAAGAAAATATCCTGCAGAGAGCATAGGAGCATTGAGGCCATGTGTCCCTGGGCTACATTCAGCCAATGACTGAACATTACAGTTGTGGAAGACTCTTCCAACAGGCAACCTTTGGGAAGTCTCAGGGACTTCCCAACAGCCTGGCCAAGCCACTCTCAAAACTACACTGCAATCATGGGCTCTTCCTACCCAATCCTTCCTTCCTTCTCTCCTCTCAGGTGCCAGACCTGCACTGCTGCCTGAAGGCTCTTCCTACCCACTCCTACTTCTTCCCCCTTTATCCTTCATAGGTGTCTCCCCCAGTAAATCTCTTATACAACGAATCCTGACTTGAAGTCTTCTTCTCAAGGATTTGAACTGACCAGGTCATCCTAAGAGTGATCCAGGAAAACGGGTGCAAAGCTGGGCCTGGAGACTGACCCACACACCACTTGGATTGCAAAGAGGACCCCATCCTGAGTAAACATGGAGCACAGATTGTCCCTGGAATGAGATGGTGGCCAAATTCCTGAAGATGTCACTGGTGTTGACCTGGAAAATTGTCCCAGTAGAAGTTAATATCCTTTGCTAGTGTGATGATTCCAGATAATCAGGTATTTAAAAGCTAAGTGGAGAACAATGCCCACAATAAGAGCAGAGTTGGCTAGTAATTACAAACTTGTATTGCCACCCTGAAAAAGGGTGATGAGAAGCTGAGGGCAATAAGTGTGAGAGCCAGAGGGACTCTCTGGTAGCTTAAAAAAGAGGTACTTATTTTGCTGCAGTTGAAGAGTGGACACAGCTAAGGGGCAGACTCAGGACCTGATAGAGTTGCAGACCTCCAGTGATGTTTTAATGCATAGCCAAAGCAGGCTTGTTGTGCAAAGATCAGGGTCCTGGTTAGGAAAATCTGAAACCCCAAAACATGAGATGGGTATATCTGGATGGATGCCCCCCAGGATTTTGACTGCACACACTGAACACTCAGAAACCCCTGAGGTGGCGAGCCCTCCCATCCCTAGCAAAAGCTATTACTCTGCCATGGTGGAAGAATCCGTAGAAGCTTTTCCTTTAAAAGTAAACACATGCTTCCCTCCTCTCTTTTCTGCTAGGCAAATAGCTCGAGTTAAATCTCAGCATATGCTGGCCAGGGGCGTGCTGGGTCTGATAAGAGAAGAAAGAATGCTCATCAAAGAAACTGAAAGAATTAGCAGGGATATATTGAGTCTGTATAGTACCCCTGGCGTTATATTTTGAGAGTGATTGATGAAGGAAGTCAGAATATAAAACTGCAGAATACAAAGCAAAACTACATTAACTTGGGGGTACTTTTTTGGAACACAGAATTAAATACCCTGGCCAAGGTCCCAGGGGATGGAGCAAACTCACTGCTAATAGAAGCCTGAACATGCTTGGTCCACAGTAAAGTGGAAAGGCCTTAATTTCCACAGTAGATAGTAGAAGGAGGCATAAAAGATGGAGCAGTGCAGGCCTGCCCATGTGAGCCTCAAAGCCTCTCCGGAGCATTATATTCCTCTAGAGGGTTCAGAGGATGGAATACTCACCTGGACTTCCAGCAATGTATTGCAAGAGGGTAAACAGCATCAGTAATGAGTACAGCTTAGCCTGCATAAGAATTTGTAGATACTTCATTGTAGATTCTGGATATTAGCCCTTTGTCAGATGAGTAGGTTGCAAAAATTTTCTCCCATTCTGTAGGTTGCCTGTTCACTCTGATGGTCGTTTCTTTTGCTGTGCAGAAGCTCTTTAGTTTAATTAGATCCCATTTGTCAATTTTGGCTTTTGTTGCCATTGCTTTTGGTGTTTTAGACATGAAGTCCTTGCCCACGCCTATGTCTTGAATGGTATTGCCTAGGTTTTCTTCTAAGGTTTTTATGGTTTTAGGTCTAACATGTAAATCTTTAATCCATCTTGAATTAATTTTTGTATAAGGTGTAAGGAAGGGATCCAGTTTCAGCTTTCTACATATGCGGTGTATGGTTTTTTGTCCTTGCGATAGTTTACTGAGAATGATGTTTTCCAGTTTCATCCATGTCCCTACAAAGGACATGAACTCATCGTTTTTTATGGCTGCATGGTATTCCATGGTGTATATGTGCCACATTTTCTTAATCCAGTCTATCGTTGGACATTTGGGTTGGTTCCAAGTCTTTGCTATTGTGAATAGTGCCGCAATAATCATACGTGTGCATGTGTCTTTATAGCAGCATGATTTATAGTCCTTTGGGTATATACCCAGTAATGGGATGGCTGGGTCAAACGGTATTTCTAGCTCTAGATCCCTGAGGAATCGCCACACTGACTTCCACAATGGTTGAACTAGTTTACAGTCCCACCAACAGTGTAAAAGTGTTCCTATTTCTCCACATCCTCTCCAGCACCTGTTGTTTCCTGACTTTTTAATGATGGCCATTCTAACTGGTGTGAGATGGTATCTCATTGTGGTTTTGATTTGCATTTCTCTGATGGCCAGTGATGATGAGCACTTTTTCATGTGTTTTTTGGCTGCATAAAGGTCTTCTTTTGAGAAGTATCTGTTCATGTCCTTCGCCCACTTTTTGATGGGGTTGTTTGTTTTTTTCTTGTAAATTTGTTTGAGTTCATTGTAGATTCTGGATATTAGCCCTCATAGGTGGAAATTGAACAATGAGAACTCATGGACACAGGAAGAGGAACATCACACTCTGGGGACTGTTGTAGGGTGGGGGGACGGGGGAGGGACAGCATTAGGAGATATACCTAATGCTAAATGACGAGTTAATGGGTGCAGCAAAACAACATGGCACATGGATACATATGTAACAAGCCTGCACATTGTGCACATGTACCCTAAAACCTAAAGTATAATAATAATTAAAAAAAGCAAGCAAAAAAAAAAAAAGAATTTGTAGATACTTGCGGGGAAAAGTTCTGAAGAATGCAAGGCTCACTTCAAAATGTTTCTCTTCAGTTAGAAATTTCAGTCCTTCAAGTCCTGAATACCTTAATAGCCTTGTCCTACCTCCCAGCAGACTTTCAAGGTATATTATATTTTTTCAATCATACTTTGTAGGAGAATTCCCCTACATTGACCTACTTTGCCACTACTGCAATTGGACATCACACCAAACAACCTTTTTAGTCTCTCACTATTAAATATAAACCAATAGGGTCCACAGACAATAGAGAAAATTCTCTATCTTGAAGGGCAGAAAAAAAATATAGAGAACAAACAAATGGTGAGAAATGGATATGAAGCAAGGTACAAAAAATATATAGTTATCTTTGTCATAGAAATAAGAGACGCTTTGGCCAGGTGTGATGGCTCATACCTGTAATCCTAGCACTTTGGGAGGCTGAGTCAGGTGGATTTCCTGAGCTCAGAAGTTTGAGACCAGCCAGGGAAACATAGAGAAACCTCATCTCTACTAAAAATCCAAAAAATTAACCAGGCATGGTGGCATGCGCCTGTAGTTCCAGCTACTCAGGAGGCTGAGGCAGGAGAATCACTTGAACCTGGGAGGCAGAGGTTTCAATGAGCTGAGACCACGCCACTGCACTCCAGCCTGGCTGACAGAGTGAGATACTCTGTCTCCAAAGAAAAAAGAGAAATAAGAGAAGCTTTTGCAGCCATGAAAGAACAATATGATGCCATAAAAATAGAACTCTTGATGAGGAGTTAGAAGCTTTTGAAACTTAAAAATTATGGTAAGACAAATTAATAACTCTATAGGAATTTCAGAAGATAAAGTCCAGGGTAAAGTAGAACAAAAAGACAAAAAAGAAAAGGCAAATGGAAGAGAATAATATAAAAACAGGAGACCAATGCATTGGGTCCAATGATCCAGAACGAAGAAATAGAGAAAAGTTGGAGAAGAAAATCCTCAAACAAATAATAAGAACATTTTTCCAAAATGAGAAGATATGTGTTTTTAGAAAATGCCTGTTAGACACAAAGACTGAAAATGTAAACAAGACACATCATAATTAAACTTTACAATGCTAAGTAAAAATATAATCTCAAAAATTTCCAGGAAGATAAAATGTGTTACATATAAAGGGTCAAGAATTAGAATAACATCAGAATTCTCAATTACAGTATTGAGGGCTAGAAGAAAATGAAGCAGTATCTTCAAATTGTGGTAGAAAATGATTTTCCACCTAAAATTGTCTAAGACAAACAATCAATTAAGTATAAGCATAAGTTGCATCCGTTGCCAGACATTTGAGATTTCAAAAATTTACCTCCTATGTATGTGTTCTTGGAAAAGCTCCTGGAGATGTTGCACTACCAAAATGTCAGAGTAAATCAACAAATAAAAAGACATTGAGTCTTGGAAACAGGGGTACTACACAGAAAAAGTCAATGGAAGTAGATCCACAGGATTCTGGCAAAGAAAATGTGAGGAACATAGCACTTTGGCATGAGGAGGGACCAACTAGGGTAGATTTGAACAAGAGGCTAGATGGAGGATGACACTGAGAATGGTTTAAACGGTAGTCATGACTATGAAAATGGAACTGATTTATTTGTTTGACTATCTGAGACGAATATACAGTTCTATGGGACAGTAAGTGGAATAATTAATGATCAGCACAGGGAAATTTAATGAAAAAACAAATAAGCTGTACGAGAAGGAAAAAGCAGTAATAGTGTACTTTGTGGCTCAACATGAATAATAATTACATAGTAAAGACTGAATATTTAAGTAAAAAAATTGTTATACAACCATTTTGGGAAAATAGAGGAGAAACGTGTGTGGGCCCATACAATTTCTCCAAGGGTGCTTCAACCTCATCTTTCATAGCAGAGAGAATCAATAGAAATGTCTAAAATAAACACTACTTAGAAATACAATAGTAAGCCAGGCACAATAGCTCACACCTATAGTCCCAGCACTTTGGGAGGTCAAGGCAGGCAGATCACTTGGGCCCAGGAGTTCAAGACGAGTCTGGGCATCATGGTGAGACCCTGTCTCTACATAAAAATACAAAAATTAGCCACGTATGATGGTGCATACCCATAGTCCCAGCGACTGGGGAGGCTAAGGTGGAAGGATTGTTTGAGCCCAGGAGGTCAAGGCTGCAGTGAGCAGTGATTACACCACTGCACTCCAGCCTGAGTGACAGAGCAAGACCCTGTCTCAAAAACACAAAAATAAGAAATACAATGGTATATATCAAAATAGCTTTAAATGTTTAATTTGAGATAGTTAAAGCTGGGAATTATACATATTCTTAGTAGTCTTTGAACCACTTGAATCACTTTGGTGAAAACAAATAATCGAAGACCTGATCATTTCCACAATAAGGAAGAACAAGGAGTAATTCACAGACATATCAGC
The DNA here is from genome assembly GCF_006542625.1 of Nomascus leucogenys. Lineage (NCBI taxonomy): Eukaryota > Metazoa > Chordata > Mammalia > Primates > Hylobatidae > Nomascus > Nomascus leucogenys. The sequence goes on along the minus strand of NC_044385.1, from coordinate 122,365,019 downwards.
ATGGAACAGTCTCTCCCATTTCAAAACAAGCAACACCTCCCTTAACGTAATGCACCACTTCTCTTTACAAGCCGGCTTCATTAGTGTTGACTACTCACTGCCTCCACTTCTCACTGGCCACTTAGTTATTCACCTGCCATTATTACTGAGTTTTTTTGTTGTTCAATACCATGAATTCTCTTCCCTTATTTGACCATGTTAAATCATCTTCTCTTTTGACTTACCTACCGCAACTTCTGACTATTTTCCTCTAGTCGCTCTTCATTTCTTCACACCCCCTCCAAAGGTTCTACTTTTTCTATTTGACATGAAAATATGCTCAGAAAACCACTGTCAGGCCACAGCAAACTCACTTCCTAGGTGGCATCAGAGCCGGGGGTGGTCTTGCCATTGCACTTCCCTAACCCAGGTTCCCGTCTAGACTGTGCTCTGGGCTGATTCCTTAGCAAAGTGCTTTCTCCCTGCTTCCCTGGACTTAAATTCCAGGCTTGCTTGCTTCCTGACCTGCTGACATGTAAGAGTACATCACCAGGTTCCCTTGAACTATGCCCTGACTCTCTGGGCCTTTTGCTCCTTCTTCTGCTCAGTCCCAACTCCTAAGAATGCTGCTGGGCCAGAAAATCCAGTCCGTGCTTGTCCCAGCTAAGAAACAACATGTGTGATGGCCCCAAGGAGAAAAGGAGCGTGGAATGTCAAGGGGACAGGAGAAGAAGTCCAGGGTGGCCACAGTAGAGAGAATTAGGGGGTCAGTGACCAGAGATGATGCTAGAAAGATGGGCAAGGGCCAGATGTCACAGGGCCTTTTGCTCCCCTTATAGATTCTTGTCTTAAAGATCAGTAGAAACCGTTCAATTGCATAGAGCATGAACAATTTCTGACCAGATTTTCATAAAAAAATGAGTTTGTATGAAGTATAGAGGATGTATAAGATATGAATGAGAGAAAACCAGTTATGAATGGTGCAGATGGAAGATTATGGTGGTAGAATTAAGGTGGTGAAGATGGAGAGATGCAATTGAAACAGGGAGAATTAGGAGGTAAAATCTACAAGACTTAATAATGACTTGGTTAGGGATTTTGAGGGACTAGCATCAAAGATGACCTCCAAGTTTCTGGCTTGAACATCTGAGAAACTGATGGTGCCAGTCACAGATAAAGCAGATACTGGAGGAGGACCAAGTTTGAGGGAGAAGTTACCAGTTTTTGAGCTTGAGATGTGTCTGAGACAGCTGGGTGATGATTTACCAGAAGTCAGCTGGATATACAATTCCGGAAAACATTGAATAGAAGAATGGTCTGAGTTGATAGATAAAAATGGTGTGGTCGGCCAGGCGTGGTGGCTCACAGCTGTAATCCCAGCACTTTGGGAAGCTGAGGCAAGCAGATCACGAGGTCAGGAGTTTGAGACCAGCCTAGCCAACATGGTGAAACCCCATCTCTACTAAAAAATGCAAAAACTAGCCGGGTGTGGTGCAGGGTGGTGCACGCCTGTAGTCCCAGCTACTCAGGAGGCTGAGGCAGGAGAATCACTTGAACCTGGGAGGCAGAGGTTGCAGTGAGCCGAGATGGCACACTGTACTCCAGGCTGGGCGACAGAGTGAGACTCCATCTAAAAAAAAAAAAAAATGTTGTAATGTTGTACCAGTTCCTATCACTGCTCACTGCTATACAAAACTGAAAATTGTCACAATCTATCTGTTGATGGCCTTAACACAGATCTATTAGTTCACAGTTCTAAAGGTTAGAAGCCCAAATGGGTTACATTTTATTAAAATCAATCTGTTAGCAGAGCTGCATTCCTTCTGGAGGCTCTAAGGGATAATCTATTCTCTTGCCTTTCTCAGGTTCTAGAGGTCATCTGCACTGTGTACTCCTTGGCTCCTTCTTCCATCTTGAAAGCCAGCAGCACAGTGTAGCATCTTCAAGTCAATCTCTCTCTCTCTCTCCTCCCCTTCTCTCTCTGACTTCTGCTTCCATTGTCACATCCCCTTCTATGACCCTTATCTTCTGACCTCCCTTTTATAAGGATCTTTGCGCTTACATGGAGCCCATTCACATAATCCAGAACAATCTCCCCATCTGAAGACCCTGAATGTAATCACATCTTAATTTAACCATGCATTTTGCCATGTAAGATAATATATTCACAAGTTCCTGGATTTGAATGTTGACATCTCTAGGGACCACTGTCCTGCCTGCCACATGTGTAGGGACATGACTCTGTAAATGCTTATTGAATAGGTGGTTTTAAAAAAGGAACGCAATTTTTAAGTGAGATGGTGTTTTCCCCTAATCTGATAGAATCAAACTCAGAAACAGGGAGATTTAACGGATGAGCCAGGGGAAATGATGAAATGTATAGTAGTGCTGAAACCAAGTTGTTTTTACCAGAAAAAGTTTTACGAGTTTTGCTCCTAAAAAATTCTCCCTTTTGAACACGTATAGGAAAGATAATTTATGCCTAAAGCCTATCATCTTAGAAATTGGTTCAGCTTTTTTCAGGAGGCAGTCTAAGCATGACTTTGGTGAGCGTAATATATGGTGTATCAACCTCAGTTAAGCACCATTCAGTAAGAGGACAGGGATTCCTGGTTTTCTCTCTCTGGCTACTCACATCTTGACTGACATTGTTACAGCCTCAATACACAGAATACAAAGCCACCATGAAGATGATGTCTCTTATGGTTACGTCCAATGAGCTACTTGTGAAAGCTTCGTTTCCTGCCCCTGTAACTGAGATCTTCTGGTTGAGAAGTTTTAGTGCCAAGAAAGTTGTCCTTCCATCATTAGATACAGAATGGTTCTAAAGGGGTAGTACTTCCTTGTAACCTGGTTATTTTAGGCTGATCATTACCACTGGACAAACAAGCAAAAGAAGGGTTAGTGGGGTTTTTTATTTTTAATTTATTTTTTCTCCCTGCCTTATGGTGCTGAGGGTCAGTGTTTAGGATGATGTATTTGACTTTAACTATTAAAAGATAATAGAATGCTGCCACAAAAGTGGAAGGAAGGCATATGGATGGAACCCAGGCAATCCTGTGGATGCTGCCTTGCAATACCTTATACACTGATGACTCATGCAAACTAAACAGGTAGATCTACCAGGGCTCAGAATATATACACGTTAGAGAACCCCACACAAAGGGAAGTCAAAGTAGCAGGTGGACGAAGGATGTCATATTCAGTTAGCACTGGTGACAGATAACAGAACTAATCTTTGCAGCTGTTATTCCTTCTTTGCTATGCAATACATATATTAAATGTTTTGTCTGATTTTCCTTCTCTTTCCTCTACCTTCCTCTACTATCTTATATGGTGCATATGCCATTTAGCTTTAAAGTGGAAAACTGATGAGACACCACAATGGAATGAGAGGAGACACGGACATCACTCAGATAATCTAGGCTTGGAGATGAATGGGGTAACTGATAAGACTTCAGGTTATCTTCCTTTAGGAAGAGGATGTTAATGCACTTTTGATATGTTAGGAAAGTTAACTTTGAGACATTTTTTGAACTGTCAAGATAGAAACGAAGATGTGGTGAATTTTAGGCAACAAGAAGTGGACTATAAGGCACATGTAGATTTTTGTTGGTGGTGGTTGTTATTGCACAAAACACATTTCCCTCCCAAGAGCATCTTGAAATCCTTCTTGAGAATTATTCCCCTCCATTGTGTATTTAGTCTTAGCAAGGAAACTGGGTTGATCTTGGGGGAAAGGGGAAGAATAAATGTTCATTATAAGTTACACCAAGTATAGATATATCTATTGCTATATTTGGAGAATAAACTCAAGATTTTTATAATATCAATAAAAATGTCAGACTTCATTACTATAGAAGGAAAGTACATACAGTTTAATATGTAATTGCTATATAGTTAAGTCAAACATAACTGCAGATGCATCAAAATCAAAGGTTACGGACTAGGGTTGTGTTAACTCTAATATCTTTTCAACAAGGAATTGAGGAAATCTTAATCCACATGTGGCTATGGATGTTTTTCTAATTTGATTTTCTCTTCTGTTTTCATTGTTCAGTATCACTGATCTCTGTGTGTTTCTCTATCTCAACAATTTAGTACTTCTATTATAATAGTTAATAGAAATCATGGCAAATTCTATCTTTCATAGTAGTTACCCAAAATTTAGCAGCTATGTTTCTCAAACTCTAGTTACCTCTGTTCTTAATCACATAGAACTTAAGAAGACTCATTCTGTTTCCAGTGCACTCATAAAATTTCTTCCCCTTACTTCTTGCCTGAAATACATGTTTGGCAAACGCCTTCTCATCATCCTACTGATCTCTCCCTCTACCCTTCTCTGAGCCCTCTCCAAACTGTCGTCATACTCTGCCAAATACCCAATGGGATCCTCTCTGCCCAGATACCAGTTGCATTTTTCCTAAGCACTTAGTGGCCAGCACCTGGTGTTTTACAGTTTGACAATTTTACGCCCACAGTTGGGTACGCCTCCAAAAGCACCTTGCCAAGCTCTGACAGGAAGGTAAAATGGGCATTCTCCAGTGCACCTTCTTTAATTTTTCTCTTAATGGCGATTTTCAATCCTTTGCCTAGGTGGATGGTGGGTATTTACCTGCCGTCTAATATGAATAAAAGGGAGAAATTATTGTTCCACTTCCTCTGGCATTACCAATCTTTCTCAGTTGTTGAATTGCTTCCATAAACATGCTTCCAGGCAAGTGAGCTGATTATTTGGCCTGTACAGGAATGAGACATTTGGATATGAAACCAAATCCCCAGTCTCTTTTTTCCACAATTATGTTTTGGTCTAATCATTCTGATGAGAGAATGAAACTAAGACTTTTTAAGTGGAGCTAGAGACTTCAGAGATGGATATAAAGTATTACAGCTTCAGGGATCATTAGAAACTATCTGATCCAAACCATGCGTTTTAAAAATGAGGAAACTGAGGTTCATTGAATGGAAGTATCTTTCCCATAGCTTGTTAGGGAGAGAAAAGACTAGTCTTACATTCATTCTGCTACCAGGCACTGTTTCTCTATCCTACAAGATATAGAGAGTATCAACTTAGGAAATTCTAAAGTGTGCATTCGATATAGTCTAGCTCTTTTTGCACAGATCTACTTATATTTTGGTAAGACGTGAGGATAATCTCTCTTTTCTTAAAAAAATTGTTTTTCAAAAGAAGAGGACAACAACAAAAAAGCTTACTTAACCTTACTGCTCCCTGGCTTCCGTGATGTTTTGCTCTCATCCTCCCTGCCTAAGCAATGATTTCCAGCTATCGTCCTCATGGTTTCCAAAATAACCATCCCATCCTTCCCGTGTTCCCACCTCACCCTTGGAAATACCCCCTCCACTACCAAGCATCAGTGACTGTCTGACTCCCAGGCATGATCCTGGCTCACTGCAACCTCCGCCTCCTGGGTTCAAGTGATTCTCCTGCCTCAGCCTCCCGAGTAGCTGGGATTACAGGCACCCGCCACCACACCTGGCTAATTTTTGTATTTTTAGTAGGAATGGGATTTTGCCATGTTGGCCAGGCTGTTCTTGGGCTGGGCGTGGTGGCTCACATCTGTAATCCAAGCACTTTGGGAGGCCAAGGCAGGCGGATCACCTGAGGTTGGGAGTTCAACTCCTCCATTTTCATTGTTTTCACCTCCTGTCTGCAGTTGGCAATTATAATTTATTCCTCCATCTCTTCCCTGAGTCAAACACATATTCTTTGGTATGTCACTTTTCAAAAATAGCTAAAATTGTTTTTTACTGTAGAATGCTTGAGAATTAGAGAAAAGGACCGAAGTGTGACATATTCCCATGTTTCTAATGAAACAACAATTATTCATTTGATATATTTCCTTTTGGGCTATTTTCATATTGCACATATGTTATCTCAATTATTTCTTGTGTTTCTGCATGTTTTCATGCTTTTAATTGTTGCATAATATTCAACAGAGTGTTCATACCTTAAGTTATGATGATATTTGATATCCGAAACAAAGAATAAAATTTATATCCATGATGTCCTGAATTACTCTAAGAAGAATCCCAAATTGAGAGTTAAGTACAAAACGTGGTGACCTGAAGTTGACCTGCAGTAAATAATTCACATCACTGAATAGAGAATAACTTAGTTTTATAAAAGAAATATTTCATAAATCTGAAATACCTTGGGATGAGAATCAGGTTTTTCCAGAATGCCTTTACATTCCTCCAAGAGGCTGAATAATCATTCTCCCAAAGATGTCCACGTCCTAATTCCTGGAACCTGAGAATATGTTACCTTACATGGAAAAAGGGACTTTGCAGCTGCGGTTAGGAATCTTGAGATCTGAAGATTATCTTGGATTGGCCATATTGAGCTCAGTGTAATCACAATGGACCTGATAAGAGGGAGATAAGAGGGTGAGAGAAGGTACTGTGACCACGAAAGCTGAGGTTGGAGTGAGAGGCTTTAAAGATGGAAGGAGCCATGAGCAGAGGCATGTGCGCAGCCTCCGGAAGCTGGAAATGACAAGGAGATTTTCCCCTAGAATCTCTAGCAGCGACACGGGTCCCCCACACCTTGATTTCAGCACAAAAGGCACATTGGGACTGACCTCTACTGTAAATGTGTGTGTCTTAAGCCACTAGGCTTGTGCTAATTCATCACAGCAGCCACAGGAAACTAATCGAATCCTCTCCACCCTGACAGGCAAGGCTCTAGGCGCTCCATAAAAATCACCCATGACTTTGCTCTGGTGGCTCCTCATTCCTTCAGAATGCTACCTCTCACCCGGCATTCCACTGCTTCTCTTCATTTTGCTACTTATGGCCCATGCCTGGGCTTTTTCTCTATACCCAGCTCCTCCAGGTTTAGATTTGTGAGCCAGATTGCCCTCAGCCTTGATGCTCTCTCTTGATAACTCAGCCCTTGTCTCTTCAATGTTTGGCCTTAATACCTGGGATTCTAGCCCAGGAACAGTGCTCAGCTAAGCACCAAAAGGGGAGGTGAGATGATGATTTCTAGATGGGTAAACTTCATAACCCCAGCGCTTTCCTGATTTTTAGACCCATAATTATTAGGCATGCTACCATAGATGCTTAAGCTCAACACATCTAAAACTGAGCTCATAATTTCTCCAAATCCTGCCCCTTCTCCTGTAATCCAATTCTGGTTACTGGCAACACCTAGTCATCTCATCCACAAGCCTCAGAGTTCCATTAGATCTCTCTGACTTCCTATGGTGTACACTCTATTTTCCTGCTCCTACACGGAGAGCTGCTCAGATGTTCATTCTGGGATATTTTTAGTTTACTCAAGCATCAGGAGCCCTGGTTAGAGCAGATCTTGGCTATTATTTTAGTATAATTGAGCTACCATTATCTTTTAATAAAAGTTATACATTATATTATATACTCATAAAATTGGTTGATCAATTAATAAAGCAGGTCAGAATGACTATCTAACCATATGACTAGAAAACTGCATTGGGCTTTCATTCATCTAAACACGGGATCTGCCATCTCCAACTATGGATACTTTCAGATTCATCTGGAGATCACAGCAAATCATCCTTTTAAGATTAGGTTAGTATTACAGAAAGAAGTGATTCCTATTATCATGTTACTCTGACGATAAAACTTAAAATGATCATTCTATATCACAATGCAGGCATTGATGTTTTGATCATACACCAAAAAAAGGGGTGGCATTTCACACGTGACACCTCCAGTGCTCAAAGAGTATCACCAGGTTAAGATAATATATTAATCTTGGATCTCAGAGGCTCCCAAGTGATCACTCAATGACTTTCTTTTGTAGGGACCCACTGGCTTTCCCTGCCTTATTGCCACCCTCAAAATAGTGAGAATTCTATCTTCAAAGAATTTCTTGTCCTGTGCATTTTGTCCTACAGGGAATGAGATTCTTGAAGATCCCACCTGATCTTTACTAACGGACGAGTACTTTGAAAGTGCAGATGTTATGAAGTGCACAAACCAAGTTTCTTTTGGAGTGTAGACTAGAAAGTATGTAATTTTAATTTTTTCACAAAGGACCCAGCCTTGTTTTTCTGTTTATAAAAGATAGTCTCATTACTAAAAAGAAGAGATAAGTACAAAGTAATAGAGACATATAATAAATACCATCTTAAATCCACCACTGAGATTTAGTCCCTGTTCACATTTCCTTTATATTCTTCCAGGATTTTGTCTAACTAGCAAGTCAGTCAAAGGCTTTTGTCTGTGCCAGAGATGGGGAAAATGAAACAGAGAAGCTAAAAGTTTCAAAAATAGGAGAAGCAATCTCCTATTTGTGCTGTGGCAGCAAACATTAGGAATGAGGTCCCAGAGCCATGCATAGTACGGCCTAATGTAATTAGGAAGCCAAACCTGTCTGTTGCCTTCTGCCACTGGGAACCCTCAAACTATGCAGCTTAAAAAAAAAAAAAGAGGCCGGGCGCGGTGGCTCACGCCTGTAATCCCAGCACTTCGGGAGGCCGAGGCGGACGGATCACGAGGTCAGGAGATCGAGACCATCCTGGCTAACACGGTGAAACCCCGTCTCTACTAAAAAATACAAAAAATTAGCCGGGCGAGGTGGCGCGCGCCTGTAGTCCCAGCTACTCTGGAGGCTGAGGCAGGAGAATGGCGTGAACCCCGGGAGGCAGAGCCTGCAGTGAGCCAAGATCGTGCCACTGCACTCCAGCCTGGGCGACAGCGAGACTCCGTCTCAAAAAAAAAAAAAAAAAAAAAAACTGGCACAATATCTTTCTTTAAATGCACTGAGGACTGAGCTATTAGACCCTAATCCACGGAGAATTGATGTAGCCCTTGATTTACTAGAGAAATCTGCCGGGAAACATTGTTTCTCGTCACCACCACTGACAGATTCATGCTTAGAACAAGACTGTTTTAGGTTTCAGAGGGAATATTTTCCCTAGATTCACCCACAGAGTAATTGTCTTTAAAATGAAGTTACAAAAGGTGAGAGGAACCTTAGGAGGTACTTGGGCTGACAAATGTTTCAGCTGCAGCCATTATCAAGGAGGGGGTGTGATCCCATCACCGCTCCAGACCTTGGTTCTCTCCTCTGCATGGGGGGCTCGCGATCCATGTTCAAACACCTCACAGGATGCTTCCCCAAATAACAGTTCCTAAGTGGGCATACGGGCACTCCCAGACAAGTACACTCATACACAAATATCAGGAATTATCACCACTCCTGGGGCCATAATCATACCCATCATCTCAGAGTGGAGACATTTGCTGGGAGACACACCCGCTCTCCTCTTCCCCTGCATTTCTGTTCAGATCACAGAACCCACACCTGCCGCACACACATATTGAAATATGAATGCCTTTTCCTTAGCCTGACCTACTGCTTCCTGCAGCTTTCTGAATCAACCAGCTGAGTGAACCAAACATCTGCACGTGACTGATGCACGTATAATTCCCCCAGAACACTAATACACATGAAAACCCAGCCAAAAGAGAAAGGAAAAAAAAAAAAAAGGGCAAAGAGAATATGCATCTTTGAAAGCTTATTTTTCACTCAGCCTACCCTGATTTCTTTTAGGCAGAGGGCCAATGCTTCTCCAAGCATCAAGTCTAATTTTCTTATCCTGACACCCCAGTTCTCCATCACCTGATTCCTATCAATCTGTCTCTTCTCTCACTGTCATACTCCCTTGTCCACTTCCCCCAACTCAGACCTCATTCCTTCCTTTATTTTCAGCCAAGACTGCCCAAAATTCCTGAAAGATCCATGCCTTCTGAAACCGCTACACTTTGACCCTTACAGACTTATCTGTCCCTCTGGGACCCTTCTATCCCCATTAACACCATCTCATCCTTTGAACAACTCATACATCCCTCCATCTAGAGAGACTTTGTCACTCCAGGGTGGACAATGTGCTCCACCTTCTACTTCTATATTTTTTTTTTTTAAAGAAATGGGGTCTTGCTGTCACTCAGGCTGGTCTCAAACTCCTGGCCTCAAGCAACCCCCTAACCTCAGCTTCCCAAAATTCTGGGATTACAGGCGTTAGCCATTGTTCCTGGCCATCTCCACGCTTCTTATACTTAACTGTCAAAACACCCAGCCACTGAATTCTAAGGTCGATTTAATTACCTGGATCTCTTACTCATTGTTGATGAAGACTGTGCCTTCCATCTTGGTTCTACAGTTACTTGGCATATGGTGGAAATCAGTAAATGCCTATTGCAAGGAAAAAGGAAGGGAGAAAGGGAGGGAGGGAGGTAGTTCAAGGTAGACGGAGTACATTTTAGTTTTGTTAGGATGAAACTAAATGTTTTGGTAGGAAAATAACCAAAACAATTCCTCATTTGTGTACGGGAGGAAATATAAATACATGTAGGTATGTATATATACACATATGTGTATACATGTGTACAAATGCATATGCATATACATATATGTATGTGTGGCTACATTCCTGCATATATGCATGCACATGTGAGCATATATGTAAGTATGTGCATGTCCATTTGCATACATACATGTGTGTAAATATGTATGCATATTTTATGTCTATATACACATACATGTGTGGACACACACATGTTCTGGTCTTCTTGGCTCGTCTATCACCCTATGTACAGAACCCACAGTACACACAAATAAAATTAATATGATCACAACTTAAAGGGACAGATAAGGACTTTTAACCAATTTTCAGCAAATGGTTATTAATGTTTACTTTCAGAACCACATGCACAGCATGTGCAGCTGGTGACTCTGCGTGGGCCACCTGCTACCTAGTGCTTTTTCAATCATGCCTGATTACAACAATGAGGGAGAAAAACACCAGATAGCTCAGCCTGATATGTTTTTTATCATTCAGTCTGCGTTTGGGCAGAAGAGTTCAAACCACGAGTGTCAGCAGTGTGGAAGACAGCGTGGGGCTCGGGCCACCTGCCGCAGCGGACCCCTGGCTTAGTTTCCATTGCTGTCTTAGCATGGCAGAAATCAGATTCCAGCCAGCCACAGCAGGTGACAGGAGCTGAAGCTCAGCCCTTCCTGAAAGCAACCCATGCCCTCAAGGATGCTGACGGTGATCCGAGTACATTTTCCAGCTCCCTTGTTCTGTGTAAATAAATGTTTAAGAAGAAAGAAGAACTAGCAGCGATCCCCAGCACTTTATGAAAACCAGGATACTGATACTCCCTCCCCGTTGGATGGCACGCCACAGTTTGTTTGCATTTCATTTGCTGTTTATAACAATAGAGGAAGAAAGACAAAATGTTGTTTTTAACACGTGAAGAACATGAGATCAGAAGAGGTAAAGTTAATTTCCCAGAATTATCTATGCTAAGCCTTGAAAAGCCATGTTTATTGCAGATCAGATATTTACTCTAAAACAAAAGTGTAGAATAGCAGAAAAACAATGGGCTTAGAGGTCAAACGGCTGTAAGTTTGTCCACATACATCTCTATGATTCCAAGCCAGTCATTTACTTTCTCTGAGCCTCATAGTCTCATCCATAAAGTGGAACCACCTGTCTTTTGCATAGCCAAGGAGGCGGTGCCCATGGAAGAGCACTGAGAGTTATAAAGGGCTAACTCCGGTGAGGGATGACTCCCATCATGGTGACCAGTTATCCTCTGCTCTGAATTTTGTTCTTCACAGGCCAACTTGAAAGAGTTTGAAGCCTGAGTTTGGATTTATAGGAGCACTAGAATACATCAGCTCCAAACATTCACAAATCAGGAGCTGATTTCATCTCCTCTTGAAACCTATCATCTGTTAGCTAAAATAGCTCTGGTTGCTTTTATTCCAGATAATAACACTTAAAGTTTTAATGAGAGATGAGCATGTTCATTAAAAAACAATCCAAATGAAAGAAACTAAAAAAAAAAAAAAACAAAAAAAAAACCACTTACTTGGAAATCCATGCCTGTAATGAAGTCATACTATTGTGTAGACAACAGTGGAATGATTAGGTCTGATTTAAAAAAAAGAGTTGTCCCAGCACCCTATGTAGAAAGACTTTTTTTTCAATTTCCATGAGAGTTGTGTTCACTTGCAAATTGGTTGTGAGCCAGCCAGATGGGAGGGGGTCCCCAGAAAAATTCCAGCCAGCCTGCGCCCTGGGAAGGGTGTGCACTAGGGTGGAGCCACAGAAGTGTGAACCCTTTGCAGTGGGAAGGAGCCTGGCCCCTCCTCTTCCTGGGTGGAACTGGGGATTCAAGCTGCGAGGCAGTAAGTACACTAGATGAACTCTGGCCTTGAGGAGTCCCTGTTTCTCCTTTTTCCTTTTCACCCAGGAAAACCCTGCTTTACTCACCCTTCAAACCATCTGCCAGCTTGAATTTTCATGGCCGTGGGACGGACAAGGACCCCGTCTTTAGCTGAACTAAGGAAAAGTCCTGCGGCAGTTGTGTGAGATTATTAACACAAGTTACACAGAAACACATGTTATCCACGTTAGGCCAGCCTCTCCATGCCTATTTGATGGAAGTGCGGGCAAAATGTAAGAAGAATAACTCCGCTGTGTTTTGGATTAAAAGGATTTTTGTGGACTAGCACGATTATTTATTTACCGTACCTATAGGCAAATGTATTCATGAATGGTAGCTCAAGATGTTGCAAGTAGACATCAGCTATTTTCAGAAGAGCTCAGAGAGTTGCCACCCTGCCAATGAGAAGAAGCTTAGGAAGGGGGATCCCTCTGCAGCTGCTCCGGGTACTTGGCACATGGCCAGAAGGGATCCCACACCCTGCATCTGCCATGGCCTCTCAAAGAAAGAGAAGAAAATGTTTCACCCGTGCATCGAACATGCCTCTATACAGGACAGTCATAATTTGGGTGTTTATAAGTCAGGGATGACTGTGATGCATTTCCTAACTTTTATTCTCTGCTGTAGCTATGTAAGATGGAGAGTCTTTAGCTATATGCTCTAAAACACAGAAATAACCTGACCCCAGCCCTGTTACTGTGGCAGCTTGGTTGGCCTTTAGAGGTTAACATTCTAATCCTCAAAAGGAAGAAAATCATATGAGAGAATAACATCTTCAGATATTGAAGCAGAAAGAATATTAAACGATATGGATTCAGAAAAAAAGAGAGGAAAAATCTTCATTGTTCATGCTTTCCCAAAAACGTACCGGCTATTTAATTTAGATCAGATCTGACCCCACCCCTACGTTTCTGTGTTATCTTCGCTATTAGAATAGATATGACCCTGGGCTGGAACTGATCTGTCACTAGAGGAGATAAGATCAGACCCGGTCCACCAGGCAGGTGTCAAATGCAAACAGTCAGAGGCAGAAGTGAGAGTGAAGAATTTGGAATTGAAGGCTGGGCTAACACCAGAGCTTAAGAAAATAATTAATACTCCAAGGGTGAAGCCAGTTGGAAAGCAGAGGAAATTGAACTCCTCAATATAGACAGAGGGTGCCCAAGAATTATTGAACCTGAACAGCCTCGTGGGTGTCCAGCTGAGCTGCCCTATTTCCTGTCCATGGTTTGGCAATCAGGAAACCCACGATCCTGAGAAAAGGCTGAAAAGAGCCTTTAGACACCAAAGATTAGAATTAGCCAAGGACCTGAACTGTAGAGATTCTGACTTAGGGTGGGCCCAGGAATCTGTGGCCACACTTTGAAAAACACGGTATTAGCTTTCACTCCCAAACAAGCAGCTCAGCTGCAATGCCTCTAAAGGTGTAAGTTATGGTAAAAAGGAAGTGAAGTCAAGGTGTGTATGGATGTCCAGTATCCAATAGTTTCACCCGAAGGCTGAAACAAACCCAGGAAGCCAGCGGGTGAAAAATAGATGTTAGTTTACAATTCTGGGCTTTAGTCCTAAGACAATTCAATCAAGAGAGAGCCAGCAGCTATTTTGATGTGATAGCTTTGTCCAAGCTGCTGTCCACTTCCCACCCAAGTCTAAAGAACCCTGACATTTTTTTAGCTGGGTGGTTACATAAAGGACAAGAGCTGTTTTGAAAGAAGGCTGTAGTTGGGTGCCTGGTGCAAAGGGTCAGACTTAATGTAGGTTGTCAGGAGGAAGTCAGAAGCAAAGAAAAGAGAAACCCAGCAGGTGAGAAAGGAACAGCAGTTCCGCTCTCCCCAGCAGACCGATGCATTCTCTGAAGCACTTTCCATCCTAGACGTTCCAGCCTGGGGGCAAAGATACCCTCTTTTAGTTGGATTTTGGTTCGCCAAGTTGGTGGGGCCCAAGGGCGCTACGACACTTGAGGGTAAGATGTGGCAATAGTGGAAAAGCAGAACACTGAAAAGTATGCTTGGTAGACACTGGGCGGGACTTGGCTTCCACTGAGATTAAAGTTGACAAATGGGGAGGATGTATTATACAATGTATGGGTTAAGAGCACAAAGCCTGCAGCTGAACTGAGTTTGCAAATCTTGGCTTAGGTAACCATGAGCAAAATACTTGAACTTCAATTATTTTATCAGTAAAATGTAGATAATTATAGTTTCTACCTTTGGGATTTTGTGGGGATTAAACATGATAATCAAGGTAAAGTGACTGTGGCTACTAGGTGGAGAATGGATTGCAGGTAGGCAAGAGTGGGAGTGGAGAGATCAGTGTGTGGCAGTTGTCTGGAAAGGAAACCACAATGGCTGAGACTTTGGTGGTGGTAGGAGAGACATCAAGAAGCGGGTAGCCAGAGTCAGGCCATGTCATCACACTGCTTACTGCCCTTAACTGTCTTCCTTGAGCATCTTCAATGAACCTCACGGCCTTCCAAGAGCAGACTCCTGATCACACCTCCCACGTCATTTTGGGTCACTTTCTTCTCTCTCGCTATGCTCCAGCCTCCCTAGTCTTTTAGTTTCTGCAACAGGTCGAGCTCCTCTCCCATCTCAGGGCATAATGTTACTTGGAACATCCTTCCACAACATTCTTCACTCCACTCTGTGTATGAATGGATATCTCTCAGCTTTCAGGTCTTTCTTTCAATGATACCTTCTTAAAGAGGTCTTCTCTGAACATGCCACTCAAAGTCTGTTCCCATCATGCACAATTCTCAATGCCAGCATCATAATTCCATCATAGCACTAATAACAAATTGTACTTACTTTACTCATCAAATTGTTTTACTTTCAGTGTCTGCCCCATTGCATTCCTTTTAGAATATAAGTTCCACAAGGAGAGGGATCCTTTCCATTTGGTTCACCTTTATATCCTCGATGCCTACCACTGTACCTGGTATGTAGGTGGGCTCCTTAAATACTTGTTAAGTGGCCAAATGAATTAAACTTATTAAAAATATCAGTGATCTCCAGAAAATACACAGCACAAGTCAAACCCTTTGGCAAACAAGACCCCTGCCCACCCATTCAGCCCCTTCTCTCATACACAAACATCTCTTTGTATAATCCTGGAACTGTCGGAGGCATTCCGACCAGAGCAACTTCGTCTTGAATAAGGGCAGGGTAAAATGAGGGTGAGACCGACTGGGCTGCATTCCCAGGAGGTTAGACATTCTTAGTTACAGGATGAGATAGGTCAGCAGGGCTGGTATCACAAGATACAGGACATAAAGACCCTGTTGATAAAACAGGATGTGGTAAAGAAGCTGGCCAAAACCCACCAAACTCAAGATGGTGACAAAAGTGACCTCTGGTTGCCTTCACTGCTTATTATAATGCACTAACGTGCTAAAAGATGCTCCCACCAGCGCCATGACCATTTACAAATTCCATGGCAATGCCCGGAAGTTAACCTATATGGTCTAAAAGGGAGAGGAGCTCTCATTTCTGGGAAATCCCTGCTCTTTTCCCAGAAAACTCATCAATAATCTACCCCTTGTTTAGCGTATCATCAAGAAATAACCATAAAAATAGCCAATCAGCAGCCCTCAGGGTTGCTCTGCCTATGGAGTGGCCATTCTTTTGTTTCTTTGCTTCTCTAATAAAGTTGCTCGCACTTTATTCTATGAACTCGCCTTGAATTCTTTCTTGTGTGAGATCCAAGAACCCTCTCTTGGGGTCTGGATTGGGACCCCTTTCTAGTAACACAAATACAGCCATATCAATCCGGAGGCGACCTCTCGATGGAACATCCTCTTCTCAGGACACTACTTTTTACCTGGAATCTTCTGCCTGTGCCTTGTTCTTGAGAAGTCAGGCATTATCTCATTTGTGATTTCAGTTGTCCCCCAGCCCACCCCAAGGGTGCCAACTCATACCTTCATGCCCCTCATATTCACTCTACTGTGGCATGGCCCCCTATTTAGAACATTTGTCTCTCCCAACCCTGCTCTCCTGCAGATTGTGTGTGCCTCAAGGACATATTATTTGTCACTGTTATCACCAGAATCTAGTACCTTACATAGCACAAAATTGGTGCTCAGAAAAAAAAATTGTCTAATAAATTCAAAAATGAATAAATATGCTTGTTTGCAAGGCTCTTAGAATAACTGTCTTTGACTGCTCATTTTTAGTCTTGCTGCAATCAGTATGTTGATAATTTTAGGCTAGAAATTCAATATGGCGTATAGGGTGAATTAACATGATCTAAGCCATGGTACTAAAATTATACATAACAGCATAATTATACCTGGTATCAGATAATTAGATGTGATAAGTGACTTCAAAAGGTTTTAGGTGCATTTTCACTAATGGTTGATTCTTGGTAATTTTGGACATTTTTAATATTGCCAATTGACATGTAACATGGTGAGGATCCATTTTAATTATGAGAGCCTCATATTCTACAGCATGTTGTTTTTCTCTCTAATGGTACAGCAAGTGTTGCTGATACATGTATTACACTGGACAACATCAGTAAAAGGTAACTGAAGAATAATCTCCAAGGACTCCTATAGTCCCAGCAAGACAAGTGTGTATAAGTGTTGCATTCATTTTAGCCTAAGGAACATTAGTTTTCAAATAATTTCAACCTTAATCTTACCCTTGCCGTGTCTCATATCAGTTCTATAAAACAATAAGAATTATAATCTAATCTACCTTTTGTGCCCTCCAAGGTTGAAGCTCTGCCCCTCTGGTATCCTCTGTGGGCATGGTAGAAAACCATAAAGGCTGAGAAATTACTGTTGAGAGACTCATGGATCCAGCTGATATAGGAAATGCACATCTTTGCATACAGTCTATAATTCACCAACAATTTCTGCAGAGAAATATTAAGATTGCACTACATTTGAAGTATCCTGGAAGGTATTCTAGGGATTCTAAGACTATACAGTTCCTGCCCTTCCCCTTTTTGTTGCCGTTTTAAAATTATTTGGCACTCCTTTGTCATTCAAAGAAGCAGAATTCAATTTAAATGGTTCAGAAAATTTTGAGGAACAGACGGCTATTTAGAGGTGTAGGCATGGTAAAGTCAACCTACAGGAGGTATTAAGGCACCCAGAGATTAGCAACAGCAGCAAGCTATTATCACCTTTAGGTCTTAAAGGGACTAGAGGGTAAGTGTTACTGGAGCCATGGAGGAGGGAGCCCAGGACAATACCTATAGCTATGGAGGTCAAGTGACTTCCAGAAATGATGCTCAAAATGAGGAAAAAAAATGTTTTCCTCCTGAGTGTCCGGGTGATGAATCCTGGGTGTCCATAGGGGATCAACTTCTGGGCACAGAAAGGTGGTGTGAAGGAGAGACAAAGAATAACCAGAACATTTCCACAATTCTCATTACTGTGGTATCCCCTACACACTTTCTCCTTAACCTTCCTCATTTCCAAGGTATCTTTTGCCACCATATGGTTCTGAAGATCCCTCTTTGAGGACCAGCAGCCTAGAAAGATGCAATTTAAATTGAATGTCCCTTTAATGTCCCTTTTGTGATCTTTGTTATTCAGATTGTTTACATAGACCAAGGGTCACCAATTACTTTGCCCCTAGAGCTAGATTCTGGAATGCCAGGAAATTGCTTTCAGTGATACTGCAAATTAAAAAGCAGAGTCACAGAAGCTCAAAAGACATTGATTATTCAGACTGCTACTTGACTGGGGAGGTCAGATGCCTCCCATATTAACTCTCCTATCTGTAAACTCAGCTCAGTGTTTTTCTCTAGTTGAAGTAACAAATGCACTTTATTTCTTAGGTAGATACATTGTCTTGATATTGTGCTTCTATTTTTATTAAAAAATTATTGTCCTTTGCATGCACGATTATTCTGCCTTATACCCCCTACACTTTTACTAAATCAGAAGAAACAAGAATGACTTCCTAATCTCTGCAATAGATTCATATTTTTGTGAGACTATCTATTACACATCCTTGGTTAAAAGATGATTTCTGGTGCCTAGTTACTGAGTTTCTATGTTTATTCCATTAACATGTCAAACTCAGTTTAGTGTTTATTCATTTTCCTGGAACAGTATTGATAATCTCTCAAAGTTCTCTGCTATAACCAGTTTTCTTTTCATTTGCCTTAGAGATGGTTTTTCATTTGTTCAAGCAGTTTTTGATTAGCTATTTTTTTTCCAGCCAGTTTTGCTCATTTTTGGTGCTTTCTTTCTCTTATTTAATTCTCTCGATAAAAATCACATGAACATTTGTTGGTGTTCTTTGATCTATGAATGCATTACTACTTTATTTGAAGTATTTCTAATTCCTCTAATTTTTATTTTCAGTAATGTAATGTTTCTCTAGAGAATAATATTATTGGGTAATTGGATTGTGTTGGGATCCAATTAAACAGTTGAAGTTATTAACTACTTAAACATTCGCCTGATTTTTATTCTTTGTTTTGTGGTTGTTTTTATTTATTTAATTCTATGGTTGTGTATTGAGCTCATACTTTATGCTGTATAAAAATGTTTAGCAAGTTAGAAAGATATTAGGAGAAATAAGACTCTTGCCAGACCTCTCTTCTGAATCTCAGACTCATATTGAGTTGCCTTCCTCTGAGCATCTCATAGGCATCTCCCATGGTTGATTTTATGTGTAAACTTGACTGGGCCATGAGATGCCCAGATACTTGGTCAAACATTATTCTAGGTAATCCTCTGAGGGTGTTTATTGGTGATATTAACATTTAAAGTGGTAGACTGAGTAAAACAGATTCCTCGCTGATGAGACTGGATGAGATTGAACCTCATTCAGTCAGTTGAAGCCCTGAGTAGAGCAAAAGTCTGACCTTCCCCAAGTTAAACAGAATTCTCCTGCCTGACAGCCTTTGAACTAAAACACTGGCTCTGTTCTTGCCTTCAGACTCAAAGTAAAATATAGGCTCCTCCTAGGTTTCAAGCCTGTTGGCCTTCGGACTGGAACTACACCATGGGGTCTCCTTAGTCTCCAGCTTGCTGACTCACCCTGCAGATCTTGGGACTTGCCAACCACATGATCATGGAGGTTGGCAAGTCCCAAGATCTGCAGGGTATGTAATAAATCTTTAATATCTATATTTAAGATATATTTAATATATAAATTAATGATAAATCTATATATACATATATACACATTATATTCTGTTTCTCTGAAGAATCCTGATTAATACAGCATCTTAGACTTCGCATGTCTTTAATCAAACCCTTGACTTCCCTTCCACTCATCTTGTTCTCCCATAGTCTTCTCATTTGCTGTAAATGACAACTCCATCCTTCTGGGCACTCAGGCCAAAATCCTTGGAACCATGATTGGCTTCTCTCTCTTTTTCTTTTCACAACAATCCTTCAGAAAGACCCATTGAATCTATCCTCAAAATATATGCAGACCCTCCACTTTTTACCATCTTCACTGCCACTGCTCCAATCCAAGCCAGTACTGTCTCTTGCCCACCACCATAATCAATAACCTCCTAACTGGCCTCCTGCTCCCACCGGTCCTCCTGCCTATTCTCAGTGTGTGAGTCCGATCAGTCACTTCTCTGCTCAAAACCCTCCAGTGGCGTCCCATGTGACTCAGAGGACAAGCCATAGATCTTACAAACTGCTTGTGGAAGGTCCAGCATGATTTTCCCCACTGACTGTCTGACCTTATCCATACCCACCTTTCTCCTTGGCCAAGAGTGCTGGTCACACTTGCTGTTCTTCAAACATGCCCAGCTTCCTGCTGTTTCTGGCCTTTGCATTTGCCGTTCTCTCTTCTAGATACTGGTCCTCCAGAGATCTGAGAACTGGCTCCCTTACATCGTTCATATCTCTAATCTTGCATCACCTTGTCGGAAAACCTTCTCCTTACCACCCTTTTGAAAAGGGCAGCACTTTCCATATGACAATTCCTATCTTAGCCTTATTTTCTCCATAGCAGCTATGGCCACTTCATGTATTATATACACACTCTTTGATCTGATGTCTGTCTCCCTACTAGAATGAAAGCTCCATGAGGGCAAGGAGTTTGTCTATTGTGCTCCCTGATGTGTCTCTGGCATCAAGATCTATGCCTGTCACAAAGTAGGGGCTTACGTATTAATTGTGGAATGAATGAATAAACATGTGCATAGACAACCATTATTGAATACAGAATGTATAATTGCTATACAAGACATTTAAAAAATGCCGTGGGTATGGACAGAGACTACGTCTAACTAGAGAGACCAAGAAATGCTCATCCCTGGGAAGCCTCTGATCCGTATCTCATGGAATAGAATGCTGACAGCGCAGTGGCTAAAAGCTCAGGCTTCCTGTCAGATGTACCTATATCCAAATCCTCACCCTGCCACTGACAAATGTGGGGACTTTTGGTGTCTCCTTAATTTGGACTTGAATAGTTTTCTTATCTTGTAGGGTTGTTGTATCACTCAAGATTTGATCAAGAGGCAGAACTGCTTTGTATGATAAAACCTAAGGGACTCATTGGGGTTAGACCTCCCTGAAATTGTGGAAGCCAGTGGGGAAATCTCTGCAGGCTGTTGGTCTGCACCTATGTTGAGCCTGAAACATGTGGTCTTTGGATCTGCCAGACTGGCAAATGGAGATGAAAGCTGGATATGATTGAGAGCAAGAGCAAATAGGAGTCTACATTGATGAACTGAAGCCCCATAAATTCAACTGGATCCCGCGAGACAAATTGGAGCCTGCATCTTTCTCTAGTCACCTCCAGCCTCCATGCTGTGGGCCACTTGCTGGAGATGCTGGTACCTTTCAGCACAGAGCTGCACGTACACCCACTCCAGGCCTTGGAGAGGTGTAAGGAGCAGATCTTTGGGGAACTGGAGGAACGGTCAGTTGAAATGCTGAGCCACACCTACCAGGTGAGCTAGTCGATTAGCCTCATCATGCACAATCCACCAGAGTGCCTGAGACCTGCATTAGCACTCAGGATGCAGGAAAGACGGCTGCTGGGTCATGTCTACATCTCATGTCAAATATCTCTTGTGGCAAGTACTAACCCAGAACCATACAAGGAAAGGAATCTGGAGAAACATAGTTCCGGCTTAGCTAAGTGGACACACCACATTTGTAAGAATTTCTACTCATAATATTTGTATTACAAGTAATCACTCTGTATAGAATATTAATAGTCATTGGACAACAAATCCTCTTGGATTACATTTTTCATGATTTGACAGCAAACAGTTTTAAAGACATTTTAGCCACATCTCTTTAAAATTTGCAATTCACTGAATCCCTCAAACATTATTTATGTTTGAGTATCTTATTTCATATTATAGCACCTATAGACACCACTGAAAGATGAATGAAGGAATTGTGAAGTGTTTTAGACTAAGTAGGCTTATTGCATTGTTGCGGGCTAAGGAAGCATGTCACTCTGCCCTCCATTCCTGGAGAAAAACTCCAGTTGCTTTAGGGAGGTACACTGAGTGACTTTCTGGAGAACCCTGGCTGTCTGACCTTCCACCCAAGGTCCTGCAGTACTATGCTATGACTTATTTCCTTTAAAACTCTACTTTTGTTTATGAAAGTTCATTTCTCATCAACTATCTTTACCCTTTTTTCCCTACTGTGACCTCAGACCCTCTTCTCCCTCTGAGATTAGTTCCTCTATCTCTCTCACTCATTAAGCTAATGGACCAAAAAGAAGAAGAAGAAAAAAAGAACTTTCTTCGAAAGCCACTTCTTCTTTGGAGCCCTTGAGTGATGAGTTTTTAATGATCTATCACTTTCTTCTTGGTAAAACGAGCTGGGATCAGAGTCATCTGCCCATAAGAAGGAAAGTGGGACTTCAAAAGACCATCTTATCTTTAGAAACACATAGCCCTCCTGTCTGATTCGCATTCCAGTTTCCAATTATTTCTTTTTCTTTTTCCTTCGTGTCACATAACAAAGTATGATTATACTTATAATGTTGCACCTCACATGCTTGACTGTGTTTTCTGTTCTTTTCACATATTATTTTAAAATACCTTTAGACATGCATCTTGCTAGCATAGAAGTAGGCACATAGATGGATGAACAAATGGATTGATAAATGGGTGGATGGATAGATAGACAAATATATTGAATATCAGACAGGAAAGAGGCTATTTGAAATTATTTATTTATTATTCCTTTTGAACACCAATGATTCTGTTTTTTTCAAATTTAGAAAGCTCTGTCTAGTAAAAACTGTTATTTATTCATTATAGCTTTTTGGAGCTTTATCAGTAGATACATTGAAATTATAATCTTCAGAAGGTTCTATAAGTTGAAAATTCTGAATTATTTATCACTGATAGTTCAAACCCCTCTTTCTATGTATAGGAAACTGAGGTTTTACAAGTATAAGTGATATGCTTAATCACAGCAACAAAACTTGAACCTAAACTTTCTAAATCCTATTACTTTCTACTCTACCACATGGAGAAATATATGGCCTAAGCAACTTGCATGCAAAATAGTCTCATTTGATCAAACACCATTTAAGTGTTAATGCTGGAATACAAATGATGTGATTAGTGGGTTGGTAGATTTATTTCTTCATATGTACCAAATCATATTACACCTAAAAGATTATGACCTTATAGGTAAATCACAGCTTGAGGCTGGACATTTAAGACTGGAGGCTTTTAATGAATTATTGTTAATATTTTTAGATGTGATAATGGTATTGTGGTTATATTTTTTAAAGTTCTCTTTTAGAAATACATACTGAAATGTTTGTAGTTGAAGCGATCTGATATCTTGGATTTACTTCAAAATAACATTGTGTTGGGCTGGAAATAGATGAAATAGAACTAGCTTTATGTGATATTTATTGAAATTGGGTGATG